>NW_024543075.1:15930000-16530000 GCF_018167655.1 Microtus oregoni
AGAACACATAAGAAAAATTATCCATTATGATCAAGTAGGCTTCATCCCAGAGATGCAGGGCTGGTTCAACATACGCAAATCTATCAATGTAATCCACCATATAAATAAACTGAAAGAAAAAAATCATATGATCATTTCACTAGATGCTGAAAAAGCATTCGACAAAATTCAACACCCCTTTATGATAAAGGTCTTGGAGAGAATAGGGATACAAGGGTCCTACCTAAATATAATAAAAGCTATTTACAGCAAGCCAACAGCTAACATTAAATTAAACGGAGAAAAACTCAAAGCCATCCCACTTAAATCAGGAACACGACAAGGATGTCCACTCTCTCCATACCTCTTCAATATAGTGCTTGAAATTCTAGCAATAGCAATAAGACAACATAAGGAGATCAAGGGGATTCGTATTGGAAAGGAAGAAGTTAAGCTTTCGTTATTTGCAGATGATATGATAGTGTACATAAGCGACCCCAAAAATTCTACCAAAGAACTCCTACAGCTGATAAACAGCTTTAGTAATGTGGCAGGATACAAGATCAACTCCAAAAAATCAGTTGCCTTCCTATACACTAAGGATAAGGAAGCAGAGAGGGAAATCAGAGAAGCATCACCTTTCACGATAGCCACAAATAGCATAAAATACCTTGGGGTAACCCTGACCAAGGAAGTGAAAGATCTACTTGACAAGAACTATAAGTCTTTGAAGAAAGAAATTGAAGAAGACACCAGAAAATGGAAAGACCTCCCTTGCTCTTGGATTGGGAGGATCAACATAGTAAAAATGGCAATTCTACCAAAAGCAATCTATAGATTCAATGCAATCCCCATCAAAATCCCATCAAAATTCTTCACAGATCTGGAGAAGACAATAATCAACTTTATATGGAAAAACAAAAAACCCAGGATAGCCAAAACAATCTTATACAATAAAGGATTGTCTGGAGGCATTACCATCCCTGACTTCAAACTCTATTACAGAGCTACAGTATTGAAAACAGCTTGGTATTGGCATAAAAACAGAGAAGTCGACCAATGGAATCGAATAGAAGACCCTGACATTAACCCACAAACCTATGAACACCTGATCTTCGATAAAGGAGCTAAAAGTATACAATGGAAAAAAGAGAGCATCTTCAACAAATGGTGCTGGCAAAACTGGATGTCAATCTGTAGAAGAATGAAAATAGATCCATATCTATCACCATGCACAAAACTCAAATCCAAATGGATTAAAGACCTCAATATCAGTCCAAACACACTGAACCTGATAGAAGAGAAAGTGGGAAGTACTCTACAGCACATGGGCACAGGAGACCACTTCCTATGTATAACCCCAGCAGCACAGACACTACGGGCATCATTGAATAAATGGGACTTCCTGAGGCTGAGAAGCTTCTGTAAAGCAAAGGACACTGTCACTAAGACAAAAAGACAACCCACTGACTGGGAGAAGATCTTCACCAACCCTGCAACTGACAAAGGTTTGATCTCCAAAATATATAAAGAACTCAAGAAACTAGACCGTAAAAGGCTAATCAACCCAATTATAAAGTGGGGCACTGATCTGAACAGAGAATTCTCAACAGAAGAACTTCAAATGGCCAAAAGACACTTAAGGTCATGCTCAACTTCCTTAGCGATCAGGGAAATGCAAATCAAGACAACTTTAAGATACCACCTTACACCTGTCAGAATGGCGAAAATAAAAAACACCAATGATAGCCTTTGCTGGAGAGGTTGTGGAGAAAGGGGTACACTCACCCATTGCTGGTGGGAATGCAAACTTGTGCAACCACTCTGGAAAGCAGTGTTTCGGTTTCTCAGGAAATTCGGGATCAACCTACCCCTGGATCCAGCAATACCACTCTTGGGAATATACCCAAGAGAGGCCCTATCATACAACAAAAGTATATGCTCAACTATGTTCATGGCAGCATTGTTTGTAATAGCCAGAACCTGGAAACAACCTAGATGCCCTTCAACGGAAGAATGGATGAAGAAAGTATGGAATATATACATATTAGAGTATTACTCAGCAGTAAAAAACAAGGACTTCTTGAATTTTGCATACAAATGGATGGAAATAGAAAACACTATCCTGAGTGAGGTAAGCCAGACCCAAAAAGAGGAACATGGGATGTACTCACTCATATTTGGTTTCTAGCCATAAATAAAGGACATTGAGCTTATAATTCATGTTCCTAGAGAAGCTAAATAAGAAGGTGAATCCAAAGACAAACACATAGGCATCCTCAGGAATATTAACCTTCATCAGGCGATGAAAGGTGATAGAGACAGAGACCCACACGGGAGCACCGGACAGAAATCTCAAGGTCCAAATCAGGAGCAGAAGGAGACGGAGCACGAGCAAGGAACTCAGGACCACGAGGGGTGCACCCACACACTAAGACAATGGGGATGTTCTATTGGGATCTCACCAAGGCCAGCTGGCCTAGGTCTGAAAAAGCATGGGATAAATCCGGACTAGCTGAACATAGCGGACAATGAGGAATACTGAGAATTCAAGAACAATTGCAGTGGGTTTTTGATCCTACTGCACGTACTGGCTTTGTGGGAGCCTAGGCAGTTTGGATGCTCACCTTAGGAGACCTGGATAGAGGTGGGCAGTCCTTGGGCTTCCCACAGGTCAGGGAACCCTGATTGCTCTTCGAGCAGATGAGGGAGGGGGACTTGATCGGGGGAGGGGGAGGGAAATGGGAAGCGGTTGTGGGGACGAGGCAGAAATCCTTAATAAATAAATAAATTTAAAAAAAAAAAAAAAAAAAAAAAAAAAAAGAACTAAGTGGTGACATTCGTCATTACTAACTAAGAACAAACGGATATGTGTCCCTTGATGTGGCACAGCAGGACACCTCCTTTATGCCCTATTCTTGAGAAAGACGTTTTTATTTGATCGAATTACAAGGCAACAGGATGGCAAATTATCTCAAAGCATTCTATTAGATACTCAAGACAGCCCGAGTACCAATTCCATGAGAGCCAGGATAGCTGCTTCCGAGTTGAGTAAACCACAGGCACACGATACACAAATACAGCAGGAGAAGAAAAACCAACACAAACAAACAAGAAAAGCCCTCTGAATGGCACTGAGAGACATGGAAAATGAATGGTCTCTAACGGATGTTCTACTCCATCTTCCATACCATGGATGGGCTAATTGTGCTCATATTAAAAATTAGATTTTAGCACATGAGAAAGGGGCTGGGATGCTCCTTAAAATTCCAATGGGACAGGTCTTACTAAAAGATGCTAAGTTAGTTTATACTAACTAGTCATGTCTAGTCTGTTCCACATTCCTTGCACCATTCCCGATCAGCATCATGTCTCGGTACTCTGGCTATTTCACTTCTGCCTTGTCTACCTCGCTCCTGTGAGGCAAGGACTCTGTCTTCCCTTGTGTTCCCTTCCTAACACTGTGCTTAACTAGCTCAGAAATATTCAACTTGCTATCAAAAGAATAATTAGTGAAATTTGTATCTTTCCTTGAGTATGCCACCTAATTAGCTATGGTGTCCCTACCCATTAAGACATCATAGCTTCCTTGAGGTCCCAAGGTCAAGGCTAATTCATGCCTTCAGAAATCCTCACAGGATGAGTGAGTAAAGGCTTTTGCCACCAAGCCTGAGGACCTGAGTTTGATCCCTGAGACCCACATGGTAGAAGAGAGAACTGAGTCCTGAAACTTGTCCTCTGACTTCCATGTGTACCTTGGCCAGCAATCCATCACGACCCCACCACCCCTGCCCACTACACACAGACACAAATAAATAAAACGTAATAAAAATACTTAAAAAGCACTAGCTATGAGCCAAGTACTGATTGGGTACTTGGGGGAGGGGCAGTGGATGAGATAAATCCCTGTCTCCAAAGGGCTGAGTATGTATGGAGAATCAAATAAGTCATTACAATATAAAATGATACCTGCACAGTAAGAATAAACACAGCTGCTAAAAGTCATGTGACCCATAGTTAGGTAAAGCTGGTCCAATTCCTGGAGAAACTTTACCTATAAATACCATCATCTGTCAAGTACTCTAAGAACCCCAGAACATCTAATCAAGACTGTCCCAAATAGGACTCTAATGAGATGCTTCTTCCTCTGTGTAGGCCACATCTGGGTAGAGCTAAGACTTCAAAGAAAAGGTAACTAGAGGCCTTGCTCATCTCTGGAGACGTTCAGTCCCTTCCCACGCCTGACTTGAGATCCTCCATGCAGATGTGGAGACTGGTCCAGTTCCCCTAGAACCCCGTGTAGAGCAGCTGCGGTGAAAGCCTCCTCGGAGAAGAGGCTGGATGTTGTTTGCCATTTTCTCCCCCCTATCAGAATAATTGCACAGTGCCCAGGCTCATTATTAAAAACCTGGGCACTGCCATGGAGAGCGAGCTGTCATACATCACCTGCCTTGGCAAAGCAGAGATGAGCTGACCCAATTATTTCCTCTCTCTGATTCGGGATGGAGCATTAAGAGAAACCGAAAATAATATATTGGCAAGAAATCGAGATCATTCTGTGGCAGAGGGATATCTTACCCACAGAGCCCAACCGGGAACAACCCTGAAGCAGCATGTCATTGTATTCCATACGCCCCTCCCTCACTTAGTAACTGGGCCAGGGGTGAGACATGTCATCTGGAACCATTTATTCACTAATAATTGCCCCCGCCATGCATCAATTGAAAAATTTAAAATTTCCAACCTAGAGCTCTTTGAAGGATGATGATGGGAGTGAGACCCTGCCAGGCAGGCAGGATGGGATGTGATGCTCCATGGCAGGAACAGATGGCTCAAACAGAAGCCACCAATTCAGTGTGACAGCCCCAGATTTAACTGCTCCCTTGAAGTCTTGGGCAGCAGCGTGGCCCAGTCTATTCTGGCTTCCCCACAACCAGAAAGAGGGCGCTTCTCAAGTCATGTGAAGACTTAAATAAAATCCATACTGGAAGGCACTGCGGAGCCGTCATTTTGGCCATTCCCAGGCCTGGCGACACAAAAGAATGGCTCTGTTGAATCATCACTATACTTTATGTTTTTCATACATACAGAAATGGAATGGATGAAAACTTTCCAGTGCCCAGGCCGTAGAAATCCATGAGTCTTGTTTTTTCAATGTTTGTTATAGATTCCTTTCTTTTGGAGACAAGGTCTTGTAGGTAACCCAGTTGTGCTAGTTTGAATGAGAATGTCCCCAGTGGGCTTCTGATGGTGGTGACTTTCCAAGAAGGCTGGAGGTTCAGCTTTCCTGAAGGAAGTTGTCACTGGAGGTGGGCTTTGAGAGCTTACACCCTCAGCCTGCTCCCAGTGTGCTCTCTCTGCTTTGCGCTGTTCATGACGTGAATCTCTATTTGCTGCTCCAGCTGCTGTGCTCACCACTTCCTCTCCTTGACAGGGGGCTGTCCCTCTAGAACCATAAACCCAAAGACACTCTGCATGCTAGAAAGAGTCTCGGTCACAGTGTTATGTCACAGCAATAGAAAAGTAACTAGTACAACCAGCTGATCTGACGCTCACCATGAATCTCAGGTGGCCTTGAATGCACGGTCCCCAAGCTTGTTCTTTCTGAGTTCTTTGTGCCTTTCCTGGTTTTATTCCTTTGACTTTTCCCCAGTGGCAATCATTATCTTGAATAGGGTTTGTCCTGTTCACATTTTGTTGATCATTTGCTTGGTTGGTTTTTTGTTTGTTTGTTTGTTTGTTTTTTTTATATCTGGTGTTGGGTATCCCAGGTGGTTTCAAACTCACTCAGCAGACAAGGATGGCCATTTCTACCTCTCAAATGCTGTAATTGCAGGCATGTTCACACCTCTTGGCTCATGCAATGTTAGGGATGGGATCCAGGGCTTCATGAATGCCAAGCATTCTCCCCACAGAATTATGTCCCTAGAATGCTACCCTCTACTCTCTCTTTCGTGTGTGTGTGTGTGTGTGTGTGTGTGTGTGAACACATACCTACTATACCATTTGGTATATTTTTAAATATAGATAAATGACAGTACTCTCTCTATATTCCATTGTGCAATTGGGATTCTTGACTCAACATTTTATTCTAGATTTGTCTGTGCTGATATGAAAAAAAACTGTGTTTCACTTATTTTAATTGCAACAGCTATTATAATTTTGACTGATTTCTTTTTAAAGTTAACTTTTTATTGACTCTTTGTAGATTTCATATCATGCTTCTTGATTCCACCCATCTTCCTGTCCCTCCACATCTAACTCCACATCTAACTTTGCCCTTATGATTCCCCCCCACCAGATAAAACAAAATAGAATTTAGAAGAAAAATCTTATCGTGGAAGCTGTAGTGGGATACAGTGAGTCACACAGTAGACCCTTTAGCCCATGCATTTCCCTTGTAACTGTTCATTGCAATGAGTCATTGGTCTAGTTTGAAGCCTCTGGTTTCTGCTACATCATCAATACTGGGTCCTCACTGGGACTCATCTTGGATATCCTGCTGTTATCCTGCATCCTGGAGATTCTGCATTTTTGGGACTGCAAGACTGGACCCTTCACCTACTCCAGCAGACCATAGATGAGGTGGATGTTGGGGTGAGACAACTCATGGCCCTGATTCTGGGCCTGGGAGGTTACTGGGCTGGTCAGTTCACCAGCTCTCCCTCATCCTCAACACCATCATAGCCATGGCTAGTTAACCCTATGCAGTAAGCAGCAGGGGGTGGGGCCAGTTCTGCTCTCAGGCCTTCAGGGTTGGCTCACCTACATCTATATCACCAGGGCCAGCTCTGCTGTGCTCCACGCTGAACAGGGCTGCAGCTGGTGAGACAGTGCCTGCTATCTCAATCTTGTGACCTCAGGGCCAGCTATCCCACCTGCCACAGTAGAGCGGGCAAGGGAGTGGGGCTTCTCCCCCAGGCTCTTGCCACAGCATGGCAAGGGGGGGAGCAGGTCATTTCTCCCACTCTCATGTCCCCAGGACCATCTAGCTCGCACCAGCCACTGGGTCAGCTCTGCCATACTGCCCAAGAGAAATGCAGGACCTGCTGCTCCCCGGAGTGCCAGTGCTGGTGCAGGGCCAGTTCTCACACACTAGCGTTGTGGCTAGTGTGTGGGGGGGGGGGGGGGGGAGACTCGGTGCAGCCTATCCTCTTGGCCTTCAGTGGTAACAGGAGCCACAGAGATCAGGACCACAGGCACATATATGGCTCTTGGCAGCTGCCCAGGTCCGGACATCACACAGTGGCCTCAAGGGGCAAGCAGGTCACACACCTCAGCCTCCTCCTCACTGCCTTCACCTCTTCAGATCTGCCTCTCTCCACAGGACAGAAACCATTCGGACTTTCTCTCTTTCATACCCCATGCTAAACTTGCTCACCATAGCTCCACCTTTGAGGTGCCTGGTGGGCCCATGATGTCCCCTCCCAGCCCAGGGCAGAGACTATCGCCTAGGTGTGGAACTTTGTCTCCCACTGTATCGATGGCACTGAGCAGCCCCTGCTGTCTCTTCCTAAAGAGGGACACAGAGAGCCCCTGGTGGGCATCAACTTATTTCTTTTTAGCCAAATTACATATACACTTTAAAATCTAGCATATTTTAAAGTCTCTGCCTTCAAAATGGGAATTTTAATCTATTTGCATTTTTATGAACACTAATATAATCCATTTATTCCCACAATCTTATTTTATGTTTCCTAGTTACCACAGTTTTTCTTTGCTGATTTTTTTCTTTTTCTCTCTTCTGTTGTTTTGATGGGATTTTTATTTATTTCATATATATATTTACAAGCCATTCTCCCTAATTTCATTCTCTTGGTAGCTAGTTAAATATATCTAAAGTTATTTGAAATACTTCTCACAAATAATTTGACAGACTGCATCAATTCCCAGCTACCAAGCTCCTGTTACATGTCATAAACAAACTAAACGTTTATAGAACTGCTACTACATGGCCAGGCTTTCTTGGCACTGGAGGTTGATAGCAAAGGCTTAAAGATTCTTCTCACAGGTCCTTAGTGCAGTGTGAGGGAAAGAAAGCCGAGTTACCACAGAAATAAGTAAGCACATACAAGTGTCTCGATTCCTTTTCCGCTGCTGCAATAACACACCACGACCAAGGCGACTTAGAGCAGGAAGGGTTTATTGGGACTCATGGTTCCAGTAGGCGAGCCTGCAGTGGTAAAGGGAGGTGTGGCCCCAAGCGGCACGCGTGGCAGAGGGGCTGAGCGATCTCGTCCTCAACCAAACATGAAGCAAACCGGAGGAGAGGCAAGCCTATGAACTCCCAAGCCCGTCCCTGTTGAAATACTTGCTCCAGCAAGGCTTTGCCACCCCCTCCAACAATGCCACCAACTGGCAACCAAGTCTTCAAATGCTTTAGCCCACAGAGACATTTCTTATTCAAACCACCACAATGTCAACATCGCTACACACAAAAAAGAATAGCTATACAACTAAAGGATCCTATTTATTCTAGAGGCTTCTGGAAGGTTTCCCTCAGGAAACAGTATTTGGAGCAGAAAGAATTCGCAGAAGGGGGGGCTGGAGAGATGGCTCAGTGGTTAGGAGCATTGCCTGCTCTTCCAAAGGTCCTGAGTTCAATTCCCGGCAACCACATGGTGGCTCACAACCATCTGGAATGAGGTCTGGTGCCCTCTTCTGGCCTGCAGACATACACACAGACAGAATATTGTATACATAATAAATAAATAAATATAAAAAAATCCTTGATTACATTTTAAAAAAAAATTAAAAAAAAAAGAATTCGCAGAAGTTGGGCAGAAGAATAAAGAAGACAATTCATTGGATGAATTAGCAGATTCAAAATTCTTAAGGCATGAAAGGGAATTAAAGAGAAGAACACAAGCCACTGTTGCAGAGGTCCCAGGCAGGGAACAAAGCCGCGGGTGATGAGGCTACAGTGGGCAAAGGTGGGACTAGGTAGCAGGAGGCTTGAAGCCTGCAGGAGGTCTCCGGAGAGGAGGGAAAACATGCTTACTGCATTCCAACCCTTGGCCTGGTGTATGAAAAACAATGTCTCGACAAATGTTTACAAAAGGATTAATAATCCATGAACAAATAAAAAATCCACCTGAGTTTTCAAGGCCATGCAGGGCCGAATTATAACCTCAGCTTGAAAAACAAAAGCAATTCAGAAAAACCAATACAGAGGCATCCACATGCTCACTCAATGAATATTTGCTTTAAGGAAAACAGCTCAGAACTTTTTTTTTTTAATCCAACGGCTCTTTTCATTTTATTTCACCCTTTCCCGGTAAGTCTAAGTAAGTAAGTGTTTAATAGTTTTGACAAATATACTAAATTCCCATTTTAATTCCACTTTCCCTAAACTATTCTTGTCCATCTACCATCCTTTTTATTTGTATATAAGGAACATTCTAGAACGACGTCCATCAATTATTACGAAAGCTTCATTTCCAGGTGGTCAGATTTGTTAACGTTGCCTGTCATCTCTGTGTTATTGTCTGATTTTTTTATACGCATGATAACGACAAGCGATTTTAACGGAACAGCAGAGCCACGTAGTTATTTTGCGGTGCTGAAAGAAAGGGGAATTCGTCTCGAGCATATCTAGTGCGGTCATAGAGACTTAAGCCTCTCACAGACATTCAGGAAGACATTTCCATACAAGAAGGCAAAATGACTAAACAGCATCAGGAAGAACAGCAAAGAGAGAATTGTAAGGAATCTTGCGTGTTCCTAAAAATCAGATTTTAAAAGCACACTGAGAAGCAGAGCTGGCTTTCCAGCTATGAGGTCCCACACTTGCCATCACAGAAGCAAGTATGGGGCTCAGGGGCCCAGGCCTTGGGTGGCAGCTGTCACATCCTGGGCTCTTTCCCTTCCAGAAACAAGATTGGCACACGCTCAATCTAAACAGACAACAATGAGTCCCGCCCTGTGACTGTCACACAAGAACACTGCTACCCAAGCGTGTGGGGTAAATAAGTGGCTTTGAGGTGTGACAGGAATGAAGGAGCCAGAACCTTCGATAGCACGCCTTACATTTTCCGCCACACCACAGGTAAAATACAATCCCTGTGCCTATGGCATTTCTGTCCCTCGTCTATTGCTGTCTCTGCAAAGAAGTATTTTTCCTATGACATCAGCAGTGTGGTAAGATTTTTATTTTCATTTCTTCAACACCTGTTGTGTACCTAAACGTTTTCAGAAGAATGACAAATCAGAGGTAGAATATTACCTCTATTCTCCAAAATCTTCCAATCAGAAGCCATTATTAAAATGTATTACCATACTATTGGTCAAAGGTCAGAAAACTCTAGAAGGAAATTCTACATGCTGTGGGAACTGTCATCTCAAAGGCAATTTACATAGAAATGAGATCCTAGGAGTTTGACCAAAAATACATTTATTAATAAGGAAAAAGTATACTGTGATAAAGTTTGTCAAAAAAAAAACTACACAAAAATTCAGGATAGATGCAAATCTAAGAGACGCATTCAGAAAAGTACAAGTCCCTGGTCAGGGCTGGTCCAGGCTGAGCCATTGTTCGTGCCAGCATAACTGCTTATATCTCTCTTTCAACATTTCTGGTTCAGGGAGCCAATCTGCCCACACCATAAAGAGAAGCAGAATCGGCCCTGCCTGTGAGTGGTAACACATTACCTCTCTGGGGTTTGAGAGATGAAAGGAACCTTGACATGAAACTGAACAGAGAAAATCTTTCTGACCAATGGGTCCACCTAGGTCAGCGTTGGTCACAGGTCCCTGAAATGTTAGGAGTTGTCTTGGTACCCCAAATCTAGCTTTTTTTAAGTATGTGTGAGTGTGTGTGTGTGTGTGTGTGTGTGTGTGTGTTGTTCTGCTCAATTTCTGTCATTAAATGTGGTACTGTGTGACTGAAGGATATTCCCATGCAGGTATATAATGTATTTTAAGTATATTTTCCCCCACATACCACACTGTACTCCCTTCTCATAGCTTTCTCTAGTCCCTTAGTTACCCTAGAAAAATTCACTTCTGCTTTCATTTCATATTAGATCATATTCCCATGTATGATTTTGTGCATCTATATAAAAATCTAGGACCCACAAATGAGAAAAAAACATGTTATTTGCCTTTTTGAGATTGACTTAATTCTCTTAACATGATTATGTCCAGTTATACCCATTTTCCTGCAGATGGCATAATTCCACTCTTTCTTTATCCATGTGTATATATAGCACATCTTCTTTGTCCATTTCTCTTGACAGAGATTACACTTTTCTCCAGTCAGAATGGCAGAATGGCAGCCATTAAGAAAACAAGTAATGAATGCCAGCAAGGAAGCAGACCAAAGGGACCTTCTCCACACTTCTGCATATTAATCCAACAACTACAGAAACTGGTGTGCAGGTTCCTCGGGAGACTAAAAGTAGACCCGGCTTATGACCCTTGCCTTTACCCGGATTGTAATCCAGCACCACAGAAATCCTTGCTCATTGCTGTTCAGCACAGCTAAGTCATGGGACCAGCCCGTGACTTTAGATGACTCTCCTGTGGAGACCCGTCATTTTTACTTGCGTGTGGTTCCATTCTCCCAACTGCTTCAACACACTTTGTGAAATGAGCCAGTCTCTTCGTATAGGAAAAAAAAATCACAAGTTTTAAAAATTCTCACCCCATAAAATTATTCCTGAAAAATCTTCACAGAAAACAGATTTATTTATTTAAAACTCATCCCAAGCTGCTCCTTCTCGGCACCTTTTTTTATTAGATGAATTAGAACTTATTAAGGCTGTTAGAATAATTGTCTTTCCACATACACAGCCTGAGGATTTGAAAAGATAACCACACTAACATCCCTGTTCATGTTTATTCATAGTTTATGGTAATTTTGTAAAGTGAATATTAAACATAGCAAAAAAAATATATTCTTTACCATGTTGATACCAGAATCTCTAATGGTTTCACACACAAAGAGAGAACCCACTGGTCTGGGTGGTACTAGAACCCAATGTGATGTCTCTTTCAGACACAATAAATAACAGTCATTGCTTCGTGCCTGTGTTTTAACTCCTTGTCCTCCAAAATAGAAACAAAATCATCAGGATAAATCTTTAAATTAAAAGAAAAAATATTCTATTGATTAAATTGATGCATTTGGTTTTGAATATACAGAGAGTATAATATTTTCCAAGCAAGCTCCCTTCTTGAAAAAAAAAAAGCCCTGAATTTAAAACATCTGCAGGTTTGAAGAACTAGAAACATGGCTAAATCCCAGGGACAGAGAGCAGAAAATGACATGAGAAAGTGTTTGTTGAGTGTGTGTGCAGGGATGGAGAGAAGGTTCAGCAGTTAAGAGTGAATACTGCTCTTGAAGAGGACCTGAATTCAGTTCCCAGCATCCACATTGAGCCACTGACAGCTGCCTACTTGAAGCTCCAGGAAGATCTCGCTCCCTCTTCTGGCCTCTATGGGCACCTACACTCATGTGCACAGACAAACATGCATGCACATAAATTATGTAAAGTATGTGGTTCTTATGGTTGAAAAGCTTCATTTAGACCCAGTCAGTCATTCTTCTCTCTGGAACTCTGTGGACTAAAAGACATTTAAACTTTCTTAAATGATATAAGAAATAGCTTCTATTTCTTTTTTTTTTTTTGATTGATTGATTTTTTTTTTTTTCATATAGCTCTAGCTGACTGCAGGTCCTATTGATTCAGTCTTTCCTATTTGGGATTACAGTCAAGAACCATCACTTCTTCCTATTCTTCTGTTTCTCTCCCTATCTGCAAAGACCCAGAGAAAGAGAGATTCTGACTCATTTCTCTATTGCCACCCCTCTGTGTGGGGAGGGGGGTTGTGTGTATGTGTGCATGTGTCTGTATAATATGCATACGTGTGGAATGTGGTACATGTGGAGGTCAGAGGTTGACATTGTCAAATAATATCAGATGTCTTCCTCAATCATTCTCTGCCTTATTTTTTTTGAGACTGTTGATGAACCTAGAGTGCATTGATTGACTAGAATGACTCACCAGAGAACTCAGAGGCTCCCCCTACCTCCTAGTGCTGGGACTACAGGTGAGAGTCTCTCTGCTATCCAGCTTTTCACATGAGTGCTGGGGATCCAATCTCAAGACCTCATAATCACACAGCAGCTATTCTGCTGACTGAGCCATCTCCCTGAGCCGGTGACTCCTTTCTTAAAAGCCCCTTTAAGGATTTGACCTTGAAATTATCTAAACTGCCCTTGGGAATTTCTCTTGTTGCCCCACAGAAGGGAAATGGGAACTGGACAGCATGGGATAGTAACGCACACTGTTATCACAACACTCGGGATGCTGAGGCAGGAGGATCACGAGTCTGTGGCCAACTTGGACTACATATGAAGTTCCAGACCAGACTTGGGTGATACTTAGTGAGGGCCTCTCTCACTGTACTTTATCTTAATGGTAGGGTTTTCATAGAAGGCTCGATGCCTGGGCTCAACCCCCAAACCCCTCTGATATGTAGTAGACTAAGTAAGGTGCTTATAAGAAAAGGAGGGGATCAATGAACTAGAGAGGGAAAAAATGGGGATTCTGAGCAGGTATTCAGCTCCACCATGCAGGCATTCATCCATCATCTGTAAAACCCTTAGGAAAATCTCCAAATTGATTCGTTCTTCCTTCTGACCGGCAGATTGCCATTACTTCCAGGAGATCAAAAAATGTAAACCAATTCCTGAGTCTCACTGTAAATAGTTACATTAGAAGTGCTTAGAGAATGATGCAGGCATCACTGTTGTGTAAAGTGTGATTCCTTAAGATTCAAGGCCTGGGCTTCGCTGTAGAGGAGACAGATGAAAGACCCAACTCCATGGATGCTGGAGATGATGACGGGAAATATTAAGTCCAGAGTTCCAGGAAAGTGTTACTAAAGGTGATAATGGATTCTGTGGGAGGGACGAAGGATGGAAATGAGATGGGAAGGCTGCCAGGAAACAGATCGGCATACCAGCTGCTTCTTGATAATTGTGCAGTACGTGACTGCCATGGTACTGCCATGGTTGCTCTTGGCTGTCAACTTGACTATGTCTGGAAGAAACTAAAACCCAAGCTGCTGGGTACACCTGTGAGGGGTTTTTCTTGATTGAATCATTTGAAGTGGGAAGACCCGAATCTAGATCTTTTGAGGTGGAGAGGACCACTTTTAATCTGGGCCACACCTTCTGGTGGCAGCCTGTATAAAGGACATGGAAGAAGGAAGCCTGCTCTCTGCCTGCTTGCTCTGGCTCTCACTGGAAAGTCCATCCCTTCACTGATGTAGAGTTGACTTCATCAAGATTCTGGTCTATATGGATGATCAGCTGAGACATCCAGTCTTGAGGACTGAGCAACTACTGGATTCTTGACTTTCCATTGGCAGTCAGCCATTGTTGGACTAGCTAGGTCGAGCCTGTGAGCCACTCAAATAAAATCCCTCTGGTGTGTGTGTATGTGTGTGTGTGTGTGTGTGTGTGTGTAGTGTGTGTGTGTGTGTGTGTGTGTGTGTGTGGGTGGGTAGAAAGTTACAAAAGAAAAAGGAGCTAGAGACTGAGAAAGAGCATGACTCTACAGAGAGAAAATTTGTCTCTTAAAAGCCACCAGGCTGGTGGTTTCTCATTGCTCCTAAAAGACTTTAAAGTCTAATGGCTTTATGATATAAGGGACGTAGACATAAATGCACTCGGGTATCCATGTCTCTCAGCCACACCATCCACTCTTACCTCTTGTGCAGTCCCAGCCCTCAGCACTAATAACGCTTGAAGCATCTTACATGTCTTATCTCCAGAAGAGTGGAACGCACTCAGCACGCTTCCATTAGCTTTCAAGAACCTCATTTGTTCAAGCGGTGCTTTAAAAAAAAATGTTCTTTATTACCATCATCTATTTGATTTCAGTTATTTCCCCAGAGGCAGAGTTCCTTTAACTGGAAATTCAGAACTAAGCTGAATTTCTCCATTTTGTAACACATTAATGACAGTATTAGAATGTAGAACATGGTAAGACCCAGAGCTGGGAGACCAAGATCAAAGTCTTCCTCGCTATGCCAAGCATGGGGGCACATGCCTTTGATCACAACACTCAGGAGACAGAGGCGGGTGGATCTCTAAGATTTCCGGACCAGTCTTGTACACATAGTGAGTTCCAGGTCAGTTAAGGTGACATAGTGAGACCCTGTCTCAAAAAAAATTTTTTTTCTTAATTTTCCTCGGTGTTGAGAAGTTGTCTGAGTGGGTAAAGTGCTTGCTACACAAGCATGGGGCTACACAAGTTTGGATCCCCAGTATCTGCATAAAGAACTGGGCATTGTGGCTCACACCTGAAGTTCAAGTGAATATCTGGAACTCACTGGCTAGCCTACCTAGTCTGTGATCTCCAGGTTCGGGAGAGAGCCTGTTTCCACATATAAGGTGAGAGTACTACCACACACACAAGGCTGACCTCTGACATCCAGAACCACATTCATATATGTAGGCAGAGTCCATTAGATCATTCCTTGCAGCCCAGACCCAAAATAACCACATGAAAACTGTATTCTTTAAATCAATGCTTGACCTATGAGCTCTAGTTTCTTATTGGCTAGCTCTTACATCCTAAACTAACCCATCTCCATTAATCTGTGTATCGCCACATGGCTGTGGCTTACCAGCAAGGTTCCATCTGGCATCTGTCTCTGGTGGGGCTACATGGCTTCTCTCTGACTCTATCTTCTTTCTCCCAGCATTCAGTTTAGTCTTCCCCACCTAGTTCTATTCTACCCTATTACAGTCCAAGGTAGATTCTTTATTTACTAACCTATAAAAGCAACACATATACAGAAGGACTTCCCATACCACATATATATGTGAGTGTGCACACACATGCACAAATACCTTCATATATATAATGTATACATACATGTATAAATCCTTCTTTGGTTTCTGAAGGTGGGGAAATGTGGCTAATTGGAGCAGAGAAGCTATTTTGTCTCATACATTTGTCCTCTGTGGCTTTCTTTTACTTTAATACTAACTTCATGTCCTCTGACATGAGGACAAGTCTGTTTCCTGTCCAAGATCAAACGGCTTGAAAACCTTGATAGTCCCAGAATTTCTGTGCTCCAATTCATGGCCTCCCTATTCTGAGCATGACACTATCTAGGGGCACAAGCCCTTTCATACAAGGCTGTTTGTTTAGTTGATCAAGTTTCCTTTATCAAAACAAACCAAAAATCAGCAAACATTTCTGTTTTCTTGGATTGGGGTCCCCACATATTTTAAGTGTTTACACTGTCAGTGATGACCACAAAGGAGGAACCATTATACAGCACTGGCCTCCCAGGGTGGCCAGTCTGCACATACATGAGTTCCCCACTGCATGGCAGGCATTGCCTTTTACTTTTACAGACAATGACTGAGCTGTGGCCCTCCTAGAAAGGCCAGAATAGCAGAAAAAGTAAACTCCTGGATACCAATTATTTATATGAATCTCTCTAGCACTTCAAAATCAATTAATTCCAGAAGAAAATGAATGTGATATCCCAGTCTTTCCCAGACATTAAGCTCAGTCCCCTATGCACTAGATGGCATATTGTGACTTATAATAAGCAGTATATGTATTTTTTTGATATTTGCCCCAGTTTCTGGCAGGAAGCTCTAAAAGCCCTTTTGATTGCCCAAGTGCTAAGGTTGCTAGGAGAGGTTTTTATTCTCATATTTAGCTGTTGACCCTAGTTCCTGACAGAGAACTCCTAATCTCTTGGGATTTCTTGGAGGACAAGTACATATTTTGTTGTTCTAATGATGTCACTTTTGGACTCTTTGATAGGGCTGGTCACCAGGAAGACCAGACATTCTCAGAAGCATGGGACTTTCAATCCCACCTCTCATCTTCTAGGAAAAGACTCTTGATGTGGGAAGGTCATTGGTTAATCAATAAAGAAACTGCTTGGCCTCATAGGTTAGAACATAGGTGGGTGGAGTAAACAGAACAGAATGCTGGGAGGAAGAGGAAGTGAGCTCAGACACCATGCTCCCCTCTCCCGGGCAGACGTGATAGCTCTGCCCTCTGGGACAGATGCGATGAAGCTCCAACCCAGGATGGATGTAGGCTAGAATCTTCCCGCTAAGTGCACCTTGGGGTGCTACACACATTAATAGAAATGGGTAATCAAGATGTAAGAATTAGCCAGTAAGAAGCTAGAGATAATGGGCCAGGCAGTGTTTAAATGAATACAATTTGTGTGTTGTTATTTCGGGGCATAAGCTAGCCAGGCGGCCAGGAGCCGGGCTGTGGGAAGGCAGCTCCTTCAACAGAATGGTGCCCAATGTGGGATGCCAGATGAAGGCGAAGGCGTAAATCACAAACAATCTCACACCAGTTTGGAATTATGATTAATAGAATGGTTATTTATTTAAAGGGGAAAAAACTTACAGATCACCGTCCCAGACAACAGCCCTCTGCACAATCAGGAAGGGAGTCTAGTCGCCAGAAGCAGAGCAGGAAGTAAGAGAGAGAGGAGAGGGAAGTGGCTGCTCTTTTAAAGGGAGAGAGACCACGCCCCAATGGGCTGGTATCTCAGCGGCTATTGGCTGGAGGAGCGGAAGAACCTCCCACAACAGACTCTGGTTACTAGTAGATCATTCTTATCCGAGAGAGTCTCCATAAAACTCCATCAACTATAGGTTCTGAGCGCCTCTAGATTTCTTAATACACAGAGCTTCTGGGAGGGTACTCTCAACTACCAGAGGACATGGGCTCCACAGCCTGTTCTATCCCCTTATATAAAAACAGTTGACATAAGAATTACAAACAGAGGACGGCTCACTATAAATCAGGAAGCCCTGACTTGTAGTCCCTCAGTCAGAAGTACAAGCAAATCTTGGGGTTAGCATATGAAGAGGGGGAAATGAACATTCTGACATTGGAGAGCTAAAGAAACGGTTCAGCAGTTAAGAGAATCCACTGATCCTCCAGAGGATCCCAGCTGAGTTCCAACGGCTTGACAAAGGTTTTCACACATTGCTGTGTTGTGGAATATTAGTTGAAGATGTGTTACATTAGTTTATGCTGTGGAACATTTGTTTAATGATGCAAAGATGTGTTGCATTCTTTAATGTTGCATTTGTTTAACTCTGTGAAGCTGTGCTACTTTGCCTGTCTAAAACACCTGATTGGTCTAATAAAGAGCTGAAGGGCCAATAGCTAGACAGGAGAAAAGACAGATGGGGCTTCCAGGCAGAGAGAATAACTAGAAGGAGAAAGAAAGGAGGAAAGGAGGACACCAAGGGCCAGTCGCCCAGTTACACAGCCAGTCATGAAGTAAGAAAAAAGATATAGAAAGATAAAAGCCCAGAGGCAAAAGATAGATGGAATAATTCAAGAAAAGCTGGCTAGAAACAAGTCAGGCTAAGGCCAGGCATTCATAGTAAGAATAAGCCTCTGTGTATTTATTTGGGAGCTGGGTGATAGGCTCCCATAAGAGCAAAGAAACACACACACACACACACACACACACAGCTGTCAGGAATACTCCATCCCTCTGCCTTGAGTAACTTGGCCTTTGGACACTAAGAGCAAGCTCATCACAGGCTGAGTATGCCCAAGCTTTGACATCCTCATTCCATCAGCAGTCACAAGGACTTACGATACTATGAGTGGCATTTTGAAAATGCATGCTTCTCATTACAACCAATTTCTGTCTAAGAAAAAGGCTATTTTCCAAATCCGAAGCCTTGACAATATAAATAAACAAACAAACAAAAAACATGAACTTCATTTTTCATACACCCTCAGTCCTGATGAATTCTTGATCTTCAGAAAGCCTTTATTGACGTCTGGTCAGAGGTGCCTACAACTCAAGCTCCTACCCTTAAGGGTTTCACACCACCTCCATCAGCTCCAAGTTCAGCGTGTTAAGAACATATCTGGGATTTTTCTTGGGGACCACTTAACTATCCAGGAGCTACGTTATGACCAAAACACAGAGAGAAGACGACATCCCAATAGAATGTTTTCAACAAGCACCTGAAATAGGAGCAATTAAATGCGAGCCTAGCGAGCACACTGGAAATGAGGTCTCCTAATGGATTTCATAATTGTGATGATTTCTCCATCACTGTTCCATAACAGGCTCCTTCTTATGTCCTCAGGAACAAATAAAGCGCTTCTCGTGTGTGCAGTTTGCAGAATGTGCTTCAGAGCCATTAGCTCTTTGGCCAGGGACTATATTTATTTCTAGATAGATAGACACAGCCATTGTCATTTTGTGATGCCATTAGCTCGCTGAGATTCACACGGGCCATTTCTCCCCATATTGCCCTTTTGCTCTGTCTTTCCAATGTGTGTGCAAATCAGCATCTGCCGAGCCCTCGGCTTTCCTGGGTGAGGTTCTTATAGCTCAACAGAGCATCTGCATTATAAAACTGCACCTGAGAGCTAGACAGCTCCTTAGAAAGCCAGTTCTTCGGGTCTGTCTGCAACAAAATCATGAGCCACAAAGACTATGTCTTGTCCAGCCCAGAGAATCCTGTTAGCAGGAAACCACAGCAAGAATGAAAACTTGAACTTCCCAGTTCAGGGCTCTTTGCCCCACACAGTGAGATGCCCTTGGATTTCAGCCTATTGCAAACGACTTACAAATGGTTAGAAAGCAGAAGCTCCTTTCAGGCTATTCAGTTACCCAATGATGATTTATGAGACTACATTAAACACACAGTTTTCAAAAACCCAGAAAAACCTTCATTTACACACAGGGAGTAGCTCCCTATGGCTCCTCCAAAGACCTGCTCTGCTCCTACTTGCCCCCCCTGGGGCAGGAGTGGAAAATGTATGTGAAATTCTGATGATGGAAAGCAAGAAGTCCTTGAGAGAAACCCAAATTTGAAACCTGAAGTTGCAAAATGTGGCTGGGCAGGGCCCTAAACTACAAATACACAAGAAAACCGCAAACACCTCCCGTCCCCCTGCTTATTTCTACTCAGGTCTATGAGAGGCGGCTCACCAGATGGTAAGTGTGTCGCTGTGTGATTTTTCCTGGGGCAATGTGAGCAGATGCCTAAATGTGCCAGATAGATGCAGATAGGCACCCTGATTACAAGCCAAACCTACCCACTCCACCAAACATACCCCACCCCACGCCACCCCCCCCCAAGAAACTGATTCTACACAAGTCTGCCTTAGTGAACTGGAGAGGCTGAGATTACAGGCAGAAGCATGAGTGAAGGGTTACTTTTAGGGTCCAGCTACTAAAAGGCAATTGCATCACCAAAAAAAAAAAAAACCACACCCCAGCATGGGCGAGGCCTCAAAATCTGCAGTCCCTGAGTCCCCTGTACTGCTCCCAGGAAGCTGGGCCAGTTAGGGAGTCTCTTGCGGCTAGCAAAGGTGACTTCCCATTTGAGCTTGGAGAGTAAGGAGCAGGAGTCTTGTGGTTCTTACATGGTTCAGTTTTCTGAGACTTAGAAGTTTTCTTATTTTCCGAGTCTTACGATCGTTCCTCCAGTGGGGAATGCTGCAATTCTGAGGAAATCACATACAATAGTATCTATTCGAATCCTTGATACAAAAAAAAAAAACCCTCCCTATTGTTATTTGCAACCAGTAAGAATTGTCAGTTAACGATTATCAGAAGCCAACCTAAAATTAAACGGAACAGCTTTGGCTGTGGTCTGCAGATAGAAAATGTCCCCATTCCTGTGAGACTGGTTAGCTGCGACATCTTCTCTGTTGGTAAAGCCCCACCTCATATGCTAAGACCCAGAGGGACTGCATTTCCAGCCCACTTCCTGTGTCCATGGCTGTGTTAGTGAACCTAGTTAGTGATCAATTGGTTGCAAGAAGCCAATTCCTGCTACAGCAGCTTCAGGGAAGGGGCAGTCCACAGAAGGGACTTTGGCCAGCGTTACCAGTGCTAGTGGAAAGCTGAGCCACACAAACACCCCCCCATCAAGCAAAGATTCAAGTCTACCGGCTCCCACAGAATTTCCTAGCTCTTTCCCCCGGGCTCCCTACTTCCTCAAGCTCACAAGCTCTCACATTCTGCTGCTTCTATCCACAGACACCCATGCACCCCAAAGCTCTGATTGTCTGCTCCCCCAGTGTTCCTGGAGCACCCATTCCAGCTTCCACTCTGGAAACCCCACATCCCCAACACCTTGTCATGTCTGTGATCACTTTTTTCACACTTTGGGGAATCTCCTTTTGCCAAACCCTCAATGTTGCTTCTTCCTTGATCAGGTGCAACCTTGGTCCAATCAACAGTCGTTATGGGGTCGTGTCCTATGGCAAGCCTGTATACCTGGGTCTACCTTTCTGAAGGGAACACTGTCCTGTGCTTACTCTCACACCCTAACCCTCTGTGCACACCAACCCCAAAGTCTCTTTCTGCCAACATCATAGCTTATTCCTGAGGGTTTTCTCTCACTCCCTCCAAGGCAAAGCGGATATGCTGTGAATTTGATCCGTCCTTCACCAATGCCTGGAGCCAGTGACCCATAGGAGTCGGTAAGTGTCCTAGTCTAGCTCTTGGTGGGAAAAGCAAAGTGGGGTGTCCTTTGCTCTGTCTCAAAATTGCCCAGCTGGATGGAGCCTGGGTTGCCCATGATAGGGCTTCAGTTGGCTGTCATGTTCTTCCCATCCCCTTCTGGAGCTCCTGTGACCAGCGACTAAGTAAACTCCTGTACTCTGGGGTCTGCACTGGGGGAGATCCTACCAGCAGCAGCCGGGCATCCTCTCTCAGCAGGGATGCTAGAAGACAAGGACGGGACCTCTCCATGACTCCAGTTAGGATACTCTGGCAGACCTCATACTACCTTCCCTTGTTTGCACACCTGCCTCCCCAGTAGACGGCCCGCTCCTGAATGGAAAGGGTGGTTTCTTCTGCGTCTTCTAGCTGCCAGGGTTCCCAAAATAAAACTTTATATACAGCAGCCCCACGCTGTTGGTTAGACAGCAAATTGGATGAAATTTACCAAATGAGCCATTTCCCTCAAACACACGCCATTAGTTGAAACCACACCCAGACAGTCCCTTGACTTAATCACCCTAGCCCAAGAGTCCCCCGTTCATCAGTGAGCTTTTGAAAAGCCTGCTATGTAACCTTCATTGGCAATAGAACCCAACAGAACACAGTAAGAACTACAGCGGGATTAGCACAGCCCGCTAAATCTGGCAGACTTTTAGTGGAAAATAACCCGCAAAGCATGGTTGCACTTCAGCTGCATGTGACTTTTGCCGGATTCCAGTGACTTTTTGCTGGATTAAACAGAGAACGTGGAAATATGTATACTCATTCACATAAACTGTATTAGATAGATAATTATCACTCTACTTTCCAGCTCACGGTATGGTAAGGCGAATTTGCCAAGAGATCTGCATCTCAGGGATGCCTGTCCTTCTGCCCATATGCAGCTGAGCCGTGAATTGGCTGACCAGACACCATCTCAGGGTCTAAGTGCAAAACACTGGACAGCACTGGACAAGCCGCTGCAGGGAAGTCTTGGCCTCATACCCTGGGCTTAATCATTTATTTTAAATAATTGTGGGTGAATTATGAATGAAAATAACCTTATTTGCAGCTGGGCTTCATCTTCACATGGACACATCAGGAGGGCCACATTCAGAGGGAAACTTGTACACATGCACACTCAGATGCGTGCATGCGCACACACACACGCACACACACACACGAGGAATTAGACCCATGAGCATTTCTAACTAACATAAAAGGCATAGGGAGGCAATGCATAAATCTTGAGAGTCGGTTCTAATCTGGCTCCATATTTAGCAGCCTCAGGCTTCCTATCTGTAAAATGAGGATTCTTAGACAACACCTAAGACACCAGTGTGAACAAGACAATGGCATGACACCTCTGGAACATAGCCATATACACAGCAAGCATCAGCAGAAAGGACGGGAGTCTCTACATAGTCCAATAGGAGGGTATGGGACTCAGTTCTTTTCCCTCATTTTTATGCCATTGCCATAGGTATTGTTACAGTGACAGCAGCCATACATATTTCTCACCCTTGGGACAATAATTCTTTACTAAAAAATTCACTGAGTAAGCGGGTTGGACTCCTTAGACTTGTAGCCTGAGCCTTCTGAAGACTGAGACAGCAGATCCTCTAGCTGCTCCCTGGAGTCAGCACGTGCATACGGCTGCAACCTTGCTCCTGGACCCCTGCTCACAGCTGCTGTGACCTTGCAGATGAGAGCAAGCTGCGAACGACTCTGAATTACAACTTTGCTTTTGTGTAGTGTCTTCCTGCCTCCTGGCACAGAGGCTAGGCCAGGCTGGGTCAAGTGGTATAGAACTTCTCCGTATCCCAATTTCTGACAGCCCATACGAGTCTGAAACTGCCTTCTTTCTCAGGATCTCAAGGGAACTGAGGCAGTACAGGGCTTTGGTTCCCTCATAGTAGCCTGTGGCCATGGTGCTGTTTCTCTCCTGATGGTTTGGGAACTGAAGCATCTCCCCCTTCAATACCTCATCATGCTGCCTAGGGTCTGACACTCTAACTCTCCTAATATTCTGGAAATTGAAGGAATACGTCCCTTCAGCGCTCATCATGGCTGCCTATGGCCATAACACATCTCGTCCAATGCTCTCCCACTTCCAGGTTCACCAGGGCTGCCTATGGTCATGAGCCTCTCAGCCTCTAATGAAGCACTTCTGGATGATAATTCACTATTGTCCTTCCCTCCAAAGCTCTCTCTAACAGTTAATACACTCTCTTGCATGATGCTGAAGAATATCTACCCATGTTGACGCCTGGTCTTCACTACTTACATCTCCATGACAAAATCCCGTGCAATGGCACGATGGTCAGGATATTTGGACTTTATTTAAAACCAGGGGTCTTAGCGCTGGTCTCTCATTTCCATGGTGTCCTTTATGTGTGTGACCTGACAGCTCAGAGGCTGGCATTGTATCCAGGGACACAGTGGCCTGCCAGGCACTGGGTACATGGAAGGTATGTCTTTCTGCTCAAAGAGGAAATAAAAGTGCACAACAGTAAATCACAAAGCTTTTAGTACAAGGGACAGAAACATAGGATTTTAAGAATAGTAGCAAGCATATACAAATACAATCACAAATCATTTTAGTATATATGGCTCCATATATATGCTGGTTGGTTTTGTCAGCTCAACACAAACTGAGTCACCAGGGAAGAGGGACCCTCAATTGAGGAATTGCCTTTATCAGATTGGCCTGTGGGCGTGTCTTCAGGCATTTTCTTGATTAATGATTGATATGAAAGCATCCAGACAAGTGTAGGCAATACAACCCCTGAGCAGGTGGTCCTGGTTTATATAAGAAGGCAGATGAGCAAGACACAGGGAGCAAGCCAGTAAGCTTCATCCTCCACCGCCTCTGCATCAGCTCCTGCCTCCAGGAATCTGCTTGAGTTCTTACCCTGACTTCCCTCAGTGATGTCACTGGGATCAGGACATATATGCCAAACAAACCTTTGTCCTTCCCAAGTTATTTTTGGTCATGGTGCTTACTTACCACAGCAATAGGAGATGAACTAGAACAATACAGTTATATATCTGTTCATATATACCGCCAGTCTTGGCACCTGAGAGTGGTTGGTCCCAGGACCACCCCCCCCCCCCGCCACAGTTACCCAAATCTCTGGGTGTTCAAGTTACATGGAATGCTTTATCTTATTAACTCCAGCCCCTCATAGCATCCAATGCAATTAAATTCTTTGAAAATAAATTGTACTGTGTTGTTTGGGGAACAAGGACAAGGAAGAAAAGACTATTCAGGCTTAGCATGGGTATAATTATTTCTGAATTATGTTCTCTCCATGGCTGGTGGAGTTCTGGGATATGGCATCCAAAGATACAAAAGGGAAACTATTGTTATTTTTGTGGCTTTGAATAAATAAATGTTGTTCTGCATACGGTGTTTGCATGAGATTGTTTAAATTATTTCTAATCTCAGGAAAGCCATCTTTTAGATGCTCTGCCGTGATGCTATGGAAAAAGTCATTTTTGGCAATAGGCAATTTTAAATTCAGAAGCTGCCTAAGACAGCTTTGTGAACAAACCATTTCTTCAGTCATTACGGTCGCAAAAACATTTTGTAAAAACTCTTTTTCTCCTCCACAGCGGATGGCCCATAATTTTCCAGAGAACAAGTGTAAATCCCATGGCATCTCTAAGTTGTTAGCGTTCAGTCTCCATTGTCCGAGACAGAGGCAGGGAGGTTAAGCTCCCCTCAGCTGAAAATCCCTTCCAAGCGCCAGAGCTGGAGTCCAGAAGTTACCCTAAGGTCCTCTCCTCCAATCTCCCCTTCTCTCTAGTCTACATTATGAGGTCACTTTGGTGGTGACAGAAAGGCCATGGGATATAACCTAGCCACCCCGCAGCACAGCTACCCCCGTGAGCCTCCAGCCCCATGTACAATCATCATCCATGAGCCTCAGCATTTCCAGGTACAGATCCCATCCTGCTGGGCCCAGGTCTCTTTTCTCCATCTCCAGGGCCACGTCTCCACTGTCCTTTCCTAAAACACCTCCTTATCATCCTGTGTGTGCTCCTAAGTTCCGTCCACCCCTCTGCATGTACAGGGCTCAGAAATGGAGAGACAGTTTAAGCTCAATAGAACAGAACTACAGCCTCCCTTGTCAGCCTTGCCCCCATTCACCCATAGTCGGCCAAATGGCTACCAATATGTGTTCCCGTGCTAATCCCCAGAACCTGGGAATGTAAGCTTGTTTGGGAAAAACCAACAGTCCATACAGATCCAATTAAACTAAGGATATACGGATTTTGAGATGAAGAGATCACCCTAGATAGCTGAGCGGGCCTAGAATGTCATTGCTGTATGAGAGACAAAGACACGGAAAAGAGATGGTGACGTGACGACAGCAGCAGAGATAGAATAACGCAGCCACGACGAACTTGGAACCTCCAGAAACTAGAACTCTTCCCTAGAGTCTAAGGGGCGAATACATACCTTGATTTAAGCCCAGTGAGGCTGACTTAATACCTGGTCAACATGAGGCAATGGATTTCTTTCTTTCTCTCTCTCTTTCTTTTTTTCTTCCTTCCTTCCTTCCTTTCTTTCTTTCTTTCTTTCTGTCTGTCTGTCTGTCTTTTTTTCTTTTTTGAGATGGGGTTTCTTTGTTTAACAGCCCTGGCTGTCCTGAAATTCACTCTGTAGCTAAAGCTGGTCTCGAACTCAGAGATCTGCCAGTCTCTTCCTCCCGAGTGTTAGAATTAGAGGCATGCACCACCACTGCCTGAGGGTTCCTGCTTCTTTAAGTGACACATCTGTGGTGACCTGTTACAGTAGACTGTTCACCAATGGTGATGGGGAATTTGTTGGTTTTCTCTCCAATATCCTTCCCTCCACGAGAAAGAGCTTCCTGCGGAATGGAATGGAGCAGTTAGCTGAGAGAAAACTTGGTCTCTTGGATTCCTAAGGTCACAATGTGGACAGGCTTCCTGGAAGGTTGAGACTGACCAACTGTGTGATGTCGAGTGCATCCTTCTACCTTTCCCACTCAATTTTCCACTTTGCAGAATGGGCAAACCTCCCAAGTCTTCTCAGGTCGTCCTGTAAGGCTCCTTAGCTTTCCACCTGGCTACCAGCTGCTTCATGGACTCCCCAGGCATATCACCAGGATTGATGGAGGAAGGTCATTGGCTAATAAAGGCACTGCCCTGGCCCATTTTATTGGTTAGAGGATAGGTGGGAGGAGTAAACAGAACAAAATGCTGGGAGGAAGAGGAAGTGAGCTCGGAGACTCGACCGCTTTCCTCGCGGGAGCAGACGCCTGAGAGAGACGCCATGCCCTGCTCCCGGGATGAAGCTCGGACCCAGGATGGACTAGGCTAGAATCTCCCCGGTAAGCGCACCTTGGGGTGCTACACACAGATGATTAGGAATGGGCTAAATTAATATGTGAGAATTAGCCTAGAAGAGAATGGGCCAAGCAGTGATTAAAAGAATACAGTTTGTGTGTTGTTATTTCGGAGCATAAGCTAGCCATGTGGGCGGCCGGGTGTGGGGGACGCAGCCCTGCCGCCCCATATTACTACAGTTGGCGCCCAGACGTGTGGACAACTAAACCCATTTAAAAAACCTGAGAAGGCTTAAAAATAAGGGAAAGAGAGTTTAACACAGATTTTTGCTGTTTGTTGGTGGCGTGCTGTAGAGAGATTTCCTGATTCAGCAACAGTAGCAGAAAAAACGCTGTGTCATTTTAAAGCGCGACTTCCTGGGGCTGTGCCACCATTGTGATCTCTGTCTGGCTCCTGCAGGAGACAGAGCTTTTGAATAGAGCATTTGGAGTAAAGTGCTACGATTTGTTTGATGGCAACTTGACTTGCTGTGTTCTCGGGTCTGCTCTGCTTGCTAGAGGCAAGCGGGTGCGTCATCTAAGAGAGGCTTCCTGACTCAGCTTTAGCTGCAAAAGCCTGCAGCTCATTAAGAGGTCCTGCCACGAAACACTTAAACGGTTAAAGCTGAACGCATGCTTTTCGGTTTTCAGCCATAGCAGGAAAAAAGCTGCGCCATTTAAAAATGCCGGCTTTCTGGGCTGTCCTGCCAGGACAAACTCTGACTCTTTTACGCAGGCGGTCCCTGCGGTTTGCAAACACAGGCTGCTGAAGCTCGCTTGCTGGCTACAGCCAGTACCTCAGCCATGAGGCTGGAAAGCTAAGGAATGGACTGGATCTAGCTGGCAAAGCCACGCCTTTAATCCTACCCATATTGCTCAGTAATTTAAAGGCTCGTGTGGTCAGAAAAAGAGAGATATATAGTAAAGAGAGATTCAAAGACAAAGAAAATTTCTAAATGGTTTGAAGTGTGTTAAAAATATATGCAGACTAAAATTTAAAGTTCTTAAAGTAACAAAAAAAAGGAAGAAAGTTGTGTGTGTGGTAGCACACGCCTTTAATCCCAGTGCCTAGAAGGCAGAGACAAACAGATCTCTGTGAGTTCAAGGTGTAGTAGTGTACACCTTTAATCCCGAATGCCTGGGAGGCAGAGACAGGCGGATCTCTGAGAGTTCAAAGACAGCCTGGTTTACAGAGTTACTTCAGGTCAAAGATACAGAGAACCTGTCTCAAAAAGCAAAGAGTTAAAAGTAAAAATAAACAAAATAGAGGTTAAAACAAAGCTGCACAAAGATGGAAAATACACAGAGAATCTTGATACTGTATGCTATTATGCTCTCTTTGAATTGTTTGAATGCTGAGGAAGAAGCAACAGCTGCTAAAAGATATTTATTGATAAATGCTGCTGAACTAATCCGACATAGATATTTTGATGCCTTAACTTTGAAATTTGGATCTAAGGACATGATGCTTTGGAAAGGAGTTTCTTATTTTGTTTTCACAGAGGATGAGACGCTGTTCATTTCTTCTATTCCGATTTGGTATGATGGACCACGCCCTCCTGAAGGGTTGCAGTGAACATCTTCAGAAAATTGCTTCGCTCAACTGCCAACTGAGATGAAACTAGCACACAGGTTATACCATGAAAGACCTAATTAACGACGCCCCCATTCAGCAGGAAGCAGTTTGGAGAGAAAAAACTGCGCCCATGTTCCCAAATATGGTTTATAAACGTCCTTTTACATTTAAAGGGGGATATGATATAGATATGAATAATTTACATTAGTATAGATTTTGCTTTATTGATAGAAATTTAAGGTCAATTTTGTTATATGTATAAGTGTTTCTGATTTTGATTAAGGTATTGTGATTGTGTAGTTCATTTAAATATGTACTGTATAATTGAGAAATATAGGTTGTTAATGGATAATCATCAATAATAGTAAAGCTTGTAGTCATGTTAGTTAGATTTTCTAGATATATAGAGATATATTTTAGATAGACATTCTTTGTGTCTTTCAAAGATTACAGAATAGGACATTTAATGTTTTAATAACTGAGGACTTTTCATGACAATGAGACACTCTGCTCCTGGCAGCACCAATCTATTTCAAGAGGAAGATGGGCATCGAAGAGGCTCGTTATGGAGTTTTGATAGCCATTTGGACAAGAAACTGCTCTTGCCTGGACTATTGCATAAACTGGACACAGAGAACCCGCAGAGAGAGGACTACTAAACTTGCCTAAGGTGAGATGATCTTTTGGGGTTCCTGATTCATTTTGAAAGAGTCTGCGAGACATTCTGCAGGACACAACAGATAGTGACTGAACTGACTTTGAATTTTCCTGCTTTATGGAAATGTCTGCTGGATACCATGGGCCTGAAGGCTGAAGATGGATGCCCCAACGGTACAAAAGAACTTTGGGTGACTGTCCAGGCAGCGAGATGTCTTTGTCATTTCTAGAGTTTGAAGTTTCTTAGTTCTTGTTTACTTAGGTAATATATCTTTCTGGAGTCTTTGATGGAGTTAAGAATAGTTAGTTATAGTTTTCCTTAGTTATGATAAAGATTATTGTAACTTTTACTTGATAACTGTTTTGTTAGATGTAATTTTGCTATGTTAAATCCTTTTTTTTTTGTTTAAACCGAAAAAGGGGAAATGATGGAGGAAGGTCATTGGCTAATAAAGGCACTGCCCTGGCCCATTTTATTGGTTAGAGGATAGGTGGGAGGAGTAAACAGAACAAAATGCTGGGAGGAAGAGGAAGTGAGCTCGGAGACTCGACCGCTTTCCTCGCGGGAGCAGACGCCTGAGAGAGACGCCATGCCCTGCTCCCGGGATGAAGCTCGGACCCAGGATGGACTAGGCTAGAATCTCCCCGGTAAGCGCACCTTGGGGTGCTACACACAGATGATTAGGAATGGGCTAAATTAATATGTGAGAATTAGCCTAGAAGAGAATGGGCCAAGCAGTGATTAAAAGAATACAGTTTGTGTGTTGTTATTTCGGAGCATAAGCTAGCCATGTGGGCGGCCGGGTGTGGGGGACGCAGCCCTGCCGCCCCATATTACTACACAGGATGTCACCCCCAAGGGCCTCAGGGAGATGCGATTGCGGGGACCTAGTCATGCTGAAACGGCAGCCAGGACAGATCTTAGCAGGATTCATTTGCAGTTACTAGCGCCTCCATGCCTTGTCCTATGCACAGTAGGGTAGCGCTTTTCAAGACACCAACTCTTGGGGTTTGTTTCTCACAACTATTTACCATGAAGATCTTCATCTTTATAAATGAAAACAAAATCTAAAGATGCAAATGGGTTATTGAACGCAAACATGAAGGCTTCCTCATGGCATCTCTTTAGGAAACTGAGGCCCTACCACAAGTCCCAAATGTTCCCTCCATGTCATCCCACAGCTTTAAATGCTCCTGAGATTATCAACTCCTTTAATAGTCCTAAATCAGCTCCTATACTAATGACTCAACTAATGACTCTCAGAACTCAGATTTCTTATTCTCCACACTGAAATGCTTCTAAAAGGCTAGATTTTTTACATAGTAAGTGGATTGAAAAACTATCTTAATGATGGGGGAGAGTCTTTTGTGTTAATTTTATTGGTTAAATAAAGAGACTGCCTTGATGGAGTTGAAGAATGGTTAGTTATAGTTATAGTTTTCCTTAGTTATCATAAAAGATAAAATAGATATAAATATTGTAACTGTAATTCTTGCTTGATAACTGTTTTGTTATATGTAATCTTACTATGTTAAAGTGAAAGACTTTTTTTTTGTTTAAATAGAAAAAGGGGAAATGATGGGGGAGAGTCTTCTGTTTTGTGTTAATTTCATTGGTTAAATAAAGAGACTGCCTTGGCCCTGATAGGACAGAAAATTAGGTAGGCAGAGTAGATAGAACAAAATGCTGGGAGAAAAAAGCCAAGTCAGTCAGTCACTATGATTCTCCTCTCCGAGGCAGACGCAGGTTAGGATCTTACCGGTAAGCTACCACCTTGTGGTGGTACACAGATTATTAGAAATGGGTTAATCTAGATGCGAGAGCTAGCCAGTAAGAGGCTAGAGATAATGGGCCAAACAGTGTTTAAAAGAATACAGTTTCCGTGTAATTATTTCCGGGCATAAGCTAGCTGGCAGCCAGGAGCCAGGCAGCAGGAACGCAGCCCACAGCTCCTTCAACATCTTAACATATGCCTATAATCCTAGCACTTGGTAGACAGGGGCAAATAGATCTTGTATTTAAGGCCAGTCTGAGCCAGATGTGCTATATGTGTTAGCTAACCTCTCACCTAAATGATACAAGAGAGAGCAAAGCAAATGCAGAATTATAATTTTCCCAAGTTTACATTCCATTTTAATTTCTTTCAAAAATGTAAAGAAATGCTACTGCTTGAATGATAGCTGATACAATTATCAAGTCACTAATAAACAGCCACGGGATAAATGCATTATTTCAGTCAAAATTATTCAAATAAAATTTTCCTTTAATATAATTGATGTCATTACAGACCTATAGACAGACAGACAGACACAGTTTCAATATTATTTTTGCTGCCAGAGACCTGTCAGCTTTTGCAGAAGGTGCAGTAGAATGTGTCAGAAAACAGTAGCACATACAAAGGCACCGTGATGTCTTGGTTACTTTTCATATTTACTATGACAAAATGCCCAACCAAAGCAGCTCAAGGATGAAGGGATTTATTTTGGCTCATGATCAAGGGTGCATCTTGTTGGGGAGGTCAGGTGACAGGAACTTATAAAGGGTTTGGCCATACTGTAGCCACAGTCAGCAAGCAGAGAGCAGTGAATGCTAGGGCCCACATTCTTGTTATCCTTTACCACAGCTCGGAACCCAGCCTACTGAAGGGCATCACCCACATTTAGGGTGGGCCTTCCCACTTCAATTAACTCAACCTAGAAAGCCCCTCCTAGACAAGCCCAGAGGCTTGTCTCCTTGGTGATTCAAGACTCTGTCAAGCTGACAGTATTATACACCATCATCATATACAAGAACCAATGACAGATGGTCTTTCTCCTCCAGGAGGTCAGGGACATGGAGGGTGATAACTAAGAATGCCTGAATGAGTAGATCAAGGAGAGAGGAGGTGGGAGAATGCTGTACCAGGTTAGGGAGAAAGAGGAAAGATGTCACAATAGTGTGAAAAATGGCAAAACATTTGCTTGGATTAGAGGACTGAGGTAGAGAAGAAATTTAAAAATTCAAGTTTCAGCAGCAAAATGAAGATGCTTGCTAACGAGCCAGGATTGGATGGATCCCTTCAGGGAGCTGGAGGACGACAGAGATGGCTGTACAAAGAATGGCATGACCCAGAAAGACTAGTGTTGTCATATTGTACAGAATGCGGGCGAGCTGGCAGGGGGGTTGTAAGATGGGGAAACAGCATAAACTCACCGCAACCAGCCACCACACCAAAGGAGGAGAGGGAGGGAAAACGTAGGAGATTCTCTAAAGAAGAGTGGCCAATCAGGTGAGGAGACAGAGAGAGAATACGTTATAATACAACACAATATGCCAAGGCCCAAGTGCACTGGGGTCATTAATAAAAAGCAATGCAATTTCAAGAGCATAAAATATGATGACTGTAGATTTTAGATGTGGTGAATAAATTGAAAACATAGCTCAGCACATATCTGTAATCCCAGCATAGCACTCACTAGACCCGGGCAAATGGATCTGGAGTTCCCAGCCAGCCTAGCCACACAGTAAGAGGCTGGAGCAGGGGTAGTGGAGGGGGCTGTCTTTACGGTTCTTTCCAAGTCCACACTTTTGTAGGTTTTTAGACTCCTGAGAACCCACTTTGCAGTGGTCAGAGATTGGTTACCCAATGAGAGGACTTCTAAAGCAACCTGACTATGTGAAAAAGAAAATTGACGTGGCAATCTGAACAGAAAGAGGAAAGATTAGTTTAAAGGAAGGATTTGGTTTCCAGGGACCAGAATGTAACTGAAAAGAATTTGAGTTATAGCAATACCAGACTTGAAGAGAAGCCCTCCCTTCTAAAGCCAGAAGCTACCCAAGGCTGAAATCCCTTCCTCCTAAAGCTGAGACCTCTGCCTTACATAAGGTTGAGGTCTCCACCTTACCCAAGGCTGAGGTCCCCACCTCATTCAAGGCTGCGGTTTCACCTTACCCAAGGCTGAAGTCCAACTTCTGGAAAGAGTATAGTTATGGCTTACTGGATCGTAGATAGACAATGTTCATTCATTCCCATACACCCAGACCCAAAATGAAACTGTATTAATTGCAACACTGCTTGGCCAATGACTCTAGCATATTCCTAGCTAGTTCTTACATCTTAAATTAATCCATTTCTATAATTCTATGTATTACCACGAGACTCGTGGTTTACCGGCAAGATTCCGGAGCATCTGTCTCCTTTGACAGCTACTTGGCATCTCTTTCAATTCCACCTACTCTCGCTGTATATCTTTTCCAGCCTGGCTACATTCTGTTAAGCCATTGGCTGAAAGTAGCTTTTTTATTAATCAGTGGCAATAAAACATATCCATAGCACACAGAGGGAAATCCCACATTACTGGATGGCAAAGAAGGCATTGCCAAGTATTTTTAGAGGAGGTGTATTGGCTTCCCACTGTTCTAACAAATTCCTGAGATACTCAATCCATGAGGAAAAGTTTACTGGGCTCCTGATTTTAGAGATCTCAGCCCGTGGTTGTTCAGCCCCATTGTCTTTGGGCCAGTGTCAAGGCAGAACCTCATGGCAGAAGTGTATGGTGGATCAAGTTGTTCACCTCATGGCAGCCAGAAAGCAAGAAAAAAGAAGAAAGACACTGGTGTTCCACAAACCATTTCAAGAGCATATCTTCAGGGAACCAACTTCCTCCCTCTAGGTTCCAACTCAAAACTTCCAAACTTCTCAAATATATGTAGGAATTGTGACTAATTCTTTAAAAAAAAAAGGAGCCCCTAAAAAACTATTGTAACAATATCAGAATTCTAAAATGGCTGGTTACATACTATATTAAATTTAATAACCTTCCTACCTACATAAAACATGAAATATATAACATAAAGTTACCCCTTCGCTATAGCAAGAATGAAAATGAAAGGACACAAAACATCTGTGCAATGATGGGTTTCAGCAGTATTAGACTGGCTGAGGTAAAGCATGCATGCAAAAATTTATTTCCAAGTTTTCTTTAAGTTACAGGAACCATATTATTAAAAAGGATGTCTCAATAAAGGCGGGGGGGGGGGGAAGGCATAGAAAAGGCTCCATCAAAGAACGCAAAGCATATGAATTACTGGAAACAGAAGGCAAACAAAACCAACTCACCAAAATCCATTCAGAGGAAAGAAATCTGTCCAGGGAGCCAGAACATATTGGCTTCTGAAACAGGAAATGGCTTCTTCGACAAGGCAGCCCCAAGGGGCTCTGGGCTAGAGACACCTACCAGCCACTAACAAGCACATTTAAGAAGTAAAGTTTTATAGATACACATAAAAATCATCTGTGTATACATGACATAAAGAACTGAGGCTGTCCAGGGAGATGAAGGGGACTAATGAAAGGTGAAGGGAACACTCCAATTCCCTGACAGACTGATCTACAGCCGCCCAGGGTGGACAGTGAGACGGCTCTGAAGGAAGGGAATTGCCTCCTAGAGAGAGTGCCTAAGAGAGGCAGTGAAGACCTCGGAGTAAATATGGAAGTGATTTAGTGCCAACAGAGTTACCAAGGGGACCGTAAGGAGAAACAACACTGTCGTAGAAGCATCCACACCCTCACTCTAGTAATAACTGATCCCCACACAGAGCCCACTCTCAGCATCTAACCCTACCCCATCCAGACCCTAGCACAATGCCAACCCAAACCAATCCCCACACAAGCTTCCAACCATCCCCATTCTAACTTCCACCCTCAACCAATTCCCATAAAACCTGTCTTAGAGTTTTTATTGCTCTGAAGAGACACCATGATCATGGCAACTCATAAGGAAAACATTTAACTGGGGTGGCTGGCTTTCAGTTTCAGAGGTTCAGTCCATTGTCATCATGGCAGGGAGCACGGCAGCGTGTAGGCAGACATGGTGCTGGCTACATCTTGATCAGAAGGCAACAGGAAAAAGTCTGTGACACTGGGTGAAGCTTGAACAGAAGAGACCTCAAAGCCTGCCCCCACAGTAACACACTTCCTGCAACAAGGCCACATACCCCAACAGTGACACGCCCTAGAAGCTGAGGGGGGGGGGCTCAATTACATTCAAACTATCACACAAGCCTCTACCACCAACCAATTCCTACATGAATCTCCAACCCTACCGACTACCCACGCAAACCTCCACCACCAATCTATCTAAGCATAAATCTTTACCAGCCACACAAACTCTCCCCAGAGCATGTAAGACTTCCATCTTTAGTTGTCATGAGGAACCCACCCTACTCTTCTGTCATAGTCAGGTATCCCAAAGCAAAGCACTTTAGATAACAATCAGTGAAGCACAATTAGAGAGGTTACAAACCCATCCATCACCATTGTTGTGTAGCAATTTCCTCTAAGTTGAAACATTCCACCCTAGAGGAGGCTCTATTCAGGAAGCAAACAACTCCCAAGTCTCAGTAAGTCCCTGAAACTTAAAATATCTATCACAAAATAAGTCCTTCCTCAATATTATATGAGCAGTAAGGACTACTGAGGAGTGGGGATTCTCCTACCAAGCTTACTACACATGCTGTAGAGAGTTACAGATTACAGATTCCTGAGGCATCACTCAAGCTGGAGTAAGCTTTTGGTGATACAGTTGCCTTTGAGTGCCCCATGGTTCTGTAAGTAACTCATTTATGCTGATGTAAGTAACTCTAGTAAACCCACTGGTTCACCAAGTTGGACTTGGATAGAACTGCTTCCGTGATTTGTCCTTGGTACCTACATGGGTTAAGTAAACATTCATTTATTTCTCTCTGGGAAAGTTCCCACACAATACCCACTCAGGAAAAGGCCTGATGGAGAAGCTGAACAAGGGAAACTTAAAAGCAATTGCACCCTCAGCCATGCACAGAATTCCCAAGTTTTAAAACTCTGGTGATCATTCTCCCCAAGAGTTTTAAGGAAAATCAATGGATGGAAGAGGAACCCCAGGACAGGGAGACAAGAAAGACCAGGCAAGGACAGAGAACACTTTAAACAAATCTCAATTACATCCTCTGAGAGGGTAGAGCAGCAACAACATTCCTAATACACTGATACTGAGGGGAGAGAACAGAAAGGGAGCAGGGACCAGAGCACCTCAGAAGCCACAGTGCAAATGGCTCAACGTTCCCAGTGAAATGACTCAATTCCAGTTCTACAATAACACCCAACTTTCTCCTTTTTATAAGACAATGTGCAATTTTCAGTGAAGCAAGAGAATAAAGCACAACCACATAAGCATATATTTATTCATCTCAATACAAACAGGTGGGGTCATACTGGTATCATCTACAATGTAACTCAGCAAAACATATCAGTTAATGGTATATTAATCACTAAATATATAATCTACCTGTGAATGCAATCATAGAGAATTCTTATGTCTCTGGGGGGAAGACTGCTAACTTTCTATATTCTTCTAAGTCACTGGGGGAATTAGTATGCACACTCATTGTGACCTCCAGTTCCTTCTCCATGGACAACTGGATGATGAAGCCCCATGGATAAAGTGCCAGCAGCCTCCCCACTCACCAGGATGAGAGCCACAAGCTGAAGCTGGTGGAGTGGGGGGCCAGGACTTTCCTAGCTTCTGGTGACTTTGTGGAACCGCCGTGCCAGGTCTCCTAGGAAAAGAGAACCACCCTGTTGAAGCCTTGGCTTTGAAGGGTTTGCTACTGGAGACAAAAACAGTTTCTAAGTCATAAAACACATAATTACATAGCTTTGAAATATGTAATTATGGAACCAAGATATGTGTCCAACAACAGAGGAATGGATAAAGAAGATATGGTGTACACAAGAGAATGTCTTCCCACCATGAAGAAGAATGAAGTTATGTCATTTGCAGGAAAATGGATGCAGCCAGAGGTAATTATAGGAAGTGAATTAATTCACCCTAAGAAAAAGATTATGTTTTATATCTTCTGTGACTCCCAGATTTTTATACATACACACAAAAAAATCATGTGTGTCTAGGACATAAAAGAAATGAAACTGTCCAGAGGGAGGAAGAAGACTAATAGGAAAGGGGGGATATAGCAGGGTATGGGGGGAATATACTCAACATATAATATAAATTTGCATGAAAACCTAAAAATGAGTAAATTAAAAACAGAAAACAAATATAAAAGCAACACATAAAGCATATTTGTCAGAGGAAAAGAAAGAGAATCTGATTAATCAATAATCAGTATGCCTGCCCCTAAAATCAACTGACCTTCAACATTACAGTTAGGGGTAGGTTATCAGAGTATATAACAGTAGCAAGACCCAGTTCCATGCTGTGGGAAACAGAATTTAAAATTTTTAAATGTACACAAATGAGAAATAAGATGAAAAAAGACCATGCAAACACGAGCATAAGAATCAGCCACCGTCAGCAAGGAACAGTACAGAGAAATGGAGAATCATTCCAGCACGACAAGGCGGCTCATCCATCAGCCTAATTCTAAGGGTGGCATACCTACCAACAAGCAGAACTGAAGGGAGAGAGAGACAAATCCACAACCAAGACTAGAGATTTTGCCATTTCTTTCCCAGTAATTGGGGGGAAAGTGGACAGAAAATCAGTAAGGATATAGAAGACTTGAATAGCTTCAGCTGAGAACTCAATACCACTGACATTTACAGATCATCTACCCGGCGTCTACAGCTTGAATTCCTTTCCGGTGTATACACAGGGGTCATCAATATGGACTTTATTACCGGTTAAAAATCAACTGTGAAAGCAAGTGAAATAGGAGATGATGTTGAAGGCTCCATGCAAGTGACAAGTTAGACTGAGCAGACTTCCATGGCGCACATCCAGCAAACGGGAACAGAGCTCCCTTGTCAATCCAAATCAGCAGCACCAAAACTAGACACTGTGGTGGGCACCATGGCTCGGCAGACAAAAGCCTTGCAAGCCTGTCCACCCACATTCAATGCTCCATATTCATACTGGGGGCAGAAAACCTACTTTAAGAGTTGTCGTCTGACCTCCACAAGCCTGCTGTACCATGTGCATGTCCCCATACACAACGACGAAGACAAAGCAAAATAATTTGAAACACAAAATGAAAAATGCACCTGGCGACAGAGGCACTTCCAAAACCTCCTCCAGGAAGCCCTACCTCATGCCCTGTGTAGGCTCCTCCCTTTGTGTGTGGAACTCACTGACTCCCCGTCTAGAATATGGGATAAGCTAGGTGTAATGGTGTGTAGCCAGGCCAGACAAAACTGTGTTTCTCTCTCCCTTCCTCAGTAGTTCCCTCCTTTTCAATCTCTCATCACTCTTCCTAGGAGGACAGAGCTGCCATATTGTTGGCTTGTTTGTTTGTTTTGCCCCACCCTGCACCGCTGACAGACGCCATATTTGGAATCTCTCAGTAGACCGCAGAGAAGCCTGCTTCTCTCTAGTCCCTGTTAAGCCCACCTAGGCCAGGAATCTTACAAAACCTGTGGAAAACTCATGAGAATCTTTAGCCCAAACTACTCATCTATACTGCCTTGAGGTTTCTGACCCTCAGAACTTCTTCTGAAAAACAAATGCTACCTGAAGCTACTAAACCTTGGGGGTAATTGTGCTATGGCCATGAGATCATGAGTAATTATAGCCATAAAATTAAATAAATTTTAAAAAAACACTCAAATTCCCCAAACCACAAAGCTATGCAATAGATATTAATGACCAAAATAATAACAATAATAATAATAATAATAGAAAGAAATCTTTCATTCCTTTCAATTAACTCTTGGTTACAGAAGCAAATAAACTGAAATTATAAACTACTGATAAATGGATAAAGATTAAAGCACTATATTAAAGCCTGTGATATGGGCCGGAATTCATGAAGGAAAAGTTTCCAGCTTAAACAAAGTAGGTGCGAGAAATGGGGACTGAATGAAAGGAAATGCATTAATTAAGTAGTTGACAAACTGCATAGAAAGGACTACATAATTAACCTAAAAGGATCAAGCAATGAAAACAGTAATCAAGTGCTTTAAATAATGGACTTAGTAAAAGCAAAATATATTTTTCAAAAAGAGCCCCTAATGAGAAATACTTGGGACATTTCTAACGTCTAACTGGTTGGGGAGGGAAAATATAAATGAACCTCAGAAACAAAAAGGGGCATTTCTCTGTATAAAGGAATTCATTTGGATCTTTTAGTTTTGTTTGCATTTAATTTTTTACATTATATATTTGTTGGGTTTTGCTGCCTGGGCAGCCAGCCCCCAGCAGCATAGAGCTTAAAGAATCCATGGAGTTGGCATGTACTATGACTTTTTAATACCTGAGGGAGTTAGAGAAAAAGACACTCACACAATCTCCTGATGCTTTTTCTTTCTAATTTTTTTCAGACCTTTTCTTTATTCTTCTTTTGCATTCTCTACTTTTTATTTTCCTGGTTATTTCCTTCTCTCATTCTTGATGCTTTCCTTCTAACCCATTTTAACTCTATCTTTATTCTTCCCCTTACAGCTTACATACTCCAGAAAATTCTTTCAGGAAGTGTAAAAAATCCAATGTGGTTACATTCTGTTCTACAAGTACATGGTTATAATGAATACAAGTAAGAATATGTTTCTCATCTCCCCTACATGAGCAAACATTTTACGTATTACAGGTGGAAAACGAATTATCCCAAGAACCCTCGTACATTCATACCCAAGCAACTTGTTACAGATTAACCATGTGGGCAAGCAAGATATTGTTCTCCATCAGGTCTTTCACTGGCAGGTTTCAGTTTTTCAGTTACAGAGAAAGAACCAATTACTTTACTGCTTATCTTGAAAGGTAATCCTTATAAGGAGTCTTGAAAGAATCACAAACCTAAACTTTTATATATGAAAAAGAATCAGTCAGCTATACTTTAAATCTTTAGAGTACACACCCACTTATCAATAGTTCTTTATATCTGGAGACTGAGGGCAAAAACAGGGACAAGGAATTAATTGTCACTTTTGGTCATCAACCAATCCTAGCAAGGAAAGTGTGTCAGTTTTGTTCCTGTTCCCTGACCTTAAAGAGTTCCCCACTCAACTCTTTGCCTTTCTAAAACTTTGGATTGTCTTTTGGGGAATTTCACCTCAAAGCTATTTGACAAAAACATCTTAGTCTAACTTTATTTTCAAAGCTTTGTTTCAGCTGTGATCCACTCCAAACTCTGTGAACATATCTCCCAACATTAAGATTAAAAAAAATTTAAGTTAACTGGGCTACTGGGACCCAGTTGTTTTTCTTAATCATTACCCTAAGCCACAGTCTATACGGCTCTTCAATAGAAACTCATGTGTCCTAGCTGTGCGATACTTTCTTGTTTATATTTTATCATAAAAATTCTATTAAAACTAACATTATTATCATTATTATTATCATCATCAATTAGACAGTACGGCTTAGGAAGAAATCATCTTCATAATGATCCACAGGTAAAACTGTCCAGTAGAATGGGATGTTTCCATGAGATAAACACACTACATTACAGGCAGTGGGGATCTCCCCATACCCCTTCGCACCATGCCAGATACCAGAGACGAATAACAGTAGCAAACATGTAAAGGCACAGCAGAAGCAAAGACATTCCCAGGTCTGTGGCCTCTGGGGTCTTGTCTATCCGACATTCACCCATCGGGGAGTTTCCTCCTGGTGAGCTGACTCCTTGAACTTCAATTGACACCCATTGCTCCCCTGATAGTTACCAGTAGCTGGGGAGTGGCACATTTATATGGAAGTCAGAGGGCAACTTGAGGGAGTCAGTTCTCTCCTCACCATGAGGGTCCTGAACTCTGGCTGTCAGGCTGAATTCTCAGGGAGTGCCTTTATCCATCAGCTGTGGTGATTTGAATGAGAACGACCTCCTTAGCGTCCTGGATTTAAATATTTGGTTCCCAGGATTAGGGGGTGTGGCCTTGTTGGAGAAGGTTTCAAAATTCCATGGCAGGCCCAACCCTACAGATCAGATGTGAGCTCTCAGCTACTGCTCCAGCACCAGGCCTGCCCGCCACCACGATGGTCATGGGTTCACCCTCTGAAACTGTAAGCAAGCCCCCAACTAAATGCTTCTCCTATAGGTTTCCTTGGTCATAATGTTTCGTTATAGCAACAGAACAGTAATTAAGACACCAGGCCAGCACAGTTTGGGGTTTTTGCTTTGTTTTGTTTTGTTTTTAAATAGGGTGCCTCACACATCCTAGGCTGGTCTTGAACTCCCTACACAGCCAGCAATGACCTTGCACTTTTGCTCCTCTAGCTTCCACCTCCCAGGTGCTAAGATTTCAAGCATGTACCACCTGTAATCTGTGCCACTTTTCTGTGGCACTAAGGATTGAACCCAAGGCTTCAGACATGCTAGGTTGGCACTTTACCAACTGAGTTCCATCCTCAACCTTCAAATTTCTTTTTAAGGAGATATATTTAATCCCTGCTGGCCTCAGACTCAAAATTCTGCCTCAGCCTCCTGGGTGCTAGGATTACAGAGGTCCAACACTATGTCTTTAAGTTATTATTAAGATCTTATATAACCATATACCCCCAAGAAGGAAAATCTAATTAAAATAGTTTTCTCACCCTGGCTAGAGAGCTTTCTGTGGGAATCAAAATGCTGTATCTGTGCTGAACACTGGCTAAATGAAACCACAACACCAAGCCATGAGCTTTGACTGATACAATGGAGAACGGGCTTCTATTTCATTTCATCTCCATTCAGTTTAAATAGCTCCCCTGGCTGGTAACAGTGATACTAGACAATGCTGCTTTAGAAAAAAAAAATGCAAAAAGCTAAAACAAGTTCAAAAGTTTAGCTCCTAAAAACATGGAAAAATTTGAAAGTAGTACAAGATACACTCTAAAATTTACTGTAGCCTTAGATATTTCAACAGGTAACTTCTGCCAAAACTTCTTAAGCAAAAACTGTAAGTTAGCAGAGTATACGAAAAGATGCAAGGAAAATTGATTTCTTCTATGTGAACTCTGCTACTGAATTCCAATAAGAAAGTGTGTATATTACATGCACATATATACAGGTCTGGACATGGACATGCACACCTACACAGCTGTACACACGGACATATGCACATATACTGCTATACATGTGTTCATATACACACTCAACTATAGACACAGACATGGGCGTATGCATATACAGGTGTACACAGTTCATACACACCTACATTCCATTGCATATACATGCATGCATGTGCACCTATATGTATACACAAAGGTATGTGTGTACATGGCACATGCACACTCAATTGTCCACATGCACATGTGTATGCATGCATATACTCAGCTACATATATGTGCTTCTGTATATACACACGTATACAAAACTGTACTCACATACATGTGTTCATACACACATTAGCTGTACAGACATACATGTACAGATGTACACACCTCTGCACACAGGGACTGTAGTAAGATACAATAATAAGAGCATCTGAGTGACTCAGGGGCTAGGAGTCAGCAAACCTAGTTGACCAAAAACCAAATCCAGCCCTTCCTCCTTCTCATGTGGTATACAACTGAGGAGTTTGTCCTTTTCAGCAGTTAGGAACTAGGTTCTTCTACAGTCTTGATATTTCTCGATGAAGGCAAAACAGCATGCATGTGCAACATCCACAAAAATACATTCCCTTCTCACTATGGCATTGTGTGCTGTGAACATGTCGAAACAAGAACAGAGAAGTACCGACACATACCTGAGGTCACATAGAACCTTTTGCAGAGGACTGGGACTGGAACCTAGACCGTCTGCTTGGGGGTATGGCATGGAATCTTTAAATAACAACACAGGCATGCACAGAGCTGGGGGAGCATGGAGGAGTGGATGCCAAGGGGAGCAAGAGAAAGCCTGAGGGACAAGGAATGCATGCTGCAGCTTTGCATGGCAGGTGTTCTGTGACCTCTCCCTTTCTCCCTGTGACCCCACGAGGTCTGGATTGATCTGCCTCTCAGATACAACTGAAAGTGGATGTTTAGGGCTCAGCAAGATGGGGCAGTGGAGAGGTTTGCTTGCATGCAGGCCCGACAACCTGAGTTCAATCCCCAAGTCCCCAGATCCCACGAGGTGGAAGGAGAGAACCACTCCTGATAGCTGTCCTCTGACCTCCTGGGTTCATAGCACCTGTGTTCTCTCTCTCTCTGTCTCTCTCTCTCTGTCTCTGTCTCTCTCTCTCTCTCTCTGTCTGTCTCTCTGTCTCTTTCACACACACACACACACACACACACACATACACACATTAATAACATTTTAAGATGTATATGCATAATAACTTTTCAAGCAGTGATTATATCTAATTAAAGGTATCTGCTAATGGTTTTAGCAGCACTAGTGATAGTAAGTAAAAATTAGGGGAAAATAATGTAAAATCTCAGGATAGATCAGCATGAGTAAAAAATAAACTTTCTAATTGGTTGTATTGTAGAGACATGAGCTTTGAAGTCCAATTTAGTAAATGTTTGGATTGGAAAGATGGCTCAGCAGTTAAGAGCACCGACTGCTCTTCCAGTGGACCTAGGATCAATTCCGGGAACCCAAAAGGCAGCTCCCAACTGTCTGTATCTCCAGATCCAGGGGATCTGAAACCCTCACACATACATGCAGGCAAAACACAAATACACATAAAATAAAGATAAATAAAGTTTAAAAAAAGTAATTGTTTCCCCTCCCCTGGCAAAAACTAAAAACAACAAAACAAAACAAAAAAAATCACTATTTTTCCCCCTCATCCTCTGTTCATGTAAACCAGGTATGAAACTGAACATAAGCAGCAAGACCGATCATCACTGTTCAGATGAAGGCCAAAAAGTTGTTATCTGTCAGGGCCAGCTCATCCGTACTTCAGACTTGGCAGGCTCATACAGAACATCTGGAATACAAAGATCAAAATCACACTGTGTCTTAGATTTCACCAATAAAAGAAATGATCAGTTTTCATTATTATCTGTATATAAATACACAAAGTTCAGTTTTCATTATTATCTGCATATACCTACACAAAGTTCTTTTATTTCTTAACCTTCAAGGCAATTTTGCCTCTAAAAATCCATTTATTGGACATATTGAAGTCCCCATAGTGTTTAAAAACGTTAACATCTGTTCATTATGTGTGAGGGGGAGGGCATGATGCACCTGTGTGGAGACTTCTGAGAGCCCCTTTGCCCACTGAGTCCTCTCCCTGGCCTCTGTAATGACTTAAAATAAATTATCAACATTTTGATTACATTGATGAAAACTGAGCTGAAGATTGTAAACTAATTTCCTAGAACAAAACAGCTGCCATCAAAAGTTTTTAATTTTTTAATTGAAAATAGATTATTCTCGCTATATTCCAACCACAGTTTCTCCTCCCGGTTCCCCCACTGATCTCCCCTCTCCCCCAGATCCATTCCTTCTCTGTTTCCTCTTCAGAAAAGAACAGGCATGAGGGAACATTCATTTCAAAGGGGGGGGGGGGTGCAAAGTGATGTGACTGTAGTCATAGCAACAACACAAGCAGCAGGGAATGTTGATGACTGTTGGGTAGCTAACATGGGCCACTCACAGGCAATGCTAGACCCTGTAGGAAGTTATAAGTTCACACAACACTATTACACAGTAGCCGTGAATTGGATACTCCTGTAAAAGGTCAACTAAAGGTCTGAGGGGCCGTCTGCACTGAAAGACAACACTCACATTACAAACTAAATAAATCTTGCGTGGCACCTATACTCCTGAGCTCTGTGTTAAGTTAACCGAGCTTCCAACTCTGAGACCAGAATTCTGTCATCGTCACACCATCAACTCAGGGAAATTCCATTTGGGTAACCCCACAGTTCAGCCCACCCCAGCAAAGTGCCGCTGCCTTTTGCCTGGGAACCTAAAGAGTTACAAGCAGAAATTTCAATGTTCTCCCCACCCCATGTTTGCTGAAAGGGGAGCTGAAATGCGAACTGCATCCTGGGGCTGAAGCAGATGTTTGGTCTTCCTGAGTGGGCTGGCACAAACACAGACATCTGAGTTCTCACCTCCCCAAAACACCAGCCCACCATGATTTCACAACTAGGCTGAGTCAAACCAAATGACGGTAACACAGCCTCCAGCCCCCTCCTCCTTCCTCATCTCCCAACCATGGGCAATGTCTATCAGAACCCCAACCCGCAATCCTGCCCAAGCCAGGATTCAAGTGAGCATAGAATCTTGAAGACATCTTCATGGGAGATAAATAGCATGCCCTCTGGAGCAGACAGTACATTGAGTGGGTTATTGGCCAGCAATAAGCTTCAAGTCAGAACTGGGGGAAACACTCGGGAAGCAGGCTCTGCCAGCTACCACCCCCTCACGCCCACGGGCGATTACTGATGCAGCCCATCCTGGTGGCAAATGGCTCAATTAGCAATCAGTTCTGCTGGTTCACCTCACTGAGAGAGAACTTGATTTCCCTGAAAGTGTGATACAGTTGATAATTTTTAAACTCTCTGAAAGGCCCCATGGAATAATTAAAGAATATGAGAAAAGAAATAGAAAATATCATGATGGATGGCAATGGACCAACCCTGAACAACAAACGGCAAGAAAGGCATGCATGTAGTGGATGCAGATTTAGACACTTTAGATTACCCCAGCAATGCAGACCAAAAGCTAATGCCATCCTTGGGCTTCTAAGGAGAAGGGGGCATTTTGAAACTGAAAATCAGAGCTCCATCAAAGCACAGCCTGTTTTGTGGCACCTACTGATTTATGACTTGGTGGTTTGACATTGCGACATCTGGACCATCTCACACAGTCCAAGGTAGGTACCAATCTGGGAGATGAGTGGTCGAAGGACACTGAGCTTATTAATGACAGCTACAAAGCAGCATTAATTTGCAAAGTAAAAATGGCACTTGATGCAAAAGCCCAAGACAGCCTTGCATGAGCATTAATGAGGTTGGGGAAGGGCTGGCCTGCATGATAATGCAGGGAGCTGCTGGCTCTAATACAGAAGAGCTAATGCCAGCCCGGGGGAACAAGAGCAGCTTCCTGGATGGGCAACAGTATTGTAATACCCAATCCAACTTTTATCATCGCCATATGCCACAGTGTGCACCTACCACACGCCTGGTACTGTGCCAAGCGTGGAGGAGGCAAGATGAGGAAAAACAGACGTGGCCCTAGCCTTCATGGCACATAGAGCCCACAGAGCGCTGCCTCAGCAGAAGGGTAAAGGGCAGATCACTTAGGATTTGCAAGCCTTGTTGTCATAATCATTCAGTTCCGACACAATAATACACAAAAGTGCCGCCGACTAGAGGTAGATAAACGTGGCTGTGTTTCAAGAAAACTCTATTTAGAAAAACTGGGTCGCAACTGTCTTTGTCACAATGGTAGTTTGCTGAGCCACAGGCAGAACACTACTGTGAATGATGACCAGCAACTTCAGTTGTCACAGGACTGCATCTCAAGTCTACCAAGTCAACTGGGCCTGGCAGTAGTACAGGCTTACAGTTTTGGCTGCTTGGGAGGCTGAGGCAGAAGGATCACACTTTCAAGGCCTGTGTAGGCCATAGAGTGAGTTCAAAGCCAGCTAGACAACTTAATGAGAACCGCCCCCATATCAAAATACAAGATGGAGAGGGCTAACCAGGGCTCTAGTTCAATGGCAGAGCCTTTGCCTAGCATGTGCAAAGCTCTGCATTCAGTCCCTGGCATTGGAGGGGAAATGTAGACGAGGCCAACCTGTGCTGAGTGCTAAGAAGAAAACTGGAAGACAGCTAGAGAGTGGACAGCAAGAGGGGCTGATTCAGGTGAGCTGGCAGGGAATGCTGGGCCTGGCAGAAGAGGCAACAGGAAGTAATAGAGAAGGGGACATTCCAGGCTATGTCATCTCTCTACTGCTGCAAACAGCAACCCCCAAACAGCACAAATGTGTTCGCTCACAGCTCTATCTAACATCAAAACATTGCAAGGCCAAAATCTGGGCATCTGCTGCCTGCATGCAAGGGAGCCCCTGGGCGGGGGGGGTGGGGGGGTGGGGGGGGTGGGGAGAGGATAACTTGGAACATTGGCAGAACCCAGTGCTGTGCTTATAGGACTGACTTTCTCAACACCTCAATGGGTGTTAGCCAAAGACCTCACTCAAGACCACCTCTGTCTGCCGGTGGTCACATCAGACGGGCAGCAGGTGGCAATTGACTCCAGGGGATCAGCCCACCAGAAAGCAAAGCTCTGGTGAGTGACTCTTGGATAGGCGAGGCCCTGGGGGCTTCAGCCCTAGAGTGTCTCTTGCTATTGCTGTGTTTTGGCTTGTTTGCCGCTGCCATTTTTCTCTGGTATCTGGCATGGGGGTGAAGGAGTGTCGGAGATCCCTTACTGCGCTTAACCTTGGAACTATCCCATTCTACTGGGCCTTTTTACCTGTGGATTATTATAAAGATGATTTCCTCCTAAGTGGTACTGTTCAACTAAAGCAATGATTTTATATAATAGTCGAGTCAGTTTAAATAGAATTTCGATGATTGATGGTTTTTAATAAACATAATAAGGGATTCTGATAGAGGTGAGTTTAGTGGGAAAATTAACATAGTTAAAGGTAGGATCCATCCCTCCCACGACTCCTCCCTCTTAGACCAGTGATGGGGCTTTCGTCCTGCTTGCCTCTCAAATCTGACTTCTACTGCATCTCCAGCTGGACAAAGCCCTCAGCTATTGTGACACAGGATAGAATGGGTGTTACTCGGACAGTCAAGCTGTGGTCACTATTTTACATCTATAGCATGAAGGACATCTGCACGTGCAACATAGTGGGGTTAGAGTGTGGAGGACATCTCTGGAGACCCCAGGGAACAGCACTGCATAAGCCTTCGGTTCCGGGGACCACTGCAGACTACTTCAGCAGAGCACTGGGTCTTGAATCAGGGATGTCTGGAAGGCTAAATGAGTACATGAACTCAGGATTCTGATGCAAGCTGACAGACTTGTTCTTCTTCTTCTGCTGCTGCTGCTGCTGCTGCTTCCTCCTCCTGCCCTGAGCTTCAAACCTCAGTCTTTTATTTTACACAAGGAAAATGATTATTTTTTTCTTGTCACAGGTTAATCATTTTCTGGGAGAAGCAGTTCATAAGAAGTATAAAGATTCTTTGAAATCAGAACATCATCATTCAGTATGACATTTCCCCAGTTCTCAAGCCGCACGCCAGCCACTATATTCTTAATCCTTAGCTGAGTTACTCATAAAACAACTCTGAGGCTTTCACCACAGAGGCTAACTACTTGCAGTCTACAGGAGCATAGTTCAGTGGGTTTCACTCCATTGTTGTACCTTTCCCATCACTGTTCCTCACAATTCCAGTTTTGATTTATAAGGCCATAGGCAGCCAACCCTAAAGCCCGAGGTTCTCAGAAACTTTATTCATCATAGCCAAGTTCTTTTCTGCTTCAGTTTAACTCTTTAGCCCAGTTTTATAGTCAGACAAAGAACAATTTCTGCATTTTTTTTTCCAAATTTCTCCAAGTCTTTCATCAGTCAGGTTTTTTCCCCATAACCTGCTTTACAGCTTGGATGCCTGCCTGCTCTACCAGATCAGGAAGACTCGTATTATCATACAGCATATTCATATTTTCAGAAGCTACTGGTGTGGACGAAGAAAAATAACAAGAAGAACAAGTGCACTAGTAGAATTGCTATAACCAGAATTGTCTGTACCATTACCAAGCGCATATGCAGACACCATAGAAGCGGCCCTCGGGGCACGTAGGAGTTTTCTCCTTGGCCCTCAAGTAAAAAAAAAAAATGCTCCTTTCGCTGCCACTGGGTTGCCTGGAGGGAATTGCTTCCTGCATCTCAGGAACTGCACGCGGAGGGGGGACTATGCTTTGCCATCTCCGGCACTCCGGAAGTCAAATAGAGAAGAGGCCAACCAAACAGAAGAGTCAAAAAAGCTGAAGCGCCCATGAGGAGAACACAGAGGTGCACACAAAGAGTGCACGAGAGAAGCTGAGATTTTGTTCTGAGAAAGCGTGCAAGGCTTACAGCGTTCATGCTGCCGCAGCAAGTCCCACGGAAAGCCGGAAAGCCAGTGAGCAGAGGGTAAATATGATCTTGTTTGCACTTCCTTCACGATGAGGTATCAAATAAAGAATGGATTGGGAGGGGCAAGGGGTGCGGGACCAAGCAGGTGGCAGCTGCCAGAGTGGAGGCCTGAGATGGTGGGAGGAGTGGAGTCAGAGGGCAGAGACCTGAGATGTTTGCAGAGGAACCTCGATGGTGTGTGTGCGGGTGATGAGGAAGAGAAGGTGCAAAGAGAACAGGGGAAGGCAGAGTGGGGGGTTAAAATTCTGCCTGTGCTCTGTATTATTGCAGAGGAAACCAGAGTTCGGAGCTGTAACTCAGCACGTCTGTAACTCCAGCACTGCCACGGCCCCAGACGTCCCTGGGCCAGCTAGTCTGGAGAATGCAGTATTGCAAAAGGAAGCCTGCCTCAATCAGGTGGAAGGCGAGAATCAAGACTCACTCACTCTTCTATGACCTCCACACACGCACCGTGGCCTGCACAAACCCACGCTCAGAGGAACTTAATGGCCTGAAACATTGTTAGAGTATTTTAGGCAACTCCGTAAATACCTAGCTAGTCAATGCGCATGGAGAAAGATTTTTTTTGGCTCCAGGTTTTAGAGGAGTCCATCCAAGATGGAGCACGTGACAGAATCCAGTTGCTCCTCTCACATCCAAAGAATAAAAGACAAAGGAAGAGGGAGGAGTTGGAATTCCACTGTGACTTTCAAGGGTGTGGCTCTGGTGAGGCAGCCAACGGAGGATATCTCATCTCTTTAAAGGGACTACCGTTTTCCAAAACGCCACGCTTGGAGTACACATTTACCAAATCAAACTTGGGGGACATTTAAGATTCAAAGTACAGTGCACACTCAGGTTTTAAGAGCAAGTGCAGATCTGCACATTGTCTCCTTGCCGGCTGTGGCGAGACACAAGACAGGACATTTCTGATAATAATGAGCAAACCTAGGTATGGCCTTGGAGGCAGAATTGAGTAGGAAGCATTTCAGGATGGGACTGTCACTGCCTGCCTGACCACTGCCAATCTGATCATCTAACCATCTCCTTCAGCATGAATTCCTGACTGAAGAGACAGTCCTGCATTAAAGAGAAGCTCTGAGGCTTCTGTGAGGTGTCTGCTCCCCATGGACTGGTGGCGGACTAACTAAAGCAGAATTCATTACCAGTGCCCGCTGGGAAGGTCTGTGCTTGGCTCCCCTCAGGATGCCCCGAGGCGGATCAAAGAGACCCAGTGTGATGCTGCACAAGCCCTGGCGTGCAGAAGTGTCCCTGTGGGCAACCCAGTTGTTTTCATGCTTCCTCAGAATGACTTGCTCTCCCTCCTTGCCTCCCCCTGAAAATGTGGCTGTTCAAGTCTCAAAAAACCTTTTTTAAAAATCCCAAGAACCAGACTGCATGGCTTTGAATCCAACTTTACAACCATAGGCAACTCCTTTAGCCCCTCTATACCTTAGATGTCTCGTCTATAACGTAGAGCTGGGAAGTTGAGCACTGTGGATGTGACAGGGTTATAGAGGATCCTTTAGTTAAAAGGCGGTAACTCCTGGGGACGAGGGAGATAGCGCAACCGATAAAGGGTTTGCTGAGCAAGCATGAGGACTGGATCTGATCCCCAGAAATTACCTGAGAAAGTTGGGCATGGTAACCTGCAATCCCAGCATGTGGAGAAAGAGACAGATCAACAAGGCTTGCTTACCAGTTAGCCTTGGGTATCTGTGAGTTCAGGTCAAAGTGAGAGATTCCATCTCAAAACACGAGTCAGAGAGTGACGAAGAATAGCATCCACGGTTGACAAGGGCACACATGCAAGTATGTTCGCACACACACGCATGCACACACAAGCATATGCATACACACACATGCACACACTCATACATGTGCATACATGCAGACTCACAAGTACACACACATGCACATGCACTGACTCTTCAGATGTCCAGTGGGCCACTTAAAAACAGGATTAAAAAAAAATTGGTTGTGCATTTGTGTACATTGTCACGAGCAGATTGTCATCTGCCCGCTTTTGAAATGTCCTATTCCTAAATCAACAGTGAGAAGCCTCCAGACATTACCCTAAACTTGGAAGCCTGCCTAGCTCACTCTCTCCTCTCTCCAAACACCCACACATGCATGTCCGCACACACATGTACATGTACATATACACATACGCATTAAAAAAAAAGATAGTCCTGATATAACCCTTGCCAGCTCAGGGTGGCCGTACATCTGCCATGCAGTCAATCGTTTCATTTTCCTTCTGTGGGAAAAGAAATTGATAAGTAAAATAGGACCCACGGGAACTAAAAACTGCTCTAACCCCACATCTGTGAAACGATCTCTGAATCAGGTGTTTGGCAACGAACTGGTCAAAGTGTGAAGTACACCCCGTTTGGTGAGTACCCTTGGTACTTCCTCAGGTGCCCCAGGTAGTGCAATAAAAAGCATAAATTCTAGAGTAAGGCATGTGGCTCAAAGCTCCCAGCCACCGTGCTTCTGGTTGTGAGGTACAACCAAGTCCTCTCAGACCCCGCTACCTCCTCTGTGAAGCGCCATGTTTCTTCCCAAGGAAATATCTGCAGAAGCAGCGGCGGCCTGCGACAACTGCGGTAAAACATAGCATAGTCTAACACCCGACCAACCTGGTGCTGAAGAAAGATTTACTGAACCCCAAACCAAGTCAAAAATACAGCACTGATGCTGATTCACTGACATGTCAGACGCTATCAAGATCTAAGGAAAGGCACTTGCCACCTTTGAAACGCCCCACACTGGTCTCTTAGAAGTTACAGCCAGGCTTCTCTTTGTAAAGACAGCTACGGGTGCATCCAAGGGGACTTTGCTGGGGGCGTGTGGTGATACACATTATCCTGCCTCTGACTGACATTACAAAGACTTTCAACAGCCTCTCAAAGGCACAAAAGGATTATCCATCTGCCCTTCAAGTTCTCTTTAATATAGATCATGCGAACATTATTTAGCCCTGTTGCTTCAGGCCCAAATACTGGGTTTTCTTTTTAGGCTTATGCCTCAGGTTGGTCCCTATCTGGCCACTTTGTTCTCTGATTTAAAAACAAAAAACAAATGGCTCAGTTTCAATCCAGGAAACAGTTTTATGGGTTTCAATTCAAGAGGAAAAGCAACCTAGCTTTGTTACAGTAGTCCATGTTTTTAAGTCTTAGGAACTGTCTGTGATCGCAGTCTACAAAACAGAGTTCATGACCGTGCTGACCTCTTTGCGGGGGATCTTACTAGATACTAAATCATCTCCAAGCCTTCATATCTTCTGGGATACTCCACACACTGCCTGTATTTGTTCTTTAAGCCAAAAGCCTCTCACATTTGTCCCCTGGCCATAGCCCCTGTGAAGCCACACTTCAATCTGTTTTGTGCCTATGAGCCTACATAGGGGCTCTCACTTTTGACAAGTTCATAGAATACAGAATACACTCATTCCTTGTGATGGTCAATTTCAACTGTCAGCCTGACTGCGTCAAAAACACCTAGGGTGGGGCTGGAGAGATTGTTGAGGGTCCAAAGTACTTGCTGCTCTTGCAGAGAATCAGAGTTCAGTTTCCAGCACCCACATAGGGCAGCTTACAACTACCTGTTGTAAGGGGATCTGAACCCCTTTTCTGGCCTCTACAAATACCTGAACACATGTGCATGCATGTACATATAGACACACACACACAACACACACGAACACACACGCACACACACACACTTTTAGGAAGAGGAATGAGGAGAGAGAGAGAGAGAGAGAGAGAGAGAGAGAGAGAGAAGAAGAAGAAGAAGAAGAAGAAGAAGAAGAAGAAGAAGAAGAAGAAAAAGAAGAAAAAGAGAAGAGGAGAAGGAAGAAGGAGATGATGATGAAGATGACAATGACAACAACAATGCTGATGCTGATGCTGATGATGATGATGATGATGATGATGATGATGATGATGATGGCGGGATCAGTTAGCACGTGTTCCAACTTCTCTGTTCTTTATGTGCAGTTTTATAAGTGAAAACACTGGGCAACAGTCAACTCTTCATTTTTGATGAGGGAGATGCAACCTGGGGGGTTACATTTCTTTTTAGTTCAGAGTTGTAAACTGCATCTAAGTCTGAAAGAAAGCAATGTTCTTACTTTCCCAATTTACAGCCAGATGGGCAGTGGTGTCACATGCCTTTAATCCCAGAACTTGTGAGGCAGAGGCAGGTGGATCTCTGTGAGTTCAAGGGTCAGCCTGGTCTACAGAAATAGTGCCAGGACAGACTCTAAAGCTACACGGAGAAACCCAGTCACAGAAAAGCAAAATAAAAAAAAAAAGATATTTACTGCCAATTGGATCTTTCCTCTCAGAGGCTAGCTATGCCCTAGTCCCATTTCTGAGATTTACTTGAAAATAAACATCGCTCTCCTCCAGCCAAGCAAGATGCTAGAGGAAGGAAGGCCAAGTGGAAGAAAGTAGACCCAGCCCCCACTGTCATGAAGAAACAGGAGGCCAAAAAGGTGGTGAACCCTCTGAGAAAAGGTTTAAAAACTTCACATCGGATAGGACATCCAGCCCGAAAGAGATCTCACGGCTTCATCCAATGGCCCCGCTACATCAGGCTGGAGTGGCCAAGGACTATCCTTTATAACCGGCTCAAAGCACCGCCTGCCATTAACCAGTTCACTCAGGCCCTGGACTGGCCAATGGCTACCCTGCTGCTTAAGCAGAGCCAAGGCAGGAGCAAAAGCTAAGGCTGTTGGTTGCACTGAGGAAAAAGCTGCTGGCAGAAGGGACTCCCCAAATAAGAGACCACCTGTCCTTCAACCAGAGGTCAGTCCATTTACCCCTTGGAGGAGAACAAGAAGGCTCGGGTAGTGGTGATTGCCCATTAGGCTGCAGTTTTCCTGTCTGTTCTGCATTGAAAGATGGGGGTCCCCTACTGCATCACTGAGGAAAAGGCCAGGCCAGGGTAGCTGGTCCATAGGAGGGCCTGCACTGCTGCTGCCTTCACACAGGTTGACTTGGAAGACAAGGGTGCTCTGGCTGAGCTGGTGGAAGTTATCAGGGCCTATCAGGACAGATACAGTAAAATCTGCCGTTGCTGGGTTGGCAATATCCTGGGTCCTCCATCTGCGGCTCTAATTGACAAGCTGGAAAAAGCAAAAGCCAAAGAACTTTCCATTAAACTGGGCTACAGGTACACTGCTATGCTTTCTGTACACAGTTACATAATAATCCCCCTCCAAAAAAATTGGAAAGAAAGAAAATGAACCATCTAAAGCAGTGGTTCTCAACCTGTGGGTTATAACCCTTTGGGGTCAAACAACCATTTCACAGGGGTCACCTAAGACCTTCTGCTCTTTGGACTGGAGAGGGAGAGGGAAGGATAGGGGGGAGGGGGAGGGAAATGGGAGAAGGGGAGGAGGTGGAAATTTTTAAGTAAAAATTTAAAAAAAGAAAACACAGATATTTACATTATAATTCTTAACAGTAGTAAAAAAAATAATTTTATGACTGAGGGGTCACCACAACATGAGGAACTGTATTAAAAGGCTGCAACATTAGGAAGGTTGAGAACCACTGGTCTAAAGGCAAGAGGGTACAGGCTGAAATGTTTATAAGCACCTAGCGTGAAGCCCTTAGTACCAGAGACCTCAGTAAGCCACCTGAAGAAGCATTCTGAAGTAACATGGTATTCTTCCCAGCAGGGATTGGAAGAGAAAAGGGGCAGACAGAGATCGCAGACCCTTGCTGGCCTCTTGGGCCTTATCTGGTGGTACACTGGAGCTAGCTTGCACTAGCTGAGAAGAGATGACTTAAAATTTCAGGAATTCTGTAAATTTCTTGTCAAACAGTCATTTTAAACCGTTTCCTAATCTTGAGATTGAGTGAATTATAGAAAAACAACAGGAACACTCCCAAGCCATTGCTCTTATTAGTTCATGACTTTGCAGAGGCTTCTTCCTGAGGGTCTTTACATTGTACAGTATAACATCAGAATGGAGGAAATACTAAATAACGCTGTGCTCCTGGGAGTGTCCACCCAACTCCGTCAGTAATGTCATTTCGGTGGCTTGAAATCAGCCATCATGAAACGAGAGCCATTAGGGAAGTCAGCCGATGGTTTTCTGGATTGTAACTCAGCTTTAAGAGCCTGCCAAGCATGCACGAGGCCTGGGGTCCACCCCCACTCCTACCCTAGTATTGCAAACATATGTGTTAACCCAGAGTTAATATCTTAAGTGCTAGGGATATGGCTCAGTGGAGGAGCACTTTCCCAGCATGTACAGATGCTCTGGGTTCTAGGCTCCACCCCTGAGCTACAAACACAAGAAAAAAGAGCAAAAGCAAGAAAGTGAGGGAAAGAAATTACCAGAGGACACAAATGAAGGCCTCACATCTCTTCACCAGGAGACTTTCTTTTCTCGCTCGCTTGCTTGCTGGTTGACTTGCTTGCTTGCTTGCTTTTCTAAGATCTGGTTCTAATGCACCCCTACTGGGCACAGTTCTGAAGAGTTGCCCAGCATAAGGCTCTCTCTATTCCGACACAGGGGCATAGCTCCTAGAATGATGATGAGCCAAGAAAAGATTCTGTGAACCAGAGTCAAGGAGAAATCTTCGGAGATGGGGAAACATGCACGCTAGAGAGAAGGCATCTCTTCCCCTTTGAGATCACAAGATGAGAAGTTGCTGCAGAACTTAGAGTTGCTAGCAAGCTTCATATAGAGGCAGTAGAGGCATGAAGAGGGAGAGGGAGAGGAGAGGGGAAGGAAGGAAAAGGGGGGGGAGGAAGAGGGGTTACAGTTTCTAACTAAATTGTGTGCCTTCTAGCCATACCTGAGACTAGTCCGAATCTTGGAGTTTCCACGCACATAAGTGAAAAATGCTCACTGGGTTTTGTGAAACTAATTCAGGCAGCCAGCTCTGACCTTCACATCTGGGTTTGTTCTTAGGTAGAATAAAGAAGCTTAACTGTTATCAGAAAGAAACAGCATAGACAGCAGCAATAGCCTCTTGCCAACAAGACACCCCAGCAGTATCTCTAGTAACAAAAAGGCTCCAAGAGCTCTTCATGGGGTCTCCATCCCAGTATCCAGGCACTAGGACAAGGAAAATAACACATGCACTAGGTACCCAAGTCCTCACTCTCCCCTCAGAGGTTCAAAGCAAGAAGGTCTTGGATGAGGCAGAAAGATGAACTCATTTTCCCATCAAGTTCCCAAGGGATGATAATGCCTGATTCAAGGAAGTCGCCCTAAGAGCCATTATCTGCACATGAGGAATGTAAACATCAGATGGGGGTGTTGATCTAGATGTGGCTCAGTTGACAGAGCATTTATATAGTATGCACAGAGTCCTGGGTTCCATCCTCAGCACCGCATAAGACAGGCATGGCGGTGCACACCTGTAATCCCAGTGCTTGGGTGGAAAAAGGACAAACAAAAATTTAAGGTCATCTTCATTTACATAGTGATTTTAGAACTAGCCTGGGCTAGAGACTCTGTTTTTGTGGGGTTTTTTTTGGGGGGGGGGGTATTTTGTTTAAGGAAGAAGTAAGGAAAGAAAGGAAAGAAGAAAGAGAGGGAGGGAGAAAGGGGAGAGAGAGAGAGTTTGTGGGGTTTTTTTGGGGGGTTATTTTGTTTAAGGAAGAAGTAAGGAAAGAGAGGAAAGAAGAAAGGGAGGGAGGGAGAAAGGGGGAGAGAGAGCGAGAGAGAGAGATCAAGAAGAGACAAGACTCCTTTCTAGGAAGAACTCAAGGCTTGCCCACTGTGAACTCTCTGCAAGGCAGCAGGGTCAGCTATGAGCATGGCAGATAGTAAAGACACAATATCATTGCTCCTACTGTGAGCAACTGAGCCAAAACCGTATAGGGAAACTCCAGGACCCAGGATGAAATACACACAGCAGGTTCCTAACCACCAGGAGAAGGACCCTGAGCCTGAGTACATCAGTGTCCACCTGCCATTGCCCAAAGGCTGCTCCCGTTTATACCACCACTTGCTTGCTTCTTGGTGGGGGTCGAGGGGAGTGGGCTCTGTAGCAGGAGGAAGTCCTTAGTCCTTGAACACCTGAAGTTGGTAGCAAGATAGTCTTCTCATGAAAGTGACAACTTCAGGGATTTGGGCTAGGCACTCTTGAAGTTGCCCTTTGATTTCCCCATGTGTAGTACTGTGGCATGTATGCATGCATGCACACACACACACATGCACATGAATGAATGAATGAATGAATGAATGAATAAATAAATAAATAAATTTATAAAACTTTAAGGTTAAAAACTTGTTTGATAATAATGATGCCCCTCCTTCCCAGGGCTCCCTGGGACTCCAAGGAACATCATATGGGAAGTAAACAATTTAAAGAAAACTTTCCATGATAACTTGGGGGAGGTTTTTACTTTTGTTTGTTTGTTTTATTTTGAACCGTTTTAAAGCAAAATTAAATGTCTCTCTGTATCTCGCCTCACACCCCAGCAGACAGATGACTCAAAATCTCATTTGGTGGCACTACAGAATCAGCTCTCAGATGCTAAGAGAGCCATGGAGTAAGAAGGGTCACTTGTTGGTTCCCAGCCACCTGGCTAGCTTAGACCCAAAATAATCACTCGAAATAATGACCCATTTAGAGTTCTTTTATGTCTGAATCTGTCCTTATTGTGTTATTTGTAATTCTTTACTCTCCAGGAGCACTTCTTAAAATGCTAAGCGCTTCTTAAAACTTAAGGTGCATCATTGCTAGGGTAAGACGGTACTGTCTGCTTGCCTCACTCAGTCCAACAAGGTGAAAAGCTATTAGTGCCTAAGACGGCTGGGTAAAAGTCATCCTCACCACCTCAACTCTGATAACCAATTGGTCCATGCTGCCACCAAGTAGCTTGAAGTACACGCTTCACAAACCCCATTTAAATGCTGGATAGCCGAACTTCCCAAAAGAGCCAGAGCTGTTCATGCTGGCAAACCAGGAAACTGCTGCTTGTTTTTAAAGAAGTCATGCAGTTTTTACTGTGCCCCAAGGTACCTTGCTCACCATAAGTCCATCTAGAAAAAAAATTGTGGCTACCAAGAAACGGTGCTAAACTCTGTTCTTTTGTGTCTAAAATTCCTTTTCAAGCTCTCTTAGGTATTTAAGTGATTTTAATTGGCCCCAATTTGTAGGAAGAAGCTCAGAACTGAAATAATCACACAAAAACTGTATTATTTAAATCACTGCTTGTCCCATTAGCTCTAGCTTCTTATTGGCTAACTCTTACACATGAATTTAACCCACTTTTATTCATTTGTGTATCGCCAAGTGACAGTGGCTTACTGGCTAAAGTTCCCAGCATCTGTCTCTGGCAGCTCCATCGCTTCTCTCTGACTCCGCCTTCCTCCTTCCATGCTACAGGCCAAGCCAGTTTTCTTTACTCATTGACCAATAAAATCAACACATAGGCAGAAGGACCTTCCACACCAGAGCCACACAAACACCCAAGGCCAGGATAACAACCAAAGCCGCATGTGGTTCACAAGAGTCTCTCTTGCTAAAGTATAGTGGAGAGCTTGGCCAGAGGCAAATCAGTGCCCAAGAAGGAGGGCCAAGCTATGCCACCCTAGTGCTGGCCTAGGCATAGCCTGCCAGGACCATGCAGCTGATGGAAATGAAGGAGGATGCAGAGGGAACCCTACCATGTTCCCTCCACGCTTCACAGCCAGCATTGTCAAGGCTTCTGGCAGGCATCAAAAGAGTGGAGAGCATGCCAAGGGGCCCTGACACAAAGCACTGATTACAAGCCATAGGCTTCTCTATTGAGTTTTTAAGTCTGCATTGAGCCTGGAGCCACTTAGGAGAAGAGAGGAATCACCAGCTGATTATATAAATGGGTTTCTTGGGATGGCCTCGGAAACCACACTGTTCCTATAGATTCAGTGGTTGCCTTCAGAAAGGCCATTTCCTCTGGGACATTTGAATCTCCCGTCTGTACTACTTCTAAAATGCAAGATCAGGTTTTAACTGTATTGGCTATAAACTATAGGATCCTGAAAACTGGAAGTTTGGGCCCAAACCATGCCTGATTTCTCATACTGAAGTAGACTATGGAGCACAGTTGGGGTCAGTGGATTCCAGCTACTACTGGACCCAACTATGGGCGTGAGGACATGGAAGAGGGACAGAAGCAAATGAAGACAGGAGTGGGGGGATGCCATAGAAGCCCTCCCTCTCCCCATTCACAGGGAGGGACCCACACTTTAGGGAGCCAGCCGCGATCCTGCCTTTCCTGGGAGACTTGGTGGTCGGAAGACAGCATGGGACACCAGACCTTTGTCACAAACTGGAATAGGTCCTCAGCTCCCCTGCAGCCCAGAAGGTGAGGAATCCATGCACGAATAAGACACACCCACAGCTAGCTCAGAAGCTGCTCTGAGCAGGCTGTCCTTCAGTAACACGCTGCCACAATGAGAGACCCGGCCAGCTGTCCACCTGCACTGCAGCTGTTCCCTGCTTCTGTAATTAACGCAACCTAGAGACAAGAAGCCACAAAAGGAGAGATTGGCCATGTTAGATGCTTTATAAATGTCTGTATTAAACAGACGCTGTAACTAAAGCTAGAAACCGAGTCGCAGCTCAAGATATTCACAGCTGATTGTACTGAGGACAGATCAATATCTACCCCACATCACATAAAGAAGTCTCCATTCCTGCGGATCAATAAGAAAAAAACAAAGAGCCAGGGAGCTTCCAGAAACTATGTGAAATGATCTTCACCCCATGATCTAATGAGGTGTCTGCAGATGGCTTGAAGGAGGTAGAAAAGGGGTAAGAATCAGGGCAAAGAACCTGGAAACAACCTAGATGCCCCTCAACCGAAGAATGGATAAAGAAAGTGTGGCACATTTACACATTTAACTACTACTCCTCAGTAAAAAACAATGACATCTTGAATTTTGCATGCAAATGGATGGAATTAGAAAACACTATCCTGAGTGAGGTAATCCATACTCAACAAGATGAATATGGTATGTACTCATTCATACGTGGATACTAGCTATAAACAAAGGACATCGATCCTATAGCTCATGATCCTAGAGAAGCTAACTATTAAGGTGAACCCAAAGAAAACATACATAGATCCACCTGAAAATGGAAAACAGACAAAATCGTCTGACAAAATTGAGAGCATGGGGGTGGGGGAAGAAGGGAGGGTGGAAGGGGAAGAGGCAGGGAGAAGAAGAGGGTTGAGGAGAACTTGAGGGAATGGGATAGTCAAGATGGAGGAAGGACAGAGATGAAAGCAAGGAAAGAGATATCTTGATTGAGAAAGCCTTTATAGGGTTAGCAGAAACCTGGCTCTAGAGAAATTCCCAGGAATCCACAAGGATGACCCCAGCTAAGGCCCTAAGCAATAGAGGAGAGGGTGCCCGATCTTGACTTGCCCTGTAGTCAGACTGATAAGTATCTTAAATATCACCATAGAATCTCCATCCAGCAACTGATAGAAATGGAGGCAGAGGCCGGGCGGTGGTGGCGCACGCCTTTAATCCCAGCACTCGGGAGGCAGAGGCAGGCGGATCTGTGTGAGTTCGAGACCAGCCTGGTCTACAAGAGCTAGTTCCAGGACAGGCTCCAAAACCACAGTGAAACCCTGTCTCAAAAAAAAAAAAAAAAAAAGAAAGAAAAGAAAAAAAGAAATGGAGGCAGAGACCCACATCGGAGCACTGGACTGAGCTCCCAAAGTCCAGTTGAAGAGTGAGAGAAATGAGAATATGAGCAAAGAGGTCAAGACCGTAATGGGTTCACCCACTATAACAGTTTACCTGAGCTAATGGGAGCTCACCAACTCCAGCCAGACTGGGAAGAAACAGCATAGGACCAAACTAGTCCCTCTGAATGTGATTGACAGTTGCATGGCTGGGGAAGACTGAGGGGCCACTGGCAGTGGCACCAAGATTTATCCCTGTTGCATCCATCTACTGGCTTTTTGGGATCCTGTTCTCTTTGAATGTATGCCTTGCTCAGCCTAGATACAGTACAGAGGGCCTTGGACCTTCCCCAAAGGAATATGCCTTACCCTCTCTGAGGATTGGATGTGGGTGGGATGGGAGGGTGTGTGCAGGGAATGGGAGGAGGGGAGGAAGTGGAAACTTGGATTGGTATTTTTTAAAAAATCTAATAAATTAAAAAAAAAGAATCAGGGCAAGGCTGAGCCCCACCAATAATGATAGAATAAGGAAAAAGGACTCTCCCAAGGTTAGGAAGAACCTCAGAAACTATCTCGAGGTTGGAGCTGGTAAGGAGGGCTAGGCCCTGCCTCCCTCCAATATCATGCTGCCTTAATTAGGGTTTTTATTGCTATGATAAAATACCAGGACCAAAAGCAACTTGGGGGTAGTATTTCATCTTAGATTTTCAGGTAACAGTCCATCACTGAGGAAACAAGGGCATAACTAAAGGCAGGAGCCTGGAGGCAGGACCTGAGGAAGCCAGGGGAAATGCTGCTTACTGACTTGCTCTCCATCACTTATACCTTGCTTTCTTATATCAGCCAGGACCACCTGCCCAGAGGTGGTACTGTCCACCAGGGTCGGGGCCCTCCCACGTCAGTCAGCAATCAACAAAATTACCTACCAAGAAAACAATCAGAATTTCTTTTTGGGGGGAAATAAAAAGGAAGAGGAGGCAGAGACATGCTAGAGAGATGGCTCCGTCCAGAAAATACTTATCACAATCCAAGTTTGATCCTCAGTATCCACAGAAAAGGCTAAGCAAGGTGGCACACATTTGTAGCCCATTACCAAGGGGACAGAGACAAGAAGACATCCTAGCTTGATTAGCAAGTCCCCATCCCAGTGAGATCTCTCATCTCAAAGAATGAGGTGGGTGTATCCTGGGGAACGGCACCTGAGGCTGACCTCTGCCCCCCAAAACACATGTGCATCTGCATGTGTGCATGCACACCCGTGCATACACACACACACACACACACACACACACACACACTACTACCTAATGGAACTATGACACAATATTACATGTGAGAAAATTGTGTGATAGGCTCATGGTAATGGTAATTTGTCAAGCTTTCTGCATGATTAAAATATTAGATGATTTTTAGAAACCTGGTGATGATGAAACAAGGTGAGAATCAGAACAGGACCCCAGGATGCAGAAGCAGTTCTCTGGGTACACACTTGGGTGGGGACGAGGTAAGTCTCCCCATCTCACAGCATTGCCACGTGCCTTGACTCACTCCTGGGCAGGCTTAGGACCTTGTGAGGGGTGTTTTCCCCTGGCCAGGCTGGGGTCAATTCCCAGTCTGTAGTCCAGTCACCATACTGGCTTTGATACCAGTATGTGAAATTTTAAGTTTGAAGTTTAAATTCGGGTATTGTATAGTGTGGGGAAGGGAGCTGGAGTGGCCCAGTGGTTAAGAGCACTTACAGCTCTTACAGAGGTCTTGGGTTTGGTTCCTAACACCCTCATCAGGTAGCTTACATCTACCTATAACTCCAGTTGTTAGGGACCCAGTGCCTCTGGACTCCTCTGGCACCTGCAAGTAAACTCACACAGTCATCACACAAATAAAAATAATAATAAATCTTTACGTTAAAAAAAAGTGTGTAAGCTTGGGAGATGGCTCATCAGTAAAGTGCTCCTTTTTTTTTTTTTTAAAGCATGAAGACCTGAGTTCAATCCCCAGGACCCAAATAAATAAGCCAGCATAGTGGCATGTGCTTGTAATCCCGGCACTGGAAATGCAGAGGCAGGCTAGTTCCTGGGCCTCAGTGTCCAGCCAGCCTGGGACATTTGGAGATAATTCCAGCCAGTGAGAGATTCTCTTTCACAAAAGTGGGGCTTAGAGGTGGTCATGGAGAGTAACTGATGAATGACATTCAAGGTTGTCCTCTAGCTTCCACACACATATGCACATGTACACATGTGTATCTGTATACGCACCAGAGCATGCGAGTGTACCCACATACACACATATGTAATTTTCATATGAACTAAGTATACTGATATTAATAAGAACATTCATAACAAACCTGATGAACCATGCCTATAAATCCCAGCACTGAGGAAGCAGAAATAGGATCAAGAGTTCAAGGCCAGCCTGAGATATGGGAGAGGGATTTTTAAGAACCCACTGTACCAGAAATTTAGAAGGACCCACCCGTGTTCTTCCACAGTGGCAGAATTTCTTGCATAACAATACATTCACAGACCAAGTGGGCTGGCTTTATTGGCTGAAACTTGTCAGGTAGCATTGATTCGCCTGATAGCCGTCTGTTGGCAAACGCAGGCTCTTTCATTCCAATCTTAACTACTAATGTAATTCTTAGATCATATATTACACCTATCACATGGTGTGCTAGCTAGTTTCATGTCAACTGGACACAAGCTATAACCATTCGAGAGGAGGGAGCCTCCACAGAGAAAATGCCTCCCAAAGATCTGGCTGTAGGCAAGCCTGTAGGGCATTTTTGTAGTGACCAATGTGGAAGGTTCATGGTGCGTGGTACCATCCCTGGGCTGGTGGTCCTGGGTTCTCTAAGAAAGCAGGCTGAGCAAACCACAAGAAGAAAACCAGTAAGCAGCACTTCTCCCTGGCCTGTGTAGCAGCTCCTGCCTCCAGGTGCCTGCCCAGTTTGAGTTCCTGCCTTGGCTTCCTTCAGTGGGCTAGGATTCAGGATATGTAAGTCAAACAAACCCTTTCTTTCCCAAATTGCTTTGGATCATGATGTTTCATAACAGTATATCAGCCTTGACTAGAGGCAGAAATGAGAGCCAGTACGGTAGCTGCAATGGTTAAAAAAGATATTAGGAACCTGATTGGGGAGCAGATGGAGGCATGCAGAGTTTCTGTGGGTCCCAGACCCAATCAAGCCATGGGGTTAGAAGAGGTGCAAAGAACAGAACCCTGGAGACTAAATGTAGAACCAGATCCTGATGGATGAACAGATGATCAATCAGAAGGCAGTTCAAGTGGATGACATCAAACAGTAGAGACCAAACTGGGCTAAACCCCAGGGACAAGCTGGATCTTTTTTTCCTCTACCCTTGAAGCACACACTGGGAGGCCACCTACTTTGTCCATCCGTGTGATGGTTTGAATAAGAATGGACCCCACAGGCTCATATATTTGAATATTTGATTGCAGTTAGTGAAACTGTCTGGGAAGGATTAGGAACTATGGCCTTGTTGGAGGAAGTGTGTCACAAGGGTCGATTTTGAGGTTTCAAAAGCCCCCACCAGGACTAGTTAGTTCTCTTTGCCTCCTACTTGCAGATAAGGATGAGAGCTCTCAGTACCGCTCCAGTGCCCTGCCTGCTTGCATGCTGCCATGCTCCACGCCGTGACAGTCATGGACTCTAACTTCTGCAATTGTGAGCCCCAAATTAAACGTTTCTGTTATAAGTTCCTTTGATCATGGAGTTTTGTCATAGCAATAGAAAAGTAACTAAGACAGTCTGGTATGCTGGGTAATTCTCCAGTCTGGCTATTCTGGCAAGGCTTTAAAACACCCGTGTGCTCATATGTCCCCAGCCCATTTTGATAAGTTCATAGTAGTAGTACCTTTAATTTGTAGAGTAAGTTATTTGTCAGTCTGTGACTCGTGGGTGGCGAGAGACAGATGGTGGCGTCTACATACACTACAGAGTCATCTTAGACTCAAGAGGAATCAAAAGCTGCTTTCTTCAATCGAGTCACTAGGGCAAAGCAGAGCCTCAAAGCCTGTGCTTGCTCCAATAACATAGAGTCATTTAGAGCAGGACACAGCCTGAGCTCCACAGGGAAAGAGGGACGGAGGGGGGATGGAAGGATGGGGACGGGGGAGTATTCATTTTGTTAGCCATTATGAACACAGACATTGATAAAGGTCACAACCCAAGTTCTCCTCATCTGTACTGACTACTTTGGTAACAGAGCTTCCATTTAAACTCTCTCTGCTATGGCTGTCTCTTTTGTTCTGTTGTATATTTTGCAAACTCACTGTGAAAGAAAATCAGAGCAGGTTGGGATGGGGATAATTCTATCACTTTCTAAAATGTCAAAGATGACCACTTCTGTATGCAGTGAGGTATCTGTTCACAGTGACTTGGGCTTTTTTTTTCTTATAGCAATTAAGTTAAAGTTGCAAGAACCTATAATTTGGGCTCACAGTTGATGCAAGTGGATTAAAAAATGTTAATTTTTCCTTTTCTTTTTCTATGGATGCCCGTAATGAATTACATGTAGGGCTCTCTTTCTTGATTATTGCTTTAGAAAGGAATTGTCATGCCTCATTAGTCACCTTCAAAAAGAGATAATAGCACACTTTATTGTAGGACTTTTATGTATTACTGATGTCTAGAAAACTCAGCAAATTAATTCTCTCTATACAAGGTGAAATTCATTGAGCAAACAGAACCATCAATACCAGCCCATCAATTGCAACCTAAAAACTTTATAGGAAAGGCATATAGAAACCCAATAAGAAAAGTATAACTCTGTTGTCAGGGACATAAAATTAAGCCCAAAAGTTACTGAATATTGATCTAAGAACCATGAACCAGGCTATTCAGTAGGTAACTTTTAAATACTAAATTGTATATGCTACCTTATTGGAGATGGACGAATGTGGTCAACTAAAATTATGCCCTGAGATTTGGGAGGAACATCCAAACTAAAAAAGATAAATCATTTACAGGCATCTAAAAGACAGGCATAAATCTTAAGATGTACATTTAGAAGAATCTCTGACAGGAGAGGACCTCAGTGGTCCTGAGACAAGGTCTGAACCTCTAAGACTATGGAGTGGAAGCGCACTGAGAGCCACAACAGAGACGTGGGTCTCATTAGCCACTCCATACAGGCACAGAGACACACACAGTGGAAGTTCCTGGCTTGCTTTCTGGAAGAAAAGGCCCTCTCAGAAGATTCAAGAGAAGTGGCCCATGGGCACTCAGCAACTTGTGTTTGGCTCTCCAAATCCAAGCTTCTCTGCCTATGCTGCCTAAACTCTCTTGGGAAAGCCACAAATCTGGCCTGTATAGACAGCCGCAGTTACTGTGGCTTCCAATTGGGTTTGCCTTCATGACCAGTCCAGATAGAAGAACAAAGGCCAGAGGTCAGTGAGGTTGAGTGTCTATTTCTAGCTCCTCCTCCTCTCAGGTTTTGACATCCAGGGCCATAGCTTCCATTAAGAGGTGCTGTTAGGAATCTGGGGCTCAGTGGTTAGGAGCACTGGCTGATCTTACAGAGGACCTGTATCCCAGCACCTACATAGTGGCTCACAGCCATCTCTACCTCCAGTTCCAGGGGAATCTGATGCCCTCTTCTGGTCTCCTCAGGCACTGCATGCATGTAGTACATAAACATCTATGCAGGCATACACATAGCATAAACAGTTTCTAATAGAGATACTCCTAAATTCAGTGCCTACCCTGTCTTTGACTTAGACTTGATTTCTGCTCTGGATCTTGAGCAGATTGTTGTATTGTTGTATGAAGGCCACTTGTTGGTTCCTGTCTGCTCAGCCCCGAAATAATCACACAGAAACTATATTATGAAAATCACTGTTTGGCCCATTAGCTCTTGCTTCTTATTTGCTAACTCTTACATCTTAATTTAACCCATCTCCATTAATCTGTGCATCGCCATGTGGCTGTGGCTTACCAGCTAGTTCCAGCATCCGTCTCTAGAGGGGCTACATGGCTTCTCTCAGACTCTGCCTCCTTTCTCCCAGCATTCAGCTTAGTTTTCCCCACCTGGCTCTGTTCCCCTATAGCTCTACTATAGGCCCAAAGCAGTTTCTTTATTAACCAATGACATTCACAGCATACAGAAGGGAATCCCACATCAACCTATACTCTACACCACTTCTCTAAATATTGGGGAAGACCCACTAAACAACTCTCTGAGGTATTTGGTTGGAAGTGAGACCCCAGACCCCTGATACACTTATATCCAAGGAGTCTGGAATGTTTGGTTGGAAGCGTCACCCCAGCCCCTGGCATCCATTTCAAGCCCCCTCCCCTGGGAGTTGCCTTAGTCTGGACTCTACCTCCGGGAAAGCCCACCAAGCAGTGACCCCTCCCCAGGGAGGGTAAGGACCACTCCCACAGGCCATTTAGGCTGCCCCCAGAGAATGAGCATGGTGGTCTCCAGGATTCATGTGGTCTCCCCCTATCTCTCTTCCCCTCCCTATGCTTTCCCAGTGCCATCCAGCAGCACTGCATTAAACATGGGCATCTTTTATTCAGTCTAATTTGGTCTGATTGGAATTATTTGCATCAGCGGAGAGGCTCCTCATAAAAAACATTCCTAATATGAGGGATGACTGTGTAAGAGAGACCTCCTTCCCCCACAACACTCAAACCACAGAAGACATCAAAACCAACACTAGGCACCATTGCAACATTAATGAAGATCCAGCCAAGATGCTACTCATGCCTCCCAGAGACACCGCCACATATGTCTCAGCAGAGGGCTCTTAGGTTGAGCCCTCGCCTTACCTGACAAGAAGCTCATCTGATTTTCATTGTGTCCATAACATCCTGGTAATATCTAGAGGCCCATGGTTCAGTCAGTCCTCAGCACCTCAGCCAGGCCCTCCTTGGCAATGCCTGCCTTTTCATGAAGTGCATATGGTCCCTTTGCTGTTTGCAGTTGCCACCAGAACCCAGGGTTTTGGGAAGATGTACACTTTGAATCGAGTTGAACAGCCGGTCCTACAACTGCTTCTCAACAGAAAAACAGGCACACCTAGCCTGCTCTCCAAAAACTGAAGGATAGCACTTCCCGTCTTAAAACCTCACTTAGCTTGGACTGTGTCATTCTGTGGGTTCATAAACCCTGGGGTTAGAGAAAAAGGTAGGTTCAATTACGAGGGGAGAAAAGGATAGCTGATATTTGCCTTGCAGGAAGTACTTTAAGTAAGAAATGCCCTGTTCTCACATGCAACTTATCAGGTCTGGGAGACAAAAGGAACCCGGAGGTATGGAAGATGCTGTTTGGGCTAAGAAAAGCTGATGCTAAGTGATCCTCGTGGGGGTGGGAGCAGTCCATGTGATCAAAGGTATGGAGGAATGAGTCAGAATCCTGTGGAAGCCTGGCACTGCTGTGACAATTAAATTCTAAGTCACAAAGAAAGAGACCATGCAAGAGCCAAAGTTACATTTTAAGTTTTAATCACTGTGCCTTAGAGATCATGAAAAAAAAAATGCCTCTGATCTGCAAGCCCCTTGCCCAAGGACAAACGGTTCCTGGAATGCTGGAGGCTGTTGTTTCTGGGAGATAACAAGCCAGCGTTTTCACTCCCCTACACTAGTTTGCTTGATCCATCTGCACCCAATGTGCTTAATCACCTGTGGTCAGGAGATACATCAGGACACATGCTTGCCCCTGACTTACATCAGGATATACTTGCCCCTGACTGGACCTGACTGGAAATGTGACTTGTGGATTCTACCTTTTAAGACCATGACTAAAGGACATTTTCTGGAAAATTCAGAGATAGACCTGAACAGAGCCCATCTACCTGGCCAGAATTTAATTAAAGCTTGCTTCAAATCTGACTTTAAACTGTTGTAGTATTTATTCTCAACCCATAGGGTTAACAATTATCATTCGAACTAGATATGGCAAACTTTACTCTTTTTTTGTTTGTTTTGTTTGGTTTTTTTATTTTGTTTTTTGGGGTTTTTTGGGGGGGTTGTTTTTTGTTTGTTTGTTTGTTTGTTTTGTTTTTTGAGACAGGGTTTCTCTATAGTTTGGGAGCCTGTCCTGGAACTCACTCTGTAGACCAGGCTGGCCTTGAACTCACAGAGATCTGCCTGTCTTTGCCCTCCCCCCACCCATACTGGGATTAAAGGCACTGCCCAGCACAAATTTACTCTTAAACAGTGGTTCTCAACCTACCTAATGCTCCAACCCTTTAATACAGCTGTTATGGTAAAAATAAAATGCTGCAGTTCCCCTTAGGGGCTCAGAGGCAGAAACACTGCAGGTCCCCTAGTGGTGGCAGTAGGCAGCAGCTCCTGAGACCACAGCAGGCCACAAAGGCAGCCAGTCCCAGGCAGGGAGCCCCTGAGTGTCCCACAGGCCATGAGTGACAGACAGTCCCAGGCAGTTCAATGTTACTTCATGACTGTAATTTGGCTACTGTTTTGAATCATAATGTAAATATTTGATATTGTGACCCACAGGTTGAGAACCATTGAGAGAATGTGTTCAGAAGAGAAAACAGAGACAGGAAATATACTTGGTTTTTATCCTCACACAGGTGGTGACTTTGTCAGTTGTTTTCCATCTTGGCTGGGGCCAACCTCACAATTGAACTCAGTTGGCTGGTCAGAAAAGAACTGATGCACAGGAAATGAGGGAAAGAAACAGAGGTCAATGCTACAGGGAGAAAGGGTCACTGCTCCAGGTCCTCAAATTCCTGGAACCCAGCAGAGTCTCTCCCTTCTTCCCTTCCCCGCTTCCCACTAGATAAATATCCAACCTCACTCTGCATGGCGTGCCTATCTGTCTGTCTCTAGCCTGCCTAGTGGCTCTCTGCCTGGACCAGCTGCCTTCAGAGACATGCAGTGTGGTCTCCTGGCATACCCATCTGTCTGTCTCCCCTTGTGGCCCACTGCAGCCACTTGGGAACTGTGCTGTCCCTGCCTGGGACTGGCTACTCTCGGGACCTACTTCTCACTGCCTGCTGCCACTTGGGGATCTGTAGCATTTCTGCTGCTGCAGGTGCTGGGGATCCCCAGCATTTTTCTTAATCCATTACACTTTCCAACTGCAGTCTCTCTAATTCTAGGACCCTTGAGCTCTCTCCCCTCCCTCGGCTCCATGTTGAATGATTCCCCCTGCCTGTATACAATGACCTGACTCCCCAGAAAAGTTCTCAATGCTCTGATTCTCCAAGGTGCTGTCTGGTGAAATGAAGCTGAGTCTCAATGCAATAGCTAACTTTATTCTGAGCGTCAGAGAATATATACTCTGAGGGTTAAGAAAGGTCACATGAGCAAAGTTCTCCTGAATTCAACCTGTATACAATAACTAGAACAAGCCTCATGTGGCAGAAACATGTCTTTCCATAGAGGCATATAAAGAACAGTATAAACCTTTAATTGGGTAACAATGATGCCTGTCTGCCTGCCATCATTCTCCCAACCTTTATGATAATGGACCAACCCTCTAAAACTATAAGCAATCCTCCAATTAAATGCTTTCTTTTATAAGCTGCTAGGGTCATCGTTGTCTGTTCACAGCAATACAACAACCACTAAGACAGAAGTTGAACCAGAAATGGGATATTTCTGATCCGACTATGCTGTTTGTTGGAGAAATATGGAAGACTCTGGGACTTTGAACTTGAAAAGCTGTTGAACACTTTAAGCAGGGATTAATGGGCCATGCTAGTAGGATCAAGAAAGATAGCAGTGATGAGGGTGATGTGGACGACACGCAAGCCTGGCTCAAGAGGTTTGGGGAGGGCTGGGAAAATATTATCAGCTACATATTGTAATATTTTGGCAAAGAATATGGTTGCTTTTAGTCCTTATCTGAAAATCTGCTGGAGGCTAAATTGAAGAGTTTTGGACTAATGTACTTGGTAGAGGAGATGTCATACAGCCCACTATTGACCACGTCACACGGCTATCAGTTATCACTCTTATATGGATGACAATGAGAAGGGGCAAGCAGAGAGAGAGACAATATGTACAGTCTGGGGAGAAAAAGAGAATCCTCTGAAACTATAAGCCAGCCCCTCATTTGATGTTTTCTTCTACAAGTTCTCTTGGTCATGGTGTCTCTTTGTAGCAATAGAATAGTAACTAAGACAATGGGCATGGTGGTACATGCCTGTAATCCAGTGCTGGAGAATGGATACAAGATCTACTGGTCAGTCAGCATAGCCAAAACTGGTTCAGTAAGAGACCCTCGGTTGTAGTTATTCAACTCTAAATATAAAGCACTGGGATAAATGTAAAGTAGGGCATGTTTGTTGTGAGTTTTCAGCATCTAGTTGTCTCCATGCATCCACTTATTCCTATCTACAACAACAGAAAATCATCCCCCAAGGCCTCAAAATGTTTGAGCAGTGCTCAGAGAGGTTAACTGTCAGCAGCCAGTAAACTTCAGAAATGGTGGCAATGGCTATTGTATAGGTGTAGACACTAGGGATCTTAGGAAAAGACGTTTCTCTCTAATGCAGAGGAAGGGGTTTTACTAAAGGATTGCATTTTACTCTAATATAGAAGATGGGAAGCACATGAGGGGTCTGTGGTGAATCAATAGCAACCCCAGTACACACCGGGCTCTGTATTGCATAGAGATCATCTTTTCAAATGAGATTTCCATTGCTAGAGCATCTGCTAAGAGGTACATTATGGGAATCTATTTAAAAAACTGTTCAACTGCAAGGGAACAATAATTGTCTAAGCTAATAGAAAGCCAAGGATGTAATTCTGAACTTAACATAGCTGTAAAATCTTAAGCCCTATGAACTGAAATGACTGCTGATCTCCCATGCACTCTTTCAGGGCATGTTTGCTTGTCTCCGTGCCTCCTTTTGGGACCTAACTCTTTTGACTCTTCAGTCATCTGTCCCCAGCACCTGCCAAAGTTGCCAGGAAAAAAAAAAAACAATAGTATTGGAGTCAGGAAAACTCATAGCCATGGTCCGTTTCCTAGGACAACAATCCTAGCTAGAGAATATGCAAACAGGGTTCCTAGAGTCCTTCTGGGAGAAGAGAAAATGAGGGTGATGAAGGCTCGTTCCAAAATTTAGCTCTGAGATGCTCTTTTGCTTTAACAAAGACAACTGTAGTGTCTTGAAGCATCTCAGGTCCTTGAGACCTCACAAAATGAGACCTCAGTGGCCAAGCACTATCTAAACCTTAAGCTTTCATGACTCACTCCAGTTTATCATAAATAGTCCTTGGAATACCTGCCCTGTGTGGTCAGACAGCATTGGCCCATAATTTAAGCATCTTTGCCACTATAGAGTCAGAAGTTTCTCAGTATGCAAACCTGGAAATTGAGCGTGCATTTGGAGAAAGGAGGAGCAGCATCCTCTTACATGTTCAAGCTGAAAGGACTCTTCCACATTCCAGTGAAGTCTCACAGTTAGGAGCCATGTTGGGAGCCCCAGCATCTTGTTGCATTGCCACAAAGCTACCACTGGCCCTCTTAAGATGCCCACAGCTGCCTCTCTTCGCCGTTTGGTCCATGAGACACTCTGCACACTGCAGCCTATGCTCCCACGACAACTGACCATCCTCTGTGTTCCCACTCTGTTTTCAGCAGGGTCCCCTAACCGTATGATAGTTCCAGTCTCGGTGTTGAGAAATATATTAAGTGCATATGTTTTAGAAGGAATATTGGTTCACATTTGGCAGCATAAATATAGCATTTTTAACTGATAGAGCTTGAAGTCATCTGCTTGGCCTGATACCGAGTTGTCAGCTCTTCTTCCAAACGCAACTGATCAGCGCCTCTCAGCTTGGGGCTCTGTAATTGGGTAGGATATACCTGGCCAACTTTCAACACCCGCCTTACCTCCTAGTGCAGAAAAACTCATAAAGCCCTCAAGCGCCCTAACAGCCCAGCATTCTCTGCGCCACCTACATTACTGGGTGGTGCCTCCCTCACTCCATTTCCCTCAAATTAGTAGCAGTCCTCAAGGTTTCTGCTCCAGGAGCTCCTATTTGCCACGCACAGCCCGCATAATGGCAAGCCAGGCTCTCCACGAAAAGACTCTAAATGGCTTATTTACTTTCGTCCTCTTAGAGAGATGATTCAGTGTTCTGCTTGGGAGCCAAATTGCATCCCAAGAAACTGATGTGTTTTCTCCCTTTGGATGTAATGTAAAACTCTCTCTTGGGTTTCTATTGGATTCATGCTATTGTCAGTGGGATGCTAAGGAAGTCTGGGCTGAATGGTTAAAACCATATGGAAAGCGCCCTGAAGGAAGCAGTGGAGATAAATAAGATTCTCAAACAAAGCTTCTGAAAGAATAAATGAACTGAGAATGAAAGCCTGGGAAGTCAGCATCTTGTGGTACCCGTCTCACTAATGCAAATGCTTAAAACACTCTTCTATTGAAGTTGCCATCTATTCAGAAGGCTTCCTGCCCATGCCGGTCGCATCCTGAAGTTGTGTTGAAGTACCAGGATTACTGGAGGTCTGCCCATTGTGTCCAAGGTGTGACAGCAACAGGGTTATCATCCTTGAGAGATCCACAGTTTAGAGTTCTCTCATCTATAAGCAAGGAAAATCGAGGTCAAACTGTGACTGATGGATGCACCTTTCAAGACCAACAGAGGAAAGACGCCATTGCTCCTATCCCAGAGCCAATCACGGAAAGGCATGTCCCATCTCCACAGAGTGTTGAGACCCACAGCCCATCATTTGGAGACATTGTTTTCCATAGGGAAAGGTCACTAGGTCACTCCCCACACTGATGTAATCTTTTAAAGCTTTAGCCAACACAGCGCCTGGTGCTGAATACAAAACCAAACAGTGCAGGAGCACACATGACCCGTGGGTGGCTGGTGTCAGAACTGCTACAATGTAAACATTTAGAACGAGAATGGTATGTGCACCGCTGAGCTTGGGTGAAGAGCAGTTAGAGTCTGCCCTCTCACTTGGCATTTTATCCCTGAGTTCTCCTCAAAAACTAAGGGGCCCAAGGTCCTAGGAACTTAACAGGCAGGTTTCCCATTAGCTGTGACAAGGAAAGGGCTTCTGTACGTTTTGTGCTTTACTCCTTACCTTGAAACCCATGCTCTAAAACACTACTCTTTAAAACCAAAGAGTCCTCCATTGGCAATGACACAAGCAAACCCCTGGGACCCACAGCAGCATACCCGAAAAGAGCTGCCAAGGACTATAAAATATAGATCAAGATAAATCAAGACTCGGGATGTTGTAACGCCTCAGATCCAGAACAGAGTGCAGAACTCCCCAAAAGTGTACCTGAAAGATGGGTCCATTGCACAGCTAGCTGGGAGGGGCAGAGCAGGAAGGAGCCCTGTCTGGGTGTGTTTAGGTGGATCATAGACCAGTGAGGGAGAGGGGACTGAAGGAGGAGCCCTGTCAGGCGGCATATGAACACTGACTCAGTCTCTTGATCAGCGGGTCTTCTCCTGCAGTCCTGGAAAGGAGCAAGGGACCTCAGTCTATACCATGAATCAGAAGACCTGTTGTCTGAGAGGCTTCGCCGTAAGTCTGCTCTACCCTCAACGCCAAAGTTGGAGAAAAAGAGAACAAAAGAATTTTCTTGGCAAAAATAGACCAAGCAGAATTCAACTTACACATATGAAATGTCTTAACATAAAACGTAGCAAATAGGTAGTGGTGTGCACATTTAAGCCCCGCACTTAGGAGGCAGACGCAGATGGATCTCTCTCTGTGAGTTTGAGGACAGCCTAGTGAGCTCCAGGACAGCCAGGGCTACCTAGCGAGATCCCTTGTGGCTGTGGTGGTTTGGACAATAATGGCTCCCATAGGGTCATATGTTTGAACTCTCAGTCACCAGAAAATGGCACTATTTGAAAAGATTACAAGGATTAGTAGGTAAGACCTTATTGTAGTAGGGGTGTCGCCAGGGATGGGCTTTGAGGTTTCAAAAGCCCAAGCCAGGCCCAGTCTCCGTACTTGTGTCCCCTTCCGTCCATCCGTCTGCCTACCCCACCCCTGCCAATGGATCACTATATAGTTCTCAGCTACTGCTCCAGTGTCTGCCTGCCTGCCGCCAGCTTCCTGCCATGACAAAACTAGACTAAACCTCTGAAATTGTAAGAAAGCCCCAACTAAATGCTTTCTCTTATTATGATTGCCTTGATCATGGTGTCTCTTCACAGCAATAGACACCCTGACTCAAAAAAGAAAAAAAGTAGCAAACAGCCCTAGCTTGCGCTTCCCACCCCCACCCTGCCACACACACACACACACACACACACACACACACACACACACACACTCCTAGTCATCAGTACAGTATGATAAGAAAGAGATAGTTATGTGTAAAGATGAGTTTCACCTAGAACCAAAATAGAACCAAAACAGGTAAAGATAAAAAAAAAAAAAGGTTGCATGTCCAGCCACAAACTGGGCATCACTGCCCCACCCTGGACCCCTAACTGAGGCACTTCTGACAGTTGGTGACTTGGGGAGGAGACAGAGACTGTTTTTATTTTAAAGGTGTGGCCCTTAGCAGAGGGACAACACTCCAATGGATGCCCACACCTAGCAGCACATACGGTCAGTGTAAATTTGGACTCAATGAGCTTTTAAAAATAAAAGAGGAGCCAGGAGGTAGTGGCATCCACCTTTAATCCTAGAGCAGTGGCAGGTGGATCTCTGTGAGTCCAAGATCAGCCCAGTCTATAGAACAAGTTTCAGGACAGCCAAGGATACACAGGAAAACCCTGGCTCAAAAAACATAAAATAAAAAAATGAAAACTAAGAGAACATGAAGTTGGAAGGGCATGGAAAAATGGAGGTAAATCTGAGAGAGGCTAGCGGGAGGAGGAGAGGTGAATATGATCAAAATACAATAGAAAATTCTCAGAATTCAATAAATAATTTTAAAAATCATTTTTAAGTATTAGAAGGCAAGAAGACAGTGTAGCGCATGTGCAGAGGTGGGAAGGGACCTGCTGAGAAAACAGAAGAGTCAGACAAAGAGTCCCAGGTACAGTGAGGCATGACAGACACTCTTGCCTCTCAGAATTAAGCTCAGTAAGATGCAGAAAAGAACAAAGAGAAACTAGACAACGGGAGAAAAGAAAAGGCAGGCTGGGGAAGGAGAACAGGCTTCCACAGAGCTCTCTGTGAGTGTGACATTAGAAACCACACAAGAAAATAGGTGTGACTACAGCCACCAACACATATAGAACACGTGGGAATTCCATTTTCAAAAGTAGAACTGAGTTATCAGCATGATTAAAGAGAAAAGAAGACAGAAAAGACCAAGATTCAAAATGTACAGCAATCAGGTGACAGCCCTGTTCACCCTGTCAAAAAAATACAGAGTTAAGGAGAAAAAAAACTTCCGAAGTTACCCAAGATTAAAAATAACATTTTTTAAATTCTGAGATTTAAATTTAAAGAAAAGGATTTAAGGGGCCTAGGAAAATGGATCAGCCAGTAAAGACACTCCCTGCCACACAGCGCAAGGACCCAAGTTCAGTCATAGGCACTAACATCAGCCTGAAGACCCATGAGCAATCTCAGGCACTGACATAAAAGCTTTGGTATGTGAGTGATGTGGGAGTCCCCCCTGTGTGCTGTGATTTCCATAAATAAAGAAAGAAACTGCCTTGGCCTGTTGATAGGGAAGAACTTAGGTAGGCAGGGAAGACAGAACTGAATGCTGGGAGAAAGAAGGGTGGAGACAGAGAAACGCCATGGAGCCTCCAGAGACAGATGCTGGGAATTTTACCCGGTAAGCCACTGCCACATGGCAATATACAGATTAATAGAAATGGGTTAAATTAAGATGTAAGTGTTAGCCAATAAGAAGGTAGAGCTAATGGGCCAAGCAGTGATTTGATGAATATGGTTTCTGTGTGATTATTTCAGTTCTGGGCAGCTGGGATAAACAAGTGGCCATCCTGTTACACGTGGGGATGGGGCCAAGACAAAAACAGAGGGATGTCTAGAGTTCACTGGCCAGCCAGCCTAGGCAAATCAGTGAATTCCAGCTTCAGTGCAGAGTCTCAAAAAGTAAGGTGGAGGGATATTGAAACAGACACCAGACATCAACCTCTGGCCTCCACATGTGTGCAGGTACATGTGTGCCTCACACACATGCATATACCTACAGACACATGTACATCCATCACGGAAACACACGCACACAAAGAGAGAGAGAGAGAGAGAGAGAGAGAGAGAGAGAGAGAATATAAAAACATTTACATTTCAAAGTAGAAAGGCCAGCAGGCATTCTTTAGCATAAAAAGAAACAAATGTTGATTTCATAAAGGAATGAGGCTCATCACAGAGACAAACTAGTGGGTTCTCACAAAAGTCACCTTCTCTGCTCCTGCCTTCCTTTAAAGTTCTATGGGAATCTGCAGACTGTAATTATGAACAAGTAATGTGCAAATGATGATATGTCTTTAAAGTTCTTGTGTGTGCGAAGCAGAGTGACAATGGGGGGGGGGGAGAAGTGAGTGAAAGCCAGAGTCTGGGTGTGACTGTATTACCCCTATTAAGTCCGTGAGCTGTGTTTGCACAGTAGGTGGCTCGCACAAGGAATCCCAGCATTCAGAGGCTGAGGCAGAAGGAAGATAAGTATGAGGCCTGTCTGGACTACAAAGCAAAATTTTGTCTCAAATTGAAAACAAAACCAAGGAATATATATTCTTGCTCCAGATCAACCACTAACAGTAAACTTGAAGATTCATCTGAGGAATCAATGAAGGGCACCAAAAGGCTTACAGAAAATATTTTATTAACTTAAAAACAAGAGTAATTGGGAAACAAAATAAGTTAAGACAAATAGTCGACAAATATAAATACATTTAAAGCTAATCTTATCAATTATTATGAACTTGGGGACACAAAGACACAAGTGGACAATAAAGAATGGAAACTATGCCACCACGTAAGCAATAGTTATACAAAGGTGAAGTGCTTACTTTCCTGCCGGACAATGCTAAGGCCAAGAATGAAGTATCAGCAGAGATGAAGAGGGGTGTTTCATAACAGAGAATCACTGGATAAGGAAAAAACTAACAATCGACAAAAAGCAAAACTTTAAACTATCTGAAGCAGGGCCAGTGAGGTGGTTCAACAGGTGTGGATGACTGCCACCAAGCCCAGCCCCCATGTATGATCTCCAGAGAGAGCTGTCTCCTGCAAGCTGCCCTCTGGCCTCATACATGCACCACACCACATATGTGTGTGCAAAAAACATTTTATTTAAAAAATACAGCAAGCAAAAATTGACAGAACTGTTAGGAGGCACATAAGAGGACCAAGTTGTACATCTGTAACATATATACAGAGGGCCCAGGTCAGTCCCATGCAGGCCTCTAGGAGTCTGGGAGAGTTGATCTTGTGTGCCTTCCAGTGGTTTCCTTGTCCTCTCTGGCTCCTTCCCTCTTTTTTTTCCTCCTAACAGTGGGAACGGGAGCTGTCTCCAACTCTTTCATTGGCTATTGGGACCCTACTTCTCATGCTGATCACCTTGCCCAGCCTTAATACATGGGGAGAAGCTTAGTCTTTCTGCAACTTGATATGCCATGTGTTGTTGATACTCATGGGAAATCTGCCCTTTCCTGAGTGGAGACAGAAGAGGAGGGGATTGAGGGGACTGAGTGGGGGATGAGGGAGAAGGACTAGGAGGGGAGTATGGGGAGAGGATGTGGCTGGGATGTAAAATAAATAGATGAATTTTTTAAAAAAATAATTGACAGGATTAAAATCAGAAAAGTCAAGTCCACATTTATCACTGGAGGTCTTAAATTAGTATCTACATTTAAGTGAGCAATAGAAAAATGTTTTTTATTCACTAAGTGAGAAAATCTGAGCAATGCTATAAGACAGCCTGATTAAACTGAAACTTACAGAGCACTAAAACCAGCAACATAAAAGTGTATGCACTATAAACTAAACAAATAAGATAGGTTTTTATAAATTTCAAAAGACAAAAACAAACTAGTAATAAAAAAACACATCAAGAAAAAAATCAGATATTCAAAATCAATTATAGCATTGATATCATTATAAACAAATACTCTTATAAGGCCTGAGAGTCAAAGTTATCCCAAAAATATTAGAAAGTATTTCAAGTGAACAAATATGGAAAGGCAACATATCAATATTGGTGGAATATAGCTAAAGGAGGCCCAGAGGGGAAGCTATTTCTTTCAAGTTTATATGAAAAAGAAGAGGAGGAGGAGGAGGAGGAGGAGGAGGAGGAGGAGGAGGAGGAGGAGGAAGACTTCGCCTGCTATGGTGGCACAAACCTTTAATTCCAGAGGCAGGTAGATGTCTATGAGTTCAAGGCTAGTCTAGTCTACAATGCCGGTTCTGGGCCAACTAGGGATATGTAGTGAGACCCTATCTCAAAAAAATAAAAATTTTTAAGCAAGTGATTAAGGTTTGTATCTTTACAAAGTCATATAAGGAGCTAATTAAATATCAACTAAGAATAAAGGTAAAAACAATGAAATTTTTAAATAAACTAAAACAAATAAATTTAACAAAATCAAGATGTGACTCTTGGAGAAAAGATCCTGATAAACTCTTAGCAAGACTAATAAGTTAGGAAATGGAGAAATCAAAAATACTAATTTCAGAAACGATAATACATCCTGTGGCTATTAAAATAAGGGAGTAATAAGTTTGGCAAATTTGGATGGAATGAATTCCTCAAATAACACAAATTTCCAGTTGATACCAGAAATAAGATATCAATGTGGCTTAAAGAAGTTGTGTCTTTAATAAAAAAAAAAATCTTAGAAAGGAAACTCCTAAGCCAAGCATGGTGGCTCATGACTTTAATCCCAGTATTCAGAAGATAGAGGCAGGGGGATCTCTGAGTTTGAGGCCAGCCTGGTCTATAGAGCAAGTTCCAGTCTAGGCAGGGCTACACAGAGAAACCCTGTCATGAAAAACCAAAAAAGAAAGAAAGAAAGAAAGAAAGAAAGAAAGAAAGAGGAAAGGAAAGAAACAAGGAAGGTGGAAGAGGGGAAGGGAGAGGAGGCAAGAGGAGAGGAGGGGAGGGGAGAACTCCTCTGTACAGGATGGGTCCTAAGCATTCCTGGGCATCCTTGTTGAGTATGTTGAACACAATGTCTAACTACCCTGAAACCAAGCAGTTTTGTGACTAGCCAAATCAATCAAAGCAACTCCAAATCATGCTCACCTCCCCAGGGAGGAAGATGGTGGCTTATCTGTTGCCAGGTCAGAAAGGATCTGAGCTAGTCATCCTGGGGTCCTTAACCACAGGGCAACCCACTGCACACAGTCATCACCTGATTCCACCTCCTCCTCCTGTAGCATCTAAGGCAGGAGAGATTCCTGCTGTCTGCTGTGCCGGGAGTTCTAAACTGCTTTGGGTGACACATCAGGTCTCATTGTCTACTTCCAATACAATATCTGTGGATTTTGCTGCTGGGGAGTATTATTTTAAGTTGTGTTACTTCTGTTTATGCTGTGGAACCTTTGTTTAATAATGTAAAGATGTGTTGCTTTTGTTTATGCTACATTTGTTTAACTCTGTGAAGTTGTGTTACTTTGCCTGTCTAAGACACCTGATTGGTCTAATAAAAAGCTGAATGGCCAATAGCTGGGCAGAGAAAGGAGAGGTGGGGCTATCAGAGAGAATAAATAGAAGGAGAAACAAGAAAGAGGATCAGCAAGAGAACAAGGAGAGGAGGACATCAGGGACCAGTCACCCAGCCAGTCACAAAGGAAGAGTAAAAATAATAAGGCATACAGAAGTAAGAAAGATAAAAGCCCAGAGGGAAAAGGTAGTCAGGATAATTTAAAAAAAGTTGGCTAGCAACAAGCCAAACTAAGGCTTGGCATTTATAGCTAAGAACAAGCCTGTGTGTGTGATTTATTTGGGAGCTGGGTGGTGGTCCCCTAAAAGAATAAAGAGTAAACAACCAACTACATTTTGCAGGATTTACCCTGTGTCGTTCTGATGTGGGCCAACTTTAAGAAAGAAAAACTGTCAATATTAAGCAAAATCATCAGAAAATGGAAGTAGGGAATGTGTTTCTTGGCTCATTATATGAAGCCAAACTCGGTGCTTTAACAGAAAAAGAAAACCTACAGATCAATGTCTTTCATGAACTCAGAGCTTTAAAATTCTCATTGGAATATTTAAAAGGCTCATCAATAAATTAAGAGAACAGTACTTCAGGATGAGGTGAGATTTATCTCAGTAATTCAATATTAACTCAATACTTGAGAATCAGAGAAAATAACCAGAAGGCATTATTTACACATATGAAATATTCAAAGAACAAATTTAAGAAAAAGAAAAATCAGCCTATATGGTTCCTTATATTCACACAAAAAAGCAAAAATCATTGTTACTGTACATGCAGAAAAGAAATTGAATAAAACACAACTGCTCCTTCTAAAAATCGTCAGCGAAGTTGGGTACTAGTGGCGCATACCTTTAATCCCAGCACTTGGGAAGCAGAGGCAGGTAGATCTCTGAGTTTGAGGCCAGCCTGGTCTACAGAGTGAGTTCCAGGACAGGCTCCAATGCTACCAAGAAACCCTGTCTTGAACTTAATCGTGTGATTTAATAGACTTCACAAACTTTCGTGCTGTACTGAAAAGACTAGCCAGGCAATAGAACAAGAAAGATAAATAGCAAAAGAACTGGAAAGTAAAAGGTAAAACTGTCCTTATGTGTAGACAACATAAAAAGTTCCTAAAGAATTCATTTAAAATATTAAAGGAGCTGCAGAGAGGTTCAGTCGTTAGGAGCATGTGTCACTCTTCCAGAGGACGAGCTTGGCTCCCAGCACCCACATTGGGACGGTCACAACTGCCTGTAACCACAGCCTCAGGTTTCTGTGTGCACTTGCACACATGTGCATCTACTCACATGCACACATAGAATTAAGATAGAACACAAAATTAACTAGCATTAGAATAACTAATTGTACAGCTATTGTTAGATTATAGTAACTATAAACTACTATTAGAAGTAACTAATAATGTCCTAGAACATAATAGTGACATACAAGAACATATATATATAATATAATGTTATATATAATGTTGGTATATATATTACCAAAAGTAATTGCAGAATGAATATTTTTAAAGTACCACATTCACTGGCATCAAGGTGCATAGGAGTCCTGGGAATAAATTTATTCAAAGATATATACAACCTGAACACTGAAACAAAGCGTTACTAAGGAAAATTAAAACAGGCATAAAGAAATGTATACAAAAGCCATATCCATAGACCCTAAAATCTATGTCACTGGGCTGTCAATGCTTTCATACTGGTCTAGAATCAGCATAATTCCTCTCAAAATCTCAGCATGTATTTTTGTGCTAATTAGCAAACGGTTTCAAAACTGTATGAAGATTGCAGCATTTTACCACAGGGCCTTTCGAAATTACTCACTAAGTGTACATAAGCATTTGGGTGTAATCTGGATCTTGTTAAGAATTTAAATTTTATAGTAGTGTGAATCACTGATAAGGTAATGTCTTTAAGAACCATACATACATCAAGGTAAATGGAAAAAGAACAACTAGGAAGTGCCAAATTGGGGGAGTCATGAAATATAATTTCAAATCTTACTCTAAAACTTCAAACTTTGCAGTGTTCATCTTAGATGTACACAGAGAACAGTGGACATGAATGCAATGCCTGAAAACCAATCTGTACAGACACACAGCCGATTTCTGACAAAGGCTGTCAGAAATTAATCAATTAATTAATTAATTAAGGCAGCTTAATGCTAAAATAAAATCTTTACAATGAATTGACACTAGAAAAGCTTGGTGGTTGTGGTGCGGTCCTAAACAGGACAGCTTTATCAATTCCCCACACAGCAAAGGTCCAGAGAACATTGAGGAAGAAGGGACAGAAAGGACATAAAAGCCAGAGGATGGGGAGGTATGCTGTAAATGCTACCTTCTGGATAGACATGATGGCTGTCATATTCTTGAACTCAGAAAGGCTGTGGTTTCCTGCATAAGATCCCAGCAGACAGAATTCCAGCACAGATGGGGTGGATGACCTCTCTCACCCCATACTGGGGAGCTGCTGGCAGCACTAGCTGCTGGGAAGGGAAAACATTCTTCATAAAGATTGTACCAGCTGGGAGGATTTCCATGCTCCAATGGATAGCCCTACACCTGTGTATAGACAGAAGTTTCTGTCCCACCCGGTCCTGTAGCCATTCAGTTCCAAAGAAACACATAGAAACTTTTATTAATTATAAATCATTTGGCTTATTAGCTCAGGCTTATTACTAATAAGCTCTTACAACTCAAATTAACCCATACTTCTTGCCTGTGTTTAGCCCCGTGGCTTGGTACCTTTTCTCAGTGTAGCATTCTCATCCTACTTCTTCTGCATCTGACTGATGACTCACTCTCTGCTTTTCCTCTCCTCAGAATTCTCTTAGTCTGGTTGCCCTGCCTATATTTCCTGCCTGGTTACTGGTCAATCAGCATTTTATTAAACCAGTGTACAAAAGCATTATCCCACAGTACCCATCTGGTACATATGGGTGGCACTAACTGGACTTAGTGGGCTATCAAAAAAGAAAAAAGACATTAAGTTGAAGACATGTTAGAGGAGATAGGGGAAGAACCAAAATATATGCAATCATACTTCACTGTATACATGTATGAGTTCTCAAGAATAAAGGAAATTAGATAGGAAATTTATTATTGTTCAACATTATACAAACAAAAGTAAATAGGATGAAGAAAAATTCAAATAAGAAAAAAATAAAACAAAAAACTTTGATGAAGCCAGTTCTGATGACTATTTATGTTGCTTTTAAGATAAGAGAAATAGGTAGCAAACAGAGTTAATGTGTATAACAAATGTTTTAAAGTCATTTCTTGTCAACAGTAAATCTTTTCAGAACATGTTTGTTTTATACATGCATACATATTGAAGACAAGGTTTCCCTCTGACTGGCATCAGGCCTCTGTCTTTTCCTTCTCCCACCATGAAATTCCTACAGAAATTCCAACTTCTTGGGGGAACTTATTTCAATCATCAAAGTGGGGCATAAGTGTCTCTTCAGCATTATCTTAATTTCTGTCAGAATGGCAACAAACTTACACAGCTCATGTATATTGGTTGTAGCAAAGTTGTATAATTTCTATATGTGGATTAGAAACTTTTGTTCCGCCTGTTGTTTGGCATTTTTCATTTAGTATTTTATTAATTCTTTTAGGTTTTTTTTTTTGGTTTTTTGAGAGAGTGTTTTTCTGTAGCTTTGGAGCCTTTCCTGGAACTAGCTCTTGTAGAACAAGTTGGCATCGAACTCACAGAAATCCACCTGCCTCTGCCTCCTGAGTGCTGGGATTAAAGGCATACACCACCAATGCCCGGCCTTTCTTTGAGAATTTTATGCAACATATTTTGATCATATTCATCCTCCACCTCTCCACTCCCTCCCAATTTTGTGTACTCTTTTGTTTTCTACTCTATTCTTTAGATTGATTTATTTATGTGTATAGGTGTTTTGCCTTCATGAATATATGTGTGCCACACACATGCCTGGTGTCTGCAGAGGTCAGAAGAGGACACTGGATCCATAGGAACTGGAGCTTCAAATGGTTGTGGGCCACCATGTAGATGCTGGGAACCAAACCCAAGTCTTCTGTACAAGCAACAGTGTTCTTAACTGCTAAGCCATCTCTCCAGCTCCTGCTGGGGTTTTAAATAACCCAATAGGTCTAATTAATGCTGCCCATATATTCATCAATGTTGGACCCTCCTCTGGGGTGTGGTTGACCTACCAGGAGCCACACCCTTAAAGAAAACTGGCTCTCCCTCCCCCAGGAGCCATTGACTGCCAATAGGGGCTGCTATTGTACTGACTACTCTGCCTTGATCTTGGGAGCTCTTGTGCAGACAACCTGTCTTTGGTGAGTTCCTGAGGGCACTAGACCTGACATTTCCAGTCTCCGTGCTTTGCTCTGGGCCTCTCTGATCACTGACTTTTATGATCTTTCTGTTCCCTCTTGTATGATGGTCCTTGAGCCTCCAAAAAGGTAATATATTCTAGCATATATTATTTATTAAATTATGTTTAAAATATGATACATACCTATCTGTGATATTTAATAGATTATTTAATCTTTCAAAACACAAAATCATTATTTTTTTAAAGTATTTATTTATTTATTATATATACAATATTCTGTCTGTGTGTATGCTTAAAGGCCAGAAGAGGGCACCAGATCTCATTACAGATGGTTGCGAGCCACCATGTGGTTGCTGGGAATTGAACTCAAGACCTTTGGAAGAGCAGGCAATGCTCTTAACCACTGAGCCATCTCTCCAGCCCCAAAATCATTATTTTTATCCACTGTCGGAGACCAGATTCAACAAAAATATAATTTACTAGGGTAGGGACATGAGGATCAGAAAAATTAGTAAAGAATATGAAAACGTGAGTAAAATTAATAAAACAGAAACATAGGATAGTATCGGGATGGAGTTCCGGTGAATACTGAAAAAAACCCTCATTTAATTTCCCATATACTTTTCTACTCCAATACAAAAACGGGGAAGAAGGCAGTGAAAGACTTCTTTAAGGTGATACCAAGGACAACTCAAACAGTTAATGGCTTGAACACTTCGAGCCATCAAGTCATTAATCCATTCATTAGCATTTTGTTGTTTAGGTAGTGAGCCCACCCTATACCAAATATCCTGAAGGCAGCCATTCCCTAGGTCAAACCTCCTGTTACAAAAGAAGGAGCAGAGGTATGCTTGCAGATCCTGAGGTCAGGATGGAGTGGATATACCTGTATGAGCTATCTTAATGTCAAAAGAACCAAGTAACCACATCCTGGGTCAGGATGGGTAACCCTGCTTGTTGTCAACAATTTTTGCGCAACCTCAAACTCTCTGACCTTCACACAAGGTAGAAATAGGCTCACATTTTTGGGCCTCCACGGTCCACGTTTGTTTCAAATTAACTGTGTCCAATTAATGTCAATGAGTGTAAAAATGCAAATTTGTACACCACATACACAGCCACCAGTCTCGGAAAACACACAATTGCTTTGCATTTCTTCCAGATCAGCTCATCGGTGATTCACCCTGCTGTAAATTTGAATTCCTAGCATCCTTCAAATTACACTCAAATGATTACACACATTTAACTTACAATTTGAAATAGGCAGTTTGGTAAACACTGTAGTTGCTGCAAAGCCGACTGTACATCACAGAGCCTTAAACTTATCACTTGAAGTCCGGGCACCCATTCAGCAGGGCTAACTGTGTTTTAACAATAAAATAATAATGCTTGCCAGCCTAGGACTGCCAAACAGACGTAGTTCTCCATTGTGCACATTTTAAATGATAATCATTATCCATATTGCCCTCTACTTCTGACTCTACAATTCTCTTCAACTACTTGTTCCAGGGCAAAGAAAATCCTACTTGAAGGACACTAGCTGGAAACAGGAATAGAGAGTAGAGAGAAAGGCAACAAACTCATGTTTGCTTGTTCCACCAAAATACAATTTTGTCCGTTAATTTCTCAACTCAAAATTCTTCCCCCCACTGTATGTGGGGTGGGGGATGTTGTTGATGCATGGGCTATCTTTCTCAACCACTCTCCAGATCTATCACTGACCTTAAACTGGAGCTCACTGATTTCAGCTAGATAGGTGGGCCACCAGGTCCCAGCAAGTCTTCTCTGCTTCCCAGTTCTAAAGTTACAAGCATGTACTGGTATGTCTGACTCCTAAGGATCAAATGCAGAATCTCATGTCTACATAGCAAGCTCTTTACCAACTGAGACAACTCCTTAGCCTACTCCTCCCCTAAAAGTTGGTCTACTGTTGACATATTAAATGTATCACTCCTGCTGTTGACCAGGACATTCTCTTGACAGTGAGGATCCAGGGGCTGGGACCCACAGCACAGTGTGATGCCAGGAAGGAGCCCCAAATCTGAACTTAGTCAATGGATCAGCACACGCCTTTTGCTTCTCTTAGCCTCAGCCTTTTCAGCTGAAACTGAGGCTAATGTGATTGGCAGGGCTGTGCTGGAGAGTAGAGTACATACTGTTCATCTCATGTGTCTGAAAAATAAGCCCTCCATAAATGCAAGTGTTCTCCCTTCAACTCATCTTCAAAGGTCTTGAAATGAGGGGCAAGAAGAGACTGAGACAATTTGCAGATCATTTGATATTTAAACATTCCAGGTAAGCCCCTTTCTCTCTCTGAGACACATTCACAGAGATGAATAATTTAATGTTTTCCAAATAAACCATTACAGGTAATTAGAAAAAAATTGAGGTGACAGGTTTTTTTTACTCCTAAAAGAGAAATTCTCTTCTAAGCTAATCAAGAAAGATAAAACTGAAGAAAATGTTAATATCATTAACCTTGTTTTTAAAAAATAACTATTTCTGTATGCAAAAGCTAAAATCTTCAAAGATGTACCATGAAAAGCAAACTGGTTAAAAAAAAGTGTATGCTCTATAGAAAATCATTATTTATAAAAAGCTCGTCAAAAACAATAACAAAAAGGCAAAATACTCATCAACAGAAAAAACTGAGCAGAATTCAGGAAAGCTAGCCCACTCAGCAATCAACAGATGTGTGAAATCCTTCTTCTATGCACCAAACCTTCTCCTGACCCAAGGAAGAAGAGACTTGCAATAAATAGGTCAACGGGAAATCTCAGCATGCACAGAGAGGGACTTCCAGCAAAGAGCGAAGATAAATGCAATAAAAATCTAAATCAAGGAAATGCAAATTTGCTTAGTGAGTTCCCATGCTTCTCAATAAAGACTGAAAACTGGGTAGAGGTGGGTGAGCAGGAGGCGTGAGAGGTTTTACAGACTGCGCATTCATCTCTCAGACACCACTCTTTGTAGAGCTTGTCTTCCGAAAGTGGAAGGATGCAGAGAGAAGGTTACGCTGCAGTCTTCTATCTAATAATGAAGGACAATGAAAACAGAGGCCGTGCGGATGGCTCAGTCAGAAAATGTTTTCCTTGCAAGCATGAGGACCTGAGTGTGGTCCCCAGAAATCATGTTAAAATGAAAGCCAACCTCGGTAGAAGGAATCTGTCAGCCCAGCACTGGGGAGGCAGGAATGATAGATCCTGGAGCTTGCTGGCCAGCTAGCCTAGCCTGTGGCCTGATACACAGCGTCTGAGGTTATCCTCTGAACTCCATATCCACACACAAATGCATGTGCATCCACACATGTGTATACACACACACAAAAAAAAAACCTGGGAAAATCTAAATCCCCACTGATAAGATATTGATTTAATAACTATGAAAAATCTAAACAAGGAAATCTAACTAAGGCATTAAAGGACAGCAATGCTAACAGAATATGTTCATAAGACATTGTTAAGTTTTTAAAAAGCACCTTTCTAAGCTGCATATATTATATGGCACCATGATTATGCCAAGTAGGTGATATTAAACACAGAAGTACAGGCTCTTGGATGACCATACATCCAAATGTCACACAAAGAGGAGAGCTGGGGTGGGGCACCACAGCTGGCTTGTTTGCTGTTTCCGGGGCATGGCCGAACCTTTCCTGCACACTTAACACTTGCTCCATCATTAGCTACACGCAGCCTATGTTTTACCTTTTTAGTATATACCTCTACAGTCCCTAAATTATTTACAGGAGACATTTTTATTTTTTAATAAAAAAACTACCACTATTTGTCCAGGGTTGTTTGTTTGTTTATTTGTTTAGTTAGTTGTTTGATTTTGGGCTTTGGGGTTTTTGTTTATTTTTTGTAAAAGCTTCAATCTTATAAGGAAACTAGATCAGCAGGAGAAACAGTGATGTTCCATAGCACACATGTTCCTGGAAGAAAGAAGCTCGGAGAAGAGAACACTCCATTTAATTGGAAACACTAATCCCAGATGTGCCCCATCTCTCCTCGGGCAGGCAGGACGTTCCTTTGCCTCAACCAACTCATACAAAATGCCAGACTCGGTGACCAAGGAAACCAGGCTTTGGGGACCCTGGGAGAATCTGTGAGCCAGGCAATATTTTCAAGGAAAGGAAGAAGATGCTCAGGTGACAGAGCCAGGCACATGAAGGGACTAGAGGACGCCTACTGAAATAGCCTTCCAATAGTCGCCACAGTGGACTCTCAAGGCCCAAGTAATTGAAGTTAGAACCGTTCTTTAACCAGGGCCCTTAAATTTTAATATATGAAATCTAATTTTAAATCCCATTTCTGCAAATCTGTTATAACAAAATCCCACAGTTCACACTGCCATGTGGAGCATCTGGGTCCCTGCTCTCTTTGAGCAGGTAGCAAAAAAAAATTCATTATTTTTATTTCAAATTCATTTACCTTTCTGTCACCCACCGTTACAGTTATCCCACACTGGGACCTCAAGGTTATCTGTGTTTCTTCTGAACCCCTTCATATTTCAATTTTTCATCAAAATAAAACTCTTTTACCTCCAAAATATGCACATCATATTCAAAACTAATTCTAAAATAGCCTTTTTAAAATAGCCCTTTTGACCCACCTCATTAACAGTGTAAAACCTACTCGTCAGATGCATATCACTATTCAGCGAATGTCATCTTTCCTAAAAAGCATCTACATTCAACTAGTTTAATTCTAAGGTGGTTTTTCCTTCTTTTTCAAAGAGTTTCATTTGCCTGGTAAAATAGCTGTTAGGCTGCTTAGAGAGCCACTGGCCAAAATGGCTCTAAATGACACTGAAGTAACTTTAAAAGAGGGCCCGGGTTGGGGGGAACGGCTCTGTCAGTAAAGGGCTCGCTGTGCACACGAGGAGCCCAGTTCCATCTCCGGCACCCGTGTAAAGGCCAGCAGCAGCTGAACATACCTGGAAGCCCAGGCCTGGGCAGCAGAAGAAGGGGACTCCTCAGGGCTTCTTCGGACAGTCTAGCTGACACAGTGAGCTCCAGGTTCAGAGAGAGAGACAGACAGAGAGAGAGAGAGAGAGATGGAGAGAGAGAGAGAGTCTGACTCAAAAGATAAGATGTGGAGTGATTGAGGACCTGGCATTGACCCCAGGCCTCCACCTGCACACTCATGCATATGCATGGCCTACACCTGCATACACACGCACACACACCTGCATACACACGCACACACACCTGCTTACACACGCACACACACCTGCATACACACACAAACACACCTGCATACACACGCACACACACCTGCATACACACGCACATACACCTGCATACACATGCACATGCCTGGCCACCTCCTGCACACACATGCACATGCCTGGCCACCTCCTGCACACACAAGCACATGCCTGGCCTCCACCTGCACACACAGGCACACACACCTGCACACATAAGCACATGCCTGGCCTCCACCTGCACACACAGGCACACACACCTCCACACACAAATACATGCCTGGCCTCCACCTGCACACACAGGCACACACACCTGCACACATAAGCACATGCCTGGCCTCCACCTGCACACACAGGCACACACACCTCCACACACAAACACATGCCTGGCCTCCACCTGCACACACAGGCACACACACCTGCACACATAAGCACATGCCTGGCCTCCACCTGCACACACAGGCACACACACCTCCACACACAAGCACATGTCTGGCCTCCACCTGCACACACAGGCACACACACCTGCACACATAAGCACATGCCTGGCCTCCACCTGCACACACAGGCACACACACCTCCACACACAAGCACATGCCTGGCTTCCACATGCACACACAAGCATATGCCTGACCTCCCCTGCACACACAAGCACATGCCTGGCCTCCCATGCACACACAGACACACACACCTGCACACACAAGCACATGCCTGGCCTCCCCTGCACACACAAGCACATGCCTGGCCTCCCCTGCACCCACATGCATGCACACCTGCACATGAAGAAGCACACATTGTGACAGCTTGGATCAGTTGTCAGCTAGACAGCATGCAGAAATGCCTTGGAGACGAATCTCTGGGCATGTCTCTGATTGGGGGTATGGCAGTGGGAAGACCCACCTGCCAGATAATAAGATAGTAAAGAGAAAGATAGCTGAGCAACAGCAGTCACAGACACTTTCTGACTATGGGCATCACCTGACTAGTCACTCCTGTTCCTGCTGCCGTGCCTTCCCCTGCACTTCTGGGAACTGTGAGCCAAACAAGCCCTTCTCTCCTTAAGGTGCTTTTGGTCAGGTATTTTGTCATAGCAATGAGAGAAGCCACACACACACAGTGAGGGGAAAAGCAGAGGAGGCCATCCAAATTCTTGTTAATTACTATGGGATAACCCTTTTGTATGCTGTGAATGTATTTTAGTCCCACTGATTAATAAAATAGCTGATTTGGCCTGTAGCAAGGCAGGATAGAGTCGGGTGGGAAATTCAGGCAGGGATACAAGGAGCGGAAGGGCAGAGTCAGGGGAGATGCCAGCCAACCACTGGAGGAGAAGACATATTTAAACAAAGGTAAAGCCATGAGCAACGTGACAAAACATAGATAAATAGAAATGGCTTAAGTTACAAGAGCTAGTCAATAAGAAGCTGAGCTAATAGGCCAACAGTTTGTAACTAATATTAAGCCTCTGAGCGGTTATTTTAAAAGCAGTTGCAGGACCAGGCGGGAGAGAGAAACCTCCCGTTAGAGTTTCTCCGTGCTGTACTCTGTGATATCTCATTGTGCTTCACAGTGTGCTTGGCTCTGGAGAGAGAGGTGCCATCTGTATGTGCCCCCGAAGAAGACGTGAAAGGAAGTGAGGGCCCCCTCTTTCCTGGTGCTAACTGTAAAGCCTCAGCTCTCAGACAGACCAAGGAAATGTCACTAAGACCTGAGTGGGTTCTGATGGATCCCTGAAAGTTCTTAGCTGGCGTTTCTGTAACTCTGAGACACAGGAAGGGGCACACTAGAGCGAGAAGATGTAGCTGTGGCACTGTGCAAGGGTCTGCTCTTGTCCCTCGGGCTTCCATTCCCGCTGGTGTAAAATGAGGGGGTGGGTCTGGATTGGACCCAGTGAAAAGTGGAATTTTCCTGCCTCTTCAGGCCCACTACAGATCTGGAAAGTCTAAGGTCTCCTTAGATTTCCACAATTCTGGGAACTAGGGGGCCAAAACCTGAGAGTCACCTCTGGCCCTGAGCTTTGGCACAGGTATCTAACTGCGGAGACTAAGGTTCCCTGCAATGGGAAACCACTGAGCCCCTCTCCATTTTGGCAGAGGGAACCTGGCTTCCATGGGAGCCCTGATATTATGCCCAAGGAGACCAGGAAAAGAGCTCATCACTATGACGTAGGCTAGAACCCAAACCGTGAGGGACCAGGAGAAAGGCCTTCCAGCCAGCATCAAACACTGAACATGTTCGGTCCCCAGACGACACCACACACAGCACATGTTCCCACATGTTCTGTAAGAGCTTCATCTGGTCTACTTCACCATGGACATGATCTTCTTAATTTGTTTTGGCTTTCCTAAGCCACAACGCAAGCTTTCATTAGGAACTTTCTAGAAAGAACTCTTGGAAATAGCAGTAAGTTGGTGAGGAATGTGAGCTCTTGGAGACAAAATAATAATAATAATAACCCTTTGAACCCCAGTCCAGGAACTGCCACACATCCTGGCTGACTGCCTTGTTAAGAGGGACTAATCTAGCCACCTTCTGACAGGAAGGAGCCATCGTGGTGTCTCCGTCAGAGTTGCGGATCATGACAGCGGCTGTGAAAAACTGATCCAGCAACAGCTTGGAGGCAGGGGCTTCACGAACGGCAGCCATTGCATTTATTACTCCAAGCCTTGTACTCACTCACAGTGTCACAATGTCTGCCGCAGCTGACAGATGGTGATGAATAAAGCTGGAGAACAATCAAAGACAATACGCTCTCTGGTGCTGCTCCTCCTGTCCCACGCCATAAGGAGGCTGTCCGACATCAATCCTTCAGCCACGTCCTAATGATGTCTGCACCTCCGCACATCTACCAGGCAGACCCGTCAAAGCTCTCTCTCATATATTCCCAGTAACATCCAACTCGATCCAGTCCAATAACACCAGTGAGTCTGCACAATATGTAAAGTATAAAAACAAAAGGTGCTAAGGAATCCTATCAAGTGTTAGGACAAAGGTAGATTGCATACACTGCAAGCCATGTGCACACATCCTTACTTACATACAAACACATACACTCAACAATGTAAATATACACATAGATAAATGTAATCATTAAAAGGTCCCCTCTTTCAGGGACCCCACAAGAACTTTGTTCACAGTTAGATGCCCTGGCAAGGTGGTATTCAAAGATTTAGCGTGCTAAGTTTCCTGGGGTTAACTACTCACAAATAGGGTACTCATTTTGATTAGTTGTTGTTGCTGTTGTTGTTGTTGGGTAGTTTGTGTGTGTGTGCACATGTGTGAAGGTGCCCACTGAGGCATAAGAGGGCATCAGATCCCCTGGAGCTGGAGCTACAGGCATTGTGAGCTGCCCCATATGGGTGCTAGGACGTTCTTGCTGGCCTCTGAGTTTTCTCACCAGCACCAGTTTTTAGGGAACTCTTAATAACCAAAAAAAAAAAAAAAGATCTCTGTTTAAAGGAAATAATACAGTCTGACTATTAGGAGAAAAGTAAAGGCCAACAAGAGCTCTCCTGGGATTTGTCACAGCTCATCATCGTGACTGACTGCCTGAGGTCAGCTTGTAAAACCTCATCAGTCTGCCTTAAAAGTCGCCTGACTACTTTCTCAGAAACCTCACCCCAGAATTATGACATCAAAAATCATCTCAAGACGTCATCTTAGTGAATTCTCAGATTTTAATCACAATTTCTCCTGTACTTTCTGGCCACAGGACTGGCAAGTAGGTTTGCAAAGGACTGTGGATCGTGAACTTGTATATGAGGGGACCAAGGAGCATATAGAAGAGCAGGGGCAGCACGTTTAACTTATCCCTGGTACTTGGCCAAAGACAAGGTCACTGCACAAATGTCAGTGAAAAGTGGTTCCAGATAGAAAATTGCAAATAATAGTCCGATGATGGAGTTTTTTTGCCAAAGACCCAGAAACACTGAACAAAACAGCAAGTTTTTGTCTGCCGTGTCGGCGGGGCTCAATTTGCCACGCTAGCGGACTGACGCTTAGAGCCGTGTTTTATTGTCTTCTGCCTGCCCATTAATAGTAGCAGGAGGACAATGATTCAAAATAATTACAGAGGAGAAAGGTAGCAATTAGCAGTACAAATTAGCTATTAAATGATTCCGAAATTCCAAAGTGAGAAGATGACCTTTTCACTTCTTATCTGGCAGTGACAAATTGGGTTCTGACTGGAGAGGAAAAAACAAAGCATTCCAGGACATGATGGATGCCCGTCCCCTTCCCGTGGGTGACTGGGTCACACTCATTAGAAACACAGTAGAAAGTGAATTTCAGGATATCCGTCAGTGGCTTCTACCCTGCCTACTCGGAAAGTCATCTTCCTCTCTACACTTTGGGTGCCTTCTTGTCACGATAAGAGGGAACCCAGGGAGGGCCTACAGCGTAGTGTCTTAAATTATTTAATTAGTCCATGTTATCCTAATTAAGTCCACGCACACTTAATGGGTCGTTTCCTGCTATAACTTAAAGCTTTTGGCTAGAAGTTGGGGAGAATATCAGTGGATAGAGCTCCCGCTGCACAGGTGTAAGGATCTGAGTAGGAATCCCCAGCTCATGCAAAGGTACAAATAACAGCACATCTGTAATCCCAGTGTCTCCATGGGGAGAATGGAGACGGACTCCGAAGCCAGCTGGCCAGCTAGCCTGCAGAGCAGCAAGCCTCAAAGAGTCCCTGACTCCAACAAGGGAGAAAGGGAGGAAAGGGAGGACCAGTACCCAAGGTTGGCCTCTGGCCTCCACATCACATGCACATCCTCTCTCTCTCTCTCTCCCTCTCTCTCTCTCTCTCTCTCTCTCTCTCTCTCTCTCTCTCTCTCTCTGTGTGTGTGTGTGTGTGTGTGTGTGAGAGAGAGAGAGAGAGAGAGAGAGAGAGAGAGAGAGAGAGAAACTAACTATACCCACGTGCCAGGTATTCCCAATCTTCACATCAAATATGGCAGCAAAGTTCTACCCTGGGCTAATTTTCCTCTGAAACCCTTCCTGGGTTATTCTTGCCATTTCACCTGCTCAGTGAGAACAACCTGTTCTCAATCCTGCTCATATCTAACCTGAAACTATTTTTAAAAAGAAAACATAACAACAAAAATCCTCCTCCTCTTAGGAAAAGCTCCAAAGATGCAAGTTTTTACAGCTTGTCATGTAGCACTTTGCACAGTTTTAACTCAGGACCTTTCTTTGCAAGTCAAAGCATAAAGCGCATCCTTCCCCTGTGAAGCCTCTGGATCTTGTCAGAGCACTCAGTGTCATGCTGCTGACACAGAGGGAAAAATGCAATTATTTGTACCTCAGATCAGTGTGTGGACGCACCACTAATTCCTACACCGCCAGCTCGGTTCCTGGGCTAAAAGAGAACAAATTGCATTGAGGGCAGAGGATCTTAGATGTAGTTTAAGCCATGCCCCTTTGCTCATCATGAAGCGGAAAGGCTCAGGGTAGAAATGGCTTGTCCGTGGTCCCAGCAGGGTACAGCGTAGGTCTCCATGCTCTGGTCAGCTCCTGGCTCAGAATCCAGTGCACTATAATCTCACCTGTCTCTCTCCTGAGAGTCACTGACGTCCCTGTCCCTGTCCTCAAGCCACAGTTGCATCAAACCTGTCATCCTGTCATCCACAGGGCCCATATTTGCAAATTCACTTTCTTGACAAATCAGTACATCGGCTGTTCTCATGGCGATTCACGGGAACAGAGTAGCAAAAGCTTTGGGTCTCCCCACTGCATTTTCCAAGCCGAGGTTGAACAAGGCAATGTCCAGCTTCAGCCCTCCCACAGTAAGCAAGTATCCTTCTCAGGCTTACTCAATGTCATGGATTTTTGCGGGCCGTACTTTGGGGTGAGATTTCACTGTCTAATGGAAAAGTGCTGGGCTGCTCTCTGGGGGCCCTAAGGGCCTTGGAGGGAAAATGCCTGTGTCAGCTGAGTTTTTGCACAGGTAGAGGTTACAGTAGTAAGAGGAGGGGTTACAGTATTGTTGTGTGACTCCTGCTGGGGAGATGTGAACCAACGCCTGTCCAGCCCAGGCAGGGCGCCAGCCACAGATGACCCCGCCCCAGCCTGGCTTCGGGAACTAATGGGTCCATTGGGTTATTTACAGGAGTCTGGGTGAAGGACTACCATGGGGGACTCAGAGCCAGCTTCATCACCAAAAAGTCTACCCCACCCTGGGTGAGAGCTCACAAAAGTTGAACCCCTGGAAGTCCCTGTCCAACCTGCAGGCAGCTCCACCCAGCAGTCTCCTCTCCCAGCCGTTATTCATGACTTCTATCAGCTTGAGAGGCAGGAATTTGTGAAGCTTGCAAGTTTCATGAACCTCTTGAGCCTCGTAAGGTCACTTCCTACATCATATGAGCCTCCTCCTTCCCTCTAGAAGGGAATGTTTCAATATGCAGGAAATATTCACCCAAGAAATAAATAGTAAAGAAAAGGTCTGACATAGAACTGTACACATTTTTAAAGTTCTGTGTTAATGGACTGATGACCACAGGCTTTGGGAACCTCGCCCGTATTTCCCTAGGAGCAACGGTTTGGTGCTTGCTCTCTTAGTGTTCACAGAGACTTCACGGAAGATAACAACATGAATAAGGAACATATCTATATATCTAACACGGACTACAAAACAAAAGCACTATAATAATACAGAAAGGGCTGGGGAGGTGGCTTAACTGTTACAAGCACTTGCTGTTCTTCCAGAGGACCAAGGTTCAGATCCCAGCACCAACATTGCATAGCTCACAACCCCCTGTAACTCCATCTCTAGGGAATCTAAATACTGTTTTCTGACTCCTGCAGGTACCTGCACATATGTGATACACACACACACACACACACACACACATTTCATTAGACTCCCACCTCTCACTTGCCAGCTTCCTCCCATTTACACTGCTTACATGCCCTCTCCTGACAGAGGTTTACTCTGACAGCCCTGTCTTGCTGTCTCTTCCTCATGCCTCCACCACAGCCGAAAAGGACCTGGAAACTATTTTCTTCTTGTTCACTTCCTGCCTGGTTTCTCTATTGAGCATCAACCGCCAGGCGACACACCTGCCTTTTTCCCTAATGAATTCCCGACACACAGCACAGCGCCTGACATTTGTAAAGGCCTCAGTAACTTGCTGTTAAATAATAAATAAATGAGACCATCAATTAGTACAAACAGCACTCACTGAAACTGTTCACTCTTGCTCAGGGGCCACGGTAATCTTCCCTGTATTGTTCCAATTTTAGTATATGTGCTGCCAAGTGAGAACAGCTAGGACACGGTACAGAGAAACCCTGTCTCAGGGGGAGGAAAAAACACCTGTGTTCGCCGGTGACAGCAGCTCTGAAGTATTGATCAGATCCAGTGGAACGAGGCACTCCGTTTCAGGCAGACATTGTCTATCAGTCCTGACACTTTACCATCTACACCTGGAGACTGTCATCTCTGGGATTGGTTCCAACATGACCATGTTGACAACGTGACATCTTATCTACAGGGTCTGTGAAATTCTGCAGCCAAAGCACTGGGCAGACTTCTCTAGTCCGGGGTGGGGGGTGGGGGGGAGCTCAGCACTGTCAACTGCTGTGAACAGTTGACCTTGGCTCTCCAGCTTCCATTGGCTTAACCCTGACATTACTAAATCAAGAAATCCCACTTGCAAGACCTAAAAACAGAATTTCCCCGGAAAGCATTTCAAACACATGCCAGAAGCTTTACCTTTCTACTTTAGGTCCCTTCGTTGTTTCATTCCTGTCCCCTCCCTGAAGGGTATCTGTCCACAGATCTGACACACAGCACAGCTAAGTCAGATAAATTGAGCTTACAGAGGGCTTCAATCAGTGCCCGCAATTACCAACACACCACACACACACAGAGCCCATATCCCCCCCCACAAAGCAACACATACATGAAGACTCGCACAAACAGCAGCGCATACATGCACACAAACAGCACACACACATGCACACACACATAAACAGCAGCACATACAGAGGCAGACACACACAAACAGCACACACACATGCACCCACACACAAACAGCACACACACATGCACCCACACACAAACAGCACACACACATGCACACACACACACACAAACAGCACACACACACATGCAGACACAAACAGCACACACACATGGAGACACACACAGCAGCAAACATACACACGTAGACACACACAAACAGCACACACACACATGCAGACACAAACAGCACACACATGGAGACACACACAGCAGCAAACATACACACGTAGACACACACAAACAGCACATACACACATGCAGACACACAAACAGCACACACACATGCACACACACACACATGCAGACACAAACAGCACACACACATGCAGACACACAAACAGCAGTACACACACTTCTATTGTTGAGTTTGGAGAAGCAGATTGTGAAAAACCAAAAGCAGATTTTTAATTTTTTAGAAGCTGCTAGGAAACAATTTGGTTTCAGATGATGCATTTTGGGGCTCAGAGAACTTTTCAGGCTTCGGGCTTTTTTTTTTTAACAGCTCTTTCATCTTTAAATCATGTTAACCACCACCCCGGGCTTGGAGCATTGATTTTCACTTGTAATTTAGCAAATAATAAACAAGGTGGTGAAATGAAGGCATGTGTCACCACGGCTCCAGGTCCATGGCTGGCACTGCACACCATCACACTTAATTTTCTAATTAAATTCTGCATGCAATTAGCATCAACCAATCAGAATGGCTACTTAAGATTCAATCAGCATGCCTGAAGGAACAAACTTTTCATGTTACCAGGAGACACATTCGGCCATCTTTTGAAAACCTCCCTTCATCACTGACTGCCACTGGAACATGACTTTTCCCACAGAGACCTAGGAAATACCTGACTGCCCAAGCTATACCCTCATCCCTTGAGGATGCCTCAGGACATACCTAAGCACAGGGAAAGTAGAGACTCCCTGAAGCTTTGGTCCTTGGAGTCTGAGGTTGCCGGTGAGGATGGACTTACACTCTACAGACAGTCTCACAAGTGTTGTTATTCATGTGTCCAGCTGGACCACAAAACATCCTGAGTACAGAGAAGTGGCTGGAGACTGCGCAGCCCCTGCCTTCTGAGCAAGCAGTGATGGCAACCATGCATAGCCCCCCAGAGCACAGGACACCTTCCCCTTCACACTGTTACAGTCAGCGGGCACTAATGTAGAAAGTCCCTTTGTATGGGAGCCCACAGAAGTGAAATTCCTTCCACCTTGACTAAAGGTCAGGGAATTCAGACCTGTTCTTGCTTCATAGCCTTCAAGGTTCTATGAAAGAAGGTTTGACCCAATGCATAGCTACTAACAGGATGTTTTGACCTAGAGTGTGGTTACTTGATGTTTGGGGTATTAAGAAAGGTTGATTACTTTGTTTTTGTATCTTGGTAAAGAAGCCTCTTTCCTTCCCCCTCCTCTTTGGATTGGGGTTTATAGAGCCCCAATATAGAGAAATAAATGCAGGGCAAATCTCAGTATTTCCTGGATGCCCTCCTATCAATTGTCTCTTGTCTATCTCTTTCTTAGTCCTCACGCTTCCCTCCAAGCGGGGATGAATAAACAGGGTGGGACCCAGCTCGTGTTGTCATCCAGATGCCAGATACGGAATCATTGCACAGAATTCTTTGATCTCATAAGCACATGCAAGTTAACTAGGCAAGAACCCCATGTCCCTATAAAACCTCATGGGCCCAAAAGTAGAAATTCTTTCACCAATTCACAGTAAAAGATGGTGTATCCCCAGGAATAGAGTCATTCTATGAATGTGTCTGAGTTGTTTGTTTATTGTCCAGCTGCCTAGCACAGATGTCACATGAAAATAAGAAACTCAAAAAAAATTTTGGCCATCCTGGGCCTGCACCTCTACCCAGCAAGCGTTGGCCAAATGAGCTCCTGTAACTAGACTGTGACCTTCTAATTTACCTCAGAGCCTACTCTTCCCCATTGGCAAATACCAGCCAGTCTCATTGTTGTCTGCTCAACTGCAGACACACAGGTGCAAAACTTCTTTGGAGGTTTTAAATGTGTCGCATTTAAATGTGCATACTTCCATTTGTGACGCTTCAAAATAGGTCCTTTAAAATGACCCTCAGCAGGCTGAAGAGAGGACTCAGTGCCCTCTTCTCCAGGGGACATTAGTTCAACTCCCATCACCCACATGGCCACTCACAACCATCTATAACTCCAGTTCTAGAGGATGCAGTGCCTTCTTCTGACCACGGAGGGCACTAGGCAAGCATGTGGTACACAGACATACGTGCAGACAAAACATTCATATGCTTCTCTTCTACGGAAACTCAGATCAAACACTTCTTGATCAACATCAGGACTTTGCAAACCTCAGCAGAGCATTGCCTGTCGGCTTCCTGACTCCACAGATCTCAACGGCCATTGCAGGTCAGTGCTACTGACGTCATGTGTCTCTAGTTCTCCTTGGCTAAGTCTGGGCTTCTCTCTCAGACACAGAAACAGGGGACCAGATCCGGATCATCCTGGCTCGTAGAACAGAATGACTTTGTAAAGTCTGTTACCTCGGGAGATGGATAAGGAAGAGGGAGGAAAGCTCTGGGCCACTGCGCTACAGAAACAGCAAACTGGATATACATTCAGTAGCGGATGAGAATGGAGGAGGGACCAGCGCTGGGAGAAAGGAAGACACACAGTAGGATCTAGGGCCGCATACCATTTACATAAATACAAATACATATCAAACAATATTAAACATTCCCAAGGATACAGACAAATTAAAGGACATAGAGAAATCCCCTAGACATTTCCTGATTGGTGAGGGAAAGGAGAAAAACATGTTGAAGCGCAGCCCTAAGACAGGGGACACTGCTGAGGGTAACTCAAAGCTGCACCTGGGACCCAGCGAGGAGGAGAATGAAAAACAAACAAACAAAAAAACAGTAAAACCAAACTCTCACCTCAGGAAGCTTCACCCTCTGCTGCCCTGCCCACTGCTGCCCTGCCCACTGCTGCCCTGCCCACTGATGCCCTGCCCACTGATGCCCTGCCCACTGATGCCCTGCCCACTGCTGCTCTGCCCACTGATGCCCTGCCCACTGATGCCCTGCCCACTGATGCCCTGCCCACTGCTACCCTGCCCACTGATGCCTTGCCCACTGATGCCCTGCCCACTGCTGCCCTGCCCACTGCTGCCCTGCCCACTGATGCTCTGCCCACTGATGCCCTGCCCACTGCTGCCCTGCCCACTGATGCTCTGCCCACTGCTGCTCTGCCTTCTGCTGCTCCACCCACTGTTGCAAAACTCCAGAAGGAAAGGAAGAGAGAAGTAACCAGTCGCTCCCTTTGCAATCTTCCTATTGGCAAATGAAAATCACAAGAGAATAAAAGCCAAGACAGAGCAGGGCACGTCCTCCTGAAAGTGCCCAAGTACATTAACTAAAGGTCACAAAACTGAGTCACTAATCTGCTGTGCTATGAGATGCCCAAAGTCGGGTGTAGGCAGTCATGATGGTCCTTCTTTCCCTGTGTTCCGTGGGTACTCAAAACTGTCTGGCCACCAGTTTTGGTCAAGTGTGTCACTGCTAATAGCGCTACTTGATCCTCCCACGCCAAGTTACTATTTTTTTTTTCACTTAAATACTGACTCTGTCCCTAAGTAATAATGTAGATGAAGTCATGGCTTTGGCGAGCTAGTTTTATTGTTTCCTTAATAAACATTAAAATAAATTAAAACTTTAAAAAAATTTACAGAGCCACTTCAGCTAAATCAAATTGTCTAATTTTATGTTGCAATTAATGCTTAGCATTAAATAAACTAAGAGTGGATCAGGGCTCAACCATCACGACTCTCTGGCTCCGGTGGACAGGTGAGCAGGGCAAATCAGCCTGCTTCACATAGCCCACCCAGTCACTGTGTCTGTAGCATGTGGCTGCCTGGGTGGTTCAAGGGCGAGAAGAGGACAATAAAATAGCACTCTGGGAGTGTCGTGCTGAGGTCTGGAGCAGGGGACCATCACCTCCACTCAAATTTCTTGATTATGTTTCAGTCACCCATCCATTACATATAGATATGTTGTCCACTGGTGTCTGAACATCAGGACCGGGAAGCTGGTTTTACATTAATAATTTAGCAAGAGTTCCTTGAGTGGCAGACAGAATCCTGAACCTTTAACCTCTAAACTCGAACAAACAGCAGAGAGAACACAGACTGTGGCTACCTGGGGAAGTTTAGTGCGAGAAGCAGGAACATTAACATCAACAAAGTCGGGAGGCGCACCAGACTGTCTCCTGGGAACACGTGTCTCTCTTAAGCCAAAGCAAAACTAAGAAACATCATCACAGATAACACCCTGAAAACATACAAGGGGTGATACTAGTGATTTTTTTTTTTTTTTTTTTTTTTTGCAGAGCAAGGAAAGAGGTTAAGGGAACTCCCAGAAGGCTAGAAAAAGTATTCCCCTTGGTCTACATAAAAGCACAGAGAAATAGATTCAGAATACAAAAAAAAGAAAAATCATTGAAAACAACACACTGCACAATTAAAATTCAGAATGACAGGCAGGAAAGGGGATGGCCATCTCCTAAGTCTCTGAGTCTAGAGGAGATAAACTATTCCACCACAACTTTTCAAACAGTATCCTGGGGAGAGGCAGGCACAAGTAATGTACGAAATGGAAAACGAGGAGGGGACAAAGGAAACAGAGCTGCAAAGCAGACATGGTGTCCAGAGCTGTCTGCAGCACTGGAGGAGTCGATAGCGATTTACAGGGCAGTGACTGATGGTGCCCAGCTGGCCGCAAACGCTGGACACACACTCTTACTGTTTATAACAGGATCACATTTTGTCAGATCAATCCCCAGCACTGAAAGGAGGCAGGATGGGAAATGTGTGCTTATAGTGAGTGGTCAGAGAACGCACTCTCCATGGCCAAGAGAGGGTGTGTGAGCTTTTATTACTGACGTGACAAATCTCTACAAACGAAATGATTGAAAGCATCACCAGTCACGTCATCCCTGTGAATAGCCCCGGGTATCAGAAATCCAGGACAGTCCTCCAGCCCTGAAGTCAGACTGCTGGTAAAGTGCCTTCCTGTCTGGAAAGGCCACCTGTGTCCCCTGGGTCCACAGCCAAAAGAGTGGCTTCTTGGACCACCATCTCTCTCAGTTCTTCCTGCCTCTCCTTCACTGCGACTACACTCAGCCCATTTCCACAAGTAAGGGAAGTGTCCTTGTTTGAGGTCAGCTGGTCAGTGACTTTCTTTCCCCTTGCAGTATTTATCTAACAAAACCACAGATCCCAGAAATTAGGACCTGGCAATGGGGGGGAGGAGGGGAGAGCAATATTCTGCCTCAGTCAGATGTTATAATCACTCCATGGGTGGAATACAGATTTTCCTAAACTGTTCACTATTGTGGTTAGTCTTAATTTTCAACCTGACTAGATTGGGAGACACCTAGGCGATTAGCAGAGCACACTTCTGTGTGTGTCTGTGAGGACATCCTGGAGAAGATTGCCATATGAGGCAGCAACTGAAGGAAAGTGTGGGCAGCACCATCCAAGGGGCTGGGAGCTTACCTGGAGAAAACGTGAAAGACAAAGGCATCAGTGTGCCACAAGCTCCGCCCACTCTTTCTGAACCAGTGGGCGCCTTGCTGCTGCCATTAAGGCTCCTTTAGCCTCTCAACAAAGACCCAACAACAACAACACTTCAGGAGCTTCCAAGCTTCCCGCCTTGACTGGGACAGAAGCATTAGTCTTTCTTGCTCTGAAACTACCAAATTTCTGAAGTAATCAGTTCCCGGGGCTCTGCCTTCCCAGAGTGAAAAGCTACTGTGAATTGCCCAGTCTGCTGGTATGTAGGTCAATACAGTGAATGACTAGCGAATTGATTATTGAGACCAGGTTTCATGTAGTCTAGACTGATCTCAAGTTTTAGATGGTAGATGATGACCATAAACTTCTGATCCTCCCACCTAACCTCCTGAGTGCTGGGATTACAAGCATGCTACACCGTCCTCAGTTTATTCAGTGCCAGAGATCCAACCAAGGGATTTCTACACGCTAGGCAAGTTGCATCCCGGTCCCCAAATGTAATTATATAATTATCTACATACTCTATTGGTTCTGTTCCTCTAGAGAAGGCTCACTAATATATTACTGATGTGTTCAGTTTGCTTTACTTGCACCCACGTGCATTTAAATATGTCCCCTCAGCCTGCTGCAGCAAGCCTGTGTAATGACCCGTGGAATGTAAAGGCGAGTAAGTGATTGTTCAAGCTGCACAGATGGAAGTAAAACAAAGCCAAGAGTCTCCTCGAGGCTCCCACTGCCTACAGGTCTGATCTCTCCTCAGGAGCATCATTTTCCATCCGACGCACAAGGAGTAAGCAGCAAGCCTGGACAAAATGAGTGGATTCCTATGGTAATAACCCGGTCAGACAAAGGTCTGTTGTCCAGCTAAGGTGAGGGCTATTGGTCAAGACTCCTATAAACAGCTTCTGCAAGGGGCCTTGTGGAGTTGGCATTTTCTTTGGGCAGTCAACCAGCTTCAAATAAAGTCACAGAGGCTTATTATTAATTGTAAATTCTCGGCCAGAGATTAGGCTTGCCCCACTAGCTCTTTTAACTTAATTTAACCTGTTTCTCTTCATCTACGTTTTGCCTCAGGATTTTTACCTTTCTTTCCTTCTGTATGTCCTACCTTCCTACTTCCTCTGTGTTTGTCTGTCTGGCCCCTGATGTCTCCTTGGCATCTCCTTTACTTTCTTCTTCTTTTCAAGCCTAAATCCCTCCTCCTACTTACTGTTCCTGCCCAGAAGCCCAACCTATACCTTCTCCCTCACTATTGCCTATTCCCCCATTTTTATTAGACCAATTGGATTCCTTAGGCAGGCAAGGTAAAATGACAACACACCTTTACATAATTAAACAGACACAACCCATCTTTACATTGTTAAGCAAATAATCCACAACAGCCTTATTCTTGACCACTGAGTCATCAAGGGCAGAGTGGAACATCTCCTAAGATGGAAGGGTTTCTCTGATGAGAAACACACAGGGGAGTCAGAGAGAGCACAGATTTACCAAGCTCACTGCTGAGTTCTTAGGGCTGCAGAGAGAGCAATAGTAAGACAAATCAGAAAGAGGCTAAAGGAAACTGTTTCTGATTCTTAAAAAAAAAAAATTGATGGTGAGGAAGAGAAGAGAAAAAAAAAGAGAGGAATAAAAAGAAAATCCATGAGGCTACTCCAGGATTTGGAGCATGAGGTTCCTGAAGCTACAACTCCAGTTAAGAGGTCATGCTCCTGATTGCATGGACAAATACGCATGAGGCTGACATGCTGCCTGCCAAGGAAGCCAATGTCAAGTGCCCGCCAGATTGTCATACCTTCTCTGAGGACAAGCTAATGATGTACTCCTACCCTTCAGGGGATGATGTCAAAAAAGATGACAAGAATTATCTCTCCTGGTCACCAGGTCCTGCCACTTCTGCCTGTGGTGTCTTTTACTCAGCATCGAGATGCCTTGAGACGGCCTTTCAAGAGCTGGCATAGTGTGCACGCCTGCAGTCGCTCCAAGTGCTTTACACACTTGTCCTGTGGAGGGGCCAGGGCGAATGTTTCCAGATACATGCTCTGTACCTTTCCGAGAAAGGCAAAGGGCCCTCTAGGAAGGACAGAATCTACAGAACTGAGCGTGTGAACAAGCACAGACTCTGTGGTCCTTACACGGCACCTTCATAGCCCAATGGTGTCAACTCCACACTTTTCCACATATGTGATTTTGGCTGCCACTGTTATATTCTTTGGGAATGGGAAGAATAAGATGATAAATGAATGGATAGATAGGATTGTTTGGGTGAAAATATAGAAGCAGATCAGGGAAATGGTAAAATCATAGAAAGAACAGCTAATTTATAGCTTTGGTTTGAATATTTTACCATTTCAACAATTTCCATTGGCCTCATGTCTTAGTCACTATTGAGTTCCTGTAAAGACACCATGACCAAGGCTACTCATAAAATAAAGCGTTTAATTGGGAGCTTGCAAACAGTTTCAGAGGGTTAGTCCATCATCATCATCACGGTGGGAAGCATGCAGCAGACAAGATGCTGGGGAAGTAACTGAGGGCTACATTTTTATTTGCAGACTGATGGGGAGGCAGAGAGAGGGACACAGGACCTGGTGTGGGCTCTTTGAAACCTCCAAGTCCACCCTCAATGACACACTTCCTCCAACAAGGCCACACCCCTCATCCTTATAATCCTTCCAGACAATTTCCCTCAGGTAACTAAGAGTTCAAAATACATGGACCTAGGGGAGCTATTCTTCTTCAGATCAAAAGCATCAATCCTCACCTGTCTTATTTGAGACAGGGTCTCTCATTCGCCACTGTGTGTGCCAGGCTAGCCATTACCTTACAGGGACTCTCCTGTCTGTGTCCTATGTCACCACAGGTGCAGAGGTCACAGACATGTGCTACTGTGTAGGTCTTGACCCTTGCACAGCAAACATACCAGGAGTGAACCCAGCCCTGTGGACAGCTCCAAAGCTGTGAGCCTCTGAAAGCTACCAGCCAAGGTGCCCGCCCCTTCCCCCACAAACTCAGAGCTCCCCTCAGAGGATGAAGCCCATGCTTGAGCTACCAGGTTGCCACGTTGAAGATGGAGAAGGATGAGAGAGGAAGCTGGACACCGGAGAGCTGGCACAGGCTTTGTGTCCAGAGACGCTCATTCTTGAAGCTAAAGAAAGAATTATGAAATTACATATGAGGTTGGTTTGTACACCCAAGCCACAGGCTAGAGTCCTGTGGGAGGTGCCGAGTGGGACATGGGAGACAGAGGAACAGGGCCCATGCTCTTGGTGTAGACTCTTTCCCCTCTGGTTTTGTTTTATCTGTTTGTTTGTTTCTGAACTTTGAGCTCTGAAACCACTAATGATGTGGTTCTGTCATTAGTGGAACAAACTTTGGTTCAAGGGTTAAGTGACTTCAGGCTTCAGTGAAAGACTAACTTTTATGTTGGGATAGTGGTTCACTTGAAAACACAAAACAAGGGAAAAACCGAAGGATTTACATTGCTGCAAGTGACCCTGGAGGGTCCTGTGGCGGGTGGGGGACCATGTGGGAAACAGAATATGCCCTGCAGAGAGAGCTTGGGGAGTATGAAGTTTTATTTAGGAAGATGGCATTGGGAAGGTTTGGGAGGTTAGAGAGCCAGAAGGGAGAGATACAAAGGGGAGGAGGAGGGAGGGAGGAAGGGAGGGAGGCAAGGAGGGAGGGAAGGAAGGAGGGAGAAAAGGGGGGGAAGGCAGAGAGCAGCCTCTTCAGAAGAAAGGCAGGGAGAGAGAGAGAAAGGGAAGAGAGAGAACTGAGACCAAATTAGGAGTGGGCGGAGCTTGTCTCTTAAAGGTACAGGGTACTGACAGGGAAGGCCAGCATAATCATAACAAAAACATCTTAGCTGATCCCCAAAATGCCCAGAATGAATCATGAGATTCATTGCTGCTGCTGCTTCTTCCTCTTCCTCTTCCTCTTCTTCTTCTTCTTCTTCTTCTTCTTCTTCTTCTTCTTCTTCTTCTCTCTCTCTCTCTCTCTCTCTCTCTCTCTCTCTCTGTGTGTGTGTGTGTAGACCCACATACTCCACAGCACATGTGTGGAGGTCAGAGGAAAACCTCAAGCATTAGTCCTCACCCTCTGTCTGATCTGAGACAGGGTCTCTCATTTGCCACTGTGTATGGTAGGCTGGTCGTTAGCTTACAGGGATTCTCCTGTCTCTGGTTCCCACTTCACCATGGGTGTAGTGGTCACAGACATGTGCTATGTGTCCCACTTTACATGGGTTCAAACTCATGTCTTCACCCTTGCACAACAAACACTTTACCTTCTGTGCCACCTCCACGGCCCTGGGATCTATCAACTGTCAATATCATCCGGACCCCCACCTAGAGCTGTATCATAAACTTTGGGGGGGGGGCATGTATTAGGTGTCTAAGAAATACCGTCTAAATGTAAACTTGTACCACACTGCTAGCTTTGTCTTAGGCTATATTGATTTTTTTCTTTAAAATAGCTAGACCCAATTACATGATATATTTGAAAGAAATATCTATTTGAACCTAACAGTGACTAAAGATCAATAAAAGAAAAAAAATTAAATCTAGACCAAGTACTGATCCTCCAGTAAAGATGTTTTCAAAGAACAAGCCATAAAATCCTAAAGGTAAGATGCCAGTCTGACATGATCGATTTGCAAATGATTCTGTGTTACCTTGAATTCCACAAGAATAGAGCTTTACCCCAAGAGCAAGATCTTGTGTTTGTACTCCCGTGGGTCCTTTTAGAAGCCGTCCTTCCTTTTACACTAGAAATAAGAACATATATGTTCAAAATAATCCCCGTGTGGATGCTTGATAGGAACAGCTAACAAGCATGCTTGCATGACACATGCTTCAAACACGTGGACCAACTTTAAGGGAACTTGAAGGGAAAAATAGTTTCAGAGGGAATTCTGCAAAAGGAAAGGTTTTATTATTTGGTTTTCGTTCTACACTGAACAGACAACTCATCTGCCTTGAAAATGAGCCAGCTCGGCAAGTGGCGGAGACTGGCACACCACACCGAGAGCAGATCAACCCACTAAAATTAAATCAAAGAGGTAGGTCTTTCGTTGGCAAGGTCCCTGGTGAACGGGGAGCCTGGTCCTGTTCCTGAAGACCCTTCTGAGTGGTGAGAGGGATCTTGGCCCATGGCAGGAGCCAGGAAACGGAGTGAGGGCATTTTGTAAGCGAAGATCCTGGCCAAGAGGGAAACCTGATCCGGTTTTAAAAGACTGATTAGATAGCATCGATAGGAGGAGATGGGCAGGCGTCAAGGCAAGAATTCACCCAACAATCTGAAAAACAACATGAAAACACCAGAACCCAATGATCTTACAACAGAAGGACTTGAACACCCTAACACAGAAGAGGTGGAAAAAAATGACTTTATGAAAGCAATAGAGTCCCTTAAACAACATGTAAAAAATGCCCTTATAGAAATGGATGAGAAGTATAACAAAAAGTTTGAAGAAATGAGTAAATACGTACATGATACCCTGGGAAACCAGGAAAAAACGATCAAACAGGTAATGGAAACAGTTCAAAAATTGAAAACTGAAATGGAAGCAAGGAAGAAAACACAAACTGAGGACCAGCTGGATATGAAAAATCTAGGTCAACAAGCAGAGTCTACAGAAACAAGCATAATCAATAGAATACAAGAGATAGAAGAAAGAATCTCAGATTCTAAGGACACCAGAGAAAATAAACGCACTGATCAAAGAAAACAGCAAAGCCAACAAATTCTCATCACAAAACATTCAGGAAATATGGGACACAATAAAAAGACCAAATATAAGAATAATAGGAATAGAAGAAGGAGAAGAGTCACAGCTCAAAGGCCCAGAGAATATTTTTAACAAAATTATGGAAGAAAACTTTCCCAACATAAAGAAAGATATTCCTTTGAATATTCAAGAAGGATACAGAACACCAAACAGACAGAATCAAAAAAAATCCCCTCGCCATATAATAATCAAAACACAAAATATACAGATTAAAGAAAGAATATTAAGAGCTGCAAAGGAAAAAGGGCAAGTAACTTATAAAGGTAAAAAGATCAGACTTACACCTGACTTCTCTATGGAAACCATGAGAGCCAGAAGGTCCTGGATAGAGGTACTGCAGAATCTAAGAGACCATGGTTGCAAACCCAAACTTCTAAACCCAGCCAAGCTATCGTTCACTATCAATGGAGAAAACAAGACATTCCAGGATAAGAACAAATTTAAACAATACGTAGCCACAAATCCAGCCCTACAGAAAGTAATAGAAGGAAAATCACAACCCAAGGAATCCAATATTGCCAACACTGCCTACAATAACTCAGGCATCTAGCGACCCTTCACCAGCACAACTCAAAGAAGGGAGACACACAATCTACCAAAAACAATAAGAATAACCGGAGTAAGCAACCACTGGTCATTAATATCACTTAATATTAATGGTCTCAATTCACCTATAAAAAGGCACAGGCTAAGAGATTGGATACGAAAACAGCATCCAACATTCTGCTGTTTGCAAGAAACACATTTCAACCACAAAGACAGGCATCAACTCAGAGTAAAGGGTTGGGAAAAGGTGTTTCAAGCAAATGGTCCTAAGAAAAAAGCAGGTGTGGCCATACTAATTTCTAACAAAACTGACTTCAAACTAAAATCAATCAGAAGAGATCGAGATGGACACTTTATACTCATAACAGGAACAATTCATCAGGATGAAGTCTCAATCCTGAATATCTACGCCCATAATATAAAAGCACCCACGTATGTAAAAGAAATATTACTAGAACTCAAGGCAGACATCAAACAACACACACTAGTAGTAGGAGACTTCAACACACCTCTCTCACCAATAGACAGGTCAATCAGACAGAAACCTAATAGAGAATAAAGAGAATTATTGGAGGTAATGAAGCAAATGGCCTTAACAGACATCTATAGAACACTCCACCCAAATAGGAAAGAATATACCTTCTTCTCTGCAGCTCATGGAACCTTCTTGAAAATTGACCTCATACTCAGAAACAAAGGAAGCCTCCACAGATACAAAAAAATATCAGTGTCCACCTGTGTCTTATCAGATCACCACAGATTAAAGTTAGAAGACAACAACAATGCTACCCCCAGAAAGCCGACAAACTCATGGAAACTGAACAGTCAACTACTGAACCACACCTGGGTCAAGGAAGAAATTAAGAAAGAAATTAAAGTCTTCCTTGAATTTAATGAAAATAAAGAGACAACATACTCAAACCTATGGGACATGATGAAAGCAGTACTAAGAGGAAAGTTCATAGCACTAAGTGCCCACTTAAAGAAAACAGAGAAAGCATACATTGGGGACTTAACAGCATACCTGAAAGCTCTAGAAAAAAATAGAAGCAGAAGTGCCCAGGAGGAGTAGAAGACTGGAAATAATCAAACTGAGGGCAGAAATCAACAAAATAGAAACATAGAAAACAGTCCAAAGAATCAATGAAACAAAAAGTTGGTTCTTGGAGAAAATCAACAAGATCGACAAACCCCTATCCAAACTAATTAAAAGACAGAGAGAGAACACGCAAATAAATAAGATCAGAAATGAAAAGGGGGACATAACCACAGACACAGAGAAAATTCAGAGAATCATTAGATCTTATTACAAAAGCCTGTATCCCACAAAACTGGAAAATGCAAAAGAAATGGACATTTTTTTAGATAAGTACCATATACCAAAGCAAAACCAAGACCAGGTGAACGATCTAAATAGACCTGTTACTCGCGAAGAACTAGAAACTGTTATCAAAAATCTCCCTTCCAAAAACAGCCCAGGACCAGATGGGTTCAACGCAGAATTCTACCAGAACTTCCAAGAAGAGCTAATACCTATACTCCTTAATGTATTTCACAATATAGAAACAGAAGAGTCATTGCCAAATTCCTTTTATGAAGCTACAGTTACCCTGATACCAAAACCACACAAAGACCCAACCAAGAAAGAGAATTACAGGCCTATCTCACTCATGAATATCGATGCAAAAATTCTCAATAAAATACTGGCAAACTGAATCCAAGAACACATTAGAAAAAAATTATCCATTATGATCAAGTAGGCTTCATCCCAGAGATGCAGGGCTGGTTCAACATACGAAAATCTATCAATGTAATCCACCATATAAATAAACTGAAAGAAAAAAAACCCATATGATCATTTCATTAGATGCTGAAAAAGCATTCGACAAAATTCAACACCCCTTTATGATAAAGGTCTTGGAGAGATTAGGGATACAAGGGTCATACCTAAATATGATAAAAGCTATTTACAGCAAGCCAACAGCTAACATTAAATTAAACGGAGAAAAACTCAAAGCCATCCCACCAAAATCAGGAGCACGACAAGGATGTCCACTCTCTCCATACCTCTTCAATATAGTGCTTGAAGTTTTAGCAATAGCAATAAGACAACATAAGGGGATCAAGGGGATTCGTATTGGAAAGGAAGAAGTTAAGCTTTCGTTATTTGCAGATGATATGATAGTATACATAAGCGACCCCAAAAACTCTACCAAAGAACTCCTACAGCTGATAAACACCTTTAGTAATGTGGCAGGATACAAGATCAACTCCAAAAAATCAGTTGCCTTCCTATACACTAAAGATAAGGAAGCAGAGAGGGAAATCAGAGAAGCATCACCTTTCACGATAGCCACAAATAGCATAAAATATCTTGGGGTAACTCTGACCAAGGAAGTGAAAGATCTATCTGACAAGAACTTTAAGTCTTTGAAGAAGGAAATTGAAGAGGACACCAGAAAATGGAAAGATCTCCCTTGCTCTTGAATTGGGAGGATCAACATAGTAAAAATGGCAATTCTACCAAAAGCAATCTATAGATTCAATGCAATCCCCATCAAAATCCCATCAAAATTCTTCACAGATCTGGAGAAGACAATAATCAACTTTATATGAAAAACAAAAAACCCAGGATAGCCAAAACAATCTTATACAATAAAGGATCGTCTGGAGGCATTACCATCCCTGACTTCAAACACTATTACAGAGCTATAGTATTGAAAACAGCTTGGTATTGACATAAAAACAGAGAAGTCGACCAATGGAATTGAATAGAAGACCCTGACTTTAACCTACAAACCTATGAACATCTGATTTTCGATAAAGGAGCTAAAAGTATACAATGGAAAAAAGAGAGCATCTTCAACAAATTGTGCTGGCAAAACTGGATGTCAATCTGTAGAAGAATGAAAATAGATCCCTATCTATCACCATGCACAAAACTCAAGTCCAAATGGATTAAAGACCTCAATTTCAGTCTGAACACACTGAACCTAATAGAAGAGAAAGTGGGAAGTACTCTACAACACATGGGCACAGGAGACCACTTCCTACGTATAACCCCAGCAGCACAGACATTAAGGGCCTCATTGAATAAATGGGACCTCCTGAGACTGAGAAGCTTCTGTAAAGCAAAGGACACTGTCACTAAGACAAAAAGGCAACCCACTGACTGGGAGAAGATCTTCACCAACCCCGCAACTGACAAAGGTCTGATCTCCAAAATATATAAAGAACTCAAGAAACTGGACCGTAAAAGGCTAATCAACCCAATTATAAAATGGGACACTGAGCTAAACAGAGAATTCTCAACAGAAGAAGTTCAAATGGCCAAAAGACACTTAAGGTCATGCTCAACCTCCTCAGCAATCAGGGAAATGCAAATCAAGACAAGTTTAAGATACCATCTTACACCTGTCAGAATGGCTAAAATAAAAAACACCAATGATAGCCTTTGCTGGAAAGGTTGTGGAGAAAGGGGTACACTCATCCATTGCTGATGGGAATGCAAACTTGTGAAACCACTTTGGAAAGCAGTGTGGCGGTTTCTTAGGAAATTCGGGATCAACCTATCCCTTGACCCAGCAATACCACTCTTGGGAATATACCCAAGAGAGGCCCTATCTATCATACAACAAAAGTATATGCTCAACTATGTTTATAGCAACATTGTTTGTAATAGCCAGAGCCTGGAAACAACCTAAATGCCCTTCAATGGAAGAATGGATGAAGAAAGTATGGAATATATACATATTAGAGTACTACTCAGCAGTAAAAAAACAATGACTTCTTGAATTTTGCATACAAATGGATGGAAATAGAAAACACTATCCTGAGTGAGGTAAGCCAGACCCAAAAAGAGGAACATGGGATGTACTCACTCATATTTGGTTTCTAGCCATAAATAAAGGACATCAGCCTATAATTCGTGATCCTAGAGAAGCTAAATAAGAAGGTGAACCCAAAGAAAATTATATAGGCATCCTCCTGAATAATAACCTTCATCAGGAGATGAAAGGAGACAGAGACAGAGACCCACTTTGGAGCACCGGACAGAAATCTCAAGGTCCAAATCAGGAGCAGAAGGAGAGAGAGCACGAACAAGGAACTCAGGACCGCGAGGGGTGCACCCACACACTGAGACAATGGGGATGTTCTATCGGGAACTCACCAAGGCCAGCTGGCCTGGGTCTGAAAAAGCATGCTCTTTGGGCTGCCGAGGGAGGGGGTCTTGATTGGGGGAGGGGGAGGGAAATGGGAGGCAGTGGCAGGGAGGAGGCAGAAATCTTTAATAAATAAATTTTTTTTCTTTTTTATTTTTATTTTTTTTATTGAGAAAAGGAGAAAAAAAAACAAGTTTCCACCTCCTTCCAGCCTCCCATTTCCCTCCCCCTCCTCCCACTCTTCTCCCCCTCCTCCCACCTTTCTCCCCTTCCCCCCATTCCTCTCCCCTTCCTTCTCCAGTCCAAAGAGCAGTCAGGGTTCCCTGCCCTGTGGTAAGTCCTAGGTCCTCCCCGCTCTGTCCATATCTAGGAAGGTGAACATCCAAACTGGCTAGGCTCCCACAAAGCCAGCACATTACGTAGGATCAAAACCCCGTGCCATTGTCCTTGGCTTTTCATCAGCCCTTATTGTTTGCCATGTTCAGAGAGTCCAGTTTTATCCCATGCTTTTTCAGTCACAGTCCAGCTGGCCTTGGTGAGCTCCCAATAGATCAGCTCCACTGTCTCAGTGGGTGGGTGCACCCCTCGTGGTCCCGACTTCTTTGCTCATGTTCTCCCTCCTTCTGCTCCTCATTGGGACCTTGGGAGCTCAGTCCAGTGCTCCAGTGTGGGTCTCTGTCTCTATCTCCATCCATCACCAGATGAAGGTTCTATGATGATATGCAAGATATTCGTCAGTATTGCTATAGGATAGGGTCATTTCAGGTTCCCTATCCTCAGCTGCCCAAGGAACTAACTGGGGACATTGCCTTGGGCTCCTGGGAGCCACTCTAGGTTCGAGTCTCTTGCCAACCCTAAGGTGGCTCCCTTAACTAAGAATTGTGCTTCTGTGCTCCCCTATCCAACCTTCCTTTATCCCAATCCTCCTTTTTCCCCAAGTTCCCCCCATCCTCCCCTTCTCCCTTTCTCCCCCCATCTCCCCTTACCCCCATCCCACCCCACCCCCAAGATCCCAATTTTCTCCCCGGCAATTTTGTCTACTTCCCATAGCCAAGAGGACAACTATATGTTTTTCCTTTGGTTCACCTTCTTACTTAGCTTCTTTAGGATCACCAATTGTAGACTCCGTGACTCTTATTTATGGCTAGAAACCAATTATGAGTGAGTACATCCCATATTCATCTTTTTGGGTCTGGGTTACCTCACTCAGGATAGTGTTTTCTATTTCCATCCATTTGCATGCAAAATTCAAGAAGTCATTGTTTTTTACCGCAGCGTAGTACTCTAATGTGTAGATATTCCACACTTTCTTCATCCATTCTTCCATTGAAGGGCATCTAGGTTGTTTCCAGGTTCTGGCTATTACAAATAATACTGCTATGAACATAGTTGAACAAATGCTTTTGTCATATGATAGGGCATCTCTTGGGTATATTCCCAGGAGTGGTATTGCTGGGTCCAGGGGTAGGTTGATCCCGAATTTCCTGAGAAACCGAAGCAAATGAGCTAGTTCATCTCTACCTCACCGGCAAGACTGACATAAAGTCCTGTTGTGACCCAAGTGGGCGAGAGGCATGAACACGACCTCGGTCTTCCTTTATGTGCCCTGCGGTCTTGTCAGCACACCAGTCAAATCAGATTACGAATAATACAGACAGGTGGAAGCAAATGGGTGGGCGTAGCCGGTGAACATCTGTCCTGCTTTGCTTTCTATTGTTGGGACACCAACATTCTAACAGGAAAACAGCTCGGGAGGAAAGGGCTTACTTTGTTTTACATTTCTCTGTCAGTTGTCACTGGGGGAAGTTGGGCAGAAATGCAAGGCAGGAACTGAAACAAAAACCACTGAGGTGTGCTGCTTACTGGCTTGCTCATCATAGCTATTTTATATCATCATTTGCTATTTTCTACAACTCAGGACCACCTTCCCAGGGATGGCACCACCCACAGTGGGCTGGGCCCCCCCACATCCATCACTAATTAAGAAAATACCCTACAGGTTTGCCAGCTGCCTGATCCTCTGGAGACATTTTCTTAATTGAGGTTCCCCCCTCTCAAGTGACTCCAGCTTATGCCAAGTTGACCAAAACAAAACAAAAGCTAACCAATACACTTTCTAAGAGTGTGATGCTTAATTCTGTACCTTGGTGGGCACCAATGGGCATCATCCAATCCACTGTCAATTTAAGTAAAGCAAAAGGCAGGGGGAGCAGGAAGTGACCAATCTACATCCTCCTTGCCTGAGCCAAGACATTGGTCCTCCTCTGCCCTTCAACTCCCCTCAGCTCCCCTGCTTCTCCGGGCCTTTGGTTTGAACTTGAAATTCCATCACTGCCTATTCTGGGTCTCCAGCTTGCAGGCAGCAGACCACGGACCTTCTCAGCCCCCACAAAAGCACAAACTGATCCCTATAACACATCTCCACAGTACTTATACAAAATAGTATTATTTCTGTCTCTTGAGAACCTTCACTAGTATGGTCAAGATTGACCTAAGATTTGGGGTTTGAGGTTCTAGAAGTTGGAGAGTTTCCTCTCAGTGGACATGCCTAGGCCTGATGAACTTCTCAATGCCTACAGGGAACCTAGGTCAGGAAAGTCCAAAAATGTTATATCATAATTGCCCCTCTCTGGCTTTAAGAGAGAGGTTCTAAATTGGATTCGCTTAAAATGGTTACGTTACTTTCTTAAGGAATCTGTGTCTCTTCAGGAACCAGTGACTATCATAGAACAGAATGTATTCATCCACCATCATCCAATCATGTGGGAAACCTACTGTTTTGTTTTGTTCTACTCAACACCTTTTCAACAGGTTTGCTGCCTTCCAGGTGTGGTGATTGATCCTGACACACAGTGCTACTCTCGTAGAGACAAATGCAATGTATGAATAGGGTACATGATATGCTTACAGGTTACAAATAAACAAGGCAGAGTTATGGGACAGTAAGGGATTAAAAGGCTCTCTTGGGTCAAGAGTAGGCTTCCTTGAAGAGGTGACCTTGGAGCTGAGGAGTGACGTGTGACTCTCCAGACATCAGATGCCAGGAAAGGAAGAGCAGGCTCAGTGCTCCAAGGTGGGAACAAGATGCGGGCATTGGTAGGAATGCCAGAGTAACCACATGGCTAAAAGGTAAGATGAGACCTGAGGGGGGACAAAGTCACATCTGGGGGAGCTTATAGGCCCCATGAGAAGTTATTTTTTATTACGGGAAACAAAGACAAGAGTCTAAGCAGCGATAACCATCAGACGCTCCACTTGGGGTTTCCTGTGGGACCATATGAGGATACCTTGAACCTGAAAACAGAGAGGATGACACTGGAAATGGAGTAGGGGTTGGGGGTTACTGATGCTCAAGTCCAGGGAAGGGAAAGGGGGTTCAGAAAGGGACTGGAAAAAACAGGAGAGCCGCTGTCAATCTACAGATCTGAGTTCAGTCATCAGAGGTGACTGGGGAATGGTGTCAGAGAGCTGGGATGAAGCCCCATGATAGATGGCATGCTTAGAACATGCTCGGAGTATGAGGAGGAAGGATGGGTCAAGATGGAGGAAGGGATTCTATTTCCTTTTCAAGTCCCCCTCTTCCCCTTACTTCTTGGGACCCTGGAGAATCCTTACAACACCATTAGACAGTTTGAGGAAGGTTTGTCCAATCAGATCCTACATCCTCTGGTAAGAAGGTGATAGGAGGAAGTCAGAAACTGTCCTCAACAAAACCAGAACCTACCAAATCAATGCAATGTAAGAATCAAGCGGCCACAGTAAACCAACTGGCACTGGGCGTAAGACTAAGCTTGTTTCTATTATTAAGCAATGGTGGAAGAAAAATCTCCCACAGTCCCCTGCGTTTTCAGTGTGGCTCTTGCCTATGGAGGAGCTTTCAGACTCCAGCTTTACTTGCCTTGTTATTTGTCAAAGTTGAATTAAGCCTGTGACACTTTGGTTCTGCCTCTATATAACAGTATCATGTTAATAATGATCAATGGAGAAGAGAAATTGCTGCAGAGGTTGCAGTGCTGAGCCCCGCACCTGTTACACTTCCAAATTGAAACTGGGAAGTTGGGAAGCCTATGAATTTTAAAACCCAAGTAAAACTAGGGTCTTGCACAATGTAACACAGAGGAGTTCCCCACAGATGACTCAAGTGAGAGACGGGATCTTATTTCCTTGCAAATAGGGAAAGGGGCCCTTTTATTGTGGTTAGGTTATTCCTTTAAAATTACCTCACATCTTGTGGAGCCATTATGGTATAGACTCCACTGTGAGCCTCAGGAGATAAGGTGACCAGTAGAACTCAGCACTAGAGTTATATTTGCATAGCGGTCCTGGAGAACTTAGAGGAGCTTTGTGTCCTTTGGGGACCTAGTTTGCAAGTGTTCCTGGCACTTGTTTGCTGGGGATAGGGCTTTCTGTGGAGCCCCCTAGAATCACACTACACAGTACAGCTTTGCCCTACAACAGGTCCCGGATCATTTATGGGTTATAAGATGACCCTGATCTTTCTGTCTCTCTCGAACCACTACCTCCTTTTGTCTGAAAACTCTTCCATCTAGGAGACTCCAGCTCTGAGTGACACCCTCACCCAGCCCCAAAGGAGAACACAGACCTAGTCACGGAAATCGGTCTCCACAGCTTGTTGAGTGAGGATGACACCATGTGTTTGAGGAACCACTAAGCTAACAGGCTAGGGCATGGCGGTCTTCTTACTCATCATGTAGAGAAGCCAGTCTGTGCAGTGGGAGAATCCTGGCAACGTTTTTTTAAGCCTCTGCCTAAGCTAGACCAAAAATCTTTCACTCTAAGTCTGGCGAGTTAAGAAAGCTAATAAATAACATTTGTTCTCAGGCAATTTGAGTTGTTTCCTTCTCTTCCTAGCAAAAAATGCAAGCCTGGTGTCGTACTTTGAACTGGTCCCTGAAGGATATGAGACACTGACAGGTACTCTTGGGTGCAATTCAGGAGGTCCTTGAAGATCTGCTCTTTGCCAAGTTTGTGCTTAGCATCAGACTGATGCTTGATGGCCTCTATTGGGGAACTGCTTGGAGGGGTCCCCTGGGCCTGGTGCTGAAAGCCAGCCATCAGGAAGCCGGAAGCAGAATTCTAAAATAACAAAGAAAGGACTCTGGGGGTGCAACTGGCATCCTCCGGCTCACACAAGGAGTCCGCCAATCTCTGTGGTTCCAGGAAAATAAAGCGCTAAGATGGTTCATCGATCAGATACCAAGAGTGTGCAGCATAAGCCCCCAGCAGCAAGCACAACTCCACAGTTTTCACCAGCCTGGGAGAGAACCCCAGGCATGTGCAGAGAGTGCTGTCGTCCCTGGGAAGCTAAATAAAGTGCGGTCCTCGATGCGCTAGCAAATCAGATTCTGCCATCCAGGAAGCTGGGCTCGGGGCTCATGTGTGGCGTGTGTTAAGTATATGACTTTGGGGAAGCAGCTGTTCCAAAGCTCTACAGACCTGCTGTCTCTCTTGGAATTAGATGTGTCAGCAATAATTATTATAATCAAGACACACACTTGAATTTGTTCGCTCTCTCCTGTTGGAATTGTCGTGTGGTCGCCCACCTCACAGACACGGCTCCGTGGGAGCATATGTTGCCGTATTCATAGCTCATCCCTTCTCTTTAACGTAGCCCCTGAAACTCAAATTAGGTACATAATGAGTGGATGAAATCGAGCAGTGCATAGTAAAGTGCTTTCTAGCCTTCTGCCTGGAACGCTATTATATAAAAACCACCAGGCATGAAACCAAAACAGAAAAACAAAACACGGCAAGCCCTGAAGAGGGGCCAGATTCGGATTCATCCTGTGCCTTAGTGGGAAGTGTATTTCGGTGGCCCTAATTGGAGGAATAGCGGAGGTACAAAGTATGAGCAAACACTTCATTATAATAATAGCCTGATTTCTGAATAGCCACTAGGAGCAGCTGCTAGAAGTGCCCACTGTCATCACCTGGGAAGAGATTCCAGCCCAAATGCCTCTATTAGCCTGGAATTTGTCATCATTAAAAGAAAGTTCCAGTACACCAGGTTTGGATGACTCCACATGGGAGGTTTTACCCTCTCTGAGGGGACGGGGGAGTGAAAGAAGGAGGGGAGAGAACAGTGGTTGGTATGTAAAATGAATAAAAAAATCAGAATAAATAAAGAAAAATAGGTCAATGTCTACCAGAGAACTTGAAGTTATTTAGACTCTCCACGTGCTTTTTACCAAAGAAAATGAGTCAGGATATTCCTCCATGAATAAAGAAAAGAAACGTTGAGCTGAGAAGATGTGGATGGACACTTGAATAAGTCACAGAGACCAGCGGTGGAAACAGGAAAGGCACACATGGACCTATGAACAGCCCTGCCTAAGACAAAGCCTCACTTTCTCCTTTCAGGAATCTCCCATGCCTCCATATGTCCTCATAAAATGTCCAGGCACATTAGGTTATCTCACTTTCAAAACTTAATCATAACAAGAAGAAAGACAGCGGGTAACAACCACACAGAGACTTTTATCCTCTGCAGGGAATAGACAGGAGCTACTGGGGAGAAATGATCCTATGAAGTGGGTGATTACATTTTTAAGGAACACAAGTTTCAACTAGAGGAGAGAGTCCAGAGTCTATTCTAGGGTGTTCTGCCCTGATGAGGGAGTGCCCTACTCCAGAAGCAGAATGAGAACAGAGAGAGAGAGTTGCAACCTCAGATGACTACAGAAGGGAGGTATTGGCAGGAAGGGGAAAGGAGAAGGGACAGGAAGGAAAGGTATGGGATAAACATGGTCAAAGGACATAATAGAGTTGCATTATCTTTGTGAAGAAAAAAATGGCAATGGAAAGGAGAAAGGCCAATTACCCCAATCTGATCAACAAACACTGTATATGGGTATTGAAGCCTCACCCCGTAATCCAGAAATACATACAATTTGTTGCCATCTAAAAAGAAAAAACTGTACTCCTCTTAGAGCTGTGGGCCAATAAGGTCCCATAGACACCCAAACATTACAAACATTGCCATTTCTCCTGGTTCCCTCCAGACCCTGCTGCTTACAACACCACATACTGGAGTCATAGAGCATGTATGTGTGTGTGTTACTTGACTCAGGGCTTGGAGAAATCATCCTGACTCTGACCCTGAAGACTCATCCCTGCAAGTCTCTGCAGTGTTGGAAAGAAAGTGTTACACATGTGACCGGAAGAGAAAAGTGAGCATCAGTACTAAGTCTGGAAACCTAAGAGCTAGTTAACGACCCGCCTGAGAAGACCTGCCTACTGGTGTGATAGCGACATGGGTGTTTATAGAAATAAGTAAATGCTTTATGATTGGGTTTAAGGCCTGCTCCAAAAGAGAAAACCAATACCTGGCACCATTATTGTGACCAAGAACCTGTGGATAGGAAGGTCAAAGCCCTAAGGGAAAACCTACTATTATTATTCTGCTAAACAAACACAGTATTAGACCAGCTTACAATAACATCAATCTGTACCCACAGATTACTGCATCTCCCAAGCCTCAACAGAGAAACATCCTCTTACAATAGATGGGAACTAACACAGAGACCCACAACCATCAATATGCAGTAAATAAGAAAATAGAGAGTGTTCAGCCCTAAATGGGATGCACACATCACACCTGCTGTGGAACAATGGTCTTCTACTCTGTAAAGATTTGTCTCTTGTATTGCTTTAATAAAATGCTGGTTGGCCACTAGCCAAGCAGGAAGTATAGGTGGGGCAACCAGAACAGGAGAATTCTGGGAGGAGGAAAGGCTAAATTTGTAATCGTCACCCAGACACAGAGGAAGCAAGATGAGAACGCCTTGCTGATTAAAGGTACCAAGCCACATGGCTAGCACAGACAAGAAATATTGGCTAATTTAAGATGTAAGTTAATAAGACGCCTGAGCTAACAGGCCAACCAGGTTATAATTAATGTAAGCCTCTGTGTGCTTCTTTGGGGCTGAACAGCTACAAGATAGGGCAGGAGAGACACCTACTGTCAACAAACACCCCTCCCCACAAGGCTCAGAGATCATCAAGGAAGAGGGAATGAAGCAAAATGTATGAGTCGGGGCAATGGATGGCTAAAACAAAACAGATTTCCAGACACAGCAGGGCAGCTGCGTACATGAAGTTGGTGGCTTTGACAGCATGCAAAAGATCTCTACAAGTTTAACAAAAATTAAACCCAAAGTCTCACCTCAATCCCAGGAGCTACTGAAAATTGACAGCTGAAGGGAGATGGACAGCCCATTCCTTTTAAGGATGTTACCCCTGATCTGTTGCCAATGCTCCAGGGGATGGTTGACACCTAACAGTTTCAGGAAGCACAAATTGGACTCTATGTTACAACAAAAGCAGGACACAAAGTTGAGTGGGAGGGGAAGTTGAGGTGGATCTGGGGGAAACTGAATGGGGGTGGGGAGTACAATCAGAAATACACTGCATGAAATTCTCAATGAAGTAATAAAAATAAGATTTTTTAAAAAGGAAAATATACTTGGAATAATTACACAAAATACAGCCTTTAAAAGTGCCTAATGATGCTCGGGGGGAAGTATTTGAATAGCAATCATGACACCATTTACTTGTAATAGTCAATTTAAGAATTAATTCCTAGATATTTTCCTCTAGGAAACAAAGAAATCTGGAGGAAGGGAGAATCCAGTTAAGTTGTAAGGAACATTCCATGCCTAATAAAAAACCAAATCTTTACATATCTTAATGTGTTGTTGAAGTGTCTTAATTTTACATGCCATGGTGTGCACTTCTGTGTAGCATGATTAATGCACATTAATCTAAAGTCTATTTACTTCATAAGCCTTCAAAAATGACAAAAAAACACAGGCCATATTTGTGAAATTTTCTGTTAATGTGTCTGAGGTTAGCTCTAACGATGACACAATATGACCAGTAATAATGACACAGTGTTCCTTTTTCTCAGAATGGTGTCTTCATTTTAGGTGTTGAGAGCTCTGCCATGCCCTTCTGGGAAAAGAAAACTAAACAGCACAGCATGACCCTCTGCCTTAGCAAAGAACAGTCCGTCCCTGAAGATATGGCAAAAACACGTTTTCCGTAGTCATCAGCTTACTCAATGAGTTTCTAGTCACAAGGATTCCAACTGAGGGTCTATAGGATGGGTCAGTGAATAAGGGTGTTTGCTGCCAAGCTGAATTACCTGAGTGTGATCCCTGGAACCCACGATAGAAAGAGGGAATTCCTGCAAGTTGTCCTTTGACCTCCACACATGCTACGTGCTCACACACGTGCACAAGCATGCACGCACTCACACACACACATAAACACACACACTTTTCAAAATAAGAATTCCAAGTGAGATGCAATATTACCTACCTATCGTCAGAACTCAGCAGTTACACAATAGTATGGTGATCATGTTATATAAGAAATTGGCTCCAGGGAGGAATGCATTGACCTGTAGGAAGAACATTGCAAGTCTGCTGCTTTAAAAATAACCAATGGGAAAAAAATCCTTCTCAAAATAATTGTGGGACCAGTGAGATGGATCAGTAGGTGAAGGCATTTTCCACCAAGGCTGATGACCTGAGCTTAGTCCCTGAGTGAAAAAGGAGAACCAATTCCTTCAAGTAATCCTCTGACCTCTATACACACAGCATGGTTTGTGTGTGTTCACTCATGCATTCTCTCTTTCTCTCTCTCTCTCTCTCTCTCTCTCTCTCTCTCTGTCTCTCTCTCTCTCATTAAATGTTAAAAAAAATAGTTGTAATGCCTATCCAAAGTATTGAGCTCAGGAAACGTTTTTTTTTTCATTGATTTTTCTCGAACTTCCCTAGTCCCAGTCTGTATCGTATTTCATGACTGTAGGATTGTATTGAATGTTCAACAGAAGCAAACCTCAAAAAAAATATGGCTGCCTTTGATGTCTTCCTGCTCGTATAATGCTATTCTCATGGCACACTTGGAGGCAAAGAAAAAATATGGATTTTCTTAGCTCAAAGAATGAGCTCTGAAACTGTCTTCCAGACGCAACAGGACTGGAACACATGTGAACTGACAAAGGCAGGGACAGTGTGCCCCAAGCCTGGACAGACAGGGCCCCAGCATGGAGAGAAGAAAGTGGACGCAGGCTCCCACCCCAACCAAGAGTCTATCTCCAATTGGCACCCTCTGGACAACAGGCAATCCGTATTCTCCAGTGGAGTCTCACTGGATATATTAACTACACCTCAGGGCAAGCCCCATTCCAAGGAGTAGCGGGCCAACACAAAATGAACTCGGCTATATTTTTGTAGACATTTTGTCTTATTGGTCTGTTGCTTATTCATTTTAACATTTATTTTTATGTGTTGGGTGTTGTGTGAGGGTCTGCTTGTCACCCCGGCCATCCGGCTAGCTTAGCCCCGAAATAATCACACAGAAACTGTATTAATTAAAACACTGCTTGGCCATTAGCTCTGGCCTCCTATTAGCTAACTCTCACATCTTGATTTAACCCATTTCTATTAAATCTGTGTTCACCATGAGGTTGCGGCTTACCTGGAAAGATTTAGCATGTCTGACCTGGCGTCTCCATGGCGGATCTCTCTGACCCTGCTTCCTTCCTACCAGAGTTCAGTTCTGTCTTCTCTGCCTACCTAAGTTCTGCCCTATCAGGCCAAGCAGTTTCTTTATTGATTAAACAATGAAAGCAACACATAAACAAAAGGACCTCCTACACCAGTTTGGGGGTATGTTTCTTGTGTTGTTGTTTTGGATTGGCTTTGCTTTGCCTTAAAGAGAGTGTGCGAGAAGTACAAAGTTGGGGGAAGAGTAGGGAGATGTGGAGGATCTTGGAGGAACTGGGAAATGGAGGAAACATGACCAAAATGTATTCTGTGAAAATTTTTTCAATTAAAAAAATGCTTAAAGATAAATAAATAAAAATAAGGGGCAATACAGTGATATTTTGTTTGTGTTTTAACAAATAAAGCTTACCTGAAGATTAGAGTGCAGAGCTAAGCCACTAGAGTCCATGACTTAATCTAGGACTGTTAGTTCAAGGCCACAGCATGCAGTGTCAGAAGGGAAAAATATTCAGGCTGAGTTCATGGCTATTTCTCTGCTCCTTCCCAAAATTCCTACAACTCCTAAATTTTCTAAAAACAGGGGCTAGTATTCATTTTAACACTACAGTGGTCAGTGAGTGCTTCTGTTTCCTTCTACTAATCTTAACTTTTTCTTTTCCATAGCAGCAAGCCTTTATTTACCTTTTCTGTCTGTGGGTAACTATGAGCATCCCCAGACTTTGCTTTTGGATTTCATTCCTAGATCTTTTGCCTTAACTTGTTTTCTGATTCCACGGAAGCCCCATGTTCTCCTTAGACAATTTCAAGCTACATTTGAGGTGCTATTTTCCCCCCAAGGTCATTTTCAATTTCCTTCCCAGCTTTCCCATCCTTGTTTTGATACCTGGATTACTTGGTACCACAGACACAGTAGACCTTATTTGTTTGTCCTTCAGCCCCCCGACTCATTTCATCTTTCTCTTGCACTGGCTTCTCTGTGCTCCCAATAATCCCAAAAATATCATTTGTCATCTGTGTCCAGTCACCAGGCTGACAATTCATAAGTCATCAACAAAAGCTTCCTTTCCGTCACCCAGATGATCATCAAGCCCTGCCTATCAAGCCTTTCGCTGTCTCTTTAGTCACAGGTTCATTTCCTTTGTAGCACCAACATTCTCACATAACAAACATGGTTTTTCTCCAGACGACTTCACTTCCCATGCACCCACCATTGCCCAACGTGTAGTTCCTAGAAATCTTTACCAGAATCATCTGGAAGTGGGTGACCTGTGGAAACTGCTTGGCTCCTCCTGTGGTGACTGAACCTGACCTGGGAGGAGAGGGGCTTGTTTGGAAACCTACATTTTAAGTGAACCATCTTCGGGATAATTGCAAGCTACACTAAGTCTTGAGTACAGAATAAGAAGCCCAGCAGTTTTCATTTCTGACTGCCAATCTCAAATACCAAAGCTTTTGTAAAACAATGATAGTTATGTATCTCATCTAGATGGTTGGATTTAATTGGCCAGAAAAAGAACCTAAGCAATGGGATCTTTTTATTTTAATTGCATTAACTATCCAAATGTAAAGCTAGGTAGAGCATCACTGGAGGAGACAGCCCTTAAGTTCCTCGCTGTCCTCCGATCCTGTCATCTCCACTTTCCTTCAATAATAACCTCCAGGCCAGATGTTTTATAGGAATCCGTCCCACCAAACTAGTATCCACATGTTTGTATTTTTTGTTGTTATTTCTAAATAACAATGTTCCACAAAACTTAGAGATTTGAACCAGTATACACATGATATCTTATAGATTCTAAGGAACAGTTCTCTGAGCTTCACTGGTGACCTGGATTCTGAGTCTATCATGGTTCTTCACTCGTGACCTGGATTCTGAGTCTATCATGGCTCTGGTAGAATGCTGGCCAGATGGGACCTTATCTCTAGATCTATGTGTGAGATCCAGTATTGAGCCATGAACTGTATTGTGTCCTAAGGTCACCCACTTGATTGCTGGTAGGTCCCAGATGATCCACTTCCAGATTCTCTCACTGTGGCGAGACCCAGGTCCTGGACTGGTTAGAAACACCTTGACAACTTGGGGTTTCTCACAGCACACACACGTGCACACACACATACACACACACACACACACATACACACACACACACACACACACATACACACACACACACACTGGAGTGAGATCTCAGAGGATGAGAGAAGTAACAGCCCAATTTTCTCCTTCAGAAGGGACAGCTCACTATTGTTGACATACTCTAGTCATTAGAAGTGAGTCAAGATCCAGTCTACACGTAAAGACATGACGCCAAAGGCAGGGATCATTGAGAATCATAGTAGATACTCTCCATACAATATCAATTATATGCCAATAAACCTCAGACCCTCAAAGTAACTAAAGTGGGGCTGTGGGGATGGCTCAGGTAAAGCACTTAACTTGTAAGACCTGAGTTCAGATCCCCAGAACTGATGGAAAAGGCAGCCATAGTGTCACATGGCTGTAATTGCAGTGATGGTGACATGGGAGGCAGGAACAGGAAAGTTACCGTAAGCTCACAGGCCAGCTAGTCTAGACACTGTGGTGACATTTCAAGCGAACAAGAACAAAAGGTGGAAGGCATCCGAGGACCGGCACCTGAGGTCATTCTCTGAGTGATACATACTACTGTGTATTACACAGGAAACACACAATGAATGTGCACATGTACACACAAAGAATAGAAGGAAGGGACTAAGGGACGGAGGTAAGGAGGAAGAAATGAAGGAAGAAAAGAAGAAGGGAGGGAGAGAAGGAAGGAAGGAAGAAAGGAAGGGAAGGAGGGAGGGAAGGAAGGAAGGGAAGGAGGGAGGGAAGGGAGAGAGGGAGGGAGGAAGGAAGAAAGGAAGAGAGGGAGCAAGGAAGGAAGGAAGGAAAGGAGGGAGGGAAGAGAGAGAGGGAAGGAGGGAAGGAAGGAGGGAGGGAGGGAGGGAGGGAGGGAGGGAGGGACGAACGAAGGAAGAAAGGAAGGAAGGAAGGGTGCATCTATCTCTTGCTCACCTTAAAGTGGGTGCAGTGCTCAGTAGCCAGGTCTCCTCTCAGATGATTCCAAGAAGGCGGAAGACACAAGAGTGCCACCACCAAGGTGACACTACATGAGAACACTCGCTATGCGGGGTGGACTCAGCCGACAGCTTCCCTTTGCTGTTTCTCTGAAAAGCCATATCTTTTACACTGAGCCACATTCCCCTAGACACAGTTCCACCTAAGGACTGAAGCCAGAGATCTCTCATCGCCCCCCGCCTGGCATAGTGTGGTCCGTGGACAGTCCTCATCCTAAGACCCCCTGGGGAGAAGTTCCCAGAGCTGCACTGCAGATTACAACTCATCCTACAGAGCTACGTCCCTTCCCCTTTTCCTAAGGTCCAACCACAATGCAAAAGGTTCTCCCTGCATATCTTCCTGCCTCTACTCCCTACCCTTCACTGGTACACCCCCCTATAAACCTCCTATACTTGTTGGTTTGTCTTGCCTTAGGCATCCTGCAGCCAGTACAGGGAGTACCAGGATTAGCCCAAGAGAGAACCTGGGGTCTGAGAACCGGCTCATTCTAGTGGAAATTTCTAGATTGCTGCTGGTGAAATCTTCAGAAATCAGGTCACCACCTTCTGCCTAGGACTATCTATGCCCCACACCCCATTGGACAACCGAGGAGTACACTGGAGGGTTAGTCCTCCTTCCAGAACCTTCAGCTTCTACAGATAACAGACCCAGAGTCCCACCTGAAAGCTGTCCCCGCCAGCCATGCCCCCCAATGCTCCCATCCTTCTGTTTCTTTTAGCACTCGAGTTCCAGCGGGACCTGACCTGACATAGTACTTAGGCTCCCTCATTTCATGGGTCTGCAATATGCAAATCTGTGGCTTCTAAAGTCGCTGTGCTCACCTGCTTCAAACCAAAGAAAGAACGTGGGGTGAAGAGTCCCCATCTTTACCCATCCAACCTCAAAGTAACACTCGCTGCTTCCATTCATTGTCCAGCCAGATACCAGGCTATGTTTACCAACTCTGTAACTTAACATGCCCTAGAGAGGACCACAGCTCCAGCCATCTGGGTAAGGAGTTCGATGGTACAAGAATATAAAATAGTTATTGCTTGTTCAGTCATGTATTGTCCCTTCTCATTTTTTAAGATAATTTATCCCCCAATTTTTTTTAATTTTTAAAAAAGATAATTTACCCTAGTAATGTTATGTCAGAGTCTGGTGGATCTCATCTGGGTATGAAAATTTCTCAAACAAAAACACAAACACAGTCAACTGGTTGGTGTCTAGCAGCACAAAATGGGGAAACAGCAATGATTTGTAATTAGTTGACTAGTAGAAAATTAAGTTCTCACACATCAGGATGGTTCTATCAGATAATGTCCAAGACTGGAAGATGTTTTGATTCCTATTGGGTACATTTTGAATGTTCCAAGGTAAGTAAGATAGGTTCTTGGCTACTAGACCCAGGGAATTGCCATTATGGAAAACAAGAATTTTGTGTCTGTAATTCTAAATTTGTACCTCTACACATAGATTAACATTTTTGTATAAGAGGCTGGAGCAGGAGAGATTTCTGTGGGCACCCACAAGTGCATTATACACACACACACACACACACACACACACACACACATATCACGCACAACTTAAAATAAATCTTTAAAAAGCATCTCATGTAGATTTATAGTAATATGGGAAAATATATTTATTATACTAAAGACTATCCTGGACTTCGAGAGCCTATTTATCTTCCGCCTGTGTCATGCAGACTTGGACCCTAAGGAATAATTGACAAGTCAGCTATTTCTCAGGCTAAGTAGTTTCTGTTGCTCAGATCCACTATAATCTAATCAAATATTTAAAAATTTTAAGAATTTGCTAAAAGTAAGTCTTCTTTAGGACATTATCCTGTAATTTTTACATTCAAAATGACCCCTTGTTACAGGTATAGAGGTTCCATGGCAGTCCCATGACAGCCTTCTGAATTGAGTCCTGAAACAGCAGATAGAACATGAGACAGGGCTCAAGCCATAGAAATGTCTACTACTTGGGTGGTTTTGGTGAACCAAGGTAAGAGAAGTTTCTGTCCTGTGTATCTGTAGTTTACCTTCTCAGTTCCCTTTCTAAACTCTGTTCGTGTTGGCATGCCCAGACACCTCAACATCAAATGACCCTGTCTGTCTTCTCACTCACCCTCTCCCAGTTTGTCACCTTGCTTTACAGAGCACTGTCCAGGGTGACTCCAGAGAGCTTTTGTTCTGAGGAAGTGTACACAGGGTGGAGAGCAGTTGGTAACAGCTAAATCAACAGGAAAGTTGCATCTCTGACTTCTCCTTGGAAGTCTAGGAGAATCAAGAGGAGCTTGAGTGGTCTGATGCTGCCCTTGGATGACATCACTGGACAGGGTTAGGATGTCTGACATAGTTCAGTAACATGGAACACTGGTTCTTCCGATGCCCCCTTTCAAAAGTATCCCCAGTGATATTATGCATAGACTTTTTATGCTATTTTGTCCTTTTGAGATTGAAGGACTGATTGTTATAGCTAAAGATCCAAAAGTCTGCTTGCATTTCTATCTTATTTGCTTTTCAATATAATCATTCAACATGAGAGATCATTGGAACTGGCACTTTGCCACTTCAGTCTATTTACTCATGATGAGATTCTCCACTTCAGGTCTAAACCTGTAAAAGGAGACTACTTTTCCATTTCAGGCTGCCCAGACCCAAATAATCACATAGAAACGGTATCAATTACAACACTGTTTGGTCAATACCTTAGTCATATTCCTAGCTAGCTCTTACATCTTAAATTAACCCATTTCTGTTCATCTATGTATCACCACGCAACTGTGGCCTACCAGCAAGGTTTCAGCATCCTTCTCCTTCGGCAGCTACATGGCATCTCTCTGACTCCACCTACTGTCGCTCTATATCTCTTCCAGCCTGGCTATATTCTGCCCTGCCATAGGCCAAAGAAGTTTATTTATTAACCAATGATAATAAAACATATTCATAGCAGCATGCAGAGGGGGATCCTATATCATCTCCCCTTTTCTGTCTAAATAAAAAGGAAGATTTTAACTTTTACATAGTAAACTACATATAACAAAGCAGATATCAAGCAAGAATTACAGTTACAATATTTAGTCTATTTGCATTTGAAAAAATTAAAGAAAACATTTTATCATGTGTTTTATCTTTGTGAGTCTAAAAACTTTATAGCTAATTTATCTTTTATCATAACTATGGAAAACTATAACTATCTGTGTTCAACTCCATCAAAGACCCCAGAAGAACATAATATTAACTAAGTAAATAGGAAGTGCATTGTAAGAAACTCTAGAATTGACAGAGACATCTTGCTGCCTGGACAGTCACCCAAAGTTCTTCTGTACCGTTGGGGCATCCATCTTCAGCCTACAGGCCCATATAGTACCTGGCAGACTTTTCCAGGAAGCAGGAAATTTGAAAGACTGTTTCCCCTATATTGACATTTTGCCAGTCACTTTCTTCTTTGTCCTTCAGAATGTCTGGCAGTTTCCTCTGTGAATCAGGAACCCTGAAGGACCATCCCATCTTTTGGAAAGTTTGGCAGTCACTTTTCTGTGAGTGGGTCCTGCGTGTCCAGTTTATATATCTTATCATCAAGCAGTCTAGGCAAGAGCAGTTTCTTGCTGAAATGGCTAGCCTTGTCACTTTGAAGATTCTTCAATGCTCTTAAACCTCTCTGAAGTAATCGGTGCTGCCAGAAGCAGACATGTCTCACTGTTGAGAAAAAGAAACCCTGAAGAAAGGATCCTTCACTTAGGAGTGAGAGGATGGAGCAGCAGAGAAGGAAGCCTCCTGACCGGGGAGGGAAGGGGCAGGGGTGGGTGATGGAGGGAGAGTTCCAGTGATAGAAAAAGGAATGGAGTTTTGTTTTTGCTTTGGTTTGTTTTTGAGAAAATAGAATAAAATTATACTCAGGGTTTTGTCTTGTGAGAGTCAATGCTTTTCCATTTTAAAGAAAAGCCGGAGAATTACCACTACTTCCTAACCACCCCAGAGTCCTTCACATGTGCCCTGACGTAGACATAACAACGGCCTACCTAAATGGGCAATGTTATTCTGAAGCAAAATCATGTTCACCATTTCAAGGGGAAGCACAAAAGCTATGTGCTGCGGGATGGTTTTTTGAGGGGCCCATCACCCTGCTCCCAAATAAATCACACACAGAAGCTTATTCGTAGTTATGAGTGCTCAGCTTTAGCCTGGCTTGTTTCTAGCCAGCTCTTCTCATCTTAAATTATCCCCACTACCATTTGCCTCTGGGCTTTTATCTTTCTTACTTCTGTATGTCTTATTTTCCTTCTTACTCCATGACTGGCTGGGTGACTGGCCCCTGGTTTCCTCCTCTCCTTGTTCTCTCATTCCTCTCTCTCCTCCAAGTTTTCTCCTTCTATATACATTCTCTGCCTGCCAGCCCTGTCTATCCTTGCTCTTGTCTTGCTATTGGCCGTTCAGCTCTTTATTAGACCATCAGGTGTTTTAGACAGGCGCAGTAACGCAGCTTCACAGAGTTAAACAAATGCACCATAAACAAAAGCCATACACCTGAAAATAATATTTCCCAACAGTTATGACTATAGCTCAGCTCCCTGTAGGAAACTGTTCTTGGGAAAAGGAGAAATTCACCAACAGGAAAGAGGTCATTCATTCTGTCACCAGGGTAACTAATAGAGTGTGTGCTAAGCCTGTTTGTAGGAGCCAAGGTCTCACAGGCCTGTTCACCAGCATAACGTTCTTTGGAGGTACCAGGATCTATTAGATGTGAAGTCCATCAGAAGGTATTTAGGTCATTGGTGGTGTAATTTTTTGTTTGTGTTTGTTTTTCAAGACAAGGTTTCCCTGTGTAGCTTTGGTGCCTGTCCTGGAACTAGCTCTTGTAGACCAAGCTGGCCTCGAACTCACAGAGATCTGCCTGCCTCTGCCTCCCAAGTGCTGGGATTAAAGGCAGGCACCACTACTGCTCAGGTTGGTGGCGTGATTTTGAAGGGGCTGGTGGGACATCATGCCTTCCTAGCCCTATCTTTCATTTCTGGCCTTCTGGCCATGAGGGAAGTACTTCTGTTCCACCACACACTTGCCAGGGTGTGCTGTGCCCAGTACATTGGAGGCCTACAGGAACATGTCTGCCTGATGATAAAGTGAACCTTTAAAAGTATGAGCCAACAGAAAGGAACCTTGTCTTTTTATGAGCTGATTTATCTCAGGCATTTGTTGCTGTATCAGAAACTAGAATAACACGATGTATTAAACAAAGAAATCTCCAGCTGACTTCATAGAGTGTCTCTATGGAGACTATGAAGGGGACTTCATGCTGTTTGATCAGACCCCTTAACGTGAACCAGCACCGGCCTAGAGACCTCCACTGTGCATCAAGATTGCTTTCAATTGGATAGGAGATACATTTGGTTTACACCCATGCTGTTTTCTATGGACCACTTCCTCAAGCTTTCAATAAACACAAGGGAATTCAGGAAATTACAAAAACACCTTAAACATCGCGTGCGCACATACACACACACACACACAACCCCAAGCAATTGTAAAATCAAATCAGCCAGTACTAAGAATAAGCAGGTCAATATAAAAATATCAGTCAAACAAATCAACACAGTTCAAAACTGTTACTAATTTAATATGTATACATAGATCTAGCTTTTTAAAATAAATTCCATGCCTATAAATCAAAATATCTAGTGACCTTGTATAACACAACAGAGATAATGATCTTACCTTAAATAAGCCCTAAGCTACAAATCACAGAATATCAACAAAAGTTCATTAGGACAACTTAAAGATTGGTAAGGGGCAGGGGATAACAAATTCGGCAATGAAAACCAGCTGAAACAGGTTATAGCTGAAATCACTGTTAAGACAGACTTTCCTGACAACAAATACAAAGAACAGATAAAATGTGTGCCCTAGTAGACCAGTAAACACACGACTAGTAGACCAGTAAACACACGGCTGCTTCCCCGTGAGCATCCTGGAACTGAGTCTGGTAGAATCTGTTAAAGGCTGACATAGGATGGCCATCCCTTGAAACCTGCAACTAAAATGGGGCTTCACCACCCACTTCAGTGAGTGAGAGACACGCTGGACATGGGAGGCTTCACCCAGAGAGACCAGCAGGACCCACAGGTAGCTGCTCAATTTCTACAGAGTTTTGGAGGCAAGGCAGGAACGAGTGGATAGCAATCTTAGAAACGGGCTTTGTGCTGGTTCCAAGCCCTGGGGCTTAGGAGTGCACTCAGTGGAGTAAGCCCACTGTTAACTGACTGACTCTCCAAAGCACCATTTGGCAGCTTTCGGAGATCAGCTCACTGAAGCACAGTATTGGCTCCCTTAGAGCCAGTTCCAGTGTCAACGTGACCATGGCTATGAAATTTCTCGTTCTCTACCTCTTGATTTAGACAAAAGGAGTTAAAGGTAAAATAGCATTACTGAAGTGTGCTTACATATGCCAATCTGCCCACTGCTTGCCTCTGTGGATGGCTGCTGTTTTCAAAGGAGATGAAACAGCCCTCGCTGGCTTGCTTCCCACAGACCCACGACCCTGGCTTTACTGCTTCTCATGGTCTCCAGGTTGATTGACAACTCTGTTCTGCCACGAGCAACGAGTGATGAAACCAGTGGCTTGTTCTCTAGATCAATTCCTTTGTTTCCCTTTTTTAAAGGGTTTCTTAAATTGTATTTATTATGTGTAAAAAAATACACAAATACCTGAAAATGCACAGGACTTATTTGGCATTGTATTAAGATGTCTGTGTGTGTGATCATTAAATTGTTTCTTGACTGTTTTTGTTCTTTTTAATTTCATTGTGTGTTTGGGCATCCCAAAGTTATTCTGACATCAAAAAAAAAAAATGAGTATTCTCTTTTATTCCATTTCAGCACAGTTATGTAAGACTACTGTTTTACTCTTTTTCATTTTTTCTTTTCTTTTTGAGATTGTAATATAATAACATCACTTCTCCCTCTCCTCTCTCAAAAGCCTCCCACTGCTGCAGCAATCTTTCTGGAACAAGCACTCCGACACCAAGGAGAGTGAGTGGAAGGAAGAAGGCGTCACCAGTGGGCCGAAGCCCCCTGGAAAGGACAGCTCCCGAAAGGCCTCAGGAGCCTTTGGCATTCTCATTTTATGCTCTAAAACCATGAGGCGGGGGTGGGCAAGCAAGCAAGGTTTGCAGCAACGCATGTGGCAGCCAGCAGGTTGTTAAGGGCAACAACCCATTGTTTCAGCTGTTTCTCCAGATCACTCTGTTCCAGGGAGCCAGTGAAGTCACGGTTGGTAAACAGAAAGAACAAGTGGTGCTTTAAGTAAAACACTAACTAGATCCGCGAGCCGGTATCTAAGAGCCGGTCTTGTTGACCTTGTTCTACACCTCATTCCCTCCTCTTTGCCTCCGCCCTGTGAATCTGTCTTACAGGCACGGGCTCAGTCCCTGGTGGTCCACCACTGTGTTGTGCTGGACTGGCTCTCACTTGTGTCTCTAACCTTAATCCCTTCTAATAAATTTTTGGCATTTCTCATACTGTTGCCCACCATTTGGCATAAAAACAGCATTGTTCTTTTATAACCTCGTGTTTGTCTTTCCTTTTAGTGATAATCAAGTCATCCTCTGGGATTTTGGAGGACACTGCTGACAATGAGTCTATGTGGTTCTGAAGCACGGCTCTGCTCTCTTGAACAGTACTTAAGTTTTTCTTGATTTCAGTGGAGGGCCGGCTGTGCTGAACTTGTTGGATGCCTATCTCAGGGGCCCTGGAGGCCATGGACCCTATCAGAGCCATTCCTTGGTTATTAAAATGTTCCATTCCCTGGCAACCAAACACTATGAATAAGCTATAAACACAATGATGTGGACTTTATGGTACAAATGCCAAGAGAATCTGGGAGGAAAGGACGGGTGATTCACTGAAGAAATGGGGAATTTTCTCAGATTTGTGGATGCTCTAAGGACCAGCCCGAAGCTATGCAGAAGTCAGGCAGGCAAGTGAAGCTCACGAAGCTGGCAACATTCTACCTTCTACCCTTGCCGGTTTCTTAGGAAAACCCGCTCTCTGGTAAATGTTTACTACATTTATACAGCTAGGACATTCTAATATGGAATATTAGAGTCCACATAGCATTTCCTTTAATAAAACTTTGTATTTCAAATTTTTTTAAGTCTTAAAACAGGAAAGGTGCATTTTCAGATTTCATTGTTACTAAGTTTTCTTCCTTATCTTGGATCAGCTTCTTTATTTTATGTATTCAGAGAATAACTTCACAAAGGATTTTGATAATCCAAGGAAAATCATGTGGGCTAGCTATAACTCATCTTGGAATATAATTTACTCTATGATCTCTCTCATATGTGGAGGCTCAAAAAGGTCATCTAGAAGTTGAGAGTGGAACAGTGGTTGTGGAGCTGGAGAGTGGAGGCATGGACACAGGGTAAGAGGCTGGTCAGTGGAAACAGGACCTGTTAGACAGAAGCACTGTCTCTAACATACTGCAGAGGGTCCACAGCTACAAATGGACTAGTGCGTGCTTCAAAGGGGAAAGACCTGTAATGTTCTCACCACAAAGAAATGATACAAATTTAAGGTGGTGAATCTGCTAACTGCTTAGACTTGCTCATTATATAATCTCTACTTAGCTAGCTGCTGTGCTTGCTCCATGAATGCATGCTGTAATTACATAACTATTAGTGTCAATCAAACTAAGGCAGCGAGAACTTGAGTATAGCTCAGTGGCAGAACACTTCCCTGGCATTGACTAGGCCCTGGTTCAACCCCTAACATAGGAAAAGGTTTTGGAACAACAAAGATGTGTCCACAGTAATGTTTACATAGTTCAAAACAAAAAAAAATGTCTGTTTAAGCTACTGCAATGAAAGATGTGTGTCAATACCTAATCCATAGGCTTTTCTTGTTTATTGTAACTTGCTACTGCTTATAGGGAATTTATGGCCCATTTCTCATCACATAAATTTATCTCCAACTTCTTGACTCTTTATGTACTTGACACATCGGCAGGAATTTGGTGTCAATCTAGCCTGCCAAACCAAGTCTTAAACAATTAACTATATGGGCACAGTTCTTGTACCTCATTAACACCTGGCATGCCGGTAACACCGTCTGCTTTGCATTTAGATAAATTAGGGACAGGATGATCAAGCTCTACCTGCAGAAGGAAATCTTGACTTTGCAATACCTAAGCTCACTGAACAAACCAACGATAAATTAGTAACTTGCAGTGGAATCTGTGTTTTGCCTCACTAAACTCTCAACTTATTGAAGCTGTTATTATTCCAGGCCCATCCTTCTCACATCTTCCTTGCCTAAAGGTCTTCGAAACTTTGGTAGCATATTGACCCCCTGGGGTCTGTTATATTTTCCTTCTTGAATGCACAAAAATGGGTCACATTTCACAGCATGTATTGTTCCTGCGTCTGTCATTCCTGAAGGAATGTTTATTCACCCTTAAACAAGTACAGTTCTAAAGAGTGAAATAACACACCAGAAACCTTAGGAGCCTTCTCTAAAGCCCTAAGTGCTAGAGCTTTAGCAATTTAGGGAGGGGGTTCTCTCAGGTTTGTTTGTTGTTTGATGGAGTATCCTGTATGGTATAAGAGAGGCGTTGAACTTGAGATTCTCCTGCTTCACCCTCCTAAATGCTGGGATGGTGGGTGAGCACCACTGAGGGGCTGACCTGAAGCTAAGAAGGGATCAAAGCATGCCTACAACTCTGACTTTCTTATCCTGAGAACAGCAGGAGTTTCCCTGTCCCACCCTGTACCCTAACCCCTCAACCCCTCCTCCACCTCACCCTCTGCCTTGCTCAGGTGCCAACAGACCCCAGAAGATAGACTCCCCAAGGACACAGATGTGCCCCAGTGTGTGTAGCAACTGATAAGCTCATGTGCACTCCATTTCTGGATTGTAGGTCATTCCAGCCGTAGTCAAGTTGACAGATAATAGCCACCACCAACTGGCTAGCACAGAGCAGGAATCCTGGCTTGGCAGCTGTCTACGGCAACCACTGAGAAAGTTCTGCAATGCTGGGAAACACCTGTATCAAATATCATTGCAACAAGGCGGTCTGTGGATAGAGCCAGTCAGTAAAATACTCACCTTGAAGGCATGGGGACCTCAGTTCAAGCTCTAGGATCCACATTTAAACAAACAAAAACCTCAAGTGTGATGATATGCATTTGTCATCCCTGCCCTGGGGAGGCAAAGACGGGCAGATCCCTGGGGCAGACTAGCCAGTCAACCTGTTCCAGTTGGCATGCCCAGGCCAGTGAAAGACCCTGTTGCGCACCCCCCCCCTCCAAAATTAAAAGCACCAGGTGCACAGCACCTGAGGAAAAGTCAAGGTTGTTGTCAGACCCCCACATGCACACACGGGTATAGACACAATCACAGACTGTATCTTTGGAACACCATGTACACTGCTCTGCCTTTGGGGAGAACTGAGAACTGGGAGGGAAAGGGAGAATTTGCTTCAAGCTTTTATCATTCACTGCTCTGTTTGGATTTTTTCTTTTTTAATGAACATGTGTAACCTACACAATTTTAAGGACTTTTATTTTTGTTTTTGATTGATTGGTTTATTGGCTTGTTTTATTAATACAAGTTCTCACTATGGAGCCCAGGACCGAGACTGACCTCAAACTCACAATCCTCCTGCCTCAGCCTTCCAAATACTGGGAGTACAGATCTATGCTGCCCCATCATTTCCTGTGCGATGTCTTTTATTGAAATAAAACTAAGCTCCAAATAAAGATTGTGTTATAGGCAAATTTAGCAAATAGGTTTCTTACCATTTTATATTGCTTTTTGTTGAGGTATGGTCACCCTGGATGCTGTCCCCAGTCCCAGTCTGCTCTTCCCGGCCAAGGATGCTAACCATTTCATTAAGGAGCAAATGCTCCCAGCACTTTGGATGCAGGGTTACCACAGCCCCTACATTCTCCCTGAGGCAGTGAGCGGCTTTGACTTGGATGAATAAATTACCTCAATCAGTGCCCTTTCCTGCCACGGACTGCCTAGAAGGTGAGAGCAGGAGGTCTCTCCAATTGGACTTCAGAGCTCAGGGCAGAGCCTATGATCTGATCCTGCAGAGCAGAGGGGGCTCATTAGAGGCACCAAGTGTCAGGTGTCACCTTCCCCCAAGTCATAACGAATAAAGACCCTGTTACAAGTAGAAGACTCGAAGGAGTCTGCTTTAAATATTCAGATGAAAAAGATAATGCTACAGTGACTGAGGGTTTTCTTCTAAGTGAACTTCAACCTCCCACTTCTAAATATATCAGACCCACAATTCTGTACATGTGAAGAGAGGGAAAGAGGGAGGAAGAGAAGGAGGGAGGGAGAGAAGGAGGGAGGGAGAGGAGGGAAGGAGGGAGGGAGAAAAGGAGGGAGGGAGGGAGGGAGGGAGGGAGGGAGGGAGGGAGGGAGGGAGGAAAGGTATGCTATGTATGTACTGGTGCCTATAGAGGCCGGAAGGGGTCAGATACCCTGGTGCTAGAGTTACAGCATATTGTGAGCCACCTGATGTGGGTACTAGGAACCAAACCCAAGTGTTCTGCAAAAACAGCTGGTGGTCTCAAGAGTTGAGAGTTCTCTCCTGCACTCTCCATCCTGAATCTTAAAAAGCCAATTATGAGCTTTGCCACGGACGGATGGGAAACTGAAGAAGAAAACAAGCATTCTGTAGGACACTGGAGCGGCTGCTCGGCAGCACACAGTGAGCAGGGGCTCCTCCAGTCCCAGGCTCAGATGGGAGCCACACAGCCTCTCCACAGCTGACGACAGAAGTGAAATCCTTGGGTAAAAGGGGAATGCATGATGGTCACAAAACAAAAGGTAGCAAAATGACAGTGAGCTTCCTGCTGGTGTTAGTTACAGCTTCCGACATCTGTGTGGCACACAGGAAAGGGACAGCGAGACATAGCCTTCTCTGGGGACAACTGCAATTGTGGGATGTACAGGGAAACACATATTCTGTCACTCTGCCTTAGCCCTAGGCCCTTCTCCTGACATCCAGGTTCTCAACAGGCTCTGCCCCCACTTCTCTGGGCAGCACTGGAATCCAGTGTTAGCCTGTTCCTTTAAGATGCCCTTCACTCTCCCAGGCCAGATCCCACAGCCTGAGGACACCAGGCTGTCCCCATCCCTCTAGCCCTCAGCAGCTTTCACCCTGAGACAGAGTTAAGAAGCTGTATGTTCTGTGACCTAACAGCTCCTACTCTACGTACCTAGTTCATCCATGTCCTTCGTCATGTAGACTATCCTAAATTAAACCGCATGGGGTAAAACTTGCTCTCAGCTCCATGTCAGTTATAAAACTTGGTTATTTCTTTTGTTCGTGTTTTCTCTGAAGACTCCCGTGGGCCATGCTACCATCTGCCATCCTGTCCACTGGCCCCCTCCCCATTTTTTTAAGTTATCCCATCCTCGGTTTTATAAGGAAGCCTCTTTCTCTTTAAAAGTTTTACATTTCTTTACTATGTGTGTATGTGTCCATGTGTGTACTTTCCAGTTTTGGGTCCTTTCTTCTACCATGTGGGCCCCAGGTCATCAGCAAGTACCTGTAGAGCAATCCCTCTGGCCCCATCCCCTCTCTGCCTTTAAAGTTCTAATATATTACTCTCTTTCCTTTCCCATGCCCTTTCCTCTCAAGGCCACCCAGACTCTTGAGGTCCTTTCTCCTAATAAACCTAATTCCTGAATAGTAACCACGGGTATGCTCCTTTCCTGGAACCAACAACCCCTGCTTCTTCATTCTTCTATGTAAAGTCTGGGTCTGTGCAAGGGAAATAAACCATGTGGTCATGTGCAAAATCACGAGACTTCCAAGTTCCATCCACACCTCACTCTTCATGCCTCTTGCAATTACCACACACACACACACACACACACACACTCACACACACACACACACACACATACACACACACACTCACACACACACACACACCACACACACTCACACACACACTCACACACACACATACACACACACATCACTAATTCATCTATGACCCACTTGTCCTTCCCCCGTGCCACAAGTTCTAGGACAGAAGCTTTATTTTGTTCACTGCAATGTTCCCAACCCTAGGATACCATAGGATACACAGTAGGTTATCAGTAAATACGGATTAAATGAGCAGATGTGTCTGAGCAACCACTGGGCACATGCCAGTCAGTTAATGAATTAGATTATCAGAACATACTCAGTCTGTTCAAGGGGATATTATTTGACTAAAAAGGAAGAAAGTACCAACATGCGCCAGAGTGTGATGGATCCTGAACATGACGAGAAGATGAAGCCAGTCAAAAAGCCATGTTTTATGATCCCATCACATAGAACTGTCCAGAATAAGCAAGTCCATGAGGACAGAAAGATTGGTGATTGCCAGGGACTTGGAACCTAAGGAAAAGGACAGTGACAGCTACAAGATAAGGGCTTGGGAGGCTGGGGACATGGCTTCATTGGTAGAGTGCTTATCCAGCAAGAACAAGGCCCTACATGTTTTTCCCCAGCATAAATCAGGTGTGGTCATTTTAATACTGGGGAGATAAAGGCAGAAAAATCAGAAATTCAATGTCACCCTCAGTTACATAGAGATTGAGGCCATTCTGGGATACATTATACCCCGCCTGTAAAAGGGGGAGGAGGGCATGCAAGATTTGTCTTGATTTACCTCACTTAATATAACGATCAATAGCTCTATCCACTTTCCTGTGGATGTCAATATTTCATTTTTCTTTACAGCTAAAAAAAATCCCAGTGTAGAAATGTATCACATGTTCTTTATACATTCATCTGTTGATAGGCCATTAGGCTATGTCTGACTTAGAGTTCCTATTGTTGTGAAGAGATACCATGACCATGGCAACTCTTATAAGGAAAACCTTCAACTGAGGTGGTGCTTACAGTTCAGAGGCTCAGTCCATTCTAATCATGGCAGAGAGCAAGGCCACTGGTGTGCAAACAAATGCTCTCTAGGCCACATACTAAAATTCTTCTCCTCTGAAACCTCTTGAGCCAACATTGCACAGTTCAGATGATTCTTAGCACCACTGCCTTCCATGCTCCTACTAGTATGGCCCATTAAGCAGTGCTTAAAGCATTCTACTGCTTTCCTGCCACAAATGACCAAAGTCCAAATTCCTCCAAACAAAACATGGTCAGGCCTATCATAGCAATACCCCAGTTCACAGTATCAACTTCTGTCTTGAAGAGTTTCTACTGCTATGAAGAGACACTATGACCACAGAAACTCTTATAAAGAAAAAAACTTTAATTGAGGTGATAGCTTACAGTTCAGAAGTTCAGTCCATTATTGTCATGGCTGGGAAAATGGTAATGTGTGGGCAGACATGGTGCTGGCTACATCTTGATCAGAAGGCAATAGGAAGTGGGCTGTCCATCACACTGAGCAAAGTTTGAGCAAAAGAGACCTCAAAGCCTGCCCCCACAGCAGCACACTTCCTCTAACAAGGCCACACCTCCTAATAGTGCCAACCCTATTAGGGGTCATTTTCTTTTAAACTAGCACAGACTGCTTCCCTATCTTAGCAACTGTGAAGAGTTCAGCAATAAACATGGACCTGCAAATGTCTCTGTAGATGCTGACTCCAGATCCTTTGGGTATATACTCGGAGGTGGTATAGAGCTGGGGCATGTGTTGATGTGTTTTCAGCTTTGCAGAACTGTCCACACTGGTTTTCATAATGGCTGTACTAGATTATATTCCCACCGGCAGTGTATAAAGGTCCCTCTATCCCCATACCCTCACCAACCCTTGTAGGATTTCCTGGTTTTGGCCACTCTAACTGGGCTGAGGTAGAGCCTCAGAGCAGTTTCAATCCACATTCCCCTGATGGCCTATCATATGAAACACCTTCAAAAAGCTTTGGCCATTCATATTTCTTCATTTAAGTACTGTTTATTCAATTATTTAACACATTTATTGTTTATGTAGGGGATGTTTGATTGTTTGAGTTCTCCATAGATTCTAGACAGATGGGCAGTTGGTAAGGATTCTGCCCATTCTGCAAGCTGTCTCTTCATGTACAGAGTGATTGTTAAGCCCTCCCTAGGGTCCCCCCTTCTCTGCACCCTTTGACTCCTCCATAGCATCTTCACACATCCAACCAAGCTCACCTCCCCTTTTTTTTTTCTTACTCCCCTCAGCCTATCTAGAGGTGGGCCATCTTCTCTTTTCCAGAAAGAATCAGACCTTCTCAGAGACCGAGCACTCTGCATTCTCAGAGAAAAACTTTAGGTCAAAAAATCAGAGCTGTGTGCCAGACTCTTATTAAGCTATAGCTCCTGGCAGTTTTCTGAACACAGCTGATAATGAAGAAAATATTTCCCAGCAGGATATCTTGACTCTTGGCTTCACTGATGGGTAGAGTCAATACCTTTAGTACAAAAGGAAAGGAAAGAAAACCTTGAAGGAAAAACAACAAATATCTTGCTTCTTGTTTTCACAGACCATGAAGAAATCAGCTCCACCAATCAGCTTGAGTCCCACATGTGCCTGTAGGTTACAGAGGCAGCTACTGAGTCCTTAAAAGAGGGGTCATCGCTAGGATCTCACTGCGGGCTCAGCTCCAGGCTGAGCAGTACAGACATCACATGCTTAAGACGCCATGCACTCCGGGATTCCCCCAAATGCCAAACTGTGACTTGGCTGTGCATTTGAGCAGGTTTCTTGGCATTACTGACTCTGTGGGACAGATGAGCCTCCATGATGGGGACTCCCCAGGGCTCAGGAGGATGTTGGGAAGCATCCCTGGCCTCCACACCAGCAGCATCTCCAGTTGTGCAATCAAAAGTGTATGATGGATGGAAGCAAGTGAAAGCCACACTATACTAGAGCTAAGCTTGAGAAGGGTTGGAGCCACTAAATTAAAGGTGTGGGAGGAATATGCTTCTCTGGCATACGACCAGGGGCTCAGTAAAAGTCCTGCTGACTTATTTGCAGAGAGAAACAGCAAAGCCATGCACTGGAAAGTCTCAGGAACACAGTGGAATTTACAGCTGCTAAAGCCAGCAAGGTCAGAAAAGGTCACGTCAGTGAGAGCATACAAGATGCTAAGCGGTGGGGTGGAGTGAGTTGGAAGACCGTGACCTAGGGTTCATGTCCCAGAATGGTAGCCCACATGGAACACTCTTGAAACTTTCTCTTTCTTTTAAAGTCAAGTTCTAAAATGAGGGGAAGAGAAAGAGTCGTGTATTTCTTTGTGAGATGAATGACCCCTCTAGTAATCCTCCTGCCTCTGTCTCCTTCAGCAAATCCTACTTGCATGGGCCATCATAACCGGCACTTCCTACCCCTCTCGTCTGAGTCTCTGTGCTATTTCCTATCTGGAGGAGCCAGTCTGCAGATCCCCAACATCTCAGTCTGTGCAGAATGAGGAGGATATTACGTGAGCAGTGGGCAATGGAGAACTCGGCCTCCTGACACCCCCACAGCTAGTACCATGTCTCACAGCAGCCGAGACCAGCCTGGATTTCAGAAGAAGGGATGCTCCATGCTCTCTTTGACTTCCAGAACCTTGAATCTTTTCCTCCTCAGATGAGAATAAAATGAAGAGGTGGATCCGTGCATTCACATTCATCTCACAAAGCAGTACATGAGAAGCCAGGCAAGTGGCTGCCTCCAGGGAACCAAGAGAGAGCAGTTGAACAAACGTTCAGTGCACAAAGCCCTGTGTTGGATGAGAAGGGCGGTTTCTCCCACCCTCGGAACAAGCGTGGATCTCCACATCTGCTCTCCCCAGTGGTGAAATGGCATAGCGAATGTGAAATGCAGAATTCGCCAGCTCGGCAAACAAGCAATCACTGCAAATGAAGTCACAGCACCAGGCAATTGAATTCGTGTGTCTCCTAAACCAAATTCAACAATTCGCCCAGTGAGAGAGATGCCTCCTTAGCTTGGACGGTCACTCCTGGTCACCATTGGGTATTGAGATCACATCTCCGATGATACACTTACAGGGTGCTCAAAGACTGAGAAAGTCAACCATCCCACCCCACCCTGGACTCGAGTGCTCCCCAGTTAGGGGTGGAATGCAAACACAGTCCTGTTTCTTCACGCTTTCCACAGACTCCTCCATTTCTCTGCAGTTCTAAGCTACTCTTGCAAGTGTTTTATAGTTGGAGGGGAGGACGGGGGCTACAGAGGCCAGGAATAACAGTGACATCCACAAGTTAGACCTTTAATCTTACTAGTCTACAGGGAACATTTATACACACGAATGTCCTGGAAGACAAAATGAGAAGAAGAAAAATTTCTTTAAACAACTCTTCTCTTAAAATCAAAGGTTCACAAAGAACATAACTAAATGCATGGCTGTTTGTTTCCCTCGTGACATAAAAAAGAAAGGTGGCTTCAACTAAACACAAAGCCATTGCTGCTGACTGTGTGACCAACAATCACACACAAAAGTCTTTCTGAGACTGAGCTCCAGGACACTTGAGTCTATCCACTGATGCAGCTGCCAAGATCACTTCCTCTAGACAAGGCGCTCAAACTAATGGCCGTTCCTAAGTCAAGTGGGTTTCTGCAGCTGTATAGAGCTGTTTGGACCGAGAACTTAAACTCACACTCCACTGGTCCAGCACACAGGCATTAGGAATGGAATCACATCAGCTAACATGTCCTCAGAGTTCAAACACAGTCTGTCTGTTCCTACTGTGGAGCTAGGAGTGACCGAGTCACCTTCAGGAGTGCACTACCCCAGTGCAGACACCACAGAACCCCTAAAAAAGATTCTCTGGCACACAAACAGCTTCCTGTACCTACTAAGGAGCTTAGCCACCTATATTATATTGCCTATCTTCACCACCATCATATGCCAGCCAAATTTTTAAAGAACAGTATATAAATTTAAATTAAAGGTATTTAAAAATAATATTTTGATATTATAATAAAATAAATTTTAAGATACTATTTTGGTATTATAATAAAATAAATTTTAAAATAATAGCTTGGTATTATGATAAAATTATAGGTGGTACACTAGTAAAGGGACCTTAAGCAGGGCACCAAAACCAAACAGGCTTTGTGAGTTCTTGTGCTACCCAGGACTGCAAGCAAAAAGGTTATTACCAGATATAGCCTCTCAATCTTTAAAAAGATAATGTTTTATTTACTCCTTTAAGGTATTTTATGCTTATATGTTTTGATTATATCTGTCCATCCTTACCTCCCTCCAACTCTTCCTAGTGACACCCCACTCCTATCTGTCTTAGTTGGTGTTATTGTTGCTGTGATGAAATACTATGGCCAAAGCCATAGGGTGGAAAGGGTTATTCAGCTTAGTAAGCCAGGGCAGGAACTCAAACCCAGCAGGACCTGGAGGCAGGAGCTGATGCAAAGGCCACAGAGAGGTGATATTTACTATTTGTCCCTCCTGGCTTGCTCAGTCTGCTTTCTTAGAATACCTAGGACTACCAGCCCAGGTATTGAATTTCATATATTAAAAAGAGGATGCTGTCCAGTGGTGCACCTTTAATCCCAGCACTCAGGGAGGCAGAGGCAGGTGATTGTGTGAGTTTGAGGCCAGCCTGGTCTAGATAGTGAGTTCCAGGATAGCCAAGGCTACACAGTGAGAGCCCATCTTAAAAAGAAAAAGAAGTGCTCTAGACTACATTACAAATTGATCAGTTTTACGGCTTTGCTTTCTGAGTTTTCCTTCCTGCATGCTGCCCATCAGCCAGACTGTTGCCCTGGCACCCCATCCGACTCAGTCTTGAAATTTACCACTTGAGCTCCATACAGAGCAGTCCAGCCTTCCTCGCCTGCATGCTCAGTATGGTGTGTATGTGTGCGTGTGTGCGTGTTTGGGCGGGGATCAACAATGTTCTATAAAGTAGAGATTATGCTGGAAAGAAGGAGTGTAAATTGAGACTGCACTTTCATTTCCTGACCACCCAGACCTGGATAATCACACAAAAACTACAGTAATTACAACACTGTTTGGCCAATGGCTCAGGTGTATGCCTAGCTAGATCTTACATCTTAAATTAACCCATTTCTATTACTTTATATTTTACTTCACATCTTGCTTCTTGGATGGCTACATGGCATCTACCTGACTCCACCTTCTTCTTCTTCTTCTTCTTTTTTTTTTTTTTTTTTTTTTTAGGTTTTTTCGAGACAGGGTTTCTCTGTGGCTTTGGAGTCTGTCCTGGAACTAGCTCTTGTAGACCGGGCTGGTCTTGAACTCACAGAGATCAGTCTGCCTCTGCCTCCCGAGTGCTAGGATTAAAGGCATGCGCCACCACCGCCCGGCTCTGACTCCACCTTCTTTCTCCCTGCATTCAGTTTAGTTTTCCTGTCTAGCTATATTCTGCCCTGCCATAGGCCAAAGCAGCTTCTTTATTAACCAGAATATGAGTAAAACATATTCATAGTATTCAGAGGGGAATCCCACATCAACTCCCCTTTTCTGTCTAAATAAAAAAGGAAGGTTTTAACTTTAACGTAGTAAAATTACATATAAAAGAACAGGTATCAAGAAAGAATTACAGCTACAATATTTAGTTTATTTGTATCATCTATTTTATCATTGTGAGCATATCTAATTTATCATAACTAAGGAAAACTATAACTGTAACTATCTGTCTTCAACTCCATCAAAGAGCCCAGAAGGATAGAAAACTACCTAAGTAAACAAGAAGTGCATTGTAAGCAACTTCCAAAACTCTAGAATTGACAGAGACATCTCGCTGCCTGGACAGTCACCCAAAGTTCTTTTGTAACATTGGGGCATCCATCTTCAGCCTACAGGCCCATCTGTATCTGGCAGACTTTCCCATGAAGTAGGAAATTTGCCTATATTAGCAGTTTGTAAGTCACATTTTTGTGTGTCTTGCAGAAAGTCTGTCATTCTGCTTCATGAAGCAGGAACACTGAAGGACGGTCTCACCTTCTTTAGGCAAGTTCAGCAGTCATTTATCTGTGGGCCCTGCATGTCCAGTTTATACAGCATAACATCAAGCAGTCCAGGCAAGAGCAGTTTCTTGCCCGAATAGCTAGCCTTGTCACTTTGAAGGCCTATTCCGTAACAAGTCTCTTCAGTGCCCATCAACCAAGGGAGAGAGAGAGAGAGGAAGAGTAGGAGATTTAAAATCCATTGATTTCAAGTCAGCTAGAAAATTTCCAGAACCTAAGTGAAACAAAACAGCTAACCACAGGTCATGTACACCGCACTAAATACCCTTTCCTAGATGTCTGACACGACCCAGAATTATGAATAACATTATGGAATATATGTGCTAAAAAATATTGCCCACTTATGTCCTGTCACCTTGCTCCCAAAATGAATTCAAAGTTGTGTCTTTGCCCTCAAAAAAAGTAAAATCTAATCAGATAGAATCGTGATGACTAGAATAATCCTCAAATAAAAATGTCTCAAGGGTAAAATTGTTTTATAAATAAAATACTGTTTTGGGGGAAAAATCTGGTCATAGGGGGAAAACCCTCAAATTATCACAGGAGCAAATAAAATCTCCCCCTGCAATTCAGTGAGTCTATCCTAGATTCACAAGATTCGACAGTGTTTAAATCATGTCAACGACGTCATAGAGCAGTCAATACCTGATCTCGTTCCAATTAACAGGAGGATGAAAATGAGAAGATTGCTTAAGAAACATTTTTGGGAAGGTTCAAGAGCTGGAAAAATAAAATTCAACCACAAAGATGTCAGGTCCCCAAACATGCCAGCTGCTTTCCTCAGGTGGAGCCAGTGCCCCTGCAGTGAGCCTGTGGGACGCCTTGCTGGGTCAGCCAGAGCCACTCCACTGGGAAAGAAAACTTTGACCTTTGGTTAGTTATAGGATTGGAAAAGGAAGTTGGCATTGGCAATCAAAGGAGATCTGGTCACTAATTAGGCAGAGACTCTAATTAGCAAACACCTGCTTACAGTTCGTTATCTCCTGCACATATGGTCAGAAATGCAATGCCCCTACACTTGCAAGGTATAGGTATGTCATCTCTACCTAAATGCCTTTTTAAAACTTTTTGTATAAGTTTTTTCATGCAATATATTTTGACATATTTTCCCCTTCCTCAATTTCTACCAGACCATCCCTACCTCCCTACACATATTATGATTATGTTCTTTTTTCCTCTTAAAAAAAAAACAGGCCAGGAAGTAGTGGTGCACGCCTTTAATCCTAGCACCCAGGAGGAGAGGCAGGTGGATCTTTTGTGAGTTTGAGGCCAGCCTGGTCTTCAGAGTGAGTTCCAGGACAGCCAGGGTTACACAGAGAAACCCTGTCTCGAAACAAAATAATACAAAACAAAACAAAAACAAAGACAAAGAAACAAGAAACACATGCACAAAACACACACACACACAAAAATGAAGATCAAAATAAATAGATAAAAGATGAATGATACAAAAATTGCCCAAACAAAGCAAAATGAGAAAAAAAAAGCATAAAAATAACAGTGAATTCATTTTGTGTTAGCCAACAACTCCTGGGTATGGAGCCTGTCCTGAGGCGAAGTTAATATAACTAATGAGATTGAGTTTTTTCTTTGCCAGTGTTATCATTGGAGATAGCTTCTGCTATCATTGGAGATGCCTGATGCGACAGTCCCTGTGAGTTCATACGACATCAGTCCTGCTGTGTCTAGAAGACAAGGTTTTCTTGATGTCACCAACCATCCCCTCTCGCTCTTACACTCTTTCTGCCTCCTCTTCCACATAAATCCCTAAGCCCTGACTGGAGAGGCTTTGATAGAGCCCTTCATGCTCCAAAGTCCCTTATTTTCTGCACAGTGTTGGTGATTCCCATATGTAGCATAAATAACTTTCTCTGATGACAGCTGAGCAAAGCACAGAAGTATGGTTGCAGTAATATGTCATCAGGAATTATCATGTTCCCTTAACAAATCATAGTAATAGCTTTCCCCCTAAGCTCTTGAACTACCTATTCTCAGGTTCTCAGCCACTTGAGCAACGTCAGACATCGGCTCCCAACTGAAAAGTGAGTCTCAAATCCAAGCATAAAGTGGTTGGTTACTCCTGTAACACTAGTGCCACTATTGTGGCAGTGTGTCTTGAAGGTAGCTCACTTCTGTAGGCCACAAGGATTACAGCTAGAAAGTATTGGTGGTTACCTTTCTCCTCTGGTAGCAGGCAGACTACCTTTCCTTTCTGCATGCTAGTCAGTGGGGTGAAGCGTCTAGCTGAGCATCAACTTGACTTGTTCGTATTCAACAACAAATATCAATATGATCTTCAGCATTAGAACCTTACCATCAGGTTGTAGAGAGTAACCAGTTAGACTTGGTAATAGCTTGTGGTGTTTGAAAGTTTCTGTGGGTACCCTTTAGCCAAAGACTCAATGAGATATAACCCATCCCTGGCACTGGAGTTTTTACTTTGTGACATACAAAGTCTAGATGGAAGATTATTTAACCTATTATTTGATCACTTCATTTAGATTTTTTTAAATCTATGTATATACTTTAGAATGCTTCTACAGTAGTAAGTTTCCAAATGGTTTTCAAATGACATTTAGTTTAGTTGTCCTTCCCAGCATTTTCTCCTTTACTCTTCTCATCCATTCCCAGCCCTATTAAATCTTCCTATTTGGGTTTCCCCTTCATATCTCTATAACAATATATTCTATTTCCCTCTCCTTGCTAAGAGCCTCTCCTCTGCCATAGTCCCTTGCAAAGTATATAACCTCTGTGATATTTAGACTATAGCACACTTAACTGAATACTTGAAAACTCATATCCACATATAAGAGGAAACGTGTAGTATTCATCTTCTGAGGTCTGGGTTGCCTCACTCAGGATGAATTTTTTAGCTCCACCCATTTACCTATGATTTCATTGTTAACAGCTAAATAACATTCCATTGTGTAAATTTGCCATTCAGTTGATGGGCAGTAATGTAGACTGTAATGACCTGGGTGTGTAAACAGTTCCGTTTTGAAGTGACTGGTACCCACACATTACTGAACTGTAAGAGCCAAGAGTCTGACTCACTATCTCATACTTATCTAGTCACTTTTAGCTTGGAATTGAAAAGAAATGTAAACAGGTTAAGTGGGCTTCACAACAGTGCTAAAGCATCCTCTTCATTTTCTTAAACCAGAAAAAAAAAATGTGAGTTACTCCTACATCCTCCCAAGGATCCTTCTACAAAATGATTTCATCTAAGACTTAAATTAGAAAAAATATTTCAGAAAAGATCCCTTACCCATAAAACAATTAAAATGATATACAGGGGAAGTCCCATTAAGGACAAAACAATAAAAGTTGCCCCGCAGAGTCATATGGTGGCATTGCTTACAATTTTTTATCCGACTTTACAATAGTTGTTGAATTCCTATGAGGAACAACTTCTTTTGCCGAAGCTCTGCTGATGAGCACAGTACACAACAGAGCCGCATCTGCTCATCTCCTCAAAACATCAAGGCACTCTAGCATCTACTCTGAAAGCATCCTCAACTTGGCAGTGCAGAGGAGCCTTCCGGACCCAAACACTTCCAGTGCAAACAGAGCCCACTCCGTGAGCGCCACCATCTCAAACACTTTTCATTTTATCATTTGGACCCTTTAAGTTTTATAGCCTGACTTGGGCACAGAGCAATACCCACAGAAAGAACAAATGCTTGTAAATGAATTCAGCTTGTCATTATGAAAAGGTTTTTTCATCTAATGGTATGCACACCATCTCTAAGCTCCAAGCATATTTACTCTGCAAAATCCTTTATTAAGTCATTTATGACTTTGCTACCAAAAATATAATTGTAAACTTGAAATGGTGTCCTTAGATGTCCATTGGTAGCTATTAAGAACCGACTCAGAACCTTCCATAGGGGCCTCTTTTGTGCCTTCCCAGCAATAGGCCCTGCTGGGTTCATCTGCTAGTCCACACTGAGGACCAAGCTGGGTGATTTATTTCTGTCCCTCCTGTTTGCCAGGGAAATGCAAGGCTTTCCTGCTCTCATCCCCAACTTCTGGAACTTGGCGCACTTATAAATTGCTTCCTGATCTTCCAATAAGCTAAACCCCCAAGGCACTTAACAATTAAAAGAAGGAACCAAAGGTACTTGGTTGGAACATGTCCATCCTGCATAAAATCTAGTTGTTCTTTTTCCGTGATCCCTAAATTGCTCACACTGCCCAGGTAGAAGTGGAAATTGCCACATAATTTAATCTGTGTGGGCTTTTAACCTTTATGCGACCAGAGAATAACTTAAGAAATTTTAATCCTCCCTCTCCAACTCCCCCCTTGAAAGGAATAAAAATTTTAAGGCCACTAAGAGAGTTCAAGTTCACACTGAAGCCCTCTGGGCTAAGAGATTTAGAATGCCATGAGCCAGCACTTGTATACCCATTACAGAGCCATGCAGGCAGGCTCAAATAAGATCATCTGGTTTCCAAGGCCCCCACAGGGCACGCTTTTATTTAGTATCACCAGGCCTAGAACTTATTGTATCTTTGCTAGTTCAATCTGTTTCCAAAATATTGTGTCCTTGAGGCACAAATACTGGCTAAGCAAGCTCAGCCCACCATGGTCTCAGAATAGCACTTTCAAGAAATGCTAGATTTGTACAGAATGAGAAAAGATCTTCACCAACCCCACAACAGACAGAGGGCTGATCTCCAAAATATACAAAGACCTCAAGAAATTGGTCATCAAAAGAACAAATAAGCCAATAAAAAAACAGGGGGATGGGTACAGACCTAAACAGAGAACTCTCAACAAAGGAATCTAAAATGGCTGAATAAGATCATTACTAAATCTTTCACAAAGGCTCTGAGTCCTATTTCTGGAACTATCTGTTTTGTGGTATAATCGTGTGTGTGTGTGTGTGTGTGTGTGTGTGTGTGTGTGTGTGTGTTCATGTTTATAGGCCTGTACATGTAAGTTCTGGTGCATGTGCACATGTGTGTATGTACATATGGAGGCCAGAGGTCAGCCTTGGATATTATTCCTCAAGATGCTACCTAGTTTCAGGGTCTGCTACTAGACAGGAACCAGGGATTTGTCTAGGCTGTCTGATCAACAATCTCCAGGAAGCCATCTCTCTCTGCTTCCCCCGCACTGGGAGGGACTAAAGGACATGCCACCATGCCCAGTTCTTTATGTGGATTCTGGAAACTGAAGTCAAGAACTCATGCTTGTGTGGCAATCACTTTACTGACCGAGCTTCTCCCCAGCTGCCATCTTACCATGCATTCTTGGGGACATCACTTGTCTTGACCAGAGCTTCTCCATGTACAAAGTGAGAAAAGTAGAATACTTTTTAAAAAAATATCCAAAATTCCTTTATTCTCAGTCAAATTACATGGTGATGAAACCTACCTGGTATATGCTGGGATGGATCTGAAGAGGCTGCGTTCACCTGCTAGCCGAGTGCCACCTTCTATCCTCAGTATTATCGCTCACCTGCACAGGCTGGAATTCAACGGTTTCTTTTCAACAAGATTTACCATGCAAAAGGCACTGATCAATAGAAACATAATCACAGCTCCATCAAAGTCTAATGGATTTCTCCATCCATCCGAGCAGGAAGTCAGCCAGATATATGGGGAGCAGTGCTTTACTGGTGAGTGATAATGAAACAATGAAATACTAGGGAACAAACTACCGGTGACATCAGCGAAGGGTAGAAAGAAACATACAATTAACTGATCTAGAAAGATAGGCTATCATTAGGGGACACTATAAAACAGGAAGCGGACACCCTCAGGGAACACGGCCTTCAATGGAAGGTTATTGCATTTATTAATTCCTTTACTGGCACCTCATGCATGTAACTCAGAGCACTGCAACACCACAAGAAGATATTTTTGCTTCCCCCCCTCCATTAATCTTCCTTGCAAGGCTGCTAGCAAAAAAAAAAAAGAAGAAGAAGAAGATGCCCATACGTATGAATGAGGAGGTCAGAGGTCATCATGTATCTCCCTCCATCACTCTCCCCCTTATTCATTGAGGCAGGGTCTCTCACTGAATCTGGTGTTCACTAAACTCAATAGATCCTCCTATCTTAAGGGCCCTGGGACAGGAGCTGGGATTGCAGGGGTGTGTACTACATCTGGCTTTTTTCCTGGGTTCTGAGGATCCAGACTCAGGTCGGCCCTTGTGCTTCGCAAACTGAGCTATGCCCCAGAAATCAGCATTTCATAGATGGGAAACGCATCTACTGAGATCAACAGCAATTTCTTAAACACTGATACCCCCAAATGACAGCTATACATCACACAATAGGGGCGCATACTTCAGACCACCCCTGCACGGCTGTGTTTTGCAGCCTATCAATGTTTCGAGCCAGGTATGTAGTGTCAAAGCATCTACAGAAAACATGCTAGAGACAGCATCATTCCTAAAGGCAAAAATTCTGCTACCTGGACCAGAAATAATAAATGGTTGATGGTCCATTTGGATTGTTACAAACTGATTTGTATTAAATTTGTTTGTAAAGTAGGAAACAGCCTTCATAAACACGTGTATATAAATTATCATTTCTGTGGTTGTAGGTTTTAGTTGTCAATTTGACACAATCTAGAATAGTCTAGGAAGAATTCTATTGAATTTCTCAATGAGGAATTGTCTAGATGAAGTTGGCTCTTAGACATGTCTATGGGGAACTATCCCAATTACATTAATTAATGTGGGAAGACTAAGCCTAACGATGGGCAACACCATCCCCTAGATTTTGGTTCTGAGCTATGTAAGAGGGGAGAGAGCTAACTGAGCACTACCAAGCAGTCTTTCATTCTCTCTCTGCTCTTATGTGCAGGTGTAAGCAGCCACTTCAGGTTCCTGCTTCCTTGGCTTCCTACAATGGTAGTCTGCCACCTATAATTACGAGCCAAAGAAATGCTTTTCCCTCTAAGTTGCTTTTGTTAGGGCTATGTTATCCCAGCCACAGGAAATGAAACTACACCAACCTCTAACCTGACATTGTGCGTCTCATCTAAACTTGTCACGATCTGTGTGACAAGTCTTCATGTCACTTGAACTGTCTCAGCAACCATTTGCAACCTCCACTTTTACTGTAATCTGTCATGATGTAGCTCCAATGGGATTTAATTTGTCAGCAGGTCAAGGAGCTGGAAAATTAATATCTGTTTAGCTAAATAGATCATATCTATTAGCAAACTTGTCTAAACAATTTGGTATGATTGCCTACGATGTACAGAAACAGGCCATTCATCATCTGGAGTGTCTCTTAAAACCACAAACTTGTTTACAATGTACCCATGATAAAAAAGAGTGTGTGTGCACCTGTGAACACAGTCTATGAACCATTAGGAAGGCTTTTGTTTTGTTTTTGGTTTTTATTCATGTTTGCAAAGCCTAAGGCTCAGTAATGATAGTAAAAATGCTGCATCGCTGAGTTGTCTTCCAGCCCCACTGTGTGTGTGTGTGTGTGGTGTGATGTATGTATAAGTTTATGGTGTGTGCCTGTGTTGTAGAATATTAAAGGTGTGTTGTGTTTATTTATGCTGTGGAACATTTGTTTAATGATGTAAAGATGTGTTACATTCTTTAATGTTGCATTTGTTTAACTCTGTGTTACTTTGCCTGTCTCAAACACCTGATTGGTCTAATAAAGAGCTGAATGGTCAATAGCGAGACAGGAGAAAGGATAGGTGGGGGTGCCAGGCAGAGAAAATAAATGGAAATAGAAAAAGAGGAGGAGGAGGAGGAGCAAGAAAAGGAGAGGGGACACCAGAGGTAAGCCATCCAGTCACATAGCAAGCCACAGAGTATGAAGAAAGAAAGATACATAGAATAGAGAAAGATAAAAGTCCAGAGGCAAAAGGTAGACAGGATAATTTAACATAAGAAAAGCTGTCTAGAAACAAGCCAAACTAAGGTCCAGCATTCATAAGAGTAAATTTCTGTACTTATTTGGGAGCTGGGTAGCGGGCCCTCAAAGAGTAAAGAGCAAAGAGTTAAAAATACACACACACACAACTACACACCTGTGTACACATGAAGCCAGAGGTGATTTTCTAGATCATTCTCCCATATTCTTTTTTGAAACAGTCTTGCTAGCCCTGGCTAGTCTCAAACTTCCAGAATTCCAGCTTCTGCTTCGTAAGTGGCTAGAATTATAAGCCTGCACCACCAAGACCACCAGAGTGCATTTACATAATGATTTTTTGGTTTGGGGTTTTGGATTTGGTTGTTGTTGATGATGATGATTTTAAATTGCAAAGCAAGGTAGTAAATAGACTACACCCAGCCTGATCTACTTAGCAAGAGTTTATCTTGGGAAAAATAAAAGTAAAATAAGCAAGAATCACTTCTAGAACTTTCTTTGAATTCTGTTTCTTCCTTGCACAATCCTTCCACCTAGATGGTGATCTGTGTCGATTCTACTTCAGATTGTCCCCAATCTGCCTCATGCAATACGATTAAAAAGTCCTTATGCCTGATACAAAGTTCCCACAAATAAACTCCAGCCCTTTTTATTGCAAGATTCTCCATTCCACCCTCAGGAGCTCCCTGAACAAAAGGGTGTATCCTTATAGAAGCAAGATAAACTGTAAAGTCAGGTGGATCCAGGTTCAAATACCTCCTTGGTCACTTTCTGGCTGGGACTTTTGGGCAAAGAGTACACCTCTTGGATCTTCGGACCAGTATATACAAAGTCTAGACTAAAAGACCTCCAATTTGCACACTCGTGTCCAGAGCAACACAATGCTGGTAAACTTGAAATAGGTAAGGCCTTGGAGCAACCTGAATGGCCACCAATAGATAAACAGATAGAAAAATGATACATTCAACAGGGCAATTTTCAGCCTTGACAAAGGAAGAAATTATGGCGTTGATGAAGCTCCAGGATATTATATTATGTGAAACAAGCCAGGCGAAGGAATACAAAGCTGCATATGTTCAACCACATGAGGCATCTTGAATAGGCACATTGACAGAAGTGGATTTTGGAACTTAAACGATCAAGTTTGCAAGATGAGAAGGTTCCAAAAACTCCCTTGCATTACAGCCTGAATGCACCAAACACCGGTGAACCACACACTTCAATGACTGATGGATTTCATGTCATGTGGTCTTGATGCATGTTTTTTAAAGATGGCTGGGACTGTTAGAAGATGAAATAAAGTTATGCTTATAAAGAACTGAGCACAGGCTCTGCCCTCGAGAACCATCAATCAGCGAGCCAGAGACCAGCTCCCGCCAGGTCTACAGTGAACATGTATTTTGGACCTGGCCCTGTGTTGAATTCTCAGGACAATACACTTGAGAAAGACACACTGTCCCCTCTGATGGGTCATCATGTCACCAAAGAAGTAAATCTGGCACAAGCAAAGAGTCGGGACACTGGGCTGCAGGAGAGCAGAGACGGGGAAACAGATTGAAATTTCAAGGATGTTAATACATCAGGGTGTCTTGGCCCAGAGCCTGGCCTGGAACCAGGGCACAGGTGTGCTGGACATTGTTGCCATCATCCCATCCACCATGAAGGACAATGGGACAAGAGCTTTCTCTATCACTGGAATTACCCATGGCCTCCACCCAGGAAGAGACTACCTAACTCACACCAATCCCTGGAGTTCATAACTCCCAATCAGGTGAAAGTTAGAAGTCAGGTCCCAGCGGAGGAAGGCATGGCTATCATGGAACATCCACCATGTGCCAGCCCCCACCACGTGCTGAATAATAGTGTTCTGATCCTCCAGTGTGTCCAACACATGCAGCTGGAAGACAAGCGAAACACCATCTCAGCCCAACCTGCCCAAGGGCTGTGACCCTAAATCTACTGATCCGATGGTTCATCCTCCTTCTAGACTTGAGACTGGAGGTCACGCCATAACATCTTCCCATGTCCTGATAGGGCCATATTGTGTGACAATTGCAAAGTGTCTTTAATGGTCTTGTCTTTCCATCACTAAACTGGAATCCGTTCGTATGTTTATGAAGCACATTTCAGAGACTCAAACTACTTCTTAACCAAAAACAGAATTAAAAAACAAAACAAAAAAAAAAAACAAGCAGATTCACAAGTTGAATTTGTGAGTCTTGAACACAGACTTACCCAAAGAATTGAGAGCAGCCCATGACAAAGTGCGACAGCACACTGCTAATTAAGAAGGCTCACACGGCAGCCTGTGCCTCAGGAGGCCTCGGCAGACCTGATCCACGGAGCCTAGAAAGAAGTACTTTGTCATGATGTACAATTGATGTGAACAAAAATGTGTCTCCCCTCTTTCCAAACTAGTCAAGAGACAGCACAAAGCCACCCTTAGTCCCTCATGTCCCCCCACAGAGACTATCATTCCTATAATGGTCTAATGTGTATTGTAAATAGAAGTTTCTGTTCTGTCTGGCCTTGCTGCTGTTCAGTTCCAAAGAAACACACAGAGGGTTATATTAGTTATAAACTGTTGGCCTATTAGCTCAGGCTTATTATTAACTAGCTCTTACAACTCATAATTATTGTCTATGTTTAGCCACATGGCTTGGTATCTTTGCTCAGTAAAGTGGTCTCATCTTGCTCCTTCTGCATCTGGCTGGTGACTGATTCTCTGCCTTGCCTCTTCCCAGAATTCTCCTAGTCTGGTTATCTCACCTATATTCCCTGTCTGGCTACTGGCCAATCAGCATTTTATTAAACCAATATGAGTGACAAATCTTTAAGGTGTACAGCAGCACTATCCCACAGCAGTGTATTTTGACCATTTTTAGATATCATCATTAAGTTGAATGAGCCATCCCTAGATCTCCTGCAAAGAATGAGCTGGTGTCCCTTTCTTCACAATGCATTCTTGTCAGAGAGCTTTATATTTGTTATCAATGTCATTCTAAACAGAAAACTAAAAGAAAACAAAATTAAAAATTATCATCATGAATTTCATCGTGCCTTTCTAGACTGTACAATGCTGGTTTTAATTTTCACCACGAATTTCACTGTTCTTTTCTATAATGTACAATGCTGGTTTTAGACATAAACACAAGAGGTTTCAAGTGGTCTGTTGTGTCTCCAAAGCTGCACAGTTTGTGCTTCAGGCTTCAAACAGACTTGCAGATTTGCTTCTCCAAAATGGCAGAAAGACCGGACTCCATCCCGGAATTCCTTGCAGCCATTTCAGGCACATAAGAAGGGACTGGAAGAAGGTTCTAGGGTCGCGCCATCCTTCCCTTTCCCTGTGTGTTGTTTTCAGAGCACATGGTGGGCTAACCTAGGGAAGTAACGTGAGTGGAGAGGATATGACAGGAGCCTTGGGTCACTGTTTTAGAATGCTTGCTCTTACTGATGTCTCTACAGAAGCATTTGTGACCATTCCCCTCTCCGCCCCTGGTGGAGACTGAAAAACAAGAAGTAGAAAACAAAATAAATTGTTTTAATTTTCAAAATCTTCCTTTGTTCTTACTCTGAGAAGGGCCACATCTCCCGACTCCCCTCCTCATAGTAAATTTTCTGCCTTCCCTGAGATACTCCTCAGAGGCGAGGGGTGGTTTGGCTTTCCACGTCACACTCAACCTTACCCTCCTATACTGGAATTTTCTAACATCAACCAGTGCCAGGCTGGTGCAGACACAATGAGATCAGTGCTGTCCCTTCAAGGAGAATAGAGGAAATGAGATCGGTCATGTTGAAAAAGAAGCTGTTGACACTAGTTAGAAACCCATCTAAATTCTGCCGGTGAGAATTTCTCCCAGGAAAATAACCCTAAACATAAGAAGTACAGATATTTTCCTCAAAGAAAAACAGAGAGAATACTGTAAATTTCCAGTGTGCGTAAATAACAAAACAATTCCATCTAATCAGCTGTTTAAATGGCATTTTTAACTAGACTATTTAAATCATGCAATAACTGGGTGAAAGCATGGTGCTGATTACATCACGACAAGGAATGGAATGCTATAACTGTATACACAGCCTACAACTAAATACGCTTTTCACTGCTTTTTAAACTATTCTTAACATTTTATTGCTTATGTGTATGTCTGTGTGTGTGTGTGCACATGCATCCGTGTGTGTGAGTGTGGGGGTCACAGTGGCCAGAAGAAGGCATCAGATTCTTTGGAGCGTGAGTGACAAGCAGCGGTGAGCTGACTATGGAACTGAGCTGTGGTCTGCAAGAGCAAGTGCTCTTAACCACCAAGCCCACTCCAGCATCAAATTTGCTTCTAATCTTGCACATAAGGAAAACATAAATCTTATGCATAAAGAAGGAAGTACTTCAAAACATTGGCAATGGTGGTTCTGGGATAAGTTGCAGTAAATGTTCCTTATCTCATATAAATTTGATAATGAGAATAAGGTTGACAGATGATCCCGCCTGCCGCCTCAGCTCCTAGAACCAAATGGTTGTAACTATTAGTCAAGCAACCAACTCCTTAGAGGGAACCATTGTATAGAAATACAAAATATTATTGTAATTTTGTTTTTAAAGTTCTTGTAGTATTCCATCTGCTTCTCCATAGCCATATTCAGGGAAGAAATCAATTCAGTTTGGTATTTCCCTACTCAAACCATATCACATGCTGCCTAGTTTTGCTGCCATGACCAGGACTCTGCCTTGTAGGCCCCGAGAAGATGATGATCAGAATCAGCCTGCTCCCACCATCTGCTCTGAACTCCCCCACAGCTGGAAATGGGAGAATCGGGAAATTGCCATGACCTGTCAAAGGTGCGTCTTATTGTGGTATCAACCTGGCAATAGCAGGCAGAGCTGAGCAAACTGGGCTTGTGCAGCGGGTGGGGCTTCGGCAGCAGCTGGATAGAGACGTTGGAGGAAAGAGCACACAAATGCTTTGAGAGTGACTCGGGTGTATCATGACTAGATTGTGAACATGCTCCTGGGGGCCTACGTGCTAAAGTGGGGTTCCCAGGGGAGCTGGAAGAAGTAGTAGAACCTTTAGTAGGGCTATCGGGAGGTGTGTAGGTCATTGGGGGGTGTACCATCAAGGCGATTGTGGAATCTGGGCTGAAACCTCTGAAACACAGAGCCAAAATACTCTTTTTCCTCTTTGTGCACTGGTTATATCAGCTATTTTGTTACAGCAACAGATGTTTGTAAGAGAAAAAAATTAATCATGTTTACTCCTATTATATTGATCTTCATCTTTGCTTCACTTTCTAAACAGTTAACTTGGTCACGTGCAGGTGAGAGTACGCATGCTCATGTATGCACATCCATGTGGAAGTCAGAGCTTGTCACTGGGGTGACCTTCGTCATGGTGCCCCACAGTATACACTGAAGCAGGGTCTCTTACTTGAATCAAGAGCTCACTGATTTGGCTAATCTGGACAGACAGCTTGCTTTACAGAACCCTGTCTCTACCTCCCAAACACTGGGATTTCCAGTGAGCTGCTGTCCCCACCAGGTATTTACGTAGGTACGAGGGATCTAAACTCCGGTCCTCATGCTTGTATGGAAAGTGCTTTGCCCACTGAGCCATCTCCTCAGTCCCAAGTTACATTTTGAATTGGAAGACAGCTTTTACCATGGAAACTACACTTATTCAGGAGGTGAAACAAAAAGAAATCTTAAAGGGGCCTGAAGAATCATTCAGGCGCTCCCTAAAGACTCATTGATTTTGTCTGGTCTTGTCAAAAGCCCAGGAAAGTGGATTAGGCTTTGTAAATCACAAACTCTGGGGTCACCCTGCCAGCAATAGTGTACATGAATACATGGCTCTATTTTAGAATACTTATATTTGCCCAATACACAGTAGACTCAGAAGCACACACGAAAAGAGAGAGAGAGAGAGAGAGAGAGAGAGAGAGAGAATATTGGTTTCAGAGATTCCTATCTAAGACCAATTCCTTGCGCTTCCAAAGTCAGTCACCCAAGGTGGACAGCCGAGGGATTGTAGACTCTCATTAAAGATAAAGGAAACTGGTTGCAAAAAGGCATAGGACCGTGAAGCATTAGATCAGATCCTGTTGTCAGCCCCAGAGCTTTCTAGTGGCTGGGTCATGCCCTGCCAACCCCAAAGTGTGGCAATGCATTACAGAAAGGATGTCTCTGACATCCTAAGGGATGGGAACTTTCACTGTACCTAACAGCCAGCGTTAATAAGACATCCTGAAGTCACTTAAGACATAAGACTGCTATCCTCCTGTATACTCAGTCTGTTTGTTCGACTTGCCTGAAGATAACAATATAACAGCCAATCTTGCTTGCCTTCTATTTCACGTGCAAAGAACTTCTACAACCTTAGCTAATGAATGGCTGCAATCTTACATACCCTTCCATGCCCCTGACCTCAATGCCACATGTGTGTTTATATGTGTTGCAATTATATTCTGAAAACAAAAATGGAGGTTGAAAGCAATCTCATGAAACGTATATCCACAAATACTGAAAAAATGTATGAAAAATATTGAAAATAAGAAAAATAATGCTTGATAAACAATCATGTTTGTAATGCTATTTGTCACTTGGGTCAGTTGGAGTCAGTGACGTCATCTCTTGTAAACCTCTGTTGAAGATCTCTCTAAAGTACCCCTTCCCCATGTGATGCTTTCGGTGCTATTTAATAAAAGAGAGAACAGAGTCCTTTGTGAGGGATATACAGACAGAAACACAGGGACAGACAGATCCTTAAGACAGCATTCAAGCAGGCACAGATTCAGACTCAGAACAGACAGATAGGGACAACAGAAGACACAGAAGAAATAGAGAATTCAAGACTAGGCTTTCTCTTGGTCAAAAAAACAAGAGGAAGTGCTTTATTGATTTCCATCCTTAACCTGACACCAAGACATTGTTGGTGACTCTTGGTTTATAAACCTCAAATTATTACATCTACGCACCACAAAGTTTTAAGTTTACAACTGTTATGATTCTGTGCACGTGAGACCTTGGCAGAAGAGAAACAGACACACCATGCAGACAGAGCTTACATGGGAGGTTTTACTGAGAGAACGGGAATGGAAAAGGGGAGGGGGAAGGAAGAGACTGGCCTCTGGGGACAGGAGTGGCAGAAGAGAAAAGAGAAGAGACAGCCAGACAGATGGACAAACAAAGACCTGCCTGCCCCTTCAGAAGGGCAGCAAGAAAGAAAGAGCAGGAATGGGCAGAGCTTGTCTCTTAAAGGGACCTTTGCACCTGTGTAGAGACTACATGGTGATGGAGCAGCCATCAGAGCCTGAGTGCATCCTGCCAGGTGACGGGGCAGGCCAGCATAATGCCTGAATCCTAACAACATTGGAAAGGAACAAGACAGACAGGGCAAGCTCACAGCTGAACAATCCTGTGGTCTCCACAGAGTGACCAGGGGATCCTTCTTCTCCTGGGCCTTCTAAAGAACACATGAAGCATCTGATCCTCTTCAGCTGCCTCTGAGAACAGTGTGCACATATACACTTCACTCTACCCTGCTAGGGACTTTGGTTATATATACATTGAAGTAATCTAAGATAGTTGACTAAGAGAAAACTCATGTTTAATCACCTGTGAACACATGAGAGGAGAGAAAAAATAGGAAATTCAAGGAAGCATCCAGAAAATTGAAACTTGGTCATCATCCTGAGCCAGGGAAAGGAATGGGGTTCTGAGGCTTCTCAGGAGGCTGGGGACAATTGTGGAAGGAGGTGGGTGTGCCTTATTCACCTATAATTGGTTGACTGTAATTAGTGTTGTGGGATATTTTGATCACATTCTGACGCTCTCAAGACTTGTCAAGAAAGTTAAACCTTGATGCAAGCCGGGCGGTGGTGGTGCACGCCTTTAATCCCAGCACTCAGGAGGCAGAGGCAGGCGGATCTCTGTGAGTTCAAGACCAGCCTGGTCTACAAGTGCTAGTGCCAGGACAGCCTCCAAAGCCACAGAGAAACCCTGTCTCGAAAAACCAAAAAAAAAAAAAAAATCTTGGTGCAGAGCCAGCACCAAGTTGACCGGAATTGGCCATAGAGAAGCCAGCCATTTGCATAGAGAAGACACACAGGAAGGAAATGGCAGGGGCTAGAGTTTGAACTTCCTTTTTGGGGTCTGGAAGGAGGGAAGAGACATGCCTCTTGCGGTGTCTCTGGCCAAAAAGGAAGGTCAGCTAGTTGTTACCCAATCTCTCTGAGCTAGCAGGTTTTTACCTCAGACTTTAACTCCTGAATCTTATTGACAAGTAGAATGAAAGAGACTTAATTTAAACCTAAAGATCATGGCATTGGACTGGAAACCCTGCCAGGCCACAGTCTGTGTGGCTGGTGAGACACTGACTTCCGGGCTGTGGGGCCACGGATGGTAATTTAAATATCAGGAGATTCATGTGCAGCTGCCAACCTGACAGAAAAACATCAGACTAGGGCTCTGGCCTTCTTGTGAAGATAAAATTATACAGCTGACAGATTCCTAGACAGACCCATAAGTGTCCCATTTATGGGGGACCTATTTGCAGAGCTTTGGGAACACTTGTCTTTGGATAGTTGCTGTCAATTCTGTAAAAACCTGTGAATCCATGACTCTTCTCCCCTTCAAAATGGGATTCGTTCCCAAAATACCTCAGCAGTGTAACTTCCTTCTGTATGGGCAACAGAATGACCTTCCACAGGGCCTTAGAGTAACAGCATTCGCTCTTTGTTCTAACAGTCAAATCTACACGAAGTCAACCCCCCACAATTACCTTTGCTGATAAAACACATAGGAATTTCAATATGAGATTCTTGGGGTCATTCTCATCTAAACCACTACATTCCATTCCCTGATCTCCATAGGCTTATAGCCATATCAGAATGCACTCAGTCCAACTTCAAAAGTTCCCATAGTCCTTCACAGTCTCAAGATTATTTAAAAGTCCAAAGTCCACCAGGTGGACCTTTTTCCCCACAGGAAAAATCTTTGGGCCTCTTGTACTCAGCAGCTAATGGCAAGCACTGCTTCTAAGACTGGTGTTCTCCAAGGAATAAGGAGAGGATTTGGGATTGCCTGCATAACAAAAAGCTGTCTCGTTTTTGCTCATTTATCTCTCCTAGATCTGTCTAATGGCATTTGACAACTTAAGGTACTGTTACATTTACTGAAGTTTCCTGCTAAAATACAAACAGGTATGCCTTTTTAACAGACTTCATAGTCCAGGATTAACAGGTTTCAGATGTGTCTTCAGAGGTTCAGCGATTCCAGTTTCTTTTAGTTGTCTTCTACAATGTTCATACCTTTTAACCTAAAGCAATAGCCTTTTGCTAAATCTGTCCCAGTTCTCTTAAAGTTCTGCTACACTAACCCCAGCCAGTTTCAAGCATATTTTACAGGTCACTCCTGCTGCCTGCGCCAAGACCAACTCACAAAGCGCTCTCCAGATAACGCCAAACACCTGCAACAGCTCCTGGGACTTCACCATTGGTACCAACTCTCCTAGATCACTTGATAAGCACACTTATCAACTAAAATCTGGTTGTGTCTGATACACCGAAGCCTCACCTGTCCAACTAGGGCACTTCCCTGTTCCATTCTTTCTGGAAGTTAATGCATGGGACCAGTAATAACAATGTTTTTCACCTAGCCACCTGCCTTCTCATACTCCAGGATGACTGCAAACCGGATGCTGCTCCAGCCACTCCTCTCGCTGGGCGTGAGCATGCCAACTCTCAACTCTCCCCTCTCTGACATCACCCCATACATGCAGGAAGTAGCCAGATTTGAGCCAACACCCCTTTATCCAAAGAGAGCCTAAAATGTTGGTCATAAATTGGGGGCATCACTCCTATAACCAAGAAGTCTGGAACGATTGGAAGCCCCTGACCTGGGAGTGGCCCTGGTCCGGACTCTAACTCCCAGGCTGCCAAGTGCTATTTAGGCTCATGCCAGAAAAAAGGAACACATGGTTTCAGGTTTGCGTGGGCTTTTCTCTTTACCATGCTGTCTCGGTCCACCCGAGAGTGCTGTGTTTATTAAACACGGGCATTTTAATTTGGTCTAATCTGGTTTGATTGGAGTTTCTTGCATTGGCGGAGAGGCTTTTATTAAGATGAAACCAAACAGTAGTAGCATATGCCTTTAGACCTACCACCAGTCAGAAGACAAAGACAGAGGCAGGTTTGTAACTTTGAAGTCAACCTGATCTCTATAAAGTCTCAGGACAGCTAGAGCTACATAATAGTAAAATCAAAAAACAAATTACATACTTCCAACATACAATGGCACTTAAAATATATTACCATATCAAAAGGGAGGAAGGGAGCTAGTAAGAAAACACTGAACCAAATCAAGACTGAAAATTAGCAGGGCAAACTCCAAATCCTCCAACTCCGTGTCTGATGTTAAAGGACTTTCCTTTGGCTCTTCCCTTCCAGCTTTGTTAACTGTAGCTTGCTTCTCTCTTTTGGGAAAGCACCACACCCCATCTGTAGCTCCTCTTGACAGGTGTCCCATAGGCTGGCATCTCCATTGTCTTGGGGTCCCCAGTGCCATCCAGTCTTCACCTTCACAGCTTCATGAAATGGCTCTCTGGACCTCCATGCAGAGACTCCCCTGCTACACACCTGGCCTCAGATTTTCTTAGCCACAGAGGAAGAACTCACAACCTCTTTACCCCTGTATCCTTCTTGATAAAGCCAGAGTCGTGTGGCTGAAGCTGCCAAGTTCTTCTGCTTGCCTGGAATGCAATCTGACCCTCTCCTTGAAATACATCAGTGTAAGCTTTGACTTGTTGGTGCTTTTTAGGCTAAGGAACTCCCACTTTCCTTTCAGGGACTGCAGGATTAGCTGGGCAGAGTACCCTGTGGGCACTACTCTCTTTACTCCACTTAGCACCAGGCCTTTCTTTAAACTTCTCATCCCCTCAAGGGCAGAACCGGGCTCCAGTGTGCCTTTTCTCCTCAAACTGTACATTTTCCATTTTTCCTCACTCCTTTTGCTTTTTCATTATAGATCTGCAGAAGAATGCTCACTAGGGACCACATGACACAGTCAATACCAATCTGTCTTGAAATGGCCTCTGACAACTACATTAGTCCAAAACTCTTCAGTTTAGCCTCTGTCAGATTTATAGGACAAGGGCAGAAGGTAGCCACATTCTTTGCCAAACTATCACAAGAACAGTCTCAAGCCCTGCAGACAATATTCTTGTCCTATGAAACCCTCTAAGCAGGATCTCCATAGTTCACATTGCTTTCTAAGATGGCTGGTGAAGCTCTTTCAGCTGCTTTTCTGGTCCAAAGTCCCAATGTCTAAAATATCAGCAGAGTGTGGTGTTGTGGAATATTTGTTTAACCAGGCAAAGACGTATTACATTTGTTCATGCTGTATTTGTTGACTATGGAAAGGTTTGTTGCATTTGTTCATGCTGCATTCGTTAGCTATGTAAAGATGTGCTACATTTGCATTGATTAAATATAATTAACCTGGGCTCAGAGAAGGGGATTAACAACTAGCTGACAGGAAGTAGCAGGGAGGAGCTTAGGATGGGTTTGTTGTTGTGATTGGGGAAGTGTGGAAGGGACACCAGCTAAGAGAGAAAGTTAGTCAATTGCTACTTTAACTCTATAAGCTTGTAGATTTTCATCCTAGCCTTTGAATCTCCAGTTTTATTAGAACTATAGAGATTTAGTTAGAACTACCTTTAGTGGCAGCAACAAAGCCATTGTCTGGAGCAACAGAATTTCCTCCAGGCTAAGGCATTAGTGACTGATAGTAGTTTTAAGAAGTACAGCCACTGTAGTGAAGGTAAAATGACAATCTGGCCTGTCACAGTAATACCCAAGTTTCTGGTAGCAACTCCTTTACTCTGTCTTAGTTACTATTCTATTGCTGTAAACAGACACTACGACCAAGAGTACTTATAAAAGAAAGAATTTAAATGCTTAAAGTTTCAGAAGATTAATCTATGGCCATCACGATGGGAGCATGGCTGCAGGAAGGCAGGGCACTGGAGCAGTAGCTGAGAGCTCACATCTGAACCACAAGTTGGAGGCAGAGAGACTGGACCTAGAGTGGGCTTTTGAAACCTCAAAACTCACCCACCAGTGACATACCTACTCCACCAAGGCCTAAATTCTCCAAAAGACCAATCCCTAGTCCTTCCTAAGCAATGGACCAACTAGAAGTCAATAGATTTTTACTATATGAGCCTGTGGGGTCATTCTCATTCAAACCAGCACATCTTGTTAGAGCTCTGAAGCTCAGGAAGCAGAGGCAGCTTTGCCTAGTACTACTAGAGCCAGCTATAATCCTCAAGGCTTAACTCTTGGCAACCTACTTCCTACAGTCAGTTCCCACATGTTAAAGACTCCACCACCAGCTGGGGATCAAGTAGTCAAATACATGAGCCTATGGGTGACATTTTTACACCCAAATCATGACACTGAGCCATTTTATCATTTTAAGTCTGTATTTCCAATGCCTTGTATATATACACATTAGTAAGTACTTTGATCTTAGTCCAATCTGTGGGTTCTTTCCCAAATTATTTTATTCCCTTTGGTATTTGAACACTCTAGCATTTGGATACTCTATGATTTGACATTTGAATCAAAAATGCCAAGGTCAACATCCAGTATTGTGTGTGTCCTACAGTCACCATCAAAAGTCTTCTGCAAGACCTCATCAGTTAATCAATAGTTTTGGGGTAGTATTTCTATTATAAAGCTAATCACAGTGTCTGGACCTAACAATGCTCTGTTCTCTATGGAGATTATGGTATTCTTGTCAGGTGCCTTTTAAAACTCTAGATAACTGACAGTTGGGTTTGGTGGCTCTGTTAGGAAACAGGAAGTAGTTTAGATGTGTTGTATTCTTAGGAAACCAATACACACTCTTTCAGCTCTATATGATCACAAGTATTGCCCTTAACAATTTATTCCAGAATCTCTATGGCTGTCAGTAGTCAAGCTCATCATGTTGTAAGTCAGAAAAAAAGCAACCTTTCAGGTCGAGGGATGTAGTTCGGGGGTAGAGTGCTGCCCTAGCATGTGCAAGACCACCAAAAAAAAAATCTGTGTTCCTCTCTTTAAAAGTCAAAACAAGCCAGGTATGATAGCTCCAGCCTTTAATCTCAGCACTCAGGAAGCAGAGCAGGTGGATCTCTGGAAATTTAAGTCTAGCCTGGTCTACATAGTAAGTTCCAGGCAGGCCTTGTCTACAGAGTGGAATCCTGTCTTAAAAAAGAATAAAAACATGCTCGTAACTCTCCACTTCCTATCACCGTCACCACCCACATTTTCTCAAGTCCATCCATGGCAGCTAGGATGCCCTACTTGAAGAGCCCCTGGGAAATGTTTCCTTTGCCACAAGATGCTTGAAACCATCTAGAGTGTCTAGAGCTTCTCAAATACTCCACTCAAACCCATTTCTCATCAGTTATATCCTGCCACTTGTCTCAAGGACCTCGTTCTTGAGAGTAAAGTAAGAAAGTAAATGAGTATTTCTGCTTTCTCTGTGCCAGCATGTCCATCCCCTGCATGATCAGAATAGCCCATCATTCCCTCTGGGAGGAAGAAATGGCAGGCTGCTGACCCCTGTATCCTTCTGGCTCCCGTCTATATCCTGCTCACTTCCAGCTGGACAGGAGACTCACTGACTGTCCACTTGTTATCCCTAATGAAGGTTACAGCCTCGCAGTCTCACTTGGCCTCCTTCCCATGACATGGGCGAGCAACACATCACTATCAGAGCAACGCACAAACTTTTAGCCTTCAGAGTCGGCATGAAGTCAGTGGAGAATGAAGGCTTTTCTGGGCTTCCTGCCCATCTCCCAAGCCCTACTAACCCAGGAGCACTGCATCAAAGACAGCAAAGGAAGAATGAATGAGCCAAATGGCTGCCTCGGGAGCAAGGTGATTTGTCAGAGTCTTGGAACTCCTTTATTCCTCCCATCTAAACGTCTCTCTCTTCCAGCAAAGCCTGTGCATCCCCCAGGTGCCCTTTGGTTCTCTTCACATTGGGGTATAGATGAAGCAGAGATCCTCCATCAACCCCTAAAGGTTGGCATATGAATAATGGTTCACTTGTCATTTTGGCCCTCATACCTTGGCCTCTTTGTTTCAGATCCCAGTTCATGCTCAACTTTGGTCTTTCTGACACTATAGTTACAGACCTATGTGGTGTGTAGCCACATATCTTTCCTGGCTTTTTTTAATCAATGATGTTCATTCACTGCTTTATGAGCAAAGAACCATTCCTAGGGCTCCTATTTCTTCCCTGACCTCCCTCTGCCCCCCCGCCCCGCCCATCAGCTTGAGGTTCCCAGGTTGAACGGCACCAACCATTCACAACACCACCACTAGATAAATCCCTTCTCTAGTATCTGACCAATTAAGCCTCTGCTTTGCTTCTAAATCTCAAGGCATCGCCTTCTGAGTTTATAGTGCGTACCTTATGCTGTGCCTTCCATGAAGCCACCAAGACAAACAAGTTGGCTAAGAGAACAATTACAGTCAGAGGTGATTTTAAACTCTGCAAGAGCAGAGTGATCGATCTTAGGAGTTTCGTGAAAAGAAATCAGAACTCCATCAAGGTCAAAGGTCTATGGAATTCAACAAAGTATAACATACAAGGTCAAAGGTCTATAGAATTCTACAAACATAAAACATAACACATAAGGTCAAATGCCTATGAAATTCAACAAACATAAAAGATAAGAGTATAAGGTCAAAGGTCTATGGAATTCAACAAACATAAAACACAACATACAAGGTCAAAGGTCTATGAAATTCGGCAAACATAAAACATAACATAAAATCATTTCTAGCTTCTACAGTACAAAATCCAACTATGCCACCAGATTGAGTGGAGCTACAGCAACACAGAAGGATAAGGAAGTATGTAACCTGGATCGGGGACAGGTTAGGTGACCACACCCTTCCTGAAGTTGACAGATCCTCCACAAGGCACCAAATAAACACAGCACCCAGTGGATTCTGACAAGTGTCCAACAGGATCCAGTCAAGGTCTGGTCACTTTGTCAGGTCTCAGAATTGTATGACAGTAACTGGTAGTTAGAATGAGATGTCCCCCATCAATCTTGGGCTTTTGAGTACTTGGTACCCAGCTACTGTTTATTTGGGGAGGACTAGGAGGTGTGACCTTGCTGGAGGAAGTGTGTCACTTGGGGGTAGGCTCTGAGGTTTCAAAAGAAAGACTTACAGCCTTTCTAGTGAGCTCTCTCTCTGCCTCCTGCTTGCAGGAGTTCAAAGCGTGAGCTCTCTGCTATTCCTGCTACCAGGCCTTCACTCGGCCACCATGGAGTCTAACCCTCTGAAATCATTTGTCCAGAATAAAGTCTTTCTTATAGAAGCTGCCCTTTTTATGATGTCTTATCACAGCAAGAGAAAAATAACTTAATACAGAAGCTGGTGCCAGGGAGTAGCTGTTGCTGTGACAGACCTGACCCTGTGGTTTTTTGGGGGGAGACTTTGAGAGTCTGGGCTAGGGAAGAGGTTGAATGTATGTTGAAGGTGGAGCTTGATGGGCCACCCTAGGAGAAGCTGGGAAGGCAGTAGGGCTGAGAGCTTGACAAACTGTGGGGACCCAGTTCAAGAGGTTTTAAAGGTGAATAATATTAACAACTAACGAGAGGCCATTCTTAGGATATTTTGGCAAAGAATGTGGCTGCTTTCTGCCCATGTTCAAAGAACTTGCCTGAGGCTAAACTAAAAAGTAATGGACTAATTTCTTTGGTGGAGGAGATTTCAAGACAGTCCTAATAATGACTCTGTCACGTGGTTATCAGCAATCACACTTATGCAGCTCTGCAGTGAAAATACCGAGTGGAGCAAAAAGAAATCCAAGATGTACAGTTTGGAGAGAAAACAATCATCACACCCAGATTTATGCTGAAAGAGATAAGGAGATTGAGGCCAGGCCTGGGATAATAGGAAAGGTGTCCTCATGGCAAAACCCCATCCAGCTAAGCATCCAACTTGTGAAAGGAAAAAGCCCAAGAAATGGTGGGCTCCTAAAATCACAACAAGTTGAAAGCTGAGGCAAATGTGATGCAGAGTCAGGCTTCACCCCAAGTAGGCAGCCAAACTTGGCAGTACTGTCCTCACAGCTACAGACTCATAGAGAACACACAAGTAAGGGCATTGGGGAGTCTTTCTCCACAGTTAAGGAAAACAGGAAATCTGGGCCAGTCCAGTCCTTGCTTGAGGGCCCTTGGAGTCCATTGTATGCAGCTATAAAGTGAGTCCTGGATTGTGTAGAGACACCAGTGTGTTAGAGGTGCCTGAACCATAGGATATTTGCCAAGGAGAACTGCGGGTTGGGATGGAAAGAGCCTGAGAGTTCCAGGCAGTGAAGCGGAAAGGGCAGATCCGTCTAAGGCCTTGGGCATCAGACATGGAGCTACGGGGTTTGCCCTGTTGGGTCCAGTATTTTCTCACTGTGCCCTGATCTCATCCCTTCGGGAATGGTAATGTATATTCTGTGTCATTGTATGTTGGAAATATGTAATTTGTTTTCTGAGTCTACTGGGGTTGCCGTTAAGATAAAGCCTGGAATCTCAGGGGAAAAAAAAAAAAACTTTGGACTTTGGGATTTTAAATAGTGTTAGGATTATGAAAGACTATGGGAACTTTTGAAATTGGGTGAAATGTATTTTGCATTAATATACGGCCACAAGCCTATGGGGCCTCAGAAGGGGAATATGTGGTTTGAATGAGAATGACCCCATAGGCTCATGTGTTTGAGTCCATGTTCTCCAGCTTATGTGTATTTGGAAAGGCCTAGAAGGTGTGACCTTGCTGGAGAAAGCATGTCACTGGGGGGGCACAGGCTTTGAGGTTTCTACAACCCATTCCCAGTGAGCTTTCTCTGTCTCCTCCTTACAGTTCAAGATGTGAGCTTCAGCTGTTCCTGCCACTCCACCATCCCGGACTCTAACCTTAGGAAACTGGGCCCCAAACAGAATCCTTCTCCTGTAAGCTGCCTCAGTCATAGCTCCTACCACAGCAAGAGAAAAGTAACTGACACCCCGAGAGACTAGTTTCCAGACTGGGAAACTAGTTTTCACTTTGAGAATAGTTATAATTCAGGATGTGGCTGTGAGATGTTGCTAGATTTAAAACAGTAAAAAATGTAAGTTCTACTTAAAAGGCTGAGAAGGATTATTTTTCTGTATACAAAACCACCCCCAAAGCACCAACAGATTCGTAGCTATCTTGACTGTTGCTTTGCCACTCCTGCCTCCCGCTGGCACTGAGATATGCGTGACAGTTGATTGCAGTGCTGTCTGCCCCGTGAGGGGCACGCCCAGCTTGGGAAGTGAAGAACTTCTCACATCTCACTGCCAGCCAAACTAAGGCAGGAAGCTGAGTGGCTAGGACCCCAGTCAAACCGAATGTGCCTCTGGTCAATTGGGAAACTGATGCCCTTCTTTCCTCTGTCTGGGTAAAATCCTCCTTCTCAAAACAGCTTGAGCCATCAGGCTTTTAGTACTCTCTTATGTGGTCCTCAATGCCCTTCTCTCCAGTCCTGATAAGCTACTTGCATTGGATACTGGGCCCCACTTCATCCTGAAAGGCCTTCTTCTGTTCAAATACAAACGGGTCCCTTTCTCCAGCCATGATGGTGAACATCCCAGAATGTTGTTTTCATAGGAGAAAATTCAGATAATTCAACAAGGCATGAGACTGGAAGGGGAGCTTTATCCTCTTAAATTCTATGTATGAGCTTGAAGATTAAGCTGAAGTGAGACAGTAGGGAAAATAAGCGTGCACGTTTTATTTTGTTTTTGCGTGTATATGGGAACAGGTCAGTCAGAATGGCTGTCATTGGGAATACAAACAAGAATTGGACGTGTGGAAAATGAGTTTTTTTCTTTTTTTATTGATTTTTATTAAGCTTACATTTTTCTCTGCCCCTCTCCCTGACTCTCCACTCCCCTTCTACCCTCTCCCATGGTCCCATGGTCCCATTTACTCAGGAGATCTTGTCTTTTTCTACTTCCCATGTAGATTAATTCCATATATGTCTCTCTTAGGGTCCTCATTGTTGTCTAGGTTCTCTGGGATTGTGGTTTGTGGGCTGGTTTTCTTTGCTTTATGTTTAAAAACCACTTATGAGTGAGTATATATGATATTTGTCTTTCTGGGTCTGGGTTACCTCACTCAATATGGTATCTTCTAGATCCATCCATTTGCCTGCAAATCTCAAGATGTCATTTTTTTTCTGCTGTGTAGTACTCCATTGTGTACATGTACCACATTTTCCTTATCCATTCTTCAGTCAAGGGGCATTTAGGTTGTTACCAGGTTCTGGCTATGACAAACAATGCTGCTGTGAACACAGTTGGGCACATGTTCTTGTGGTATGATTGAGCATCCTTTGTGTATATATCCAAAAGTGGTATTGCTGGGTCTTGAGGAAGGTTGTTTCTTAATGGAAAGATGAACTTTTAAGCAATACTGTAGGGAGTGAAAAATTGTGCTGCTCCTATAGAAACAAGTGAGGAGGGTTCTCAAAAGACTAAAAGTAGGAACTGGGATTGTAGCTCAGTATAGAGTATATTGTGGTTTGAATGACAGTGCTCCCCATAGGCTCATAGTCAGTGGTACTATTAGGAGGCATGGTGAGGAGGAAGCATGTCACTAGAGGTGGTCTTTAAGATTTCAAAGGCCCAAGCCAGGTTCAGGGTCTTCACTCTCTTACTACTGCCTGCCAATCCAGATACACAACTCTCAGCTCCTTCCCCAACACCATGTCTGCCTGTGTGCTACCACACTTCCCACTATGACTATAATGGACTAAACTTCTGAACTGTAAGCCAGTCATAATTATATGCATTCCTTCTTGAAAAATGCCATGATCATAATGTCTGTTCACAACAATAAAACCCTAAGATAGAATGTTTGTATAGTGTGTAAGAACTACTGGATTCAATCTCTAACACTAGAAAAGGACCCTAAAATATAGCCACTTTATCATTCAGCTGTAGCATACTCAATAATATACCCAATAGGGCCTAAGGCAGCACACCACAGAGACACCTGTGCAGCCCTCTTCACAATAGCCAATATGGTCCCTGCCCAGATGCCCATCAACAGATAAATGGATAAAGAAAATGTGACATATAACACAATGGAGTTTATTCAGACATAAAGAATGAAATTACATCATTTGTAGGAAAATAAATGGAACTAAAAATCATCATCTTAAGTAAAATAAGCCAAGCTTAGAAGAATAAATATCACATACTCTCTCATATATTGAACTTTGATTTTGACATGAAAGTAAAAGAGAAACCATTTGGGAAGAATGGCGTTAGCACAAGAGGGGAAGGGAGATGGGAGATGGTGATGAGGGCTGAACACAAAGTACACAATACTATAATATACTTGACGAAAATGTTATTATGAAACCCTCACTTTATACATTTCATATATACTAGTAAATTCTTTTTTAAAAAAGTGGTCAGGACAAAAAGCAGAAAAACTAATCACCATGGAAAGATAAGACAAAGGAAATGAAGTTGAAGCTACTAGGTGAAGTGGATCATGGGACAGTTACTAGGAAGTATTAGGAGGAGCTGTTGCAAGGATGGTCATGTTGATAATGATACCAAGAAAGGGCTCACCAGCAATATACACAAGAGTCAGTCCTGTGACACTGGGTTTTAAAAGCTTTGCTGAAGGTTGAACAGCCAGTAGACAGGAAGCAGTTCAAATCCGTGCCCTAATCAAGCAGGAGCAAAAGGATTGAAGCAGGCTGTACAGAGAAATGGAGGACACATTGTCTCTCAGTCCAGGGATCAGTGGCACAGTGTGACCCGGTGACAACTGTTCCACCCTGCAGCCGTAGATGGCATGCCTCCATTTTAATCCAGCTCTTCTGATAGACCCTCAGGGCCTTCTCCGGTCAGATTGCAGTTGCTGATGTGAATAGGTTTATTTGTACAGGTTCATTATGGTATCAACTCCCAGTCCTCAGAGGTAAGAAAATTCACTTCCTGGTATAGAAAAGCTCCATTCTCATGGGAAACTTTCTGAACTGTCTTTAGATATAAAACAGAGTTCTGTAAGAAACTATATATCAAACTACCAAACAATCCAATAAAAAATGCGGTACAGATCTAAACAGAGAAGAATCTCAAATGGCCGAAAGACACTTAAGGAAATGTTCAACATCCTTAACCATCAGGGAAATGCAAATCAAAACAACTCTGAGATACCGTCTTTTATCTGTCAGAATGGCTAGGGTCAAAAACACTGATAACATCTTATGCTAGGGAGGATGTGGAGTAAGGGGAACACTCCTCCATTCTGGTGAGAGTGCAAACATGTATAGTCACTGTGGGAATCAGTATGATGATTTCTCGGGAAATTAGGAATCAATCTACATCAAGACCCAGCAATACCACTTTTGGGCATTACCCAAAGGATACACACTCACAATACAAGGGCATTTGCTCAACTATATTCATAGCAGCATTATTTGTAACAGTCAGAACTTGGAAACAACCTAGATGCCCCTCAACTGAAGAATGGATAAAGAAAATGTGGTACATTTACACAATGGAGTACTACACAGCAGCAAAAGACGATGACATCTTGAAATTTGCAGGCAAATGGGTGGAACTAGAAAGAGAAAAACATCCTGAGTGAGGTAAACCAGACCCAGAAAGACAAATATAATATGCACTCACTCATAAGTGAATATCAAACATAGAGCAAAGAATAACTAGCCTACAGTCTATAACGCCAGAGAAGCCAGAACCCTCGTCCAGAAAGAGAAGGACACAGATACAGGGATCCACAACTAACCACTGGACAGAACTCCCGGAATACAACCGAAGAGAAGGATAATCCCTAGGCACAGGTAGGGGAGGGGCCTTGGTCCAGACTCAAAGAGGTGATGGAACAGACTCTGTCGACTTCCCAGGGGAGGCCTTACCCTCTCTGAGGAGTGGATGTAGGGTGGGGTGAGGGGAAGATTGGGGGAGCAGGAGGAGAGGATGGAGGGGGAACTGGGATTAGTATGTAAAAAAATTAAAAATAAAAAATTTAAGAAAAAAGGGGCAAAAAAGAAAGAAAAGGGAGTTCTGAGAGCCTTCCCTGAAGCTTCTATTTCTCACATACCCTCAGTTGAAAAATAATTCGTATTTGGAACTAGCGACGTGGCTCAGTGATGAAGAGCTCAGACTGCTCCTCCAGAGGACCTGGTTCATTTCTCAGCACCGCAGGGTGGTTCACAACCATCTACAATTCTAGTTCTGGGAAATCTGATGCCCCCTTGGGCCTCCACAGACACAAGGTATTCACATGGTGCATAGACATATATCACGCAAAACACACACATGTAAACTGATTTTTTCAAAACTGGTGTGCCAAAAATGCTTCTTTTGGAGGGGATTATGTTCTGAACTCTTTTAGGAATATGTAAGAGCCTAGAGTGATAGAACACACCTATAACCCCTGTAGCCAGGAGGCTGAGGAGGGAGGGTTATGAGTGCAAGTCTACCTTGGACTATGTAGTAAGATCCTGTCTCGAAAACAATTTTTGAAAAACCCTGCTTGGATCTGCTGACTGGCAGCAAAGTGGGGTCATTGGACACCCTAGATTTGAGATCTGACTCAGTTACCTCCACACCAGGTAACTTTGCTCCCTAGAAATGCCACTAACTGCTTAACAGAGAATTGTTTTCCAACAAGAGCAGTCTATGAAGATATAGAAAGGTTGGCGCCAGCTCCGTGGTGTACGTAATTGAGGGTGGTTATCTCTGCTCTCCCTGGATCAGAACTTGCCCTGTGGGGCTCGCAACAGGGCTGTGTCGATGAGGCCCAATCGCGAGCCTTGCCTGAAAATCTCATAAAGACCTCCATCCACATGAGCTCCAGGCTCAGCCAAAAATTGAAAAGTGGTTTTCTTCCAGAAAAACACTTTCTTTCCAAGCAAGCGTGCCTTGAGGAAGAAACTCTAAGAGTGCGGTTTATAACCCCAAATATTGGAAAGATCAAGCGCCTAAGACCTGAAGATTCTGCCAAAGAGTCGCTGCCTAATGGAAGTCCGATGTGTGAAAAGCTCAAGGGCATCCAGGGCCTCATGCAGCCTCTTAAGCAGCATGGTTTGACTTTGTGATACAGCAGGAGTCAGAGGCAAAGGGAAGTTGGGTAGACAGCAACTGAGCCAAACCTCTTTGGCAGCTGTCCATCAGGACATGGAATTAAATAAGGGCCCCCCACATCCTCTGAGTTGAACTATGAAATCCCTACCTGAAGGTTAGAAGCAGATATCTGAATAGAGAGAGAGTGAAAGGGGAGAGAGAGGGGGAGGGTCAGGCTTGGGGAAAGAACAGAAGTCTGGAAGTCTGGGTTCATTTAACTGCTGTGGAGTAAGTGGGTTTGACAGTCAGAGAAGCGCCCAGAGCAGAATAGCAAGGGGGTATTTTTGAATGTAGCAAATGCCAGAGAAGCTTTTGATTGGAGTGTGTTGGTGCATCTTCAAGATGATGGCAAATAATCAAAATAAAAAGCCCCCTGCCCCGAGAGCCGACAGCATTTAGAAGGAAAGTAGGGCCAGAGGACTAGGTTAGATGTATCTGTTTCTTGGCTTCATGGGGCTTGTCGTCTTCAGGGAAGTACCGATGAAACCATTCGAACATCAGGCTCTAAGCTCCTACAAGATGAGTAGGGTCTTCTAGCTCTATATGAAATAGGGCTTTGATGATCAGCTTTGGACACACAAAAGTGGGTGGCTGAAGGAGAGAAAAGCACACCCAGTGTTGTCTGTGGGCAGAGGACAGCAATGGGACTCACACGCCTAAGTCTGCTGGTCCTCGGGGTGGGATATGCTGGCCGTGGTGAGTTTTTACTGCTGACTTTAACAGAATTTAGAATCCCCTAGGAGATGGGTAGAGTACACCTGTAGTGGTTTAAATAAAAATGGCCCCATGGGCTCATAGGGAGCACTGTTGGGGGGGGGTGGCCTTGCTAGAGTGGGTGTGGACTTGGGGGAAGCACGTCACTGTCGGTGGGACTTGAGGTGTCAAGGGCCCAAGCCAGGTCTGGTGGCTCTCTCTTGCTGATGCCTGAGAATCCAGATGTGGAAGTCTAGGCTCCTTCTCCAGCACCAGCTCTGCCTGTGCACAGCCACGCTTGCCACCATGACAATAATGGACTAAACCTCCAAACTGTATGCCAGCCCCAATTAATAACGCCATCCTTTATGAGCATTGCTGTGGTCATGGTGTCTCTCCACAACAACAGAAACCTTAACTAAGACAACACCTCTGAGTGCAGCTGTAGGGCATTTCCAGAACAACTGGCAGAGGAAACAACCTGAATGTGGGTGGCAACGTACCTGGGGGGCCTCAAAGATGGAGAAAGAAGAGAGGAGGAAAGAGAAAATAAGACGAACACCTCAGCCCTCTTTTTCTGGCTCCCTGCTGACCATGATGTGAGCTCTCTCATCTTGTTTGACTTTCTTTCTTTTAAGCAACTGATGGTCAAATAATCCAGCCTCAGTGGTCACAGGAAGTGGATGTTCCTATTGACTTAAGATTGAAAGAAAAATTTTAGACAACGTAAACTTCAAAGGAGCCCTGGAGATAGATCAAAGGTTTAAAATGCATGTTGTGCAAGCCTGGAGACCTGGGCTTGATCCTGGAACCCCCATAAAGGAGACAACAGACCCCACAAAGTTGTCCTCTGACCTACACACACCCAGCACAAATGCACCTACAATAAAAATGATAATGAATAAATAATAATTTTAAGAGAAGTTTAACAGTTTACCTGGGAGGATTCGCTAATCAGGCAACATCCAAAACCAATATTTCATGAAACCTTGCTTCATGGTGTAGCAGAGAGCTCGCATGGACTAAACCGAGAGGCAAAGCTAAAAATCTTTTATCGTTGGCTGCAGCTAAGTCTGTGCCTAACTCAAGTCTGATCTGCTAGACAGTTCCTAGCTGCAGGCAAGTGGGTAGTCTCTGATTGGCAAGGCTTCAGTTTTATTTATATCCTCGATACACTGAACTGGTGAGAGAAACAACCCTAGGATAATTGCCTCTTCCCTGTTTGCTTGAACAGCCTGGTGACAAAATGAACAACTAGCCCCACTTTCTGGAACTTTCCTACTATTAGCACTAAACACCTTGCATCTCAGAAATTTTTCAGTCAGAAGAAAATAGAAGGCCAAGCACGGTGGCGCAAGCTCTTTATCCCAGATCTCAGGGGGCACAAGCAAGCAGATCTGTGTGCGTTCCGGCCAGCCTGGTCCACACAGCGAGTTCAAGGCCCATCCAGGGCTACATAGTGAGATACTATTTCAAATGCATACATACATACATACATACATACATAAAAACAAGAAAATAGCTATGGTTTCTCCCCCTGCACAGTACATTCCAGAGCATGAACAAATGCTGGCAGCCACACCCACTATTCATTATATTATTTTATTATATTATATTATTTGCCCCATCCTCTCGTACATTGTGACAATCCCTATGAGTCAGTCCCTGGTACCTGTCACAGTGCATATCACCACCTTGAATAACAAAGGCCTCTTGAACTGCATCGTATCCTTATGGATGTCTGTGTATTTCGCACTCTTCAACTTTGAGAAATCATTATTAGTAGATGAAGTGAAATGACATTGCAGGGTAGGGTGGGGAAGGACTGACGTAGTTGGTGGAGCCAATTTGCAAGTTGAGAAGTCATAAGCAGCACCTCTCAAACGGAAATGAGAAGCTGAGACAGCGGCATTCCAGCCCCACAGCTTCACAAAGCCCACAGGGTTGTTTGGATTCCTGGCAGCTCTGGCTGTGAAGGTCCCGAGTGAGATCATGAGGCAAATGATCATGAGGCGTGCATCAAGTATCAGAGGTACCAAGGCTGAACTGAAGACCTGCCATCTCGAATCCAGAGTGACTCTGGAGTCCTCCCTGCAGCTAGAGCCTGGGTCAAGTAGCGACTTAGTGGTCACTAAAATTGTTGCTGTCATACTCGACACCATTGCTGTGCTCCTGAGAGTTCCTGTTGGCTACCTACACATCTGGTACTCTCAGCCCGGGGTGCCTGGGTGGCAAGGCTGCCTGAACCTGTGCTGAGCACAAGACTGAATTCAGTGGCAATGTGTGGGAGTCATAGAAGTTTGCCAGATCCCAGACAATCATTCTGTGGGCAGGAAAGATAATGAAGAAGGAAACAGAAGGGTTCAACCAGATAGCTCTACACTTCGGGCCCCGGATCCACAACATGGGAAGGGTGAGGGTTCAGTCAATGAGGTGGCAATGTCTGCAGAGCCTTGTCTGATACAGAGTAAATGCCACAAAGTGTTGCTGCCTCTAAGCTTCAGCAGTAAGACCATCTACTCATGTAAGACGGGCACAGCCCTGAAGCTTGCTCACTAAACTGTAAGTGATGAGAACATGTTACAGACGCGTGAGTGAGCATCAAGGTCTGATCTCCAGTATTTCATAAACCCGACATGGTGGTACATACCTGTAATCCCAGTCCTTGGGAGTTGGAGGCAGGAGGATTAAACGTTCAAGGTTGTTGTCTACTGTATAGTAAGTTCAAGGACAGCCTGGAACACATGAGAACCTGTCTCAAAAAAATTAAATACAGAATGTACGAAATAATCTCATGTATATAAGACAAAGATGTGTACACACTGAAGGCATTGGAGGAGCTGGAGAAGCACAGCTCCAGAAAGAAGAGCTGGGCTAGAACAGAGGGAAGAACACTTCGTTCAGGGAGAAGACAAATGTCACTGTCACCAACCTGTGTTGTTTGAATCATGTGCAGTAGAAACATAATGGGAATTAACTATTTCTCATGTGTGGGTGTTTTTTAATCCCAAAAAATTCAGAAAAATGGATACCCCCCAAAAAATAGTCATGCTAACCAGGGGCGCCCTACTCAAAATTCAGTCATCCAACCTGTATCTCCAGAGTGACTATAGCATGTGTCTGGGTGACCTAAGGCTCTTTGTCCTCAGCACTTTTGATATGCAGGCAGAATAGTGTTTGTTGGGGGGGGGGGGGCTGCCCTATGCTTAGTAAAATAGAAAGCAGCACCCTTTCTATCTAGCTTCTGTAGACATTGCTAAATGCCCCCTAGGGGGCAAAGTCATCCTAACTGAAAAGTGATGTTCTATTCACGTTGTGAGAATAAACCAGTAAATGTCCCCTTTCTAAGGGACCACCATCTCTGTAATCCTTGTGCTCTGGCAAGCCCAGCATCCACCTGGGGCAGAAAGAAAGCTAAGAGAGACCATGGCTGCATTCTCTACCCTTCAGGATAGCAGAAGGGAACAACTTAGGATGTTTTCTCTCCCTCTCAGTAAACACTCCATGCCTCCAAAGACTGTTCAAAAAGACCCATAGCATTTGATTTACAAACAAACCTTCCGCACACCTGCCTTTGCTTCTCTTCCATATTGCATGAAAATGCCACCTCTTTCTTGGGGATCTAAAGCAATGAGGATGACAGTTTACATTCTTGCTGTCTGCTCTTTGGAAAGAGGATGTTATGTACCGAACTACACAGGGAACTTCAGAGAAGCCACCAAGATTAAGAGCGCTGACATTCAACCAGCAGAAGGTTGAGGAGAGGGTGTATATATACCCTCCTCTCCCCCACTCCCCAGTTGGGTCCCTCACTAGCAAAGTCTTAGCAGGATGCTTTAAGAACTTTCCGATGCAGGTTCTCATGGCTAGGATTTGGTCCCTAAAGAGGGGGACTATGCTCTCAGTGGAAGCCACCCTAATCAAAATCCTGGTCAGCTTCAACTTCATTTCTAGTGTGATTCTGGTCAAATTATTATCCTTGAAGTCCTCAGTGTCTTCATTTATAAAATAGAGAGCATCCTCCATCTGCCCAAGAAGTCACGGGGCAATAATTGTATTGACCTTTAGAAGCTACATGGAATTCTATGTACCTCTATGGCCTGGAATTTATCAAGTAGCCATTGGCTACAAACTGCAGGGATGAAACCACAGGGAACTCAGAGAAGGGAATCGGAAGAGACAGAGTTTCTTGACCCTATGACCTGTGCTGGGGAACTGAAGTCAGGATTTCAGGGATTCATGAATGAAAGCATTTGTATCTACATCCAAGACTGCCTCCGGTGTGTATTCCTTAGACATAACTCAGTAGTCATTCACGGCAAATGGGTAAAGAGAATGGGAATCTTCCAGGCAGCAGAACTGGACTGTCCACAGAAGCACTATCTGTGAGTGATGGAGTCAGGACCCAAACACAGGTCTGCCCAATCCCAAGGTCTTCATCTCAATGGTACCATGCAGTTGTGATGCTGAACAGCATCTCTCTCGCATTTGGGTCCAGATTCAAATCCCACAGTCATAAAAATCACAAACCCCATCCTCCATGAGGTCCACAGTCAGCCAGGGCTAGTGTCCTCCGTTGTCCTGGATTGCTCCTCTTCTAAACTCTTTTGAAGAGGCAGAGGTGGAGACCCTATGCAACATAACGAAAGCCTTTATGCCCCATCCTCAAATGAAACATATTAACACTTGTGGAGGTTTGAATGAGAATGACCCCCATAAGCTCATACGTTTGAATACTTGGTCCCCAGTTGATGGAACTGTTTTGGAAGCATAGGAGGTATGGCCTTGAAGATGTGTCACTGGAGGTGGGCTTTGAAGTTTTGAAAACCTATTGCCCAAAAATCCATTGTCAGTTAGCTCTCTCTCTACCTTGAGCTTATAGTTCAGATGTAAGGTCTCAGCTACTGCTTCAAGGTCATGTCTGTCCACCTATTACCAAGCTTCCTCTCATCCCAATAAACTCTTTCTTCTATTATTACCTTGGTCGTGTTATCTTTTTTTTAAACATAACTTCTTTACTAATTATTTGGGAATTTCACTCATGCAATCCAATTCCACTTATTTCCCAGTCCCTCCATATCTGCCCTTTACCATTACAGAATCCCCCTCAAATAGAAATTTTTTAAAAAATTAAAATGGCCAGGCAGTGGTGGTGCACGCCTTTAATCCCAGAACTCAAGAGACAGAGGCAGGTGGATCTCTGTGAGTTTGAGGCCAGTCTGATCTATAAAAGCTAGTTCCAGGACAGGCTCCAAAGCTACAGAGAAACCCTGCCTCGATAAATAAATAAATATGAATATATAAATAAATCAGGACCAAATCAAACAAAACACTTTGCTGCTCCATCTTTCCCACCTCTCCACCACCTCCTCATTCATCTTAGTGGCACTGGTAGCCGTGCTGTGTCACACAGTGTACCCTTTTGTCCTGTCAGCTCTACTTGCACATGTTCATCGCAATGAGTCATTGGTCTGGTTCAAGGCCTCTGGTTTCTGGTACACCATATCACTGGACCCTCTCTGAGACTTCTCTCAGATATCCTGCGGTTACCCTGAGACATGGAGATCCTGCAGGTAGGGTAGGCCAACCCAATGCCCTGAATGTGAGCCTGGCTGGTAGTTGAGATGGTCAGATCTGGCTACTGGGGCTGCCCCTTTCAGGTTCATGGTGGAGCCAGTTCTCCTACACCCATGCCATCAATGCCAGCTCACCCATGCCCAGGACATTGTGGCCAGCTCTTCTGTGAGGGTCAGGGTCAGTTCTCTGACTGCAGTGTCCAGTGAGGAGCAGGGCTAGCTTTCCCAGGGCCAGCAAAAGGAAGAGCAGGCTCAACGTGGTTCTCAGATTTCATTATACATGGCTCTTATGGTCTTTTGTGGTAACACAGATCAAGAACATCAACACAGACGCTGGCTACAGTATGGCCATGGACCCAGACATGGCTCTCAACTACAGCTCTGGCCCAGATGTCATCATGGAACTCAGTGGCAGCACAGACCACCCAGAACAGCATGGCCCCAGCAGCAGCAGGGCACTCAGACACCAACATGGTCACATGTGGCAGCCCAGACCTTGGCATCCATGAGGCCTTTGATGGCAACATGGGCCATGGACATTAACAAACACCCTGGCTATAGTAGACCACAAGGTTGTGGTATCTTATTACAGTAATATAAAACTAACTAAAACAACTCCTTTTCCTGTTTGAAATTCCATGTTCTAAGGAAAACCAAGTGTAGGGTCTTTGAAAATGAGTCTGGTGAGTGTGAAGTTGAAATCATGACAATGACCTCCAGAAGAGGCCAAAACCCAAGAAATAGAATTGTGGGAGATAGAAGAAAATGCTCAGCAACTTCCCCTTACTGTTTGTCTTAGTTTGAGTTTCTGTTGCTGTGAAGAAACATCATAACCACAGAAATTCTCATAAAGGAAGACATTTAATTGGGGCTGGCTTACAGTTCAGAGGCTCACTCCATTATCATCATGGTGCATTGCATTGTAGCCTACAGGCAGACGTGGTTCTTGGTGCCCATGTCAGAGGAGCAGCAGGTGGTCCTGTTCAAGAGGCTGTCCCACCAGGAAACAAAGCTCTGATAGGTGAACCTCAGATAGGCAAGGCCCCAAGGGCTTTGGCCCCAGAATGTCTTTTGCTACTGTTGTGCCTTGATACATTTGCTGCTGCCACTTTTTTTCTGGTATCAGGCATGATGTAAATGAATGTGGGGAGATCCCCACTGCCTTTAATGTAGTGTGATTATCTCATGGGAACATCCTGTTCTACTGGGCACTTTACCTGTGAATTATTATGGAGACGATTTTTTCTTAGGCTTTACTGTTTAAAGTGTAGCCCAGTCCCCTGATAAAACAGAGACTGCAATGGACAGAAAAATGAGAACAAAGTGTGGAACATATACACATTAGAGTACTACTCAGCAATAAAAAACAATGATGTCTTGAATTTTGCATGCAAATGGATGGAATTAGAAAACACTATCCTGAGTGAGGTAATCCATACTCAAAAAGATGAATATGGTATGTACTCACTCACTAGTGGATTCTAGCCATAAACAAAGGATATTGAGCCTGTAGTTCACGATCCTAGAGAAGCTAAATAATAAGGTGAACCCAAAGAAAAACATATATAGATCCTCCTGGAAATTGGAAGCAGACAAGATCGCCAGGCAAAAGCTGGGAAGATGGGGGTGGGAGTAGGGTGGGGGGAAGGGGAGAGGGGGAGAGAGAAGGGAGAAGGGGAAGACTGGGGAGAGCTTGGGGGAATGGGATGGTTGAGATGGAGGAAGGGCGAATATCGGAGCAGGGGAGAAGATATCATTTTAGGGTTGGCAGGAGACTTGGCTCCAGAGGGGTTCCCAGGTGTCCACAGGGATGTCCCCAGCTAGGTCCTTGAGCAGTAGAGGGGAGGGTGCCTGAACTGGCCTTGTCCCATAGCCACACTGATGAATATCTTGAATATCACCATAGAACCTTCATCCAGCAATGGATGGAGATAGAGACAGAGACCCATATCAGAGCACTGGACTGAGCTCCCAAGGTCCAGATGAAGAGCAAAGGAGGGAGAAAATGAGCAAAGAAGTCAGGACAGCGAGTGGTTGGTCCACCCACTGAGACAGTGTGCCTGATCTAATTGGAGCTCACCAAAGCCAGCTGGACTGGGACTGAATGAGCATGTGATCAAACCAGACTCTCTGAATGTGGCTGACAATGGGGGCTGACTGAGAAGCCAATGATAATAGCACTGTGATTTGTCTCTGCTGCATAAACTGGCTTTTTGGGATCCTAGTCTATTTGGATGCATACCTTCCTAAGCCTGGATGGAGGGGGGAGGGCCTAGGACTTCCCACAGGGCAGGGTACCCTGCCTTCTCTTAGGACTAGAGGGGAAGGGAGGAGGGTGAGTGGGGGATCGAGAGGGGAGTGGGAGGAGGGGAGGAGGCAGAAATTTTGAATGGTATTACTATTTATAATATCATTATATTATTATTATATCATAATATAATATATTACATATATTATATTATTTATAAAGCAATAAAAAAGGAGGAAAAATGAGACCGAGGAAGTGCCACCAGCTAGTTTTTCTTCAGGAGCCATATAGACTGTGTAGCTAAGGTTAATGATTCAGAAACACAATTGAGTTCCAGAAGCGAAGTTGGCTCAAGTTCTTTTCATCTTAACACTGAATGATGTGTTCATGGGTTTCGGTGTGCATCGTAGCTGAAACAAAGCTTTAAATATGACTTAAGGTTAAGTCAAGATGCTTTTGTTAATAGCTTTGAGGTGAAAAACCTGGGGAAACAATCTAAAGGTTAGAAGAGCACATGGTTGAGTGTGGGACTCACTGAGATCAAGGAACAAGAACACAGCAGCCCAGTTATTATTAGCTGACGGGTCTTTTTTGTTAGGATGGGTTGGCAATCAAAGATGATTAATTCCTTGTGCTCACTTCTGCCCTTGGCTTACTGATATGACTTAATAAAAAAAAAACTGTGGATGAGTAGGTATGCACCCTGAGAACTTAAAATAGAGCTAACTTGTTGTTTCTCATATATACAAGTTTAGATTTCTGATTCCTTTGATATTTTTTATAAGATTGCCTTTTGTGACAAATACTAAAATAATGGATCCTTTCCTTGTAACCACAAAATGCAGTCTGCCAGCCTTCACTCTGTTAACCTATAACAAGTTGCTTGGGTATGAATGTATGTGGGTTCATAGGACAACTTGTTTATCGCCTGTCATAAATAAAATGATTAATTATGTAAGGGAGACAAAAGTATGCTGTCTTTTACTTTTATTCACTGTAATCATTCAGTTGAAAATAGAATGTAACCATAGTGTCATTTTTATACTACTTGCGAAATTTTTGCTGGGGTATATAAGCTGCAAGGGAAAAGAAAAGTTAGAAGGAAGACATCAAGAGAGACAGAAGGGATACATCTGGATAGAGGTAAGAAAAGAGCAGACAGAGAAAAGATGATAAAGGCGTGGGGATTCCCTTTTTCACTGGCCCCAGAGAGTTAAGTTTTACTTCCTCAGATAGAAAAGTCAAGTTAAGTCAGCCGACTCCTGACTCTCCTCCAATCCCTGAGCTGCTAGAGGCTGGTCCTTGTAGCAGCAATACTTGGTGCTGGAGAAGGAGCTGAGATTTCTGCATCTTGATCCACAGGCAGCAGAAGACTATGACACACTGGCAAGACTTAAGTTTCTGAGACCTCAAAGCCCACCCCCACAGTGACACATCCTCCAACAAGCCCACACCTACTCGAACAAGGCCACATTTTCTAATTGTGTCACTCCCTATGGGCCAAACATTCAAACACACGTGTCCATGGGAGCCATAACTATTCAAACCACCACACCCTTATAGTAAGAGTCTCCCAGAGAGAGATCTGGCCATTCTTTATACATCAACTAATTTCTGATATTCAAATTAGGTGGAGTACAAGGAGATACATGGTTTTTATCTAAATTTTTAAGAGGTATAATATTGAGTTAAAAGATAGCCTTTTGCTGATTGGTAGTGGTGCACACCTTTAATCCCAGCACATGGAAGGCAGAGGCAGGTGAATCTCTGAGTTCGAGGCCAGCCTGGTCTACAGAGCAAGTTCTAGGATAGCCAAGCTACACAAAGAAACCCTGTTTTGGGGGAAAAAATAGCCTTTTATTTGGTTACCATACGTTAACTACATACCATGAGTTTCACTGTGACATTTTCAAAGATGTAGATAAGGTATTTTGTTTAGATTTACCTCCCCTCCCATTCTTTTTTTTTTTTTTTTGAGATAGGATCTTTCTATGGAGCCCAGGCTGGTTTTGAACTTACAATCCTCCTGCTAACCTCCAAGATGCTGAAATTGCAGGCATGCTCCAACATAGCTGGCTGGAAGTATATTTCTGATATACAGTGAGTGAGTAGACTCACTGCAAGAATTCTAGAATGACTTTATATTTTAGAATGGTTTAACACCAGGAAGTCTATCAGTGTAGTTCATCATAGCAATGGATTAAAGAAAAAGTTTGTTATCTGTTTTGATGGGTGGCAGAAAAACAGTATAAAATTAAAATTTTTAAGCCTAAATTTGGTGAAGCACATAAACAATAACAAACCCTTTGATGTAAAAGTACAGTCTAAAGTTCACAGCCCAGAGGAGTGCTGCTGCCACCACTCTCCAAAACTGGGGTTCTAGATTTTTATTTATAGATTTCTGCTCTCAAATGAAACTTCAACTCAAAAAACTACTAGAACAAAAATCACCCAGTAGCACAGCTGGATAAAAGCTAAGTATACAAAATGCAACCCTTTCCTTTATAATAGTAATTAGAAAGTAAAAAAAAAAACATGATGAGATAGTAGAACCCTCTCAAAACACATAATACACACCTCACAAACACACACACATATACAAAACATGCAAATACATACTTATATGCAAACACACATATTCATGCACAAATACACACATACATATATACACACTCATATACAAACACACACATACATATATACACACATGCACACATAAACACACATGTGTAGTGGGAGGCTACTTGTTGGTTCCCGGTCTCCCGGCTAACTTAGACCTGAAATAATTATAGATGACTCTTTATTTATCTATAATTCTTAATTATACATTACATTTTTAAATGAGCTGCACAAACACCTTAATCAAAAGCAGAAATATACATATAATATATTAATCTTAAATTTGTATCAGTAAACAAGATCCATACCAATGCAAGTCTCTATAGCACATCCTCCTTTAAATGTAAACAAACATTTATAGACAATATTTGGGAATACAGACATAGTTCTGCCCAATCTTCTTCCTGCTGTTTATTGGGTGAAGTAATTTTTGGGGGGATGTTCACAATGACCTTTCAGGGGATCTTGGTCCATCAAACCATATTAGCCTGGAATGAATCCACAGGTTCTCATCCTCTGTGGAAACTAAAGAAGAACCTCTTTTTCAAAGAAACATGTCCTTAGACCCAAATTCTGAAGTCAGGATACCTTTATAATATACATGCTGGCTTAGCTTAGCACCCATACAATGAAATGTCTCTCTGTACTTAGCTTCTTCATAGTCAAAAAATTCAAAGAAAACATGATAATTTACATAATCCAGACTCTCTGTGTATAGTCCATCTTTACGTGGATTATTTTTCTTTACTCCTTTTAGTCTATGACTGTCTTAATCCTGTGTCTTTAAAGACTTTGCTTTTTTAACAATTTACTTCCTTTTTTAACTCTGTATACGCTTTTTCTTCTCTCTCCCAAGCCTATGTACATTTATCCAACACTGTGACCCATTTAGAGTTTTTTTATGTCTGAATCTGTTCTTATTGCATCATCTGTAATTCTTTAGTGTCTTGAAGATCTTTTAAAATGGTAGATAGCTTGGTTGCGGTTGCTCTGGATGCTGGCTCCACCTCTCTCTACTTTCAAAATGGTGGAAGTACCATTACTGCCAGCTCTGGGGCCACCAGGTAGGAGCCATGCTCAGAACTTTAACTCTGAGAATGAGTGTGAAGCACATAACCCTTTTTAATCTGAGTAATAGCTAAATAAGCCCTGCAGTGCACTGCTCGGCCTGGAAATATCTCTGTGTATGGAGGCAGGAATCTGCCATGCTCTCCTGCTACCAATGAATCAGGAAAACTTCCCTTAAGGGAGCTGCAGTACACTGTCAGCCAAAAAAAAAAAATGAGGCTAAACTTTGTTTTTCTGTGTCTAGAGTAATTTTTTAATATTTTTTTAGGTTTTACGTAGATTTAGTCCACCACGTTGGTGCACCAAAAACATGCAAATACATACTTATATACAAACACACATATTCATGCACAAATAAACACATACATATACACACACTTGTATACAAACACACACATACATATATACACACATGCATACATAAACACATATGCACACACAAACACTGAGAAACACGCATATACACGTCAGTATATACATGTTCATACACAAACACACAGAGACATCACACACACACAAAGTTCCCTGATGCTATCCCATAGCCCGAGTGATTTTATTGCCTTGCCTTTACCTTTCCATCTTTGCTGCCCTTTGCCCTTTGCCTTTGCTTTGGCCTTTGTCTTGCAGTACTGGGACTGAACCCAGGACTGCACTTGCACTAGGCAAATACTCTACCACTAAGCTCCACACAGCTCTGATGCTATCCCAATTTATAAGTCACTGCTCATTTAAATTCTTTTAACATCTGCACCCACCTCTCATTGCTACAAGAGCTTAGGAATTGTCTGGCTCGAGTCCCAGCTCCCCTGTCACTGCAAAGGAAGCTCACTAGAGATGGCTGCATTGCCTGACTGCCTACAAGCCTGGAAAAAGATGGATAAAGCCCTAAATCAAACCCAGTCCACTCCCCCTTCGTGATATTTTATTACTTTCACTGGAGGATTTTAAATGCCAAAAAAATGTATTCAAAATGCCCTTTGATAGAGAGGACATAATTCGCAGATGCCACCTAGATTAGAACAATATGCGATTGTTTTCTCATGGACCTTTAATTGTTTTTGTGAAATAAGAGTCTACAGGGTAGAACAAATGGACCACCCTCTTCCATCATGACAGATTGCTGGCAATTAGTGCCTTTCAGCAGTCATTATGCCTTTTCTGAGACAATCAAACCTAGTGGTTGTGATGCGTGGCTGCAGACCGTCAGACATCTCTGTGAACTCCCTAAAGTGTCAGCTGAAATCTGGGCGCAGGCTTGCAATTATAATGAAAAAACATTGGAATGTGAAACTCTCTACCTTCCACCATCTGGACAAGATTCTTCATTAAATGTGTTCCTGGCACTGAAGGATCTCAAGATAATTTGTTTGGGAGAGAAGAGATAAACCCGTGGCTCATGCACCTGGCTGCACAGGCTTCTCATCCTTCACTTAACAGCAGCCTGATGAACAGGAGAGAAGTTTAGATGTCTCTTTCTGGTACATCTGAAAAGGCAGGCTAGAGAGATGAGGACCGGGGTGGGGGGGGGGGGGTGTTCTCAGAGGCGGTAAAGAGTTAATAAACATCGTCACTCTAGGAATAACAAGTCCAAGAAGAGATTAGGATAAGGCCATCACAAGATAAGCATCAAGTTTTCATGACTTCCACAATCCTGTCACCACTGATTCTTTCCAAGCCAATACCACCTTCTTCAAAGAAAGGAAGGACACCCTCAGCACACTGCAGATCACAGAAATCTAAATCCCTTTTTGCTCCCTTTCCAGAATTTACTCCCTTTACAGGGGCGTAGATGAGATGTAGAGTTTTAATGGAGATTCATGGCTTTTTCTTTGGGGGAAATCACTTCTTTTCTACTTCTCAAAAGGCAAGGTCTGACAGATGTGTCTTGCCCTCATGTTGAGACCATGAATTTCCTAAGAGCAATTATGCTTGCCCCCTCCTTCCCCCCTCTCCTTCCCCCCCCCCCCACACACACCTTAGCCACAATGTCTAGACCAGCGTAGACTGACAGAAGCCTAAGGTGCTCACCATTTCCCAGGAAGCCCCTCAATGAGAGAGGAGTCGCCCTCTGTCACAGAACTTTTCCTACCAATGAGGGCAAAGGCAGGGAAGCTTCCCTTGTCAGATGGGCAGTCAGTCAGCTGCAGCAGATCTGTCTTCACTGCCCCTCCTTCCTGCTCCCAATTCAGGGAGAACCAGACTGGGGAAGGAGAACACGTGCCCAAGAAGAAATCACATGCTCCAAAATGCACACATAATGTAGGCCCTGGAATCAGACTCACTGGTAGAGGAGGAGGAATAGCTCAATGACTACAGGTTTGCGTTTTACCCTGGACTGGGAAAGGTAGAAAGTAAGAAGAAGTTTGGAAGTTGGCCTTTGTGTTATTAAGGGACAGGAAAGGAAATTGACAAAGTATGGCTGGAGGCGAAGACGGAAAGACAGAAAAATTATTTCTTGTTCATGTCTCCAGAGCATTTCTATTTTTCGAAGTATTTTTCTACAAAACAAAGACAGCACAGGAAAACATAAGGGCCATCAAAGGGCTGAAAAATATAAATAAACCCCTCTGGAGGAAGCACATGGACACTTGAGGTTACTACAGAGAGCAGGTCGAAGAACGTCCCACCCAAAGACTGCAGACAGGTAAGGCTAACCCTGGGAGGCCACACAGCCCAAAGGAGCAAAAGATTAAGTGCAGAGAACAAGCAATTGGGGAGACTCACCAAAGAAAAGTATTTCAAATTACTCTACCAAAACTAACAAGGGAGTGTCAGAGGCACTGAGGGAGGCTGAGTTGTTGTTGTTGTTGTTCAATTAATTCTGCTAATTTTAAGTTTATGTCTGTGTGAGAAAAGTGTATGTGTGTGTGTGCCTGACCCCATGGAGTCCAGAAGAAGAAGGGCTCTCTGAAGCTGGAGTTACACACAGTTGTAAACAGCCCAATGTGGGTTTTGGGGACCAAACTTAGGTTGTTTGGAACAGTACTCAGTCTTAGAGAGCCCCAAAGAGAATGTTTGAGACTGATAGAAATATTCTCCATTGTAATGAAGATGGTGTAATACAACAGACTGTACACCTAAAATGTGTGGTTTCATCACAAGTAAAACCATATGATTTGTTTTTATTTTGTGTGTGTGCATGTGTGTGTGTATGTGTGTGTAGGTGCATATGTGTATTTGGGTACATATACTCATATGAGCACATGTATGTAAAGCCCAGGGATCAACCTTGGGTGTCATTCCTCAGGTGCTGTTCTCACCTTGGTTTTTTGAGGCGGGGTTGCTATGGGACAATGGTCTCTACCCTGTCAAATTGTATTTTAATAAAACGCTGATTGGCCAGTAGCCAGGCAGGAAGTATAGGCAAGGTGGCCAGGCAGGAAGTAGAGGTGGGGCAATGAGAACAGGAGAATTCTGGGAGAGGAACGAGTCAGTCTGCAGTCGTCATCCAGACACAGAGGAAGCAAGATGTGACTGCCTCTCCAAAAAAGGTACCAAGCCACGTGGATAACACAGACAAGTATTATGGACTAACATAAGGTATAAGAGTTAATAAGAAGCCTAAGCTACTAGGCCAATCAGTTTATAATTAATGCAGACCTCTGTGTGTTTTTTGGGGGCTGAACGGCTGTGAGACTGGGCGGGACAGAAAGCCCAGTCAACACAAGGTCTTTCCTGACCTGGGGGTTAGAGGTGAGTGTAACCACACCTGGCTGTTTTTATATGTTATTGGGATCTGAGTAAGATCCTCGATTTTGCAAGGCAAGTTCTATTCTGGCTGAGGTTATCTCCTGGCCTCCTTCAGTTTATTTAAAAGAGAAACTTAAGAGGCATATTACCTATATGACAGGCTTCGGTCTTAGGTAGTTCCTGATTCAGTTTCCCTAAGAAACAAACTTACAGGACAAGGTGGAAATGTGACCATTAGCTGGCTATTCCATAAATTAAGGTATGTTTGCTGATCAGGGTGGGGTAGTGATGATCCTGTGTTACATTCAGAAGGGCAGCTATTATGTCCTAGTGAGTCTTCCTAAAATATTTACAGATGAGGACCAACAAGATGGCTCAGTGGGTAAAGGCAGGTGTCCCCAAGCCCAACAACTTGAACTCAATCCCCAAGAATCATGTGACATAGGGAGAGAACCAACCTCTGCAGGTTGACCTGACCGCCATTCGTGCTCTGTGTTTTGCACATGGCCATGCACACAAAAATACATGCACACATACATACATACATAAAATGTATTTAAAAATAAAACTTTTGCAAATGAAAGTAGATGACATCTGGGTTCAGTGCAAAATAACTCAGGAGACAAAGGTAATAAATGGAGGTATAGAGAGCAATAAGATTTGCCACAAGTTAATAACCGCATGGAGCATAGATGAGGTTCATTATATTCTTCCCTTATTTTTTTATGTCTGAAATTTTCCATATTAAAAACTTAAAAGGAATTGCATGTTGATATAAAGACCAAGAGAAAATTCAATAACATTAAATCAATAGTGGTTTTTAGAATTTGAATTCATTTCCATTTTTTCTTTATAATTGTATGTGTCTCCAAAACATTTTTTGGAAAATAAAACTTGGTATTATTTTTACTCTTTTAATCTCCCCTATCCTTTAAGATATGATTCAAGTCCTCTGCCCTCCAAAGCAAGCACCCACACACACACCAGCAGCTTCTCCCTGCCCAACGCTGGCGTCTTCACACACCTGGGAAATCAGGTCCTCTCCTCAGCCCTCAGTGTGCTCTCCCCTTGATTCTTTAATACCTAGGCATACACTCAGGTTTAACTCTGCCAGAAAGTTTCATGGACCTCAGAGAAGACATTATCTGCATACTTCTAATTTACTAAGGTGAAAGGTTAGCGTTAACCAAGAGAAAGTGAACCCGAGGTTGAGTCCAGAAGAGGCCAGACAAGGAGTTTCCAGTGGGCCTTCCACTGTGGTCATGCATGCAGTACTCACTCCTCCTGGTCATGGAAGGTTACATAAAGCACTGGCAACTGGGAAACTCCCGAGTCTGTGTCCAAGGATTTAGTGGAACTCGGTTATATACACCTGTGTGGCTTACCTTCACGTCCAGTGCTTCCAGAAGTCAAGCTAATAAAATACTTTGTAGCCTGAAACTGGCATCATTAATCACACTGAGCCCAAGTGTGGTGATGCACACCTGTAATCCAAGCATGTGAGAAGCTAAAGTCAGAGAGTCGCGAGGTCAAATCCATCCTGGACTATACAGCAAGTTCAAGGCCAGACTGGCTAGTGAAAACCTGTCTCAAGATTAAATAAGTAAATAAATAAATCACACAGTGTTATGGTCTGAATGCTTGTCACCCCATGATCCACACATTGAAACTTAATCCCCAGTGCAATAGTATTAAGAAGTGTGGCTTTGACCTAGGCTTTTCCTCAAGTATAAGATTATTGTCCTTTGTAAAGGTGGCTTGAGAGACTCTTTCCATCACTTCGGCTATGTGAGAACACAAATACCATCAGTGAAGCAGACAGTACTCCCTGGTCTTCCAATATGCCTTGACCTTGGTCTTCCCAGCCCCAGGGCTGTGAACAAGGAATTTCTGTTGCTTATAAGCAAGCCAGCCCAAGGTGTTTGGCTGAGGCAGCACAATGAACAAAGATACAGTTAACATAAACCACTAGGTATCACTCAAGGACCCAGGTGAGCACACTTCTATCCAGCAGGTCTCCTAGGGACTTGGCAGTTAGTGGCCAGTCAAGGGTCAATTCTTTGTTGGAGTAAGGTTAAACCAGTCTATATAAATGTTTTCCTGTCAGATGGTGGTAGTGCACGCCTTTAATCCCAGCACTTGGGAGGCAGACACGCGGATCTCTGTGAATTCAAGGTCAGCCTGGCCTACAAAGTGAGTTCCAAGACAGCCAGACTTACACAGAGAAAACCTGTCTCAAGAAAACAAAAAATAAAACAAAAGTCTTATCTAGATTTCAAGCCCTTAAGAACAGGAAAACAATGAAGGTGTCCATCCTACAGAGGACAGTGTTTCCTTGAGAACTTTACCCCAATATTTGCTGAGAGAAGGCCAAAGGCCAACTGAGTCTTCTGGAAGAAGAGGGGCAATGGTAGGCATGGACCCAAAGATAGACAAGACTTGGGAGAAAGTGGAAAGAAAACAGTTCAGAGAACTGAGCAATAGGAAACTTAAGGAAAGAATTCAAAAGCAGGTGGAGCAATGTTGCTTGAAGTGAGGTCTGCAAACCAGCCTCAGCCCTACCCGGGAGCTCACTGTGGATACGAAGACTGGGACCCATCTCATAACAGACTCAGGAGGAGTGGAACAAGACGGAGAGTGTGTGACTTAGTAAGTCATCCGGACGGTTCTAGTCCACATTAACATTTAAAGGTCAAGAGAAGTGGATAGCTATTAAGGGAAAGTCAATTCTTCTGGGACATGGCTGTTAGCAGGCTCTCATGCCTCAGTGGATGGTCCCACACCGTTGTACACATGGGCAAGGCTAATCGGACTCAGTGGGCTGTCAATAACAACAAGAGTTAGAGAACATGAAATTGGAAGGGAGATTGGTAGGAACGCATAGGAAGCTGGAGAGAGATGGTGATGGATGAATGGCCTGATACAATGTATAAATGCATGAAGTTTTTGAAGAAAAATACATTTTAAAGGTGAGTATTCTGGAACTGTCCATGGAAGGAGTAGAAGGATACAGGAAGTGAATGGGCTTTAGGAAAGGTTCCAAAGAACAATACATTCTATTTCCTCCCTTAAAACTTCTGGTGTCAAATTTGGAGTTGGTCCCTCATATCAACTAGAGATCCTGAAATTTAGTCTGATTCTAACACTCTCCATCCAGAGTTACTCACAGGCTCCACATGTTTTAGGACTCAACCCCCAAGTCTGCCCTGGGCTCAGAAACCAGGCCACCCACACTTCTGTACAAATTAGCCACCAGGTATGGGTTCTCATGAGCCCTCCTCAGGTTAGACAATCATTCCCTCAGCTCCCAGGAATACATCTCAACTAGATTTACTGGTTTATTATAAGAGACACAATCCAGACACAGCCAAATGGAAGGATACGCAGGGCAAGGTCCTGGAGACCATGGCATTCCCATTACTTCCCCGAACCACATTCTAGGTACCTCTTCATGTCTAAACTCCATTTCTCAGGATTTTTAGTGGAGGTTTTCATCAGGTAAATATGATTAATAAAAACCACTGTTAAATAAACTCGACCTGCGTCTTTTGCGTAGGAGAGAAGGAATCGATGAAAATCTCAACCTTCCCATCCTGCTCCAGTCCTACTTGTGACCAGCCCTCTCCTTGAAGCTACAAGTAACCTTATTAGTTCACAGAGGACAGTCATCATTACAGCCATTCCAAGAAATTTAGGAGTTCTATGACAAAAGCTAAGGACAAACACATATTTCTTTTTATATCACCAGAACCCATGAAGAGTAGGTCGCATAGTGAGACACACGGCCCCTTAAAGATAGGGACATCCATGAGAATCTAGCCCATGGCCCAGCTTCACTCAGTCATCTGAAGCCCCAGGAGTAAATAAAGCTGTTAGTCGGCATGGCTAGACTCAAGTGAAAAGCAGGGGGCAGAGATGTGTTAACCCGTACAGAGCTAATAGGGCTGAGGAGTGGCTTCATGGTTTAAGCGAATTGTATTGCTCTTGCAGAAGACCCAAGTTCAGTTCTGACCACTGGTGTCCCTAGCTCAGCAGTCACCTGTAACTACAGGAGAGCCAAGGATCCCTCCAGCACCTGTATTCACATGTACAAACCCACACCCCAGACACCCACACACACACATGCACAATTAAAACCTAGAATGTTTAATTTAAAAAAAGAACAGAGACCGTGTCAAGGCCTTTCAGCTTCCACAATGAATCTTGCTACCCAATAGCTCCATCAAGGTCTCTGCTGTGTCTCCTGGGAACCAAAATAGGCTCCCAGCAAATATAAGACTCTGATCTCTCAAATCAGCAACAGAATACAAATCACAGGTAAATCAATTTAGTATTATTTATGAAAAATTAAGGTGCAATGTTTTATAAATTGCAAACCACCATTGGGCTTGAATTTATGGCTTGGTTTAACAGCTCAGTCCTCTCTCCTCAGGTTCTCATTTTCAACCTGTTTATTGGGAAGAAATAGAAGGGAGTGGGGCAATTTCCATAACAATGAACTCTCAGCCTGAAGATGCTCTTAATCAATGAGCTGACAGCATAATGTAGGCTCGTTAGAGCCTTCAAAAACAATAAGCCCTAGCCAGGGATGGGACTCTGCCCAAGCTGCAATCAAGGAAACTACAGACGATAAGATAGAGACAACGACAACAAAAAAAAACAGAGCTACAGCCAACGCTCTCCTACAAGAACCGTGTAGAGGTGGAGTTGGCATTTCGCTGCCCATCACCAACTCTGCAAGCATAGCAGGTCTCTCACTCATTGTGATTCTTAGACAAACAAAAATGAATAATGACTCTGATGTTCTTGATGAAACGGTCTAAGACATTCATTCAAATGGTTATGTTTTCTGAAGAGGAAGAATCAGTCAATCACGGCAGGATAAACAAACATCCCAAAACTCTGTAGATGAAAACAGCAACCAGTTCTTTCTCTCTTGTTGGGTGGGGAGGACTTTGCTGCGGTAGCTGCTTTTCTCATGGCTGTGACAGGAGCAACTTAGAGGAGCAAGGGTTTATTTGAGCTGGAGGTTTGAAGAGGTAATGGATAACACGGAGAAGAAAGCATGAGGGCAGAGTGCAGAGCTGGGTCCTGGAGGCATAGGGAACCCAGGCAGAAGCACAGCCTGTCAATAACCCTCAAGGCCACTCCTTCCAGCCAAGCCCCACCTCCTAAAGGCTCTACAGCCTCTCCAGGTAGGTCAACAGATGGGTCACCCACATGAGCTTCTAGGACACATTTCACCTTCAAAAGATAACAGGACGGAAGCAGGTGACTGTGTCCTGTCCAGGCTCAGTAATCTGCCATTCTCCTTGGACCAGCGACTAAGTCTAGGCACAGCCCTCTGGTGATTGAAGCCTAAGAAGAAGGACTTAATGCACAGGACACTTGCCCTTGGCTTGGACTTGACACTCTAACTTCTGCCTCATTCTTGGTGACAAAGGAAAGCAAAGAGATAAACCGAAGTCAAGGGGGAAGAAAAGTGTGCCCTCCCTTTTCAGAAGAAATCTGAAGTCATATGATGGAATATGTGGAAACAGGAAGGGTTTCAATCTAAAACCAGAAGAGATGCATTTTCCCAGTTGTTCATGTTAACTGAAGCATCATGGGATTAAACACAGCTTTTTTTAGGATGGTATTGGGCCAGGTAATTCATTTGCCTGGCATATACTAGGTCTGATCACAGCACAACAAAAAGTAAAGATAAATATATTGGAAATATCCCCTGAAAATTAACAAAACTGGCTTGCTCCAAACTCCTCTTTCCAGCATTTTCTCCATCGATGCCCTGTCTTAACCAATCCCTCCACTGAAGTCATTCTGCACGTCACTGGTGTCCAGAACAACCTGCGCATTGATCAGGCTTCCCAAGAACAGAACCAACAGAAATAATATATGTTAAGGAGAAGTTATTAGATTTGCTCAGGTGACATTGTGGTAATAGTCCATCAATGACTGCCTTGCACCAGAGAAGCCGATAACTGAATATGTGCTCAGTGCATGAAGTTGGATGACTCGGCCATCCTAGTCTAGTGCCAAAGGCCCAGGGGACTCTTGGAGAGCTATTCTGCATACCAAAGCAGCTGATTCTACTATAGGCAAGGGAACCATCCTCAAAAGCAATAGCCTGAAAGGTCAAGTGAATGAAACAGCAAAAAAGCTTCCTTCTTCCACATCTTTTATCAGTGCCCCACATTTAAAGTGGGCCTCCCCACATCAATTAAAGCAGTGGACACTCCCCATGGACTTGCCCACAGGCCACCCTGACTTAGGCAATCCTTCACTAAGGCTCTCTTTCTAGGCGGCTCTAGGTTGCATCAAGTTGCTAATTAAAACTAATCAACACATCCATAACCCAATACCCTGTTTTTAAAACTAACCAGCACACCCCATAACCCAATACCCTGACCTTGCTGGGCATGGTAGTCCTCAAGACCCAACAGCATTGACAATACCTAGAAACTCTAAGTAAGGCAGATTTTAGGTCCTCATCTAAGACAGTGGGCTCAGAAACTCAGTGGGTGTGGCCTAATCACCTAGCGACTACATTTTCATGAGCTCTCCTCGTGCTTCACGCCATGTTTAAGGATGGAAACTGCAGGCCTTAGGGGTTCCTCCCCCAACTTCTGCCACTGAACAGGACCTGAAGCTTTGCTCCTGTTATTAAATCCAGCCCAGGAACCCTACGAATATTTTCATCACTCTTTGCTCCAGACGAAGCTATTTCCCCACTGCTGATTTCTCAGTCAATGAATTAGACACATCAGTACCACTGTATCTTAACTCCACAGTCCAACTGTAGACACCAATAAGGTCATTTGCCATGGAATGTAAAGTCAAAGAGGTCCAGGCTCCAGTCCAGCTATGCCCTGAATAAGGGTAAATAGCCTTGGACAGGGCTGACCCTCTTTGGACTTCAGTTTCCTATTGTGGAGATGGGGTTAATAATGCCCACTTAATTCATGGTTAGGATGCAGGTATGGAAATAAGTTGGGAGGAAGTATATGACACAATGTGTAGTCAAGCACTTTCAGCAGTGTATCAAGAAGGCTAAGTCAGGTGTGGCGGCACATGCTTTTAATCCCAGCACTCAGAAGTCAGAGACAGGTGTATCTCTATGAGATCAAGGCCGGCCTGGTCTAGGCAAGACAGGTTTTTTGGCGGGTTTTTTGTTGTTGTTGTTGTTAATTTTTTTTTTTTGTTTTTGTTTTTTACCCTGTCTCCAAGAAGGGAAGAATGAAGGAAAGAATGAAGAAAGGAGGGAAGAAAGACAAACAAAAGAAAACAATCAAACAGTCAATATTCTAGTATGGAGGAAGGAGGGGCTCATGAGACCCCAGCCCTAGTTAAGGAGCTGTTGACAGTTGATGGCATCTCAGAGAGGAATGGGTCAGTTTTCTCCAAAGGTATGGCCTTTGGTGGGTTAACCATACTCCAGTAGGTGGAGCCACACTCATGATTTAAATAGTACAAATTGGATTTAGTGGGTTATAAAAAATAAAAAAGGACATGAAGTTGGGAGGGTGTAGGAAGTCGGGTGAATCTGAAAAGAGGTAAGAGGAGGAATGAGAGCAAATATGATCAAAATATATTGTATTCATATATGAAATTCTCAAAGAATTAATACAAACATTAATTTAAAAAACTACAAAAGCTCTTGGAGCCATAAACACAAACATGTACACACACACACACACACACACACACGTGTGTACCTCATTTTGGCCCAGGATTATTTTTAAATGGAAGCATTTGAGAAGAAGTAAATAGGAAAAAAAATCATCAATGTTCCCTTTTTATTTATTTGCTCAGTGATAGAGGTTGAACACCAAAGTTATCCTTAGACCCTTATTGTCTTTTGGTGATTTGTGGGTAGGGTTGCTGCTACTTGAAAGAAGGTCTCACCATACAACTCTGACTGGCTCAAACTCACTATGTAAAGCAGGCTATATGTATATATCTGCTCTTAATTAAGGTATTGTGTTTGTGCAGCTCATTTAAAAGTATAATGTATAATTAAAAATACAGGTTAATAGGTAGTCATCTATAATAGTCAAGCCTGTAGTTATGTTAGTTAGGTTTTCAAGATGTACAGAGATATATTTCAGATGGATAGGTATTCTTCAAATCTTTCAAAGTCATACAGAATATGGCATTTAAAATGTTTTAAGAACTTAGGACTTTTCATGACAATGAGACACATCTGCTCCTGGAAGCACCAATCTACTTCAAGAGGATGATGGGCACCAAAGAGTTTCCTTAAAAAGTTAGTAAGTCATTTGGACAAGAAATTGCTCTTTCTTGGACTGCTTGATGGTATGCTGTATAAACTGGACATGCAGGACCTACAAAAAATGACTGCTAAGGTTGCCTAAAGAAGATGAGCCAGTCCTTCAGAGTTCCTGCTTCATGAAACAGACTGCCAGACATTCTGCAGTATACAGAAGAAAGTAACTGACAAATTGCCAATATAGATGGAACTGTTTTTATAATTTCCTATTTCGAGGAAAAGTCTGCTAGATATGATGGGCCTGTAGGCTGAAGATGTATACACCAACAATACAGAAGAACTTTGGGTGACTATACAGACAGCAAGAAGTTTCTGCCAACTCTAGAGTTGTGGAAGTTGCTTACAATGCACTTCCTATTAACTTAGGTAATATTATATCCTTCTGAGGTCTTTGATAGAGTAGAAGAATAGATAGTTATAATTATAGTTTTCCTTACTTAGGATAAAAAATATAAGGTAGATATAAATATTGTAACTATAATTATTGCTTGATAACTGTTTTGTTGTATATAATCTTAATATGTTAAAGTTAAAACCTTCCTTTTTATTTAGACAAAAAAGGGGAGATAATGTGGGATTCCCCTCTGTATGCTGAGAATATGTTTTATTACCATTGGTTAATAAAGAATCTGCTTTGTGCCTATGACAGCACAGAATAGAGCAAGTTAGGAATTCTAAGCAGAGATAGAGGAGAAAAGAAGGTGGAATCAAGGAGACACCATGTAGCTGCTGAAGGAGACAGACACCAGAACCTTACCAGTAAACCATGAGCTTTGTGGCAATACATAGAATAATAGAAATGAGTTAATTTAAGGTGTAAGAGTTAGTTAATAAGAAGCCTAAGTTAATAAGCCAAGCAGTGTTGCAATTAACATAGTTTCTGTGTGATTATTTAGGATCTGGGAAGCCTAAAAACAAACGAATAGTCTCCACCTACAGAGAAAATCACTTTTTTCTCTTCTACACTAAATCTCAGGCCTTATCATCTCTGTTACAGCAGTTGATTGAGCAGAATGAACACATTAAACTACCCATGAAGCATTTAGTGTGTTTTAAATATAAATAGATGAGCTAGAGAGATGGCTCAGTTGCTAACAGCAATTGCTACTCTCCAGAAGATCCAAGTTTGGGTCCCACCCACATGATAGCTAATAACCATCTGCAATTCCAGTTCCAGGGAACCCAACACCCTTGTCAAGCTTCCTAGGGGACCATCCTCCTGGGAATTGTCTCCTAGGGGTCATGTGTATACTTATATAGATGAAACAAAACACTTGGACACATCAAATAAAAATAAATAAACCTTTCAAAAATAAATACAAGCCGGGCGGTGGTGGCGCACGCCTTTAATCCCAGCACTCGGGAGGCAGAGGCAGGTGGATCTCTGTGAGTTCGAGGCCAGCCTGGTCTACAAGAGTTAGTTCCAGGACAGGAACCAAAAAAGCTAGGAGAAACCCTGTCTCGAAAATAAAAATAAATAAATAAATAAATACAAGTGGAACTTCATTCTCTAGACACAGTTGCTTCCCTGAAGAGTTTAATGTTTCATGTTCTATATATTACTCATTCTTACTACCTTCTTTGGGTATAAGAATATCATTGGGATTAAAGTGCAGTCTGCTCACTACACAAAGGATAATTATTCAGCAGGTGACAGATGGCTGGAAGGAATGGGGTTTATTCAAGGGCTAGCAATCTTGAGACACTGGCAGGGCTTGTGACTTCAACATTCCACCCACCAGAGGTCCAGAGTGCACAGTGCTCTCATAAGAAGGGAAAGGAAGAGCATCCAAGAAGACTCCATATTGAGCAAGGTCTCCAACATCTAAGTCATATCTCCCTTTTTGTCTTCTCCATCACATAGCAAAGGGCTCCTGGACCAGTTCCTGCTGTCCATGTTTTGAATCTGTACACTTCATGTTGGTTGATACACAGAACCAAAGACCTGAAGGAAGAGCATTACAAAGCTCATCCAATATTCTGGACTCTGTAAATCTAAAGAAATATTTAGCCATTAATATCTTAACCACTTAGATGGAGCAAAATGATGATGGAAGAGCAGAAAGGCAAAGGAGGAGACTAATGGAAAATTCTGAAGGAACCATCGTGTTAGAGATGAACTCTGAAGGAGAGCTGAGGCGTAGGACCATGAGAGCCAGTGAGCACATGCAGAACCCCCATGCTATCCTGAGAATCATGAGCAGGGGTGTTCAGGCAAAACAAAGCTCTGTAAGCCTCATCCGCCAGTCATGTGCCCTCTTTCGGTTGGGTTTGTGAGAGGCAGCAAGCCTGTTCCTCCTGTTTAAGACACACAGAGCTGTGACTTTCAGCTGTCTTACTGGTGTTACATGAGGATGCTGTAATTCCCTGCATCAGCATGAACTGTTAAATTACCCCATCTGAACCAATCCTCGGGAAGAAGATGGTGCTGGACCAGAGCTTTCTGAGTCTCCCTAGATGTTTTGCCCTGATGAGATGAAGACTCCTGCGAGGAGAAGAATCAAGACACCCTTTATTACAAAGGAACTGGGATTTGTTGAACCTAAGAATTTAGAGATGCAAGCCCTGGTTAAAGCCATTACAGAGGAAAGAGCTGTGAATTTAACCATAATCACTTCCATTCCGCTCTAAAGAGATGCTAATTATGAAAATGGTCTTATAAAGAAATCAGCAGATGTTAGGGGAAAAGGTTTAATCACTTTATATTTGAAGACAAAGGAATCATTTTCCACAAGATAATGCAGATGCTAGAACTGAATTTTTGGAGAACATTATATAATATTATAATGTATGTGTACACACATGCATGCGTGCACACGCACACACACACACACACACACACACACACACACACAGAAACCGGGCATGATCAGCACTCTAGAGGTGGATGCAGATGATCACAACTTCACAGTTGTCCTCACCCAGCCTGGGCTGTGTGAAACCCTGTCTCAGAAGAGTGGGGCAGGGAACAAGGGCTTGGGAGATGACTCGGTTGGTAAGTGCTTGCTGCCCAATATGAGGATGTGAGTTCAGATCACACACAACGGCTGAACATGGTAAACTCCATAGTCACTGGAGAGATGAAGACAGCAGCGGGTCCCTGAAGCTCACTGGTTAGCCAGCCCAGCTGAACACGGTGCATTCCAAGTTCAGGAGAAGACTCTATCAAAATGAGGTTAGGAAGAACTTAAGAAGACCCTGTGTCTCAACCTCTGACCTCCATATGTATGTGTATACACACAAGCATGTACATTTGCATTCAGAGCACAGATGCACACACACACACACACGCACACACACAAACACTTAAACATTTCAGAGATTACCCATAAACATAAAATTGGGAGAAAAAACTTTGAAAAGTAACTGATAAACAGGTTTGTGTTCAATTTTTTGTTTAAAGATACAGATTAAACATAGCAGTGGCGAGCTTCATCTGAGCTCTGTGCTCTGATAAACCACCATGAGCCCCAACAGTTGAGAACTCCTTTAATGAGGCTTTCAGATTCCGACATAAACCATCCCTATCGTTCCAACATGACCCTGCTGTAAAGCCCCCATCTTTGAGATGGTCCGTTGTTAATGAAAATCTCCCCCTTCCAGTAGAAACCCTTCAGTTGTCCTGAGTTTGTCCCGGACAGTAGGAAACCTAGGTCTCTCCACCCTATGTTCTCTTCCACCTAAAAATGGCAACAGTAAGGTGTGAAGCTGGCATCTACCTGGCGCTAGGTACAAAGCTAAAAGTTATATTAAGCAGTCATGTCAATGCCAACTTTGAACGGACTGATTTGGAATTGAGTTCCAGCCAGATGTTCAGTTGAAGTATGGGAGAACTCTAAGATTTGGGTTTTTATATAAACTCAGATACTACTTAGGCTCTTTGAAGAAGAAAGCCCTTTGGATTCATGTCCCATCTCTGATCTGGATGCCTGCCACCTGCTGGTGACTTCCTCTAGCACAGGGCACTGGCTCCTAGCTGTTTCCTGGTGATGTTAGCTTCCTCCCTGATCACTGGGAGCCCTCCATCACCCACACATAGGAAGTCCTGCTGATCCTGTCTGGTGGGAAAGACAGAACATCCGCATCAACTGAAGGGCTGCCTCTATGAAAGCTGTTGTGCCCAGTGAGGAATAATTCAAAGGAAACACAGGGTTGTAGACAGATTTTTCTTTGGGCCACCAGCTCACAAGAAAAAAAAAAAGGCATGGAGACATTGTTAATTGTGAAGGCTTGAGGGAGCCTCTGGTTCTCAAGGGACAACTGGGAAAGTAAAACCTTTCCAGTTTTGACTGCCACAAGAAGCAAAGAGATGAGGTGAATGGGGACCACTGTAGAGGTACAAAACGCCAGGCAAGCTCTTGACCCTTAACCTTTAACATGACTTGTATTTTCTTCTGTATCCATCCTTGTACTTTAGCAAACAGTTTTGCCATGAAACATCAGATAAGGCCAAAATGCTGACAACCTGGGAGCCCCTTGGGACTAGACAAACACAAAACCTATGGATTCAAGACAGCCCCGGCTGTGAGTGCACTGTGTCAAAAGTCACAGGCAGACATAGTTATGTCCTCCCACAATATCAGAACTTATTGATAAATAAATTCATAAACTACATTGGTTTCATTGGCTGCAATTTACCCAGGAGTCTCAACCTCCCCCAATACCTGGCTGAGGTAAATATAGGTTCTTTTATTCCAATTTGAATTACTAATATTAACTATCAGATCACATGCACAGCACAGTGTGTGTGTGTGTGTGTGTGTGTGTGTGTGTGTGTGTGTGTGCGCATATAGGTGTATGTGTTACTACAGAATGGCCACAAAGGATTAAAGGGGCAACAGCATAGTTCAAAGAGCTCCAAATAGTCCTTAGGGGGTAAGAAGCCTACGGGGGACTGATACAGATATAGAGAGGTCACTACAGTTGACCAGATAACTACAGTTGTCTAAGTTGGGAGTTCTGGTCACATTCTAGCCACATCCCAGGGTCAGAATCGAATGGAGCCTTGGGGATGCATTGAGCTGTCCAAGTGAGATATGAGACCTTAGAGGCTGTAGGAGTTAAAGACAGGTCCAAAAGAATGAAGAATGAGCAGGCAGATGAGCAGATAGATGAGAAGTCTAGACGGACAAACAACTAGATGGATAGATGGCAGTTTGAGCAGCTCACATGAGCAGTGGGGACCAAGCTGAACAGAAACCCCTGGAACATTGAGCATTGTGTCCCTGTTAGTCCCTTAACACACATACCAGGTTGGTAGGGGCTATCACCATCACAGTGTGACCTCTTTGTAGGGTCCAAGTGAATGAGCTACCCCCATCGGCCTGGTGGTATGTTTGGTTAAGTTCTCAGGGCTAGTTTTTCTGGTAGGATTTTAAGATTCTCCTGTGCTCGCACAGCCCCAATTGACTTTAAGAAAGGCATAGGGAGTCACTTGTTTTGCTTTTATGGATAGGTTATTTGCTAGTCTGGGCCTTGTGAATGCTGCTGACCAAATGATGCTATGTGCCCACGGTGCAGAATGAGTCTGTCTGTGCTTTCTCAAATGGAGTCAATGCTGGCAAGGTGCAGCCTAACATAACCAGCTTTACACAATACGGTGTAACTTGGAGCAGGACACAATCTGATCTCAATCGTCATACAAATGACTTCTATTATATCCCAAGTCCTTTGAAATATTAAGAGTAAACAGACATGGGAAGAATTGTTACTTTAAGACGTCTCTGGTGGCCCCTTGAATCAACTCAGCTGTCAATCTGTCAGGGAAAAAAAAATCACAGGACTTTCTCTTAGTTTGTTTAAAAATGTCTAATGCTAGGCTGGAGAGATGGCTCAGAGGTTAAGGGCACTCTCTGCTCTTCCAGAGGACCTCGGGTTCAACTGTCAGTACTCACACGGCAGCTCGAAACTATCTGTAACTCCAAGATCTGACACCCTTACACAGATATACATGCAGACAAAACACCAACGCACGTAAAATAAAAATAAGTAAGTTGTTAAAAATGTCTGAGGCTGAGCAGCTCATTGTTAGTTTCTCACGAACTTTGCTTTGGCGATACCCAGCTGTATGCTATGGCTACTTTGCAGGGTGTTGAAGGCTGCTTTTGCCAAAAGCCAATGGCTTGTCACTTAGCCTCTACAGACTGCTAGCAAGTGATGAAAATGAGAAGCAAGGTTGCCATCTCTACCTTCATATTCAGGCTGCTTTCTTTGCTGCCTTAATCCTTGGGTCAAACTCTATTCAGCTCTGGGTGAAGCCATGTTGATCACTTTGAAAGTATTTTGTTTATGACTATAATGCAGGATTAATTTGGCCTCTGGCCTATTAGAGCTGGCAAGTGTTTCTTATACCTCTCTTAATTAGGGTTTACTCTTGCTGTGAGGAGACACCATGACCATAGCAACTCTTATAAAGAAAACATTTAGCGGTTCAGTCCATCATGGTGGGGAACATGGCAGAGTTCAGGCAGGTATGGTATTGGAACACTAGCCCAGCATCTTACATCTTGCAGGCAACAGGAAGTCAACTGACAATCGCACCAAGGAACGCTTGAGAAAAAGAAGCCTCAAAGCCTGTCCCCACAGTGACATACTTCCTCCAATGAGACCACAACTACTCCAACAAAGCCACACCTCCTAATAGTGCCACTCTCTTTGGGGGTCATTTCCTTTCAAATCACCACACACCCATCCTTGTGTTTTCTTAGCAGTTCAAGTAGATGCAGCCTTGACAGCCTTATCCCAGGCCCAGACCCAGTCAGGAAACCCGGACATTTATGTAAGACAGCAATGCCAGCTAGAAGGCTAGCTCAGTGGTTCCTGGGTTAAGCTGGTTAAGTTGATCAAACCTCAAGATGTTGGTGCACAAGAAGAAAAACATCATAGAAACTGTGCCCATGGGTAGGATAACTCAACAGCCTTTGGTAGACGCTGCTTCCTTCACAGAGAAAGTCACCTCTGAGCGGTATCGTCTTCCTTCTTAGGAGCTGAAATCCCAGGAAAGGGATCTGCCTGCCTTGCTCATGGCTCCTGACTTGGTCCCATTTCTGCTATTTCTATGGCCATAAGAGCCCATCTCCAGTGTCAGAGATGATTCTAGTCTGGAATATGCTACAGTAGTGGAGAAGAGAGTGGCCATCCTTAGGTAACCATCTCAGAGCACCAGAGGGATTGAGGGAGGCTTCCCAACCAGTACCATTCGAGGGATTGTAGGCTCAGAACATACTGAACCTTATCACTAGCTTCTCAGTTCTGCCATCTTCTCTCCTGGGTTAGTGACCAGTGGGGTTTTTACCTGCCACTTGGAAAGATCTGACACAGCGGCTGGGGCTGGAAATGTCTGAAGATTCTGACCGGCAGAGCCAGCTTCAATCCAACAACACTACGCCAGCCTCTCTTTTGGCTGCTGTGGCCACTAGCTGCTCTTGAATGAAAATTCTTAGTTTAATCCTAGTTGAAAAGTATTTGCTGACAAAATAGTGATGGGAAGAGCAAAGCAGAGAATGTGTTTCCATGTACTGTAGAGAAACTGTAAACCACTAAATGAGACAGGTACCTTTAGAGGCAAACCCCTGGGTTAACACAGCTTCAAAATGCCCTTTCTGTTTGTTCAGCTACAAGGTAGGACATGGATGACATGCCCAGATGTGAACCCATCTGCCATCTTTATTCCACAGGCTGAAAGGCCCTCTGTCCTCCAGTTCATCCTCTGTGCAGTGCCATGACCTTGAGCTAAACATGCCCAGAATTACAATTCTCCATCTTAGCTTTCCTTCTTGAACTCTGACCTTGAACTGAGCATGCTCATGAATGTGTTCGCCCCTAAAATTCTTTCTTAAACAAATATATAGGCTCCCCCCAAATAGAATCCTCATGGTTCCTTTGTTCAAGAATGGTTCCAAAATATCCCCCTTGCTCTTCCTTGGTTTTGATTATTTGACTCTGCACTTAACCAAGATGTGAACCCATTGCATTAAATTACAGTGATTTCTGAAGCCAGTTGTGTACAGAAAGGAGTTTTTCCTTTGGAAGGAAAACAGTGTTAAATGTCAAGGTCATTCATTCTCTCTCTCTCTCTCTATCTATCTCTTTCTTTCTCTCTCTTTCTCTCTCTCTCATTTTCTCTCTGTGTTTCTTTGTCTCACCTTCTCTGTATCTCTGTCTCTGTCTCTCTTTCTGTCTGTCTGTCTCTCTCTCTCTCTCTCTCTCTCTCTCACACACACACACACATACACACACACACACACACACACACAGAGAGATGAGGGATGCCCCTTGCAGAAAATGCCTCCCAAGAAAAACTGATGTTGGCAGGGCTATGTCTATTCAGCTCTTTTGCTGTGTTCCCCCTCCCCCATCTCACCCCCTTGTCACCTTGGGCCTGGAACCATCATGACAGCCAGGTAAAGGCTGTCTGTCTCCTCTAAACAAGAAATGACTGGTCCAACAGGTCTCCTTGAGGTTCATGACCAGTCTTATCATCAACTTGTGTTTTGATCAACTTTGTGCCCTGACCACAGATTTCTTTCGAAAGCCCTGATAAGGAAAGATTTGTAATTGGCAGAGACTCAGGCACAGAGGTTCCTACCCATCCCAGGAGTCCACCTCACCTCTTCCCACTGCACCTGGAGCAGCTCTAGACAGACATACTCAGCAGGTGACGCATACGGAAAAGCAAACCTCTCCCCAACGCCAGCTTTGGGTTAACTCTCTAATTCTTTATCCTTTGCTTTCTTACCTTCAACAGTCAAGATTAGCAAGAATTGCTACTCATCAAAGAGGCTCTTTTCCAGTAATTCTCTCTCCACGCCTTATTTTAGTTTTAAATTGTCCCTGATTTCATTCCTCTTGTGGGTTGAGTGAAACCTTATATAACAACCCTGAACACAAAGTTAAAGTTGAAATTTCTCATTCAGACAGGTCATCACAAACGAGGAAGAAACAGGACAAACCACTAATGCTATCAAATGGTAAAGTAATAATAAATGGTAAAATAATAATAAATAAAGTAACAATAAATAAACAATAATAAAAATAAAATGGCCAGAGGTTAACCATCAGAAGGACTGAACAGCATCTCTTCCAGGGCATTCTAATCATCATTTAGACCGCCTCTTCTGCCTCTCTTTTTTTGAGATAAGATCTTGCCTTGTAGGTTGGACTTGAACTCAAAATCCTGCTGCCTCAGTCTCCAAAGTGCTCGGATTACAGGCATACCACCATGCTTGACCCAACTCTTCTTTATAATTATCAAAATCATTTCTTATGCAACAGCTGGGTAGATAGCCACACTGATCTGTGACCCTTTCCCTTAACAGTGTTAAATTTGAGCTGTAATTCACTTACCATAAAAATCCCAACATTGCCTCCAGCTTTTCATTGTAAGTTTAACACTAACCCACCTAGACAGTGAACTTACTCACTGAAATACTTCAGGGGATAGTTGACAGCTAGATTTCTATAAGAATATCAATGTTCAAAGTTCAAAGCAACCAAGGCTGACTTTGTGACTAACCAAGTCTCCTCACCTCATCTTACATTCTCTCCCTTTTCTCTCCCAGTTCTTTCCACCCCAGCTGCCTTATGCCTCTCTCTGGATAGAGCTTGCAAGACCTTTGCAAGGTCATCATCCCTTGTAGGTCAGATCTCATTATCTCTTCCTGTTAAAGATGGCCAGCCCGCCTCCCTGTTCACAATGCCCTCCTCACCCACCCTGTTCATCTCCCAGCCTTTAGCACAACTTACAGTATTTTAACTGATTCAATCATCTGTGTCTTTTCCAGCCTCTTCAACTCACTGGAAATGACCTAACTCCATGAAGGCAAGGACTCCATCTCTTTCAGGGACTCCTGGTACAGTTCAGGACCTCAGCAAAGCCCACAGTGAAAGAATCTGATTAAACATCTTCCTAAGTCAGACCAGTATTAAACTTTAGTGGCTCGATCCTTTATCAGTGTTCCCGAACAAATCCAGGGCTGCCTTCTAAGGAAAAATTAAGTCTTGCCATGAGCTACCTCTACAATAGGAAGACTAGCCCTACCCCACAGGCACGGGTCTCAACCAGATTTCCCTGATCTCTTAAAGGATGTCCACTCCTCCAGCCTTAGGGGCTGCCCTTCAGCAGTGTCCTGGTTGATGCTATGGAACTGCATGTCTGAAGACAGACATCAAACTCAAAGCTACCCTGTAGCCATAAATAGCAACTCTTTCTTATCTGCAAGAAATAATTTTGATTAAAAACTGCCCAGAGAATCTGCCACCCAGTTGTCCCTTTAATCTTAAATTTAAGTTTTAAAATCTGCCAGACACTTGAAGAGAAACCTTAAACCATTTTTGCTTCTAATATAAGTTTTTACTAAATGTTTTTCAGTATGCTCTTGACCTACATTGAAAAATAGTGTAAGAAACAACCTTGTGAAACTCATTATTACATATATTATTATATATTCTACATGAATGCCTTGGAGGATGTTATTTTCTGCACCACACTGGGCCTCCTACTGGAGACACACAAGAGAAACTTACCAGCAATCCTATAGCAAGAAAAGCTATGCTTTTTGGGGCCACTAGTTTATGCTTGATCTTCTTATATCTTCTTTATTTCTGTGGTGTGAAGATAAGAAGCTCATAGACAAGCTTTGAGGGCCATTTCTGAGTGCTTTGTATAGTCACCTTACTTCATCAAATTCTTCATACCCTTATTCTCCTAGATTTCAGTTTCTTTAGTCATTGAGGGTGTTCAGTTCTTTCTGGAACACAGTGGGCATCCCTATAACTAGAGTTATGTTTTCCCAGTTTGCTACCATGTTCATACACACACACACACACACACACACACACACACGCACGCACACACACACACACACAGGTGACATGTGGCACATCTGGGTAATCTGATTTAAATTGATACAGACTGTCTACTATCCCCAAGGATCATATCCGCAATTCCTGGTGTTACCCCCAAAACTGAAGAGCCTTAAATACAGCAAGAAATCTATGTGGTGGTCTGTTGAGAAAGACAGGCCATGATACTAGGAACAAGGCTAGAATAAAATGGTGATCCCCTTCTTTTCTCGTTGCTGTAACTCTAGTCCTGACATAAGCAACTTACTAAAGTTTTACTTTGGCTCATGGGTCACATGACCCAGTCACAGACAGTATACCATCATAGTGGGGAGGGCATGCGTAGAAGGACTCCATCCACAGTGCTGGGAGAATAAGACTGCTTGCCCAGATCTTGGTAGATAAGGAAGGAGCGAGACAGAAATGAGACATCCTATAGCCCATAAGACACACCCCTGTGACCTTACAGCTTCCAGCTACTCCCTATACCCAAAAGATTCCACAATTCTCCAAATCAGAACCTCCAGCACCAACTCTGCACATATTTGAGCCTCCGGAAGGCATCTCACAGTCCCACGCCATAGCAAGTTGTTCAATACACACACCAAATAAAACCCACTAGGCTCAATCACTAATTGGCAATTTTTGAAAATCATTTTATTATTAGGGGAGAGGGAAAGAGAGAATGGTGGCATGATGGGGGACATGCCATTCCTTATGTCTAGAGACATCTATTTACCACTCATTGCCATGAAGCCTGAGAACTCTGCAGTGTCCCCTCAGCACCTGTCCCCCGCTCCCTACAAGACTGGTAAGCCTGCAATCACAGGACCCAGCCACAGACTGAGCACCCAGCCCTTCACAACAGGCCATAGCATTCCATCCCCAGCCACGGTGGAGCTACAGGGTGGGCACTGCAAACTCTACCCAAAACCTCCAAAGTCCCTACAGATTGCTCTGTGAGATTAACACCACACCCTTCCATCTGAACACAAAGGAAAAGCGAAGGCTAGAGCCATGCTTTCCTCCTCAATCCAGGCCTTCTCTCTGTGTCAATGCAAACATTTCTCTCCTCCTTTTCTCCCAGTAGGTAACTCTCTGCCCTTCCGTTATTGTAATGCTCGGATATGTCAGAACACCGAGTCCAACAGCCTGCAAAACACACCCACATTTGCGTGTGCTTCTAAGTGTGAGGTAGAGAAATAACCAGAGGAGAGGACTGTGAAATGCTGTTATCAGGAGGGTCAACAGCAAGGAGACTCCAAAGCGGTAATAAGCCCTAAACACACGTACGAGCAACACTAAATGGAGTTAGTGGGTTATATGCTTGTGTACAAGTATACCTATAATAATGATAATCAAAGAAGAAGGTGTTGATAATAAGGGAGTGAGGTGGAGGCCCAGAAAGAGCTGGATAAGGAGGGGTGGAAATGAGGTAAGTACAATACTCATTACAAAATTCTCAAAAACTAGAAAATTTAATTAAAAAAGAGGAAGGAGACTCATAAAAAGAAAATGAGAAGATCATCATAACAGGGCTGAGATGGCTCTTCTTGGTTATCAACTTGACTACATCTAGAATTAACTAAAACCCAAGAGGCTAGGTACAGCTGTATGGGATTTTTCTTGATTAAATTATTTGATATGGTAAGATCCGTCCTAAATCCAGATCTTCTGAGGTAGGAAGATCCTCCTTTAATCTGGGCCACAGCTGGTGGCAGCCTGTATAAAGGGCGTGGAAGAAGGAAGCCCTGCTCTTTGCCTGCTGCCCTCGCTCTGGCTGTCAAGTTCATTCCTCCACTGTCTGCTTCCTCTGGTTTATACTGAAGACCAGCTGGGACATCCAGCCTGTGGGTGAACAACTACCAAAGTTAGACCTTCCACTGGGGGATGACAGCCATTGCTGGAGGAGCCAGACCATAACCTGTTAAAGACTCGAATAAATTCCGTTTACAGACAGACAGACAAATGATAGATAGATAGATAGATAGATAGATAGATAGATAGATAGATAGATAGGATAGATATAAGATAGATAGATAGGATAGATATAAGATAGATAGATAGATGATAGATAGACAGATAGATAGATAGATGATAGATAGATAGATAGATAGATAGATAGATAGATAGATAGATAGAAATAGATTTATTCTATTAGTTCTGTTTCTCTAGAGAACACTGACTAATACAAGGACTTTTAAGAAGCCAGAAAAAAAATATGGTTTTTCCTTCAAACATCAGCCAAGAGGGGAAAAAATCCCAGCCTCTATCTATTACAGCCAGTCCGTAATTTCATATGATTAAATCCAATGCCTAATTGGCTTCAGCCTGGTACCATTCCTGAAGACTCACTCCTCCCGGCCAACCTAAGACTTCCAGGGGCAACAGCCTTGTTTAAGCAGAATGACCCCACTCCTCCCACTCCTCATCACCAATCTGACCACAAAATCTTCTACCCTGGGAATTTAGAGTGAACCCCAGAGTCGGCTCAGCCTTCCAGGAAGGAAATGAGAGGCACAAATGTCGAGCGGCAACCCTGAGGGTGCTATGTTCCCGTCACTACGCCACATCCCTGCTCAAAGGTTCTCCCTCAGGACTGGACTTGCGGAAACAGCTCCAGTGTTTGTTTCGTTGCTCCTGCAGCTGTTGCTGCTGTGTTGTTGTTGTTGTTGTTATTTGAGGCCTGTGAGAAGTAGAACGAGAATAGCCTCTATAGGCCCAAATGTTTGAATTCTTGGTCCCCACATCGTGGGACTATTTGGAGGTGTGGCCTCGTTGGAGAAGATGCGTCATTGGGGGGCAGGCAGTGAGGTTTCAAAGACTCACCTAAGAGTCTCAGTCTGTGTGTGTGTGTGTGTGTGAGAGAGAGAGAGAGAGACAGAGAGAGAGAGAGAGAGAGAGAGAGAGAGAGAGAGAGGATTGTGTCTCGGGATGTAAGGTCTCATCTACTGCTCCAGTATCATGCCTTCCTCCCGCCATGTTCCCTACCGTGATAGTCGTGGACTCTAACCCTCTGGAACTGTGAGCCCTGCATTAGATATTTCCCTTCACAAGTTGCCTTGACCGTGGTGTTTTAGCACAGCAATAGGAAAGTAACGAAGACAAAGCCTGCAGAGTACTAAAAAAAAAAGAGAGATGTCTAAGGAAGTAAAGGGATCGCTGCAGGAGCTTGAAATTATAAAAGGGATCCAAACGCATAAAACAAAACAGAGATTAAAATGTGGCCTGAAAACAGGCAGGAGGTGGGGAGATGATCCAGGGAGGAGGAAGCAGACCAGTAAGGCGGGTATGGGTATGAAAGATGGGCATCAGAAAGAAGGGCAGTTAAAAAGAGGGATGAATTAGAACAAAATGTAATCACACACACACACACACACACACACCCATAGGCCAATTTGAAGGAGGCAATTCCTCGGGTGAGGTTCCCTCTTCCCAGGTATCTCAGGTTGATGTCAAGCTGACAAAAAAACCAAGCGCATACACTCTGTCCAATTGTTCTTGCCCGACCACGAACTCTGAGGACTCTGCTTCCTAGTGTCCGCAGTGTGCACGGCTGGTTCTGGGAATCCCAGACATGTCTGCTGGGCACCTATCCAAATTTTAAAGAAGGTAAACTCTTGCTAGCCTCCAATAAAAGGCAGTAATTATTGTCAACCAAGATGTGTTCTGAACAGCTGTTCTTGTCTTAGAATTTCATTTCTCAGCGGCCAATTCCAGTTCGTTCTATTCTGGCTGCCTCGGAGTGTCTGGCATCCTAACAGCCAGCACATTTCCCATTTGAACTTGAGATTGCCCCATTTATCTCTATTATGCTGCCCTGGAAGACAAGACCACATGCATCACTGTGGTCTCCATAATATCTGGTGACATAAACACTCAATTAGGGCATCATCACGTGTGTTTTGGACCTCAAGGAGTATTCAACAACACTCAGATAAGTAAGTACCTTTTACGAGGACCAAATTAAACATTTTCTGTTACCGCAATCCTCGTGACAACCAAGGAAGTTTTGTTATAATTTTACAGATAAACAAATTGATAGATAAGTAGAATAACTTGCTCGAATGACGCAAACAGTTAGTGGGAGAGCCCAGCCTAGGAGATCAGATTCTAAATCAGTCACTGACTCTCTCCATGGGTATACATTACAGCCAAACACAGAGAAGGAGGGAACAAGAAGGGATGTGACACAAACCCAAAAGATGGGATGTTCGTTATTTCTGACAAAAAGCAACTTAAGGACTAGAGAAACGGCTCTGCAATTACAAGCACAGGCTACTTATCTAGAAGACCTGAGTTTGATTCCCAGCATCCACATGAAGGCTCACAACTGGTTGCAACTCCAGTTCCAGGAAAGATGGTGCCCTCTTCTGGCCTCCACTGGCAGCAGGCGTTAGCATGGTATCAGAAATACATGCAGGCAAACCACCCTGTCTTAGCTAAGATTCTATTGCTGCAATGAAACACTGTAACCAACGAGCAAGTTGGGGAGAAAAGGGTTTATCGGGCTTACACTTCCATATCACTGCTCATCATCAAAGGAAGTCAGAATAGGAACTCAAACAGGGCAGGAACCTGGAGGCAGGAGCTGATGCAGAGGGCTTGCTCCCATGACTGGCTCAGCCTGCTTTCTTACAGCATCCAGGACCCCCTGCCCAGGAATGGCACCACCCACGATGGTCTGGGCCCTCCCCGTCAGTCACTAATTAAGAAAATGTCCTACAAGCTTCCCTACAGACCAGTCTTATGTAGGCATTTTCTTAATTGGGGTTCCCACCTCTCAGATGACTTACTTGTGTCAAGTTGACATAAAACTACCCAACACAATTGACGTCCTCTCCTCCACTTGGCACACAAACACATCACTGTTAAATCACAACCTTGCTTTTTTTTCATTCGATCCCAGGATCTTATATTAAAAATACAAATTACTTTTAAAATTCCACCGTTTGTTTTTTTTTTTTTTTTTTTTTTTTTAGTTTTTCGAGGCAGGGTTTCTCTGTGGTTTTGGAGCCTGTCCTGGAACTAGCTCTTGTAGACCAGGCTGGTCTCGAACTCACAGAGATCCGCCTGCCTCTGCCTCCCAAGTGCTGGGATTAAAGGCGTGCGCCACCACCGCCCGGCAAATTCCACCGTTTTTATGCATTCAAACAAATTAAAATTTCAATCTCCTTGAAATAGCCAATCTCTTAAAATCCAAACTCTTTTAAAATTTAAAGTCTCACAACTGTGGGCTCCTGTAAAAGCAAAAATAAACTAAATACTTTTTTATTCCAAGAGGAAAGAACCAGGACACAGTCACAAATCAAAGCAAAACCAAACTCCAAAAGTGTAAATAACTCAAAATCCAGTATCTGGGATTCTCTCACCATCTTCTGGGTTCCTCCAAGGGGCTTAGGTCATTTCTCTGACCACATCCTCTGTAGCGCTCATAGCTTGCCTTCTAGACGCTGGCTACCTCCACTCCACCGCTGCTGCTGTTGTCCTGTGGTCCTGGCATCTCCAAAATGCTAGGGTCTCCTGCTGCAACTGGGCCGCACTTTCATCAAGTTCCTCATAGGCTCTCTTCGTGGTGCCAAACCTCAGCTTCTCTGCATGACCACCGTCAGTCCTGGGCCATCAACTGCCACAGAGGCTGCACCTTCTTCACCAATGGCCTCTTCTGGGCTCTCACAGCGTCAAGACTCAGCCACTCTCCATGACCCCTTCATGCTTTCAAAAGCAGTACCGCCTGGGTGACTCTTATTCTACCGAGTTCAGCTGTCAGCATAAGGTACAACCTTGGCTTCCTCTGGACCACAGATTCTGTGTGTGCTAACTCTCAGGAAACACTTCCCAGAAGGTCTCACCTCAGCGATGCTGGTCTCTTCTCAGTCACCGCTAGTTTCTCAGCTCCAGCCGACCAGCAGTGGGTGCCCCAGCAGAGGAAAGGCTACACTTCAGTAGTTCTGGTGTCTTGTTAATCACAGTTGATCCTTCAGCCCCAGCGAACCAGAACCACAGGATCTTCAATCAAAATAACAAATGGCCCCAATGGTGTCTTTAAACTCCGCTCTGAAACCTCACAAGCCAGACCTCCATTTTCTGCACTGCCCTCAACACTCTTATCTCCCAAGCTCCCACAGAGCAGCTCAGCAAGCCCCAAACAAGCAATGGATTTTCTTGCAGAAAGTTCCAAAGTTCTTCCACAGTCCTGCTTTCTTTCTTTTTTTTGGGGGGGGGGGGGACTGTTTATATTCCAGTATATCTTCTTTTAATTCTTCTCTCATATAGTACATCCTGACCTCAGTTTCCCCTTCCTCCCCGCCTCTAGCTCTCCCCTCTACCTCTCCTCTCCCCCAAACCCACCCCCTCTCTGTCTCCCCTCAGAAAAGAGCGGGTCTCCTAGGGACATTAACCAAAATGTCAGCTTGCTTTCTTATAGAACCCAGGACCACCAGCCCAAGAATGGCCGCCCACAATGGCTTGGGCCCTCCCCCATGAATAGCTAATTAAGAAAATGTCCTACAGGCTTGCCTACTGCCTGCTCTTTCAGAGGCATTTCTTAATTGGGGTTCCCTCCTCTCAGATGACTTTAACTTGTGTCAAGTTCACAGAAAATTATCTATCACACAACCCTACGCATAAAAGAATTTCTCTTTTAAAAAGGAAGCATCTTCAGTGAAGAGAGGTGTATTTTGGCTCACCATCTGAGGGGATATCGCCTATCATGGCAGGGAAGGGCTGGTCATGTTCGGTTCTGTGATGGTAGGTTTGTGAGACAGCTAGTGTCTCAATCTTATCCCTACATAACAGGAAGTAAAGACAGAAAATGGGGACGAGCTTACAGGCTGGGCTCTCCGTTACTCACCCCTTCCACAACCTCCAAAATCAGTGTTCAAACACACACAGCATTTCACAGTCAAACTATGAGAGATGACAGGAACATTTCATCCATGGGTACCTGTTTCTTTCGTTATGCTCTTGCCATTCGTCACAAAACTAGAAACTGGAACCTGAGGCTAGAAAGAAAAGAAAAACATTAGCCATTATGACTTAGTTCTTAGCTGGAATTTGATGTAAGACAATGTGTCTAAAACTGTATTAGGAACGTCTTGATAGCGAACTAAATCACCAGCAGCAAAGAAAATCACCTTGGGGTTTGTGCCTTTCCACCTTCTCCTACAGTGAAGGCTCCTCATCAGGATTTGTGTATTCCCTGAGACCATAGTACAAACCTAAATCACCAAGACATGGAGGATGAGGAAGACTCAGAAAGTTTCCTCTGGGGGCAAGTGACTCCGTGATCCTCACCCTAGCTTCCACGTGGGCTGGTCTCTAAAAATTACAATGATGTTCTAACAGATGCACGGGGAGAAGCTCATTAAAATCAAATGACAAATATTGGTCCAAACAACCAACCTCTGGGTCTTGGAGTATATAGTCTGTTTGACTGTTTCTTGCTACAGTACATTTTTTTTATGGGATCAAAAAGGAGAGAGAGAGAGAAATCTCAAAAGCACTGAGTACAGGTATTTTAAATTAATGAAAAGAATATATCAAAATTTAATAGGGGAAAATAGGTCAGCTCCTATTTTTCATCGAGGAAAAGGTCTCCGTAGGACAGCCTGGGAATGTACCACCACTGAGAAAAGAAGGCTGCTGGAGAAACTAAAGCTCAACCCTCAGGGTTTCCTCTGCCTTCGAGTTTCTGGCTCCCTAAGTGACAGGAAATGTGGTTTATGTGTAGAAATTCAATGCGGATTGCTTGAGGAAAGTTGACTTGAACAAGAATCTATCAAAATAAAGACAAATGTTTTATAAAAGGCAAGTCTACAAATGAAAAGAAATTCTAGGGCTCTGCTGGTCTGCTGAGGGTTGGTAATGGTAACGGTGAATCGAGGTAGAGCTGAGAAATATTGCCAGTTCGTGTAGATTAAGCCTTGTCTAATTAATCTTGAGAATCGAGGGCATTAAAGGGTGCTAAAGCAAAGCCGTCCTGGTGCTCATCAATCGACTGCACTTTCTTCTCCTCCTGCTCTCAGAGATCTGCTAGAATCGCCACTGCCCCTCACTGTGTGATGTGCAAGGATGCTTCCAAAGATTATCCAAGCATCCTAAAAGTTGTCACACGGTCCTCTTGTATCATCAGTAGCCAAAAGACAGAAACAGCCAAATGTCCATTGATGCGCAAATGGATAAACTCAGTGTTATTCCATATATACAGGCAATGGATTTGTTTGGACATAAACCAAAATTCTGCCATTTGCAGGATGGATGGAACTGGAGATCATCATGTTAAATGGAATAAGCCTGGTGTCTTAGTGTTCTATTGTTGTGAAGAGACACCATGACCAAGACAACTCCTACAAAAGGAAGCATTTAACTGTAGGCTTGCTTACGGTTCCAGAGGTTAGTCCATGGTCATCAGGGCAGGAATTGTACTCTACAAGCTCTGCATCCTGACCAGAAAGAAAGAGAGGCACCTAGCCTAGTGTGGGCTCTTGAAACCTCAAAGTCAACCCCCAGTGACACCCCTCCCCAACAAGACCTTGTTGTCATACCTTCTAATCATCTCAAAAAGTTCACCAATGAGGAACCAAGCATTCAAATACATGAGCCTTTGGGGGCATTCAAACCACCATGCCTGGCTCAGAAAGACAAGAGGATGTGTTTTTCTCATAGAATCTGGAGAGAGAGAGAAAGAGAGAGAGAGAGAGAGAGAGAGAGAGGGAGGGAGGGAGAGAGAGAGAGAGAGAGAGAGAGAGAGAGAACTATTCCATAAGGCTCATACATTTGAATGTTTGGTTCCTCATTGGTGAATTCTTTGAGATAGACTATGAGGTGTGTGGCCTTGTTGGAGGAGGTGTGTCACTTGGGCTGGGCTTTGAGGTTTCAAAAGCTCACACCAAGCCCATTCTCTCTGTCTCTGTATCTCTCTGTCTCTCTATCAGTCTCTATCGGTCTCTGTCTGTCTCTCTCTCTCTCTCTCTGTCTGTCTGTCTGTCTCTGTCTCTCTCTGTCTTGCTCTCTCTCTCTCCTTACAACTTTCCAGTCAGATGTGAGCTCTCAGCTGCTACTCCAATGCCATGTCTACCTGCCTGCTGCCATGATCCTGGCCATGACGATCATGAACTAACCCTCTGAAACTGCAAACAAGCCCCCATTTAAACTGTTTCTTTAATAAGCTACCTTGATCATGGTGTCTCTTTTACTAACAACTAAGACAATGTAGTTAATGAACAAATTTGAATGCATCCAAGATATTCGACATCATGGGCTGAAGAGATGGCCAGTAGTTAAAAGCGAGTTTATTCTCACAGAGAAGCCAAGGTTTGTTCCCAGAACTCACATCAAACAGCTCAAAACAGTCTGTAATTCCAGTTCCAGGGGAACTGATGCCCTCTTTTGGTCCCTTCAGCACCTGCATGCACTTGTTGGGCGCACGCACATACGCACGCACACACATACACACACATAAAATAAATAAATTTATGCCAAGCATAGTGAGGAAAGCCCTTTATCCCAGCACTTTGGAGGCAGAAGCAGATGAATCTCCATGAGTTCAAGGCCAGTCTAGTCTATATTTCAAGTTTCAAGTGAATCAGGGTCACACAGTAAGACCTTGTCAACAACAACAACAACAAAACATTCAATGTTAGGATTTGATGCACATTATGCAATAACTGCCACACCAAACTGATGAATGCAGTTGTCACCACACACAGTAATTAGTGCATGAGTGTGTGTGCATGAATATGTATGTGTGCATGCATATGTGTGTACATGTGTTGGGGGTGAAGGCATTTAAGATCTAATCTCCTAGAAACTTCCAAGTAAACAATAAAATACTGTTGTAAGAATTTTTTCTGTGGAAGAACTAATGTCTATCCCTTCTTCATAATATGTAAACAGAGATTGCTCATTTTTTTTCCCAGCTGCCCAGACCCAAATAATCACATAGAAACTATATTAATTACAACACTGCTTGGCCGATGACTCAGGCATATTTCAAGCTAGTTCTAACATCTTAAAATAACCCGTTTCTATTCATCAATGTACCACCACAAGACTGTGGCTTACCGGGTAAGGTTCCAGTGTCTGTCTCCTTTGGGAGCTACATAGCAACTCCTTGACTCCGCCTACTCTCTCTATATATCTCTTCCAGCCTGGCTATATTCTGCCCTGCCATAGGCCAAAGCAGCTTTATTCATTAACCAATAAGAGCAACACATAAACAGAAAGACATTCCACATTAATAATGTCCCAATGACAAACCAAAGTTCATCCCAGAGAGCCAACAAGAGCAATGTAACCGACACTTCTCAAAGCGGGAAGTGGAAATGGCTATTAAAAAGATAAAACATGTTCAATGGTTTTAGCCAGCAGGGAAATGCAAATTTAAAACTACACTGATATCCCATCTCACCCCATCAGAAAACATAAGAATAAAATGCTAATGAGAAAAGATCCCTTAGTCACTGCTGGTAGAAGTGTGAGAGAGTGAAGACACCATAGAAATTAGCATGGAGGTTCCTCAAAACTCTAATAGAACTTGTCACAGGATTCGGTTATACCACCCTCCCTCAGGATCATAAGAACCCAGATAGCATACGCTGGGGACTCTGCATGCCCAGGTGTATTGCAGCAATGTTGACAACTCCCATCTTATGAAATCAGCCTGCCTGCCTGCCCACGGAAGAGCAAATAAAGAAACGTGGCCCACATACACAATGGAGTATCACGGGGGCACAAAGAATAAAATCATATGGTTGGTAGGACAATGAATGGAGCCAGACCAGGACATATGTCACTTTCTTTAAATGCAAAATCTAGGCTTTAAAAAAAGACAAGAGATGAGAATGGAGACTATTTGGGAAGAGGAAGAACAGCAACAGGAGGGACACGCGAGGCTGGTGGGGACAGAACATGATCAAAGGGCATTAGATGCAGGCTTATCATGACGAAACCATTCACTACTTTACAAAATTAGCATATGGCATAAAATATTTGCTTAAAATTGTTTCTAAGTTAAAAAGGGCTTATGTCTTTAAAAAGTTCCACAGTGGAGGCTGGAAATGCAACTCACTTGCTAGAGCACTTGTTTAGCGTGCACAAAGCCCTGGGTTCCATTCCAACACCATGTAAACCTATGGCACACTCCTGCAACCCCTGCATGGAGGAGAGGAGGCAGCAAGAACAGAAGATTATTCTCAGTGCCCTAGTGAGTGCAGAGCTAGCCTGGGCTACATGAGATCCTGCCCCCATACCCCAATAAATGTTATCTGCAAATTTTAAGATAAGAGTAAGAATTAGCAGGAGAGCAGGCCCTGCACCTTACCTGGGCAGCACAATAGAACCATCCTGTAGGTGGAGGTGAGGGTGAGCTAGCCTCAAAGTTGAGAGCATGGGAGAGATGTCCCCATTACCCATCCAGGATGTAACATCATGGGTGAGGGAGAAATACCTCCCCAACCCATCAATGCCTGAGGTGGGTGGGAGAGCTGTCCCTGCCCCTCGTCAGCTGCAACACTCAGGAGAGTGACCCCTACACCACACCTGGGCAACACAGGAGAGCTGGCCCGGAAAGTGTAGGGGTGGAAGAACTGGTCCTGCCCCTTGCTCATTGTCGCAAGGGGTGAACTCACCAGGGCAATGCAGGAGCATTCACTCCAGTGGTAAGGACAAGGGAGAGCTGGGGGCTGGACCTGCAACTACCCAGGTCCAGAACCAGAGTTATGTGTAGTGGCATTTCATTTGTATTTTAATAACTAAATCTTGTCTGAGGATCAGAAAAGTAAAACAGCCACACCAACCAGCCTTACACCTTTAATCCCAGAAGCCAAACTAGTTTGTCATAGAAACCGAGTGGTACATGCCTTTAATCCCAGTGGTGCACACCCTTAATCCTAGAACTAGAGAGGATTATAAAACGGGAGGAGACAGCTCTCAGACACAGTCTCATTCTAAGATTCCTGAAGATAGGATCGCCATTCCGAACTGAGGTTGAGGTGAGAGCCAGCGACTGGCTGCTTTGCTTTTCTGACCTTTAGGTTGATTCCAAATTTCTGTCTCTGAGTTTTTATTAATCATGTTTCAGTTATGTGTCAGCCCAACCCCAACATCCACCCCATCTGTGATCTGCTGGTGAAGAGATCTGACCTGCAGACCAAAAGCTGCAGGGTCTCCATGACACAGGACAATAGCAGGATATTAAAGAGGAGCCCCAGTGAGGGCCCAGCATCGATAGTGTAGCAGAAACCAGAGGCCTCGAACCAGACCAGACTCCTTGCAATGAACACTTGCAAGTAAGGATACACGGACAAAAGGGTTTACTGTGTGACCCACTGTGTCACACTGCAGCTTCCACGATGAGACTGATTTTTTTCCCTTTTGGTGATTTTTTTCCTTTTCTTTATTTTCTCTTAAATTTTATTTTATTTTATTTTGGGGGAGGTTGTAAGGGCAGAGGGCAAATATGAAGTGACAGGGACATGAATGGGATTGAGATGCATAACGTGAAAGGCATGAAGAATTAATAAAAAGAAAGTTACAAAGGAGTAAGAGTTAGGAGAGTCTAAGATCTGAGTCTAATGAAAACAAAACTATGAGAGCAGGCCTCTGTCCTCCACATCGCTAGAAAGTGAATTAGGATCAGACACAGTGGTGCATGCATGTTATCTCATACTCAAGAGGCAGAGACAGGAGAATTGTGCAAGATCAAGTCTTGCACAGGGGTTCTGGGACAGCCAGGGCTACTGTGAGACTCTGTCTCACAAATAAATGAGCAAACAAACAAGCAAATGTGAGGCAGGAAACTCTTCAGACAGGTCACAATTTTCACTTTAAAAAAGTACTGATTTTATTTTACGTGTATGTCGGAGTGGGTTGTTGTTCACCATGTGTGCACAGGTGCCTGTGTAGAGTAAAAGAAGTCCCCTGCAACCACACATACAGGTAGTTGTGAGCCACCATGTGGGTGCTAGGAACCGAACCCAGATATCTCTCCAGGCCCAGGTCACAATTTTCTAAGAAAATATAGATTTACTCAAGAGCTGTGGATTGAACTGAGCAGAAAATCTGCAAACCACCACATCCCAGCCAGTATCAATCGTACAAAAATACAAACATAGCACCTCCCAAACTCCTTTCTTTAAAGCTGTGGTTTGGTAATATTTATTTCTCATTAATGCTTACGGGGTGGGATGGGGGGGCGAGGGTGGTGATTGGTGGCCTGGTAGGCATAATCACGATCCATCCACCAAGTAGGCCGACTCCAAGGGTTGACAGAATTCTGCCTTGAGCCCAGCAGTGCTTAGGAGAGCATCTGAGGGCAGAGCCTGCCTGCAAGGGGTTCAACCCCAACAGATAAACAGAACAGAATCTTCACCAACTTACAGAGCCTGGACACATGGAGAGTTCACCTTGTTCTGGCTCAAGCCATACGACCTGTGCTTCATAGCATCCCACCCAAAATCCTGCTCTGACAAAATGTTCTACACAGGACGGACAAGCTAGTCACACATCCTGGGCCACTACTACCCAATCCTTCCCTACCTCGGAGAGATGTGCTCTGAGTCCAAATCTGCCTGATTTACAAGATTGCAGACAAGGACCTTAAAACCGTAGTCAACCTTGACAGAAATGGCACTGAACTACTGGGAAAAGTTCAAAGCTGAATGGGGGAAGAAGTGGTGGCTGGATTTCTGAGCAGAGGCCTTTTCCCGTGGGGAGGTTTATGGAGCAATGGCCTCAGGGCACAACAGCCATTATTGTCATTGGAGCAGCTATGAGCGCTTGAAAAAGATCCTCAAGATCCAGCCTGTACTGTGATGTTCCCTCCTAGAAGAAGGGATGGTCACTCCCCCCTGCATATCCCAGCTAGCTGTATAAAATTCTGTCTCGATTGCCCGTGGACTCCTGGTCTCTGGAGGTGCTAGAGTAAACAGAGTAGGAAGGGTTAGCAGAAGAGACCTCCATCCACGCAGTCATAGGGACATCTCTCATGCTGGGACGGGACTCTCCAGGGGTAAGGCTGCTTCAGGGTCACCAATGCTCCTGCAAGAACCCTCACCTGTGCTCTGTAAGTGAGCCCAATAAATACCCACCAGAGACCACTACACAGCCACTCTTTTTTATAATATAACTGAATTTTTATTATATATTGAACTTTTATTGTTTTTATTGAGCTACACATTTTTCTCTGTTCCCCTTCCTTCCTCCACTTCCCCTTCTACCCTCTCCTGTGACCCCCATGTTCCCAATTTACTAAGGAGATCTTGTCTTTTTCTCCTTCCTATGTAGATCCATGTATGTCTCTCTTAGGGTCCTTTTTGTTGCCTAAGTTGCCTGGGGTTACACAGACACTCTTAAAGTCAAAAAGAAGCTGCAAGCTAGTGGCTACACGGGGAACTTGCCCAGATCAGGCTGCTCCAAGCCTTACACCCTTTTGTCTTTTATGCATAAAAACCACGTCCTGTTTGTCACACTTCAGTTAGCAAGAAGCAGAACTACAGAAGTCAAAAAAATCAAAGTTAATACACTTCGGGACTTTCCTGGAACTACAGACCAGGTCTTTGACGGAGTGAGTCTTTGTTCCTTTTTGGGCAGGTATTGAAGCCTGCGTGCTGGGTGTTAAGGATGGTGCTTCCAACATGGCGGCAGTTGGGCTAAGGTCTAGGAGTCTGTTACACACCAAGTTTGGCTTTGGTGGAGCTGTGCTTTGGTTTTTCCTCCTCGCTATAAGGAAGGGACTAGATATGTGTACACATTCCCAGAGGAAGAGTTCCCAGGACAGGAGGAGGGAAGGGGTACGTGAAGCCATCGTCCTTCCTTTCACAGTTTCCGAGTTAAGTGTTCGCACAGGACAGTGGTGAGGAAACAGGAAATCGCTTGCTCACGGGAAACAGCTCATCAGCAAACATGTACCTGCAGTGAGGCGCTGAGCACAAATAAGAACGCTACATTTGTGAAGCGTCGTCACTTAGAAATTTCTAGAAACTGTAGCAAGAAAGTCCATTTTGCCAGCCTAGGTAGGAAGACACAACTAGTCTAAGAACTACCTACCCCTGGACCCGTTTCCGCAGCTACAGGCTCGGCACACACTGCAATGCATAGACTATGAACTGTCCGATGTGCCCAACCAAATTCTTCTACCAAGGGCTTCCTCAAGAAGCAGCAAAGAAATACATACGTTGCATTGAAGCAATCGCTAGGAAATCAGCAAACACAGTAGCCATCACAGTTGCTTTCCCCACTCTGGAATTGTCTGCACATCTCTCAGTGGGAAGAGAATCCTTAAAAACAGTAAGATGTTGACAATTCGTCTCTCCCTATCTTAAACCACAAAGACAGCCTTCTTTCAACATCTCCTTTCACACCAGGGAACGTGAGACGGTTAGTGGTTCATATTAAGAAATTCTTAACCAGAGATGAACCACCTGAGCAGGGGACTCCCTGGGATTTTATACAAAGCATTTGTGTGTAGCATTTAAACAAGGAGCCGATGTGTTTGCCGGCTTCAGTGGGGCTGCTGACTCAAATAATGCTCTAAGCTCATTATTATTCGTAAGGGCTCCCACACAAGATCAAATGAATGAACAACGCCTAGCATTGACTTGGCCCCGGATTGCTGCTACCATGTCCACCATATTCTATGGGACATAGGAGCAGGGTCTTGTGTGGCCCAGATCTGGTCGTGCCTGCACCTCTGAAATTCTGCAATCAAAGACTTGGGCTGCCACACCTGACACATGGTTTTAAAATTTTAAATTCGGCTTGGGAGATGGCTCAGTGGGGAAGGGGCTTGCTGTGAAGCGTGAGGACCTGAGTTCAGATCCCCAGCACCCATGTAAGAAGCCAGGCACTGTAGTGTGTGTGGCTGTGACCCTCAGCGCATGACAGCTGGGGGCGGTGGGGCAAAGGCAGGCAGCTCACACGGGCTCAGTAGCTAGACACTGTCCCAAACGGTGCAGAAGCAGCTGAGGAAGTTAGCCCACCATGGCTAGGCTGGGAAATTTCTCCCACAGTCTCGGGCATTTGCATGATGAGTTCCCAGATGGTACTGCTGTATGGGGAGTCTTAGGAGTATTGCGGGAGGTCCTTCCACTCCTCCAGCCAATAGCCGCTGAGATACCAGCCCATTGGGGCGTGGTCTCTCTCCCTTTAAAAAAGCAGCCACTTCCCTTCTCGCTCTCTCTTACTTCCTGCTCCACTTCCGGCGACTAGACTCCCTTCCTGATTGCGCAGAGGGCTGTTGTCTGGGACGGTGATCTGTAAGTTTTTTCCTCTTTAAATGAATAACCATTCTATTAATCATAATTCCAAACTGGTGTGGGATTGTTGTGACTTACACCTTCGCCTTCATAGAAGGCGTGGCCTTGCTGGAGAAACTGCACTGAACTGACTCAGACCAGAAAAATATCTCTCTATCTCTCTCGCTCTCGCTCTCGCTTCTCTCTCGCGCTCTCTCTCTCTCTTTCGCTCTTGCTCTGCTTCCTGCTTGCAGGTTCAAGATTTGAGCTCTCAGCTGTTCCTCCCACCATGACTACCCCTATTGCCGTGATTTCCTGCCATGATGAACTCTTATCCTCTGGGTCCATCAACCAAATAAACTCTTCTATCAGTTGTCTTTGCCATGGTACTTTATCAAATCAACAGAAAAGTCAGTAATACACAAACTGATGTCCAGCCTCTGGCCTTCACATGTCTACATTGTCACATTTACACACACACATACACACACACACACACACACACACACACACACACGGCGGGAGGAGAGATGGGGGGAGGGGGGAGAGAGAGAGTCATAACAGGAAGCCGGATCATGCTTACTCCAAGTGAAGTGAACTTAAGTCTCCTGGTCCGCTTGAGACTTGGGATCATCTCCATTCTGACTGAACAAATCTCTTAAACTCTCTTGTCTCCCTTGGGTGTGCACGGCATCCGCGGATACCGCAATGTGAGAAGTTTACAATTAAAATTCCCATCATATATTTGCAGACAGCAACAGAACTGAATGAAGTCATTAGCATCCTGTGGCTTCCCCAGACTCCGCCCGCAATACAATCTTCTTACCAGCTGCTGCTGATTTGTCTAGCGTCGCTGCCCCAGGTGGGACCAGTGCTGTTCTCTAGAACCTTCTGTAGCTCCTCATCTGTGTGTGCCTCTTCTACCCCAACTTGGGAAGCAGATGTCAGAGTCATGGGGCTGAGTTTCTCTAAGGTCCCTCAGCGTTCTCCCTACTCAGTTCCAGTGAGTCTCCTGTTCTGGGGGAGGTTTTCCAGACGGAGAGAGGTTCCACTTCACAGAGCTGGAGAGCCTCAAAGCAGGATGGGAACAAGGCAGCACCAGACACAGAAGTCAAACTGCAGCACTCGCTATACTAGAAGCGCGGCAACCCCTATTTCAGTGACAGGAAAAGAGAGGCAACTTTGAAGTTGAGGAGGGGATGTGTTGGGGTTGGGGCTTTGGGGAAGTTGGAGGACAGGGGATGGAGTATGTATGATCAAAATCTATCGTATTCATGACTGGAATTCTTAAACATTAAATTTAAGAATATGTTTTTAAAAAGGAAACAGAAGTGCATGTGTTTTTAAAGTAACCTAGTCACTCACGGGCTAGTTCTTGTCCCTCCAGAAGCTGGTCACTTTCCACTATCACCACGACACTGAGTGAACAGCAGAACAATGTGTACGAATTAGTCCCGGAGCAGAAGGGAGGCTGGCCACGCGAGACTTCTGTCTTGCCTCCTTCGGACCCTCCCAACGCACTTCCCCCAGCTAACCGTCTGCCAGGATAGCAAGCCACGGTCATCTGCCCCACCTTGGAAACTGCCCGACTCTTGGCATCTCTCGCTTGGGTTCATTCGGGGCTTGTTCTCTGTCACTTGCAGGGATGGTAAGTTGTCCTCTACAATTAGCTCTTCTCCTGAATGAATGTGCCCCAAAACGCCAAGACATAAGGCTTATTGGGAGGCACCTGGATCCGCCGGGAGGTCCTTACGTCACTGAGAGCATATCCTGGAAGGGGATTGTGGGACTCTCATCTCTCCTTTCCGACTTGCATTGTGAACAGCTTGCCCCACCACAAGCTCTACTCAGAGACCCAAAGCAGCATACTCAGCCTTGGACTGGAACCATAAGCCAAAGCAAACCTCTTTTCTTTATAAATTAACTCCCTCCGGTATTTTACTGTTGTGCTGGGGAAACAGACGAGTACAGCCCCTGGAATAAATGGTATTATCTGAGCAGCAGCTTTGGATAACAAGCCGTCGTATTTGCTTCCCAGTCCAGGAGAGTACGGATCTGTCTTAAGCACTCCTGGAGCAGTGACTGTGACTTAGGGCTGGCACCAGGACAAATGGAAATCCCTCCGTGCAATTAGCCCATCCATTCCAGTGTTGCGCCTGCCAGCCTTCCTCCTGCCAAAGGCAGCGCTGGGGTTTGGGGCTGGCTTTAACTTTCTCTTCCCTGAATCCCAGGGGAACTGTTAATAAATGGAAGACTGCCCAGAGAGCAGGAGCTACGCGCTATTGGAGGCCACAAGGCTGGGTAAATTCCAAAGGGGACAGGTCCCATTGGTGACCAGAGGTGGCACAGTTAGGCCAGTATGCAGCAGAGCCAATGTTCCAAATTTTGGCCAGATTGGCCTTGAACTCACTCTGAAGCTAAAGATAATCTTGAATTTACGATCCTCCTGCTTCCACCTCCCAGGTTTTTATGTCTTTTCAAGACAATTTGCCAAAAATACAGGTGCGACAATTGATTGCCACCCACGTGAGCCTCCTAGCATTGTCCCCAACTTCTCAAAGTCACTCCGAAATGACAGCCTCTTCCTCTAGGGCCTTAGTGGTGGTGGCCTGAGAGGGAGAAGGGGAGAGAGGGTTGTCAGGGTCATCTGGCACCCACTAAAGGCACCAGCTGAGGTCTCCTTAAATAATCCATGAGCCTCCGGTGGACCAAGCCTCCTGGATTACAGTACATGCTCTAGCGCCATCTGCTGGCAATTTGTGAAGCGATCTCCTGCACTCGGCCATGTGTTGACTACAACTTCAAGTTTGGGGAGGGGCGGCTTGCAACAGAGGCTGGTAAAATTTGCTGTACCGATCCTTATTAATTTATCCAAATAATCCTCTGATTTGTTTTGTCCCTCAGGTTTCAAGACCTCATTTATTACATCACAGTTCAAAAGGTATTCAGAAAAAATTAAGATATTCTCACCGCAAGCCATTCGGCAATGCCGGCGAGTAATAGGGGGTAAGATGTCACTGATAAATGCAGCTCTCCTCCCTCACCAAAGATCTTCTTTTGTACCTGATAGAGGTTATTACAGAGATCCAGAACTGGTCAAAATTGCAGAGAATAAGTGACCGTGGGGTGCCCAATCCGAAATGGTGCATCTACAAGGCGACTCCCATGGCTAAAGCTCAGGGAAATAACAAGAAATGCGGTGTAATGGTTGTGAGAGCCGGTGGACCAGAGTGCCTGCGGCGAGACAGCATCTTCCACACGTGACAGGGATGCTGCGTCCGTGGGAGCTCAGCACCGTGGTTCGCTTAAACAATACCTACTCAAGACCAGCCAGTGTGGGTGGGGGAAATTTAACAGGGCACCGTCTCTAGATGAAAGGCAAGGGGCAATCCATGGCTGCCGAGAGAAAAGCCAGTTTTCACCAGGGACCAGCTCCCTGATAGGCTATCCAGCTCTAGTGTTCAGCCCTAAACATGTGTACATACAAGCAGCACTAAGTGGATAGTGTGTGTGTGTGTGTGTGTGTGTGTGTGTGTGTGTGTTTGTGTGTGATAATAATTGTAGAAAACACCGCAGAAATGAGTGTTGGGGAGGAATGTGGAAGGAGTTGGAGGGGCAGGGGGGGTGGAAATGATGTAAATACAGTAGTCATGTATAAAATTCTCATGTATACTCACTTTGTAAGCCTAATTTGATCGACAGAACCTGTGTAAAGGTAAGAACTGCGCCCACAGATTTGTCCTCTAATGTGCATGCACACGCACGCACACACACTTCAAAATGAGTGGAGGATTTTCCGTTTTTTAATATTCTGGAATTATTCACAAAAATTAGAAGTATTTGTTTCTTGAATGTCTAATATATTCCCACACACATAACATAAACATACATATAAGTAAATGATATGTTGTAAATAAGTTATGTGTATATACAGACATGCATCCAATAACAATGAAAAAGATATCAAAAATTTGAAAGAAAGTGAAGAGGGGAATATGGGAAGTTTTGGAGGGAGGAAAGGGAGGGTAGAAGTATTGTGATTATATTAATATCAAAAATTAAAAAATAAAATATTTCTTTATTTTAAAAAGCTGGACTTGGCATAGAGAGATGACTCAGTGGTTAAGAGCACTTTTTCTTGCGGAGGACCTGGGTTCATTTCCCAGAATCCACATTGTGGTTCACACCCATCCATAACTCCAGTACCAGGGAATCTGAAGGCCTCTTCTCTTCTGACCTCTCTGGGTACTTGGCATGCATTTTGCACATATAGTGTGTGTGTGTGTGTGTGCATGCAGGCAAATACTTATACACATAAAACAAATAAATCTTTTTTAAAAAAACAAAGCTGGACTTTAATTTTACATGCCTGTAATTCCAGGGTTGGGGAAGCAGAGATGGGGCTCCCTGGGCCTCACTGGCCAGCTTGTCAAGTTGAGTCAGTGAGCTCTAGACTCAGGGAGAAAGCCTGTCTAAGAAGTAAGGTGGAAAGGTATTGAGGAAGGCAGACAGACAGTATTGAACTCTGGCTTCTGCACACATCCACACTACAAGGACACACACACATTTACAAGACTCTTGACATTCTATTTCTTTGAGTGTTCATCTGCGGTGGGCTATATCCTTCTATTAATTTATTCATTTTCTCTAAAGCTGATTTTTAGAAATGTAAGTCACTTTGTTAACTTACTAGCCCATAGTATATGCGTTCCTACTATTTTTATTCCTAATATGTTTCTTTTTCTCTAATGTTTAAGTCGTTCTTTCTAGGACTTTGAAATTATTTTCAGTCTTTTCAAAGAACCAGACTGGCTTTGCACAAACCACTAACCCCACAGGAACAGTGGGCAGCTCTCTGGGTAAAATGGACATCAGGGCTTTTGCGGCCTCCATCAGTGGCCTTGCCTGGTACCACAGCAGGTCCCAGCGTTTGCTTCAGCGTTTGCTTTCTGACTTCTCAACCGTTTAGCAGGCAGACCCTGGCTCTGAAGTGGGAAGGCTGTGTAGATGCCACGTGGGAATCCAATCTCCTGGCCACCAACTCAATACCAACTTGAACATGCGTTTCTCCTAGTCCCTGGGGTTGGGTGAAGTCTGCCTGGGATAGAAGGGAGAGAATTCAGAGAAAGAATCTCCTTCCAAATAAAGAGGCCATACAAGAGAAACTCTGTCTTTCCTACACTCATAACCTTCCAAGGTGGAGCCTCGCAAGCTGCCACACGTGAACGGAAACCACCTCAGACAGGCAGAGGTAGGGTAGGGAGCAGCAGGGAACTGGCAACTTCGCAGCTCTGATCTTTGCGCGTCAGATAAGCCCCTTATCGTTTAAGCTGCTTTTGACGAAGCTTGTTATTTGCAGCTGAAAATGCCATGCTGGCGTCGTCGCAGGAGCTGGCTGCCAGCTGAGTGGCATTTGGGGGTTTTATCATCATCTCGCAGTGTGGCTTTCTAATGCTCGCAATGAATTCGGCCACTAGAGAAGACGCCCTAGGTCACGGCAGAATGTTCTATCACCTGAGGAGGTGCTCACTGCTCTGCGCTGGGTAGCCTTGAAGTGATTCCAAACACTGATGTAGTTTGTTACACGTTTTCATTCCAAAGTCCGTATTTCTTCCTTTATTCTGATGTTTAGGTAAGAATGTAATCTCTCATCAGACCTCATCCAGGAGAACTTGACATGAACTTGCCATCCCCAAGGAAGACAACACCAAAACCTATCAGCGATCCCACCCCTCCTATGACCTCCGCCACCGGACTTCAAACTTCTTATAAACTCAAGGGACCACCTGGAGCCCTGAGAGCTTAGGCTGTGTGAGCCCAGCTCTGCCAGCCACTTCACACAGTGCCAAGAACTCCGGCCGCCACATGGCGCCACCCTGTTAGATGCGGTGCTAATCTGCAAAGCCCCACCTGGAAACGTCAGCCCCTTTCTTTCTCTCTACAAAGGCGCTGTGGAGGTAAAGCCAGCTTCCTCCAGCACCTGTTCACAAAGCTACCCACCAACCTGCAACTAGACCAGGCTTTCGTGGGTGCTTGTCTCTGCCCTCATTGCTCAACTGAACTCTAGTAACTGTAAGACGCACTACTGTGGGATTAATGTACCTGGTCTACTGAGAGAAAGGTCTGTTCACACTTTTTCTCCCCTGAGAAAATTTCCTAAATAGCAGCAAACCTTGACATTTGTGAAACCATCTTTGACCACTCCTGTTTTCATCATACAGAGTTTTCTACATTGTTCTTAAGAACTTGGTGGGGGGGGGGGGGGGGTCTGGACAGTCATGCTGCATAGTTAGACCCAAAACAAAACAAAAAAGTTAAGAAGGCACTCCAATTGTAAGTTCCCATAAGAGTAGTGGCTCTAGAGTTAGTCGGTGTGGAGGAGAGACTAAGTGGAGTGAGTTGAGAGCTTTTGCTGGTACTGGCGGGACCCAGATCAAACTCCTAGGAAGCCACACAGTGGACAGCCATCTCTGCACTGTCTGGAGGAGGCATCCTGGACTCTGTCACCATCATCCAGATTCATACAGGTACACGGAAAGTCTCCTCTCTCTGAGAGACAACACTTCCATTTTGTGATCCTTTCTCACAAAATCCTTAATTTGACACTACCCTTAATTTGCACATCCAGTGTCCTTTGCTGGCAAATGGCTGAAACATTATCCCAGCCTAGTTCAGAAAGGCAAGGAGGAGGAGGAGTCCAAGGTGGCTCATGGGACCAAATCAAGCCAAGCCTGACTGTGAGGGTTAGATCGTATGGGGACTTTGTCGTCTCTCGATGCTTTTCTCTGCACATAGCTCCACCCTGTCTAACCTGCTCTGGGAGGCTGGAACCACAATGGTCAGCGGCCCTGCAGCAAACACTCTGATGCTCAGACAGAAAGGCAACCAGCTGCAAGAGGAAGCTTCAAGTGGAAGCTGAGACTGACCTTGTTGGTATAACATGGTCTCCAGACCAATCATGATGAAAAAGAATATTTGGGCATGGCTCATTTGATAAAGTTCTTGCCTTACAAACATGAGAACCTAAATTCAATCCCCAGAACCCATATTTAAAAAAAAAAAAAAGTTAGGTATGATGTGCACTTGTAATTTCAGTTCTTGGGGACAGATGGGAGCGCTGAGGCTCAGTGGCCAAACTAGTCTAGCCTACTTGGCAAGTTCCAAATCAGTAAGAAACGCTGTCTGGAAGGAAGGAAGGAAGGAAGGAAGGAAGGAAGGAAGGAAGGAAGGAGAAGGAAGGAAGGAAGGAAGGGAGGGAGGGAAGGAGGGAGGGAAGGAGGGGGAGAGAGGGGGGGGGGGAGAGAGCTGGTAGTGGCACATGTCTTTAATCCCAGCACTTGGGAGACAGAGGTAGATGGGTCTCTAAGTTTGATACCAGCAGCCTGGTCTACATAATGAATTCCAGGACAGTGAGAGCTACACAGGGAAACCCAGTCCCAAAAAAACAAAAACAAAAACTCTCTGCCTTACACACACATAGACAGAGAGAGAGAGAGAGAGAGAGAGAGAGAGAGAGAGAGAGAGAGAGAATTTAAAGTTGAAATGTTTCCAGGCAGGGCTGGAGAGATGGCTCAAGGGTTAAGAGCACTTGTTGCTCTTGAAGAGGACCCACATTTGACTCCCAGCATCCGCATAGGAGCTCACGACCATCCATGACTCCAGTTTCAGGGAACTCAATGCCCTCTTCTGATCTCTGAAGGCACCACACATGGGCAGTGTACAAACATGTGTATGAGCAAAACACTCATACATATAAAATAAAACTTTTTTAAAAATACTTTTAAGTTGAAACGCTTTAAAAAAAACTTTTAAGTTGAAATGTTCCCCAAAAAAAGATGTGTTCCTGTCCTAACTTCTAGTGTGCGTACATGCAGCTTTGTTGATGAGTGGGATCTTGGCGGAGTGATCAAGCCAAGATGAAGTCACATTGGGTTAGCGCATGGAGAAGCTAGGACACAGAAGCACACAGAGGGGGACCCCATGTGATAAAAAAAAAAAAGAGTGTGGGCCACCAACTAAGACTTCCAGAATCTTCCAGAACTCAGAAAAGCCCTGGAACAGATTTCCCTCAAAGACACCTCCACCCTGAGTCGGACTTGTACCCTAACATCTCTGAGAGACTAAGCCGTTGCTGTGGTGACCCACTCAGCCATGGTAGACTGTTATAGCAACCTGAGGCAGCTCATGAAGAGGTTGCCCCCAGTGGAACAGGAGACGGGATGCTATGAGTGGCGGCTCACGTCCATGGTTGAAGTGTGGGTGACTTTTCTTTTCAGAGAACCCAGGCATGGGAGTGCACACCTTTAATCCCAGCACTTAGGAGGCAGAGACAGGTGCAACTCAGTGAGCAGTTCCAGGACAGCTAGGTCTACATAGAGAGACCATGTCTTAGGGAGAAAAAAAAAATGTAAGGGAGAAAGGACTTATTTTCTCAGTTTTAGAACTGTCTGTGTATCATGGCAAGGAGGATGGGAGGGGCCTGTGAGGCTCACGGCATTATGGGAGAAGAGAACACAAATGTTTTCCAGACTTCCCCCTTTCCCCTCTTACTCTATGTAGACCACTAGCCCCAGGGACAAGGCTGTCTATATTCGGGGTGGGGCTTCGTCCGCTCAGTCCACCCTCACACACCTGGAGTTTCACCTCACTAGTTCTCTCGGGGAATTCCACATCCAGCTGAAGAGCTGTCCTGAAGAGCAGCAAGTAGAAGAGGGTGAAAGACATTGGTTTGTGTAGAAACCACTGTACCAGTGAATAGAGTCAGCCACTTTGTCTAAATTTCTCATCTGTAAAGAGAAAAAATATAGGTTTGTCTCACAAAAAAAAAAAAAACAGTTATGTATTCTTTCTCCCAGCTGCAGTGTGGATTCCATCATCCAAAGCCAGGAATTCATAAGCCGCTACAATTTGACCAGTTTTTACACTTTAATTGGATGGAAGGATCTTGTTTTGCTTTGATTTCCAGGAAGCTTACAAGATTCATCCTGTGATGTGTTCTGCTATAAAAAAAAGTTTTATGAATTATATACTAAGGAATATGAAATATTAAAGGTGAAGTTCATGATCTATATTAACTATCTATCAGCTTTAACTTTATTACAGAAATAAAATTCAAATTTATGCATCAAGTCTGATAAAAAATGTTCTATATAATTTTTATGTACTATATCCTATGAATTAAAATGAGTTGTCATGTTAATGTGCTTTTAAATGTTTTTTAATTGTTAGCATGCATGTATTAAATGGTTGGTTCAAAGTTGGGAAAGTGTTAGTTACAAGGAGGAATCTTCCACAGACGCCATCAGGTGGCCTGTGCTTAAAGATTCTATTTCAAGACAAGCCTGGCTGCTGTTAGACTCCTAATGAGCCTCACAGACAGAATCCTCCTGAGAGGCAAGGAATCTCCCCCACAGCAGTGCTCTCTTTTAAAATGCAGACTTGTGATGAAAAGGGAAAGGGAAAGGAATTAGTTTCCTGAATATGCATCCAGATCCGTCACCCAGCAAACCACCTACTAGATGCTACCCTCGACAGTCAAAGAGCTGTATGAAGGTAAGAAGGACCACGTGGAAGGACAGATAGGATTGGCTTAGGATGAGTAGGATCCATACCTCCTAACTGTGAGTCGTCACTTTTGGTCTCTTCTTTGACATAAAATAGTCATTGCTTACTGTCATTTTGCTGGACCAGAACACACACATCACTGGAAAATTAAAATTAAAAAAAAAACTATCTGGTGATTTGTAGCTCAGGGCATCATCCAATCCAATCACTACCAAATGGATCAAAAAGTGGATAAAGGGTTAAATGCCTTCTCTTTCTTCCTCTTTCTTTCCCTCTCCTCTCTCTTTTCTTGAGCTGGGACATAGAAGTCTTCCTGCCTTGGATATTGGACTCCTGGTTCTTGGGTCATCTATGCTGGTGTGAATGGGAATAGCCCCCATAGGGTCATATGTTTGAATGTCTGGTCCCTGGTTGATAGAACTGTTTGGGAAGGATTAGGAGGTGTGGCCTTGCTGAAGGTGTGTTACTGGGCAGACCTTGAAGTTTCAAAAGTCCAGGTCACTCCCAGTTATCTCCCCCTCTCTGCCTCATGCATGTGGATCAGATAAGCTCTGAGCCTTTGCTCCAGCACCATGCCTGTGCCTGCCTGCCTGCCACCTGCCTGTGCCTGCCTGCCTGCCACCTGCCTGTGCCTGCCTGCCTGCCTGCGCCTGCCTGTGCCTGCCTGCACCTGCCTGCGCCTGCCTGTGCCTGCCTGCCACCTGCCTGTGCCTGCCTGCCTGCCTGTGCCTGCCTGCCACCTGCCTGTGCCTGCCTGCCACCTGCCTGTGCCTGCCTGCCTGCCTGTGCCTGCCTGCCACCTGCCTGTACCTGCCTGCCTGCCTGCCTGTGCCTGCCTGCCACCTGCCTGTGCCTGCCTGCCTGCCACCTGCCTGTGCCTGCCTGCCACCTGCCTGCCACCTGCCTGTGCCTGCCTACCACCTGCCTGCCACCTGCCTGTGCCTGCCTGCCACCTGCCTGTGCCTGCCTGCCACCTGCCTGCCACCTGCCTGTGCCTGCCTACCACCTGCCTGCCACCTGCCTGTGCCTGCCTGCCACCTGCCTGTGCCTGCCTGCCACCTGCCTGCCACCTGCCTGCCACCTGCCTGTGCCTACCTGCCACCTGCCTGTGCCTGCCTGCCACCTGCCTGTGCCTGCCTGCCACCTGCCTGCCACCTGCCTGTGCCTACCTGCCACCTGCCTGTGCCTGCCTGCCACCTGCCTGTGCCTGCCTGCCACCTGCCTGTGCCTGCCTGCCACCTGCCTGCCACCTGCCTGTGCCTGCCTGCCACCTGCCTGTGCCTGCCTGCCTGCCTGTGCCTGCCTGCCTGTGCCTTCCTGCACCTGCCCGCCTGCCTGCCTGTGCCTTCCTGCACCTGCCCGCCTGCCTGCCTGCCACCTGCCTGCTGTCATGCTTTCCACCATGATGGTCAAGGACTCTAACCCTCTGGAACCATGAGACCCAAAATAAATGCTTGCTTTTCTAAGTTGTTTTGACGCAGCAATAGAAAAGTAACTAAGACACCACACAACTCAAACTTGGACTTTGTTGTGTGGCTTTTCATAGGGAGATGGGAACCAGCCCATCTATTCTCCCCAGATAGGTCAGCAACTGATAAAAGAAATGACTCCCCCACCCATGTCTGGATCAGTGAACCAATGAGATTATTGGGATAACTTACAGGAATGTAGACAAGGTTACTTGTAAAAGTATGAATAACTCAAAAGCAGCCCCATCACCAGTAAGAACTTCTAGCATGGCAGGCGGGAGAGGGGGGTGCAGGCTGCCTCCCTGGAGCTCCCTGCACAGCTAGCAATCAGCTCCCACCCCAGGCTGCAGAGTCTCTGCTCCCCAGCAATTCTTGCTTCTTATAAAACCTTGGGTAAGGGCTTTGTCAGTCTTGTGAATTTCAGCTTTCTGGGACTTGTGAGTTTTGTTTATTCCTGAGTCTTAAGATCTTGCTCCCTCCTCCCTCTGGGAAGGAATGCTTTAACTCAGAGAAAATCATAACACAGCAAATTTTCCTCGCTGGCTCCCCTGGTCTTACAGCCTTTGGACTCAGGGGAGACGCCTCAGTCTTGTAGCTTACAGAAGACAAGTCCTGGCTTCAGAATCACACCAGCCAGTTTCGGTAACAATCTCTCTCCCATCACTTCTGCTTCTCTGGAGAATTTGACCAGTGCATCCCTCGGTAGAATAAAGTCACCACACCCTCTGGGTCCAGGCTTGCCCCAGCATTGCCTGGGAGGGGCTATAGGACCTTCAAAGAATTCCCACCTCCCTGTGTGCCCAGTTTCTCCACGAGTAAAATAAAATTTCTTCAGATAAGCCATTTTTAATCCCAGTAACCAAGAAATCACTTCAGCTAACAACATTGTTAGAGGCAGGTCCTACCCACCCCCAATACACACACACACACACACACACACACACACAAACACACACACACACGTGCATGCAAGCACCATGAACACAGGTACAAAGTTTTCTTATGCAGGGAGAATTTTTTCACTTCAATTTTCATTTTAGAATTGAATTAGGGGCCAAAAGAGATGGCTCAATGGAGAACCTGTGTTTGGTTTGTCAGCCCCATACAGAAAGCCAGTCTCTATAGGACACCTATGGTCCCAGTAGCGGGGAAGCAGAGACAGGCCTGCAGGTCAGATCATCTAGTTGAATTTCAAAGAAAGAAATTATCTCAAAAAAGAAAGGCATGGATGCTAGAAACCAAACTCCAGTGCTCTAAAAGGAGCGGTAAGTGCTCTTAACTGCTGAGCCATCTCTCCAGTCTGTCTCTTGAGCAGTGGTTCTCAGCCTGCGGGTCATGACCCCTGCGGGTCTTGAACAAACCTTTCACAGAGGTCACCTAAGACCATCAGAAAACATAGATCTTTACATTACTATTCATAACAGTAGACAATTTCAGTTATGAAGTAGTAACAAAAGGAGTTTTATGGCTGGGGGGTCACCACAACATGAGGAACTGTTTTAAAGGAGTCGCAGCATTAGGAAGGCTGAGAACCACTGCTCTAGGTTAACATGGTCCGGAATCTACTACCCCCAGCCCTAATCAGTTTCTCAGACCGCGGTGGAGAGCACCTTCAGAATAAACGAGTTAGTAAAACTTGAGGATCCCTCTCCTGTGTAGTGGCCCTTGGCCTTGGGAAGGTTTGGCCAGTGTGGTCACCACAGCCAGTGGCTCCCGCCTGAGTAACTGGCCATCCCAACCCCCACCACTGTGGACCTAGCTCCTACGTAGCCACATGAAGACAAGAGTAGAATTTATCTAATAGATTGATTATGAAAGAAATGTAGAGGAATACCATTCAAGCTAACAGAAGTCTACTGAGCACGGAGGCCACAGGGAGCTGAGGCTCAGCCAATGTAGCTGAAGCATAAACAGCTTGACTTCAGTAAAGACAAACGCTTGCGAACTCTGCTTTGTCCGTCCGTGCTGACAGCAGAGAAAGGGCTGTACCAGGTTCATAGGGAAAGAAGGTTTCCGTCGGGTTCAGGTAACTTGATGAACAGTGGATCCTGTGATGCACCCCCTCTCCCTGGAGCCCTGCTCTGACTGCTCCCGCTCTGTATGACTCCAGAGGAACAACGCCAACTTTGATACACGGGTCTTTGTTTTCCAAAACACGCCGCATACGCAGAGAATAGATTGGAACTGTGAACGCAGGTGCCCTTTGACCTGACTCAGCTCTGCGCTCAGCGCCTGGGTTCACCTTACAGAGACAGAAAGCGAGCAGCAAACAAAAAGCCCAATTCTTTTGGCCTGTCCTCTGAGACTCCCCGGGATGTGGTTCATAGCTAAGGTCACACTGCCAATCAAAGACAGAAAAATTGGAACCTGAGCAACTGAGAGCACCAATAAATATGTTCACTTTTCATAGCAGCAAGAAGGACAGATCTTCCTTCTAAGTCAGTTTTCCTACACAGAGAAGGCAGTTGACCCCTAACGTGCCAGCTCCCCAGTGGAGCCAACATTCGCTTCCTGCTGAGTCAATCTATAAATTCATTGTGAATGTTTGGGATTTAGATTGCTTTAGGAACCCCTCAATATGGAGGTATCCCTGACTTAGGATGTCTTAAAGCATTGTAGAAGCAACTTATAGGCAAACCTCATTGAGTATTTAATTCCAGAATAAAAGCAGAACCGTGTGTGCCACTAATCCCAGCATTCCGGAGGCTGAGGGAAGAGGCTTGGCAACCTGCATTCAAGCCTGGATGCCCAGTAAGACCCTGGCTCAAAAACATAAATGAGGGGGGCTGGAGAGATGGCTCAGAGGTTAAGAGCATTGCCTGCTCTTCCAAAGGTCCTGAGTTCAATTCCCAGCAACCACATGGTGGCTCACAACCATCTGTAATGGGGTCTGGTGCCCTCTTCTGGCCTGCAGGCATACATACAGAGAGAATATTGTATACATAATAAATAAATATTTTTTTAAAAAAACATAAATGAGTTCATAAGTAATCCCAGAATAGAAACTGCGAGTGGAGTTGTCATGTGATTTGGGACAGTCTAAGAGCACTCTCCAAATCCCAGCACTGGGAAGACCGGAAGGAAGATGAGGAATTTGAGGCCAGCCTGGGGATTCTGTCTCAAAGTGGAGACAGACAGAAGGATAAGACAAAAATAAATAATTTAAAAGAGAGAGAGAGAGAGAGAGAGAGAGAGGAGAGAGAGAGAGAGGTGAGCACAAGTTTTCATGGGTCTCTTCCTGAAACAAGGTGGGTGGCCCTGAGGCACTAGGCAGGAAAGGCACCTACTGCCAAGCCGGGAGATCTGAGTTCTAGTCCTGGGACCCACCAGGTAGAAGGAGAAAACCACTCCCACCAGCTGATCATGACTTCCACACGCCAATCATAGCATGTGTGCCGCTACACACACACACACACACACACACACACACATGCACACACACACAAAAAAAAAATAAAAATAAATTTCCTTTAAAAATGGTTAAATAAGATAGTGTGGCATCTATGGCACAAATAACATAGCACTTAAATGAACTAGAACGCGACCCAGAATTAAATACACACACAGATGGCCAGCTGTGTCCTAACAAAAGTACCAGGGTGATTTAATGGATGAAAAACCACCTTTCCAATGAAGAATACTGAAATAACTGAGTATATATATGCAAAACACACACCAGGAAAACAATCAAATATTTCATCATATCATATAGAAAAAAGTAGCTCTCATAACACCTAAACGTGAAGGCCAATATTATTAAATTTATACCACTGAACCCAAGTTCAGTTCCTAGACCCCAGACAGGAGAGTTCCCAGCTATCAGGACCTCCAACTCCAGAGGATCCAACACCTCTGGCCTCCAAGGACACCCGCACCCATGCGCACATACCCTCACACAAACATGAACAATTAAAGATAAAAGGAAATATTTTAATTTAAAGAAGAAGAAAGATGGCTCAGCAGGTAAAAGCACTTGCCCACAAGCCTTGTGTTGGGTCCCAGGACCCACGTGACAAAATGTAACATGAAGGAGTCCTGTTTTGTTTGTGTTTCTGTCCTCCCACCGGGTCCCCACAATTGTTTAGCCCCTATGAAAATCACACATAGGTCTCCATAAATTATAAGCTGATTGGCCCATTAGCTCTAGCCTCTCACTGGCTAACTCTCATATCTTGATTAACCCATTTTTCTGATCTATTTTAGTCATGTGGCTCAGTACCTTTTTTCAGTGGGGCAGATCACATCCTGCTGCTTCAGTGGTCTGGGCAGGAGTGGGAGGAATCAACTTCCTCCTTCCCAGAAACCTCCTGTTCTCATTACATCATTTCTACTTCCGGTCTGGTTTTCCTGCCTATATATCCTGCCTGGCCAATCAGCGTTTATTTATAACATGATTGACAGAATACAGACAATTCTCCGCACCAACAAAAGAAAAGAACCAACCTCTGCAAGTTGTCCTCTGACCTCCACACACATGCCTGTGTGTCCCCCATAAATAATTTACTGTAAATGTAATTTTGATTAAAATATAAATAAAGAACTCATATCTAAATGAAACAGGCAAAGGTTAGAAGAGACAACTTTCCAAAGGAGACCCAACGGCAACAAGAGATCACACAAAAGGACTATAATGCATAGACTTAGGACAAACAAAAGCCAGCAAGACTCCACCACACCTGCCAGTGTGGCTAAAGCTAAAAAGACTGACAGTATCAAGTGTTGACAAAGACTGGGGCAAACTCTCATCAACTGCTGATAAGAGTGTAAAGTAACACACTTAAGAAAAGCAATTTCTTATAAAGTTAGCCCAGAGCCACAAAAGAACCAGCAAGACTAAGAAACGAGAGCATGCGTTCTCACTAAACATTCATACAAATGCTCAAGGTAGCTTTGTTAATGCATAATAGCCCCAAACTCTAAGTAATCAAATGTTGATGTATAGAGAAATGAACTCTGATATAAGTGTATGAAGTAATTCTTCACACAAAAATATAAAAACCTAAAAATACACAGAACACACAGATCTCAAAAACATGCGAGGAAAACCAAGCTAGAAATATATACATTCTGCTGAGTGTGGTGACTGAAGCCTTTGCTCTCCGCACTCAGGAGGCTGAAGACAGAATTTAAATCAGGGGTCATTCAGAAACATTGCTTAGTGGTTCGTTCCCTCACTCCCTCGCTTTCTTCAAGGCCTGGACCCACCTGCATAGGGTTGGTACTGCCCATAGTGGGCTGATCCTTCCTGCGTTACCAATCAGGAAAATGCCCCAGACACATGCATGCCCACAGGCCAATCTGGTTTGAGGCAATCCCCTAATTGAGACTCCTGCAAATAAATCTGGGCTGTGTCAAGTTGACCTGAACCTAACGCGCAGAGCTGGTAAACTGCCAATCACTACACTGGTAGTGATTTGCAAGTAACAAGCGTTTACAACACTTCCTAAGTTACAGTTTCTCTCTAACACAGGAGCCACTGTGCATCTCTGGCTGCCTGGAGCTCCATATGTAGCCCAGGTTAGCCTCAAACTCATAGAGACCCGCCTGCCTCTGCCTCCCAGTGTTGGGATTATAGGTATGCACCACCAAGACCAGAATAAATTACGTGTTTATGAATTCTTCTTGGCTTCATTGCAGCAAAATCTTCATTTTATTTATAGAATCAATGTGTTCTACATAAGAATGCTCTACTGATTACAGCCCAAAAGATAGAAAATTCAAAATGTATAAGAGGAGAACAAATTTTTAAAGCATTTATTAGAATAGTTTGACCGCATGCATTTCTATGTTTTCAAAAATGAGCCACTTTTCCTAATATATTCCAAGATATGCAAGTATGTAAGATATAAAATTGAGTTTTTAGTATAAAAGTATAAGATTGATGGTTTCCTAATTGAACTCTGGACCTTATATGAGCTAAGCAAGAACTGCCACTGAGATAGATACACTCCTTAATGGAGGACATTGAAAGATGAAATTGTATCTAATTCTTGAAGAATATAATCAATTTCATTCTAGCATTCAATTTCTGTCTAGTTGTCTATATAATTGGTATCGTACTTCAGATATATTTAGACATATAAAACACAAACAAGAATGGGGCACAATGTTGTGTTTTCATGAATATGTGCACATGTATGATGGTACACATGTATATGTGTGCATCTGTGCACAGAGCTACCTTCACTATTATTCTTTGCCTTTTTTTTTTAAGGCAGAGCTCACTGATTGCCTAGGCTTGGCTGGGCAATGAACTCCAGGAATCTGCCTGTCTCCATCTGCTCAGCACTGGGGTCACAGTTACGGGGTTACTGGATTTTACATAAGCACAGCCAATCCAAACTCAGGTCCTTGTATTTGGGCAACAGTCACGTTACCAACAAATCTCCCCAGCCCTGATCGACTGCTTCACTATTGCCAGTCAACCTCAGCTGCCAGGCGTGACATCTGCAAACATCACCCTGCTTTGTGGAGACCTCTGGGACCAAGTTCTGAATCACAAAAAGAAACAAGAAAATGAACACTTGGCATCACTGAGAAACAGTAACTATGCAAAAACTTGTCCCTGGTGAATTAGGGCTAAACTGATCAAACTGTCCTTTCTTTACCTTAGTGATCTGCCGCTCAAATACCCTTGTATTCCCAAATACATCCATGGCAGACAAAGGTAAAACCATCGAGGTCATGGCACCAGATACAACTGCTTTTGTTAAGAGGACAAGGGTCAGTAGACGCGGAGGACCATGATGAGGAGCAGCCCCAAATCGGACATTTGAAGTAAATCACGCACACCCGCCTTGAGAGCTATCTCCTGTGTGGTGGAGCAGCCTGTCTGTTCTCTGTCACGTGTGAGTGTGTGCACCGACGACACTCAGGAGCCTCTGAGCTCAGGGCACCTCATTCAGGTCCAAACCCAAAACCACTCTTAAATTTTTATTCTCATGCATCTAAAGTGTTCTTAAAGTCTATTAATTTTCAATTACACAAGTAATGTTCGAGCATACCTCTTCATTTCAAAATTATTTAGACATTACTTCAAGGCTGAAATCCAAATCACCCATCTATTGTAATAAGTTTGGCTGCAAGTTCAGTACAGCTCTTTCCAAGAGTTCTATATCATTGTAACAGGCAATGTGCTGACTAGACATTGGTCTAAGCCAGTAGCTCTCAACCTTCCTAATGCTGCAACCCTTTTTTTTTTTTCCGAGACAGGGTTTCTCTGTAGCTTTGGTGCCCGTCCCGGAACTAGCTCTTGTAGACCAGGCTGGCCTCGAACTCCCAGAGATCCGCCTGCCTCTGCCTCCCGAGTGCTGGGATTAAAGGCGTGCGCCACCATCGCCCAGCTCTATGTGGGGTTTTTGTTTGTACCCGAGTGCTGGGATTAGCTGCAACCCTTTAATACAGTTCCTCATGTTGTGCTGACCCCCAACCATATAATTATTTCATTGTTACTTCATAACTGTAATTTTGCTACGGTTATGAATCATAATGTAAATATCTGATAGGCAACCCCCAAGGGGCCACGACCTACATACAGGCTGACAACCACTGGTTAAGCATTTTAAACTTAATGACTTCCCATCTTTTTAAAACCCTTCTTGGGAGCTGGAGTGATGATTAGTGATTAATAGCAGGTACGGCTCTTACAAAGAACCCAAATTTTGTGCCCAGCTCACAAGTACCTGTAACTTCAGCACCAGGGGATCTGTCTTCTGGGCTCTAATGGCATTACATGAGTGTGCACAACACCACCAGCATCGCTAACCTTACCATACACACACGCACGCGCGCGCGCACACACACACACACACACATGCACACACGTAGTTAAAAAAATAAATATAAGTAATTCTTAATTCTTCTAGAAACAGTCTGAGACAGCTACTTTGCATGCCTGTGTTCACATACACATTTGTAATATAGAAGGTGTATGGCCATATGTATGTTTAATATCAAGTTATCCTAATTAGACCAAACCATGAACATCATCTTTGGAGACTTGTCCACATTTGGATCATTCTTTTCTGAGTAGCAGGAGAACCTCAGTGTATGCGACTTCCGCTTTGGGAAGGAAACAACAGTAACCAAAGAGCTGTAGAATTCCCCTTGCCTGAGAGTTCTGATTCCTTGATTTCTAATTCCTCTTCACTTCTGAGATGCACAAGCAATAAAACAGAACAAAACAAAAAAATCTTCCAATTTGCAGAGCAACATTTAACTCCCATTGGAAACAAGACTGCTCTCCAAACAGAAAAAAAGAAAAAAAAAAAATACTAAGTCCCAACAGGTTACTTCAGAAAAAAAAAAATTTTTTTAAAGAAAAAATACATGTGAAGAGGCAGAAATCGCAATGTGCACATAATTGTTCTTTCGCTGGAGGAGCCTACATCATCTGGACTAATTTACGAAAGTGCCAGCACAGATCTCAGCCCTCCTTCCCCCTCTGGCATCCGCACCCATCGGCACCAGGATTCTCCCGCACTGCGCGATGGCAACTGCATTTCCATGCCCCACCATATTCCTTCCTGAGGTCCACTGCCACTTGCTTCTCTGCCTCCTAAGCAGATCTATCCCGAGATGCAGCCTGTAAGGTACTTCATGGCAGTGAGTGAGTGGTTGTCTAACTCTCCATCTTCACAAACCCCTATCGGGTGAGTTGAAACACGCAGGAGATCACCCCAATCCTCCTTTTGCGTTGCTGTCAGCAGGAAAGATAAGCTAGCTGAGACTGAAGAGAGGTGACAGAGGAAGGGCAATAAATAAACAGCGTGACCAGCAAGACCGGAAACCTTCCACATTGGGCGAGTGTCGAGTTTAAACGACACCTGGCACCTTTAGCCTTTCTTCCCGCGGTCTCTTCTTCCGCCAGGGTTGGTTTCGGCACGCGAGAACCTTTCAGCGTCTTCCGGGAGACGCCTCCTGAGAAACTTCCAGTGCTCGTGGCTTGACTGTTCTCCCCCTGAATCTCACAGAAGGACTTTGTCTCCATCACCCAGAATCGGTTGACAAATACAATTCTTGAAAATGTTGCCTACCTAGGACTTCTCTAGGGAATTCTCCGTGGTTTTAAGTTTCCTCTCCCTGGGCCTAAGACACTTCCAACGAGCTCTGGAGTCAAGTTTTATCAAGAGAAATACAGCTATGAGAACACTGGATTCCTGGACAACTCTTCCCAGAATGCCTGCTGCCCGTGGGGCCCTACCCCTCCCATCAGGTTCCTTTCAAAGCCTCCAGTGCTCCTCTCTCCCTGAGATCACCCTGCCCGCTCTGCCTCCTGGTGCCTCACAGTTGGGGACAATCCACTGGTTTAGGTCCTCTGCAGCTCAGATGTGCACATTGCCAGCCCAGACTCCAGACAGGGCAGAGGGTCTGCACAGAACCAGACACGGCAGGGGCCCGCACTCCCTTGTGACAGAAAGATTAGCCTTTCCTGCGATTCTGCTCTCTCTCCAGCAGGAACTCTTCTCCCTCCACTGTGCAGCCACTAGTGAGGTTCTGGCGACACCTCCCGGCGCCACCCCACCAGGGTCCCTCTTGCTTTGCTGCAGCAGCAGAGCACACAGGTACACATACTTCACCTGCGAGTAAGCACTCCACAGAACAAAGGAAGTCGCTTCCTAAACAGGAGGGGAAAGACTCCCAACATGATTCAACAGGACCAGGAGCAACCACCAGCCCCCCGGGACAAGGTGAAAGTCTGATACGTGGGTAAAGAAAAAATGCATAGTGTAAGGTACACCGCCATTGGATCTGAGTTCTGCCACTCGCCTGTTGTAGGACCCTAAGCATCTCTGCGGCTCAACTTCCCGTTGGTGAGGTGGGGTGACGGCATCAATGGGTGACTCATAGATCTGTTGTAAGGACCAAGTGAACGAGTATAGGTGACCCCCTTCATGCCCTGTGGATGTGTCCTGTTGTCATCCATCAACAGACGCCCAGGACAACTAGAAACAACACAAATGCATAGGAGACCCTACATCCCAGGGCCAGGACAGGCAACAAACCAAGTCCTTAGCAGGTGGCTGGAGAGATGGCTCGTCAGTTAAGAAAGAGCGCTTGCTGCTTTTCCAAGGGATCCAAGTTCAGTTCCAGAAGAATCAGCTCACACCCGCCTGAAACTCCAGCTCCAAAGATCTGGTACCCTCTCGTCATCCACCATCATCCATGTAGCTTCAGACTCACCCACAGTTCTTAGCATCTTGAAAGCAAGTCAATCCGCAGAGCATTTCCTCCTGGAGTCTGGGTAGTTTTAGGGGGTGGGAGAAATATGGATTTTTCATGTAGGTGGTGTGTAGGGGGATCGTTTGTTCTCACCTTTTCCTCCAGAATTATCTTTCATTTCTCAGCAAAGAACAGTGAACACTGGGAATGGAGAGAGATGCTCCACGGCCTTTCGCTCTGTAATTTGTGCTGCTACTGTACTCTGTCCGTGCAGGGGAATGACACCATAACACACAAATCAACTCAGGCTGAATTCACATTGGAGAGGTAACACCACCACTGATGTCTCCAGCATAAACTGAATTTCCAGTCAGTCTTTTCACCAGACCTCACAAGGCATTCCTTAAGCCAAAGTCTTGCTGGCATACCTTAGTTGTACATCAGTTCACGTTTTGTTTTCAGAGTTCGAAGTTAGCCCATTTGTCCTGCTAGACTGAGTTAAAGGGAGTTTAAAGTAAGAACTCATCTGGTGGGATCATAATTCAAGGCTACAGACAAAGCAAGGGCTTTGGGACTTCAGAGATGACTTTTTCAGTTTACAAAAAGATAGAAAAGGTAAGAAAAATATTACCAGGGCTGGAGAAGAAGATGGCTCAGTGGTTAAGAGCTGCTCATAAGTAACTCCAGTCCAGGGGATCTGACGCCCTCTTCTGGCCTCCACAGGCACACAGTGCCCAGACACACAGGCAGGCAGGCAAAAACACCCACACACATACAAATAAACTTTAAAAGAACACATAACAAGGTGATGTGGTGGAAAATTCCCAAACTGTCATATGCTAAAATAAAAATTTTCCCCATGCTGAGACAGTTGCATTGAGCCAACCCCACCCAACTCACAGTGACTCCAAGGACCCCAGGCACTGAAGAGGTGGGGTAGCTGAATTTTAACCCTGACTAACCACCATTGTTTTCTGTCATGTGCATGGTTTGGCGCTTGTACTCTCTGCTTGTTCCCTTCTGTTCTCCTGGATATAAAAGGCTGCTGAATTTGAGGCAGGAGGCCAGCACCATTACAGAGATCTGAGCAGGGCCCACCTGCTTAATAAAAATTTCTTCTTCCAAACTGAAATCAACTCAGTGACTCAGCTTCCTAGAAATCCCCACAACATTCTGGAGACCCCCATGAGATTGTATCACAGCATCCCTCGTTGTCTAGAGCAGCAAGAAGAAGGGTGAGTCGGATGACCCATTAGTCCCCTCTTCCGAGGTCACCCACACCGCTTTTAGAAGTTTCAGGGTGCAGCTCTCTATTACCTGCTTTGAGCTGACCAGAGGAGTAATGTAGAAAGGGCAGCTGGGGTGTCTCGGAGGACTCTCCATTCAAGGGGCCGTAATGAAATGGAACAGATGGCAAAGAGCCAAGCATAAGTCAGCCATTTGGTGATAACACGTATTTGTGGGTTGTGTTACATGAAGGAGGCAATAACTCGACACTCTGGTGGGGAACGTTAGGAGACACAGTTAATGAGGAAAATGGTTTACATCAAGACTAACATAAGCTTTGTTCAGTAAGGTTAAATGCAAATATGCAAGTAGTTGGACCCTGTACCAGAGCTCTGTAGAAGGAGACAACTGTAACAAGCCTTGTGCTACACAGACTCCTGCGTGAGGCACAAGCACCTGGAAGCTTTGTTAAGGGTCAGGTAAATTTAGCATCTAAGTGACACTGAAAGATAAATAGAATCCTACCTTTTTTAATTTATTTAACTTTATTTTATGTGCATCACTGTGAAGGTATCAGGTCCCCTGGAACTGGAGTTACATACAGTTGTGAGCTGCCATGTGGGTGCTGGGAATTGAACCCTTGGTCCTCTGGAAGAACAACCAATGCTTCTTAACCACTGAGCCATCTTTCCAGCTCCTTTGAGTTATTTTTAAAGGATTGTCTAGCAGTGTTCCAAGAACATCACTTAGCTGTCCTGGGATAATTTTCCAAAGCTGTGTTTGTCGATAGAATATCTGGGAGCCTCCTATAACAGGGACATGGGTAGAGGGGGTATGGACCCTAGAATTAGATTTTCTAAAAGAAAGAACTGAATTCCAGGGTATAGGGCATAGCCAGTTGAACTAGCATGCAGGTCCTGTACCCATCTGGTGGTATCTTAGGAACAAGGTCCCCTGTTCACAGCACTTTCCTAAGTCCGTTGGGAGACACTGAAGACAGAGTCATTGCTGTTTGCCTCTCTGTTGTTTAAAAGTTTAGGATATGGGTACAGACTCTAAGGTCATTCACTGAACAAGAGAATCCACTCCCCTGTCATCTTCCCTAGAGATAAGAAGGAGGTTTTCCTAGTTAGGCCTACATATCCAGAGCTGGTTCAACCTACACAGCTGGAAACAGAAGCAGCAGACTTCTGGGAGGTCCTATTTCCCAAGCATCCTTATCCCGTAATGAAGCAACCATACAACCTACTCTGGACAGGTTGCACCCATCCAAGGAAAAGAGTACCACTTGAGCCTGGGGATGTCCTGCCATACAAGTGTATTGTAAATTTAACACATTTACTCAAACGTTCAATTTTTTATAACCAGCATTTTAAAAATATACCTGGGTTTTAATATTATTTTTACACTAAATAAGATTTAAGTTTACTTTAAACTTTTTTGAAGTTACTTGCTTTAGGCAGAACTTTAACAACACATACAGAAAACTATAAAATGGAAGATGTAAGTTGGCCTCTATAAATGAATTACACTTAGGTTAGCATAACTACGAGCATAGTTCTGAGCGCATTAGCAAGATCTGATGCCTTCAAGGTGAGTGGAAATTAATGTTTATGTCTTAATTATCTTAACAGTTTTCAATAAATTAGGAACTCCCACAAGATCAGGATCTTACAAGTTTATCCCTGCTAAGATTGTGAGCCTTAAAAATTGCAGTTTGGGACTGAAGCTCTTTTAGTGCCAAAATCAACTTTAAACCATTGGTGCCATCCTCAGATTTATCCCTAGTGCATGAACTGGCTTTTTGGAGCCCATTCCCAATAGTGGGATGGATGCCTTTTTCAGCCTCGATACAAGGAGGAGAGCCTCGGTCCTGCCTCAGTGTGATGTAACAGACTTTGTTGATTCCCCATTGGAAGGCCTTACCCTCTTTGAGGAGTGGATGGGTGGTGGGGTGGAGAGAAGATGGGGGAGCTTGAGGAGGGGAAGGAGGGTATGTCAAAATTTTTGTAAAAAGATTGCTTTTAAAAAAAACTTAACAATTAAAAAAGAAAGAAAGAAAAAGAAAATGTGGCAGGGATCCATCTGGGAATTGCACTGTCCTGGGTTAATACTTGCAGAAAGTTCTGGAAACGTGTGGTATCATTCAGAGGTTCCTCCCTGACCATGTCAACATATCCAACAATACCCACAGGTCTGAAGACACTAAGGGCTTTCTTGGGAATTTTCCCAGTCTGGGAGGAAAAAAATTGTTCCTCCCATTTTCAGGGCATACAGGGGTCAATGAGAGCAGCCCTAGGGGAACCTCCATGGGGACCCTGGGTTCTTTGTCCACCTTTGTGGACAGCTAAAACAAGGACAGGAGTCTAACTGACACTCTTGGTAGATAGACAGAGACCTCAAGGAGCTCAGCTTCATGTCTGCTCAGCTCCTAATCCTATTCCGGGCACTTAAGTCATCAAGGAAGTCCCAAAGTAAATGTGCAGGGCTAGCTGGGAGGCAGGTCACAGGAGAGTCCCCTTCCCTAAACTCCCATTTCCTTGAGTTCCTGGTACTTTCTAAAGCTGTGGTCAACCACTGAAGAAGCCTCAACAATTGGTGGCGACCCCTATTTCTTCTCAATGCCAGCTGATGGACTGGGAGCACATTAGGCTAACAGCCCGCTGTCTGAGAGATGTCATGGCTTCCCTGGACAGAATTCATGTTCATGGCTTCCCTGGACACCATGTCAACATGTGCCAAAATTTCATGTAATCCTTGTTTCTCCTTTTAAAAAATCACAGAACAGTATGGAGAACTTTTAGATATTTACTTCAAAATTATGTAGGAATATTCAGTCCTCCTATGTACCAGGGATTGCATGAATGACTTCTGGACCTATGATCCTAAGAATCAGCTGTTCCTTTACAAGTGAAGACAAGGAAATCAAATAGCATTAACTGTGTTTTACATAAGAGTAAAGTGAAGTGCCAGGACATTAAGAACATACATAACAAACTCGTTAAGTACTTACCATACAAGACATTATTCTGATCACGCATCTTAAGTAAAAACATAAATGTGAGGAGTATAGTGATGCACACACCTCTCATTCCACCACACAGACGGCTAAGACAGAAAGATTCCTATCAATCTGAAGTCAGCCTGAGCTAACATAATGAGTTTCAAGTCAGTCTGGTCTACAGCGTAAGAACCTGTCTCAAAATAAAGCAAAAAGTATGTGCTGTGTGTGTGTGTATGTGTATGTGTGTGTGCACACACACACACACGTGCATGTGTGTGTATTCATATATGCCTGGTACAACCTAAGCATTAAATATGTGTTGGCACCTTGGCACTGCAGGGGCCCCTCGCTCCGTTCTCCCCACAGCCTAGTGAAGTAGATGCTTTTGTTATCCCTGCTTCATACATGGAAAAAAGAAAATCATCCCAGAAAGATTAAACATATTGTACTGTTCACGTAATTCCCAAGAGGGAGAACACAGATACACCCCTGAGGAACTAGATCACCAATGGCTACAATGCTCTGTCCAGGTAAGCAGCAGTAAGTCTCACCCGCCTGACTCTACAGCCCACACTCTTGATCGATCATCTTGATAACTTGTGAGGGGCCAGCTTTTAGGGCTTCATAAATAATAGCCATACCCATCACGCGTGACTTATTCTGCTCCCTAGAACACACCTGATTTTCTCACCCAGCATCTTAGTTTTATTTCTGTAGCTGTGATAGAATACCCTGACAAAAACAACGTACGAGAGGAAAAGGTTCATTCCACTTCTAATCCCAGGCCATCATCCGTTACTGAGGGGAAGTCCAGACAGCGGCTCAACTCAGCCACTGAGATCCCATCCAGGAGCAGAGAGAAAACAAATACAGATATGCTCTTTGCTGTCTTGCCTGCCCTCTCCACTCTTACACAGTCCAGGGTCTAGCCTGGGAAATGATGCTGTCCACAAAGGGCTATACCCTCCTACACCAATAAAGAACCAAGGCAATCCCCCAAAGACCGACGTGGTCTAGGCACTCCTTCAATCATGCTCTCAGGGTTGTATCAAGCTGACACTTAGAAGGAACAATCACACCTCGCGGACATGAACTCTCGCTCTCCCAAGCCCTCAAAGCATTCATCGGCCTCTCCACAGGATGTCTCGTATTCTGACGCACATGAACGTTAGCAGAGGCCCACTCCTCCAGTCTAGAGCTAGCTACGTGGTTAGAAAACAGATCTGGCTGCTGGGGAAGAGATACCTGCCAACAAAAATGGCATAAGCAAGAGGGAAGTTTGTTTCTCTCTCAGGTAAAGGTGCAGCTACAGAGATGGGGCAGAAGAGAGGCTCTTCATCACGATGCCGTGCAGAGATCCAAGCACCTCTCCTCTGTGGCTCTGCTACACACGGAGGCCTGTCCCCATCTGTCTACGGCAGTGCTTCTCAACCTTCCCAATGCTCTGACCCTTTAATAAGGTTCCACTCCATAGCTGCAATTTTGCTACTGTTAGGAATTGTAATGTAAATATCTGATATGCAGGATATCTGATATGTGACCCACAAAGGGGTCACAACCCACAGGTTGAGAACCACACATCTACAGTGACATAACACCTTGACTACAGTCCACTGAGAAGGAGAAAAGGTGGCAGGAGGAGGCCAAGCCCTTGATTTTGAAGCTGTGGAGGTGGCTCAGCAGTAAAGAGCACCAGTTGCTCTTGTAGAAAACCAAGGTTTGGGTGGGGCGGTGCTATTGAGATTGCTCAGCATTCAGGAGCAGTTGCTGCTTTTGCAGAGGACCTGGATTCAACTTCCAGAACCCATATGGTGGTTCCTAAATAGCCATAACTCCAGTTTTAGGGGACCAATGACTTCTTCTGGCCTCCTCAGGCACCAGGCACTCATGTGGTGTGTGTGTGTATATATATATTCATACGGGCAAAACATACATTAAAAAAATCAGGTTCCTGTGGAATATCCCTTTACACTGTATGTATATGTCATTGTAATTGGATTAATAAAAAGCTGATTGGCCGGTGGCTGGGCAGGATTTGGCGGCAGAGAGAATGCTGGGAGAAGAACGGCAGAGTCAGGGGAGACACCATGGGACACAGAGAGAGCAGGATGGAAAGTACATCCATGAGATAAACAAATCTCAGGGCAGCATATAGATTAATAGAAATGAGTTAATTTAAGATATGAGAGCTAGCTAAAATTTATCCTAAGCTATCAGTGGAGCATTTATACTTAACATTAAGTCCCTGTGTGGTTATTTGGAAAGTGGCTGGCAGAACAGAAAAGTTCACCTACAGGTTCCTAACTCCATTTGGTGACTTACAGCCATCTGTGCCTCTAGTTCCAGTTTCAATACTCTCTTTCTGTCATCCACAGGCACATACTCAGTGCACATGGATACATGCAGGCAAACACTCATACACATAAAAAAAAATAAAGTGAAGCATGGTGGTATACACCTTTAGTTCCAGCACTCAGGAAGCAAAGGTAAGAAGATCTCTGTGAGCTCAGCCTGGTCTGCATAGTGAGACTCTGTCTCAAACAACGATAGATAGATAGATAGATAGATAGATAGATAGATAGATAGATAGATAGACGGTAGGTAAGTAGATAGATGGATAGATGATAGATAGATAGATAGATAGATAGATAGATAGATAGATAGATGACAGATAGATATATGATAGATAGACAGATGATAGATAGATGACAGATAGATAGATAGATAGATAGATAGATAGATAGATAGATAGATAGAGAAATAGATAGATATTTTAAATGTCTATTGGGCTAAAGATATCTCAGGGGATAAAGATACCTGCTGCCAAGCCTCACAACCTGAACTCAATCACTGATGCCCTCGTGGTTGAAGGAGAACCTGACTCCTACAACTTGTCCTCTGACCCCACAAATGTGCAATGGTATGTGCACACACACATAAATAAATAATAAAATACTTTCAAAGGTGATAGAACTGTTACTGTCAGCAGCAAGGAAGAAAACACAATTTTTCTTAATTAGCCACAAAGAGAGTGACCACATCTTAGGCAACACATTCAAACAATGCTATCTGCTTCACAGTATTATGTGCAACACAATGCTTCTCCATTCAATAAAGAGGAAAAGCCGCCACCGTGTGCAAGATGAGGACTTAATCATCCAGAGTCCCAGGCAAACTCCTAAATCATTGGATGCATAAATAAACGTAGCCTTCTTACAGAATCACAACCTGGAGGTCGAGAAATGAAAGTTCCAGGAAGGCAAATAATTTAAAACATGGACAAGAATAATTTCCTCCCATAGAGGATCATAGATAAAAAACAGACATGTTTAAAGCTGAATTTCCTGTGGCCTCCTACAAAATATGAAAAATCAATTACAAAGCAAACAAACAGCCCTGGTTCATTAGGCTACGCTGCCACTGGCAAATGTATCAGAGCCTCAGTCCTAGGCTTTTACTCTAGAGACTTTGTCTGTGTCACACTTTGAAACATTTTTTATTTCCTCCACATACAAAACAAAAATAAGTCACTTACTGAATTTAGATAAACATGAGTCAAAAATGGAACTCTTTTCTGTGTCTTCTGCAAGACACACATTCAAGAGATTTAATCTGGAAAAAGAGCTAAAGTTCAATTTATGATTATTTCTAAATTATTTATAACCATCTCCAAATCCTTTAATGCTTCATTAGTTTCCCAGCTCACCTCGGCTGAATCCCCAGATTCCATTAAGACTGACTTTCCTATCTTCCTAGATGTGTTACCCTCCACTTCTCCAACCATAAAGTCATCCAGTGACCGAGGGGAACAAACTAAACCACCCGTAGCTGTGTGCAGAGCAATCTTAAAGCAGAGAAAGCTAAATTCCATTGTTAAGGAATGGTACAAACTCTGCACTGAGTTAAAAATATCCTGCATTGTATTGAATTAGACTGAACACAGGCATCCAGTCACACAGGGGCAGCAGTGAGGCTAGAATTTGAATGTTTGGCCCCACATGGTTAACTCATTTTGTTTTTCTCTGCACACACTGCTCCTGAGAGATCTGAGCTGATTTCCGCTGTCTTGTCTTGCCGGGCTTCAATGAACTGCAGCTAGAATTACCACTGTGACCATTCTGGAAGCCGTTTCCCTTCAGTTGAGTAGGAACACTGATTCTCAAGAACCAAACCAGATTTTTCCCAGTCCAGGTAAAGTCCTCTAGACAGAATTTCATAACTCTTATTTTATGTAACTGACCTGAAGAAATACTAAGTTAGTGAAGGTAAAATGCAATTTGCCTGGTGCATAATAGTTATTATCTGTGGAGGTCTTACTGCAATCAAATCTTCTCTTTTATTATTTATTTATTTAGGTTTTTAAGACCAGGTCTCGTTGTTCTCTGGCTGGCCTGGAATTTACTAGGTAGACCAGGCTGGCCTTGAACTTGAAATGATCCTTCTTGCTTCTGCCTTCTTAGTGCTAGGGTTACATCACACTTGGCTTAATTAAGGCATAATTCTAATTCTCTGAATGCCATAACATGTGGAATGGGATGGGCAAGATGGCTCAGTGGGTAAGTGTGTTTGCTGGGCAAGCCTGACTGCCTGGGCTCAGTTCTGAGAACCCACATAAAAAGCCAAGTGCAGTGGTCAACATTTGTAATTTCAGCACTCTTTTGTGGAGGTGGGAAGTGGAGACTGAAAATCGCCTGGAGCCTCATGGACCAACTAGCCTGGATTATGCAGTGTAGAAGAAACAAGAAACCCTCTCTCGCCAGGTGGTAGTGGCGCACGCCTTTAATCCCAGCATTCAGGAGGCAGAGGCAGGTGGATCTCTGTGAGTTGGAGGCAAGCCTGGTCTACAAGAGCTAGTTACAGGACAGGCTCCAAAGCTACAGAGAAACCCTGTCTCGAAAAAAAAAAAAACAGAAACAAAAGCGAGTGACTCCAAAAAGGTGTCCTTGACCATCACATACCTACTATGCACATGCACACCTGAGCTCACACACATCATCAACATGTGGATAGTTTTTGGACCAGGCAAGCCTCAGTGGTGAGCAACACAGACACGGCCAAGATTAAGGCACAGCAAGAAGGAAGAGCTGCTAAAACAACTGAACAATCTGGAAGTGGAACTGTCCCAGCTTTGTCCCAGCCTAGGTGACAGGCGGCACCACATCCAAGCTCTCCGAGATGTGAGGTGTCTGCAAATCCATCGCCTGTGTCCTCACCGTCATTACCCAGACTCAAAAGCAAACCTCAGGAAATTCTACAAGGGCAAGAAGTACAAGCCTTGGGCCTGCGACCCAAGAAGGCTAGAGCCATGTGCTGTGCAGGCTCACCAAGCTCAAAGAGAAACTGAAGACAAAGAAGCAGCAGCAGAAGGAGAGGCTGTACCCACTGCACAAGTATGAATCAAGGCCTGATGAAAAGGCAATAAAGTTGCAAGACTGGCAACGAGAGTGATATATACATACATACATACATACATACATTCATACATACACAGACTGTAATAATAAATACATTTTAATTTAATGCATTGAGTATTAACATATGGAGTGTGCGGGATAGTAGTTCTATGTCAACTTTACATAAGCTAAAATCACCAGAGAGGAAGGAACCTCAACTGAGAAATGCCTCCATAAGATCAGCTGTAGGTGAGCCTGTAGGGCATTTTCTTAATCAATGATTGATGGGCAAGGGTCCAGCCAGTTGTAGTAATGCCATCCCTGGGCTAATAGCCCTGGGTTGTATTTAAAAAAAAAAAAAAAAAGATTCATCAAGCTATGAGAGCAAGCCAGTAAGCAGCACTTCTCCAAGGCCTCAGTTCCAGTTTCCAGGCTACTGCCCTGTTTAAGTTCCTATCCTGACTTCCTGCAAGGTGAACAGAGACGTGGAAGTGTAAGCCAAATAAACCCTATTCTCCTAAGTTCCTTTGGTCATGGTTTTTCATCATAACAATAGAAACCCTAAAATGTAAAACATATGTTAATTTATTCTGCATATATTAATGGAGTGACTGTATATCAGGCATCATGCAAAGATGGTAAAAGCAAGGAGGGTTACTTCTTCATGATCTCCTGGAAGGCAGAAATCAAATACTTTGGCAAACAAATAAATAATTTATTAGTGGATGGAATAAGTATTGCAACCTGTATGAAGTCTGGGTCCCTGTCAAAGAAATACAGCAAAAGTGCCTTCAACACATCTCAGAGCTCTGTCGAGGTCATGGCAAACAAGGAATCATCAAGATACTGTTACCAGAGGTAGGTGACCCTTACTCTCCTTCCTGCTTCCCAATTTCCGGTCTTGTCCCCACCCCTGTAGCATCCCCCCTGTTGGGACTTCTCCTTCTTCTCTGTTTCCCTTCCCAGGGTACTCCTCAGACCTTCAGCCTTTAGCCATTCTCACCCCATCCCATTATTTCTTGTGCCAACATCCAGAGGCACTCACTGCCTGGAACCCCACAGGCTGCTCTGGTCTGGAAATCTTCCCATTCCAGTCTGCATCATGCCCTGCTTTTATAGATGTTGTCTTAGGGTTTCTATTGCTGTGAAGACTCCACAACACCAGCAGATCTTATAAAATAAAGGTTTTTCTAAAGATTCTTCTAAAAAAAACTGACTTACCTGGTAGTGTGGGTCTCCTTGTCATACTTCTTTGCCTCTAAAAAGTCTAGTTATTCATGAAACTTTGATCATCCATCTAGTTTGTAGAATTCTTTTAGTAAGTCCCCTAAAAAACAGTCTTTGAAATTTTAATTGGGATTGCATTGAATTTATAGACTAATTAGGTGAGCCTCAACAGTGGTATAATTGTGTCTTTCCACCCACTACTCCTCGTTTATTTGTGTCTTATTTTATATCCTTTCATTGTGTTTCAAATTTTTCTTCATAAAGGTCTTGAGACTTTTTATTATACTAATTCCTAGAAAATTTACAGATCTGTTGGGTCTGGGTAATTTTGTGATTTTAATTGGTACCTTATTTTCTTTTACATTTTATGATGAGTTATTTCTAGATTAAAAGGTGTCACTAGTATTTGTCTTTTCACCCCCAAATCTTGCTGAACTTTTCATTCTCTTATTAATTTTAATGTCTTCTCTATTCTCTTCAGTTTATTGTATAAATTCTCATGCTATGTAAAAATTATGAAAATTTTGCCTCAGTCCTATATTATTTGTGATATAGATTCAACTGTGTACTCAAGAGACACAAATAACAATGGCTCCAGGAAGACAGAAATTCAACCAGACAGGGTGGTGCACATCTGTAATCCCAGCATTTGGGAGGCTGAGGCAGAAGAATTGAGAACTAGAGGCCAGCCTAGGCTACTTAGTGAGTTCACAGCCAGCCTGGGCTATAAAACAAAACTCGGTCCAAAAAATGGTGAACAAAAATTTCATTCCTATGTAAAAGTCTGGGCGTAGTAGATTTGGGATGATTCAGTAGCCCTGCAGTCCTCAGGCTCCTGGCTAGACCACCTCTCTTAGATGTCTTTCTCACCATAGCACTGAAGACATGGTTTCTTCATACCTTCCATGTTCAGAGATATAGAACAGACTGGGGAAGTGACGCGCAAACTCTTACTTCCAACACACCAGGCAAAATCTAGCTTTAGATGTTGCAAAATCATGTCACTTCTTTATTTTACTCTCCCACAAATTTCTGCTTATCATAATTTCTATCAAACTTCCTGTAGTTTTTTTTTCTTTCCTAGTTATTTGAATTGAAAGCTGAACCCACTCATTATCTCTTTTCCTTGCTTCAAATTACAGTCATATCTATGAATATCCCCCTTAGTTTAGTTTTAATTTTATCATAAAAATTCACCATGTGCGGGGCTGGAGAGATGGCTCAGCGGTTAAGAGCATTGCCTGCTCTTCCAAAGGTCCTGAGTTCAATTCCCAGCAACCACATGGTGGCTCACAACCATCTGTAATGAGATCTGGTGCCCTCTTCTGGCCAGCAAACATACACACAGACAGAATATTATATACATAATAAATAAATAAATATTTAAAAAAATTCACCATGTGCAACTTTAGTTCATTCAGTCCTAAGAGTTCCGCATTTTCCCCTGTGGCAGGGTCCAAAAGACTCCCCAGGGTTCTGTCTGCCTTGCTGTAATGTTCGAAGACCTAGCATCCCCGGCAAGTCACTAATGAGGAATGCTTGAGAGGTCAGAATCCTCCACTAAATGTCAACCTCAGACCTCCACATGTAAACATGTATCACACATACACACCACACACACACACACACATACACACACACATCACATACTACATGCACCATATACCACATATGCACACACATACCCCATACACACACACACACACACACACACACACAGAATTATTTAGGACATGGAACTTCAGTAATATATAAATGTGGGTGGCACTATTTCATGGGCTTGGTCCCAGACTGAATAAAAAAGAGAAAGTTGGGGCTAGAGAGATAGTCCAGTAGTTAAGGTATATACTGCTCTTGCAGAGGTCTCAAGTTCAGATCCCAGGACCTGTGTCAGTTCACAGCCACCTGACACTCTGGGGATCTGATGCTTTCTTTGGGATCCCATAGGCACCTGCACTTATATGTGCACATACCCACATACAGACACACATGTGCACATGAATCTGTATCTAAAATAAAGCAATTTGGAGATGGAGAGAAGGCTCAGCAATTAAGAGCAGCTATTATTCTTGCAGAGGTTTGATTCCCAGCATCCACCTAAAACTCCATTTCCACGGTGCACATGATACATAGATATACTTTCAAGCAAAGCATTCATACATGTAAAATAAAACAAATAAATCTAAAAGAATATTTTAACTAATTTCTTAAAAGGAGACAGCTAGTGAGCAGCATCACTCGCCCTTCTCTGCTCTTGACTGTGATGTAACCAGACACCTTAGGCTCCAGCGTGAACATCAGCTACAAGTGCCTGCCACCACGCCTTCCCCACCGTGATGGACTGTACCCCGCCACGCCTTCCCCACCGTGATGGACTGCACCCCGCCACGCCTTCCCCACCGTGGTAGACTGCACCCCGCCACGCCTTCCCCACCGTGATGGACTGCACCCCGCCACGCCTTCCCCACCCTGGTAGACTGCACCCCGCCACGCCTTCCCCACCCTGGTAGACTGTACCCCGCCACGCCTTCCCCACCGTGATGGACTGCACCCTAAAACTGTGAGCCAAAGGAAACTGTTTCTTCCTAAAGTTGCTTTTGCCAGGCGTTTTACACAGCAACAGGAAAAATCATTAATATATTCCCACAGCCACATCTCCTTCTGCCTCCAGCTGAGAGAGGTTCTCCCCACAGCTACATAATCCAGGCACTTCCCCCTAACCTCGACCACATCTACCATGTCACCTTTACCATGACGGACAACACAGTCACAGTCTCTATGGGATTTAGGTGTGGATGCCCAAATGGGCAAGCCATGATTCCTCCTGTTTCATCCCCCGGTGTCACTTTTTGTGGCTTTCTTGCATTTCCACCACAACATACAGATCACACAAAGTCATTTCCGCAAATTCACTGAGACCTTCTTGTGGCACCATATACACGCGGATAATTTTGCAGCTCTTCTGGGTGTACTCGGATGAATATATTCCTCTAGACTGTAAAGTTAGATTTACCTCCACTAATTTTTAAAAAGCAATCATGTTGCTAAATTTTCTCTGTTGGAGGTGGCAAAGTTCTGCTTTGTCAGCCTTTGAGAACATGCTGAAGTCCCCAACTGTGATCTTTGGCTTCTGTTAATTCTATTACAAGGGGCTTCGTAGATGTCACAACTATAATGCTTGATTATTAATGTATCTTCTAGGTTTGTTCTTCTATCAGCATGAGACACCTTGCCTTGCCTGAATTTGATTGTCATTTTGCCATAAATAGTTTTGGGATATTGGGGCATTTTTTTGATGGGGTTCTATAGCCCAGGATAACCTTGAACTTGACCTTCTGATCCACCTGCCTTTACTTTCCAAGTGCTAGAAGTACAGGGATGTGCCACCAACCCAGTATTATGTAGTCCTGGGGACCCCACCCTAGGGCTTTGTGCACACAATGCCAGAACCCCACATCCACAGCCCTAATACGTTTTGTATGATGCTAGGTCACTGAGTTTTACTTTGTTCATATTTGGTGGACGTATCTCTTTTCATTTATCATTTCCATTTTGACTATGACTTTTTTTGTGACAGTGTAGATAATGTATTGCTGGGTCTCAGGATTCATTCATTCAGCACATCAGAGCTTCTCTGGTATTTGGCCGCCATCTTTCTTTCACAGAGTCTGCTCCTCGGATACTTAGCTGGGTCTGACTTAGCCATGATTCCGTTAATGTACGTTGTCTCTTACTCAGTGTTGGTTCTTGGATAGACAGGAGGAGTCTAGGTGTTACTGTGCACCTCTCCCAGGAAGCCCTGGTGGAGAGGTAGCCCCTTTGTCTGGTTTTAGTCCCTGCTGACAAACATCTGCCTAAGGACTCTCTGTCACTACAGAGTAGTAGCGATGAGGCTGTGACCTCAGGTAGATGGGCATATAATCAATGTGACTCCATTTGTGTGCTTGCTGGCCTGCTGATTGATGAGCTGTTGTTGATAATGGCTTTGTCCCAGGTCTGAGTCCCCCATACAAACCAAGGTCTCCTACTACACGTGCAAGCTGTGTGCCTCTTCTACCAATGCAGTCTGCAGGAAAGATGGAACCCAATAAAGCCAGTCCTAGCCCATCCTGCCATCAGTTTCCTCCTCTACCAACTCCGCATGCCTGGCCCTGAATCAAACAACACCCTTTCACCAAAGATTTGGAGGACCAGGTGCCAAATGAGACTTGAGCCCCATCACCCTCCCTGTCTCTCCTGGGGCACCTGCAGAGCGAGGATCAGAAGGTGCTGACTTTCTTGATCAAAAGGTAAATTCTGCAGAGCTTATGATGGATTTGCTTTTCTTATAAGAAATCATACAGTTTGTCGCCTAGAAACCAACTGAATTTAGATATCAAGAATCACAGGGAAGCTGTCTGGGAAACAGAGGCCCTTTATTCTCATTTTCAGTAAGAGACATATTCGCATGACTCAAAACTAAAGTACATGTATGAAATGATAATGTGAAGTCCCCCTCCACATGTAGCCACTAATACTTGTTTCTCATTCATCTTTCCGGGGTCTCATTAGATGAATACAAACAAGGATAAGGATGAATTAGAGATGCAGGTTTGCAAGCGCATGCGCGCATGCACACACACACACACACACACTTGTCTTCCCACAAAGGCTGGCTTACTACCCACCCTTCGACGTTTGCTATGACTGTCCAATGGATCTTCCTCATTGGGAAGACTCATCATCATTTCTCACAGCTGCATAGGCCCCTGGGGCGTGGAGAGCTGTCATTTATCTAACCATCTCTCGTAGACAGACATCGAGGCTGTTTACAGTCTTCTGCCATCACGATGCTACAGTGAGCAACGCAGTTTAAAGAATGAGGTGGGCGAGATGTGCTGATCAGTCTCGGCATTTCACCGCAGGCACGTTTACCCGTAGTCTAGCTCCCCCACTACTGTTTCTCCACCCTGCATTTTTATTTTGCTGGATGTCAAATGTTGATGCTTTATTGCGGTTTGCACATTGTTCAGGGTCATTTCAGTGGTTAGACATGCACAATAAAATAGGAAAATGTGCATCTGTGGAAGTCTTGAAAGTTAAGGGCAACCACAGCAAATCTCCTGTTTGCTGGATGCCTTCAGCAACCCTGGGGCGAAACAGCAAAGGAACAGGGGTTCTGCAGGCTCAACACGGGGGGCAACTGGATGAATATGCTTTTTCTCTGCCGCAGGGCACCGTGCCTGCCAGTCTCATAGCAAAGGACAGAATAAAACACATAGGAACGTTCTTCTCGATGCTGTATAGCTTTCAAAAATCCATTGCTGCACACTTGTAATCCCAGTGCTCAGAAAGCTGAGGCAGGGGCATTGATTATAGGCCAGAGTGAGCTACATAGCAAAACCGTGTCTCAAAAAGACAAACAAGTGCTAGTCTTTGGTATCTATACCCAAGATAATTGAAAACATGCTCGGTTAGAGGTGTGCACATGCACACACACACACACACACACAAATAAATGTAATAAAAAATTAAAAGCAAAACAAAAGGAAAATATTTTCCCAGCAGCCACTTCACTGATGTCAGTCTTTCTTATCAGCACTATTAGGCACCAAACCATTTTTCTCTATGATCCATTTTTCTACACGTTCATGTGAGTTGAGCAGGAGTGACATCATGAGGATGACATCATGAAGATGGAATTGCAAGGCACTGAGCTAGATGCCTGGGTCCTTACTGAAGTATTTACATTTCACAGATGAAGAAACCAATGTTCAGCCAATCCGAGAACAGCTGACAACTATGGGTACCAATAGGAAGGAGAGATAATGCAGACTGACAAGCAACAGGAGCAAAACACACTTCCTATTTGCTAACAGTAACCAATTTGTATGTATTATTTTGTTTTTGTTTTTTTTTAAATATTTATTTATTATGTATACAATATTCTGTCTGTATGCCTGAAGGCCAGAAGAGGGCGCCAGACCTCTTTTCAGATGGTTGTGAGCCACCATGTGGTTGCTGGGAATTGAACTCAGGACCTTTGGAAGAGCAGGCAATGCTCTTAACCACTGAGCCATCTCTCCAGCCCCTGTTTTTGTTTTTTTAATTCATAACAGGGACTGGGCAGATTGACCTGGACCAGTAGGTCGTTCTTCAGTGGCAGGGTCCTGATGGGAAGGTGCCAGGGGATGAGAAAGCTAGAGAAGATGTCTCATGCCAAAGGAGATTATTAAGAAGTACACCATCAGGGCTGGAGAGATGGCTCAGCGGTTGAGAGCACTGACTGCTCTTCCAGAGGTCCTGAGTTCAATTCCCAGCCACCACATGGTGGCTCACAACCACCTATAATGAGATCTGGTGCCCTCTTCTGGCCTGCAAGCAGGATACTGTATACATAATTAAATAAACCTTTTGAAGGAGGAGGAGGAGGAGGAGGAGGAGGAGGAGGAGGAGGAGGAGGAAGAAGAGGAGGAAGAGGAAAGAAGAAGAAGAAGAAGAAGAGGAGGAGGAGGAGGAGGAGCACCGAATATACTGTTTGCAGGGGAAAATGGTTAAGATCAGCATAGAGCTAAGTCAGACCATGTTGAAAGGATACCTCAGACACAGCTGCCTTAGGACTGATAATCACAGGCTGGGAGATGAGTTGAGTTCTCAGAAACAGTGACTAACTCCTTCAAGTCATTGGCTCCAGTCTCAGACTGGCCTTGCCAAGTCCACCCCTGGACAAGGACACAGAACTAAAGCTCCCTTTGTCCTTTTGTCAGGGACTCTGAGAAAGTCTTAGACTGGTCTGGTGATCCACAGCAGATGGCTCAGTGGGCGTATGCACCGGCATCATACACACAAAACAATAAGGAAAAAATGTTCACAGGTCAAGATACAAAATGCCAAAAAGGGGTTATAAAAATGTACTGAAGAAATGTTTAAAAAAAATAATGAAAACAAGAGAATCAGTGAGAAAAGTCACCTTTTACCTGGCACATGTTCATACAGGTATACGTTTCTCTAACAATTGTTTTGGTAACAACAAGAACTATGTAAAAGTAAGGCTTAACATGTATCCATTCTTTAAGAGAGAGAGAGAGAGAGAGAGAGAGAGAGAGAAGACATGACATTGAGAGAGTTTGTGAGAGGGGACTGTAGGGTGATTTGGAAAGGGGAAGGGTTGACAATCATCTATATATTATTAGTATTAATGTATGGAATCAATTATTTATTTAATTGATTAATTATTAATTGATTCTCTTGTTTTCATTATTTTTTTAAACATTTCTTCAGTACATTTTTATAACCCCTTTTTGGTATTTTGTATCTTGACCTGTGAACATTTTTTCCTTTTTGAAATTACCAAAAAGTACATTAAAAAATCATTCAGAGATAAGAGTGGGCAGTAAATCAGTGTGAACCCAAAGGCCATTCCTTTCCACTCTGCCACCCTGGCATTCACTTAGGATGACCTCTGGCATGGATCAAGCTGTATCCCGAGAAGACAAAATGTATTTGAAGACACTCTGAGGGCATAAGAGAAAAACTTGATTAGACTATAGCCTCGATGGGAGGTTCTGCTGGCCCTGTAGGGTTTTCCCTGTGGTTTATGTTTATGCTTCTGTTAGAGTTTCCTTAAGGAGCAGCATCAACATACAAACATGGAATCCAATCCTCCTGTGGGACATCAGCAGCAGTGTGCTTACTCCATGTGAACAGTGATGCTCAGTTCCCCTGGCATGACCAAGACCACCAAACAGTACCTGTGAGCAAGCTGGCAGGGCACTGTACTGTTGTGACTGACAGTCCCTGCACCAGCTTCTGTCCTTGCTAAAATTCCTTCCCTAGAGGGACTGTAAAGCAACAACTACCCTCTTCCCAACAACAAACCAAGGTACCATTCTACCCAAGTTCACTTTGGGGCAACAGAAAATGTACTGGGCTTCCTTACAGAGCATACTGCAAAGAGCCAGCATGGCCTAGGCAACTCTAACAAAAAAAAGCAAGCTTTTAGTTAGGTGCTTGCTTACAATTTAGGTTAGTCCATGATCATCATGGCAGGAAGGAGACAGGTGTGGCACTGGACTAGGATCTGAGAATTTTCCATCCTGTTCCACAGGCAGAGGCAGAAAGAAGTAACATGAGCCTGGAGTGGGCTTTTGAGACCACAAGCCAATCCCCACTATGTCATGTTTCCTCCAATGTCACACCTCCTAATCCTTCCCAAACTGTTCTACTAATTGGGAGTCAAGCACGTAAATTTATAAGCCTATGGTGGGCATTCTCATTCAAACCACAACCTTGTACACGCTGGCCCCCATAGGCTTGTAGCCATATCATAAAGCAAAATGTGTTTAGTCCAACTCCAAAAGTCCTCATAGTCTTTAACAGTCTCAACACTATTTAAAAATCCAAAGTTTCTTCTGAGACTCAAGGCAATCTCTTAGACTATAAAACCCTATGAGATCAAAATCAAAAAGCAGATCACATACTTCCAACATGCAGAGGCACAGAATATACATTACCATTCCAAAAGGGCGGGAAAGGCACATAGTGAGGAAACACTGGACCAAAGGATGGAAACCAGCAGGTCAGACTCCAAACTCTGTAATTCCATGTCCGATGATAAAGGGTTTTCTAGATGGCTCTTCCCTTACACGTCTCATTCTCAGGCTGGCTCCACACCTGGTCTGTCACACAGATGTACACCATCTGACCCCACAGGGAGCATCTACTTTGTCTGCATCCAAAGGTGTTGAGTGTGACTATTTTATCTAGTCCCCTGATGTTCCCTACTCCCAATTTTGTCATGTGAAATGAAAACTGCTACTAGAGGAAATTGAGAGCAAGCAGAATGGCCTCAGCACCGTGGGGAAATGTTGGTTCCTGTTGCCATGACTACTGACACTAGTGGGCTGGAGAAAGCAATCACTCTAAGGGGCTCCTTCTTAGTTCAGAGCAGTCTTCCCTGCAGCTTTAGCTGCCTCAAGACCCAATATGTTACAGTCCTTGGGCCAGTACTGGCAAAACAACCAGTACCACCACTGGGTTTGAAAAGTCCTTTGAGATAGAAGAGTCTAATCCAAATAGGTAAAAGTCATTCAAAAGAAATAGTATTTTGTTTTTAATTTGAACTTTTTCAAAAAGTATTAAAAAGGAATTCAATTATTACCTCCAGCAGTATTATCTCACGTCCTGTGCTGGTGACAAGATGACGTGATATTAGAATCACTCAGGAGACAAGCCTCTGGGCATGCCTGTGAGCAGTTATTAGATTAGGGTAGTGAAACAGGAAGGCCCACATTAACTGTGGGTGGCAATATCCCATGGGTGGGGGGCCTGGGTTAAACATGAAGAAAAATGGAGTTAAACTTGTCTGGACGCAGTGTCATAGGCACACCCCAACATGCATCTTCAATGTCACTACTTGTGTCCATTGTGCCCAGCACATCTGTGACCCCCATTGTGTCCCCACTTCTTTAGGGGTCTCTGTTACCTTCAAACAGGGTTTTCCTTCCACACTATACCACACTATACTTTTTAGTTGGTTTTAGCGGCAACCTCACGTGTGATAAGTGGGTCACTGAACATGGAAATCCCCTTGGGGTACTGCAATGGAGAATACACTGAGTTGAGTACACTCATGAATGAGGGGAAAGGCCAACAAAGATGCACCCTTAAAGACAAAAATCCTCAGCAAAGGGGAACACTGCATAAATGACTTTGATCTCTCTCCTCTTTGATGCCTAATTTGGACTCAAGAGCTTGTGGGAGGAAAACTAGAAGTTCTGAGCATATCTGTCAGGGATATAATAATACTGTGTTGGTCACTTTGCTTATCCTGTGACTGAATATTTATAAGAACTAACTCATGCCGGGCGGTGGTGGCGCACGCCTTTAATCCCAGCACTCGGGAGGCAAAGGCAGGCGGATCTCTGGGAGTTCGAAGCCAGCCTGGTCTACAAGAGCTAGTTCCAGGACAGGCACCAAAAGCTACCAGAGAAACCTTGTCTCGAAAAACCAAAAAAAAAAAAAAAAAAAAAAAAACCAACCCAAGGGAGAAAATATTTGTTTTGGCTTGCAATTTGAGAACAGCTCATTGCAGCACAGAAAGCAGGGCAGGCTGTGGTGGAAAGAGCTTGCAGCAAGGCTATGACATTTAGGGGATCAGGAAGATGGAACCAGAATGGACTGTAAGCCTCAAATTTGGCATTCCTAGGTACCCACTTCCTACAGCAATGCTTCCACCTCCCAATGGGCCCACAGTCTCCCAAAATAATGCCACCAGATGGGAACCAAGCATACAAGCACTTGAGCCTGTCGGGAAAATCTTACACCCCAAATATGACAAATACCTGTAGCTAATAATTAGATTTTCCTTTTGTTAGCTTCTTGTTGTTTACTTGCTTGCTTTTGAGTCAGTCTATAGCCCAAACTATCCTTGAAGTTATGATAATCCTCCTGCGTCCACCTCCTGATGCCAGGATTACATGTGGGAGCTGCTATACTCAGTTTTACTATTAGATTTTCTAAAAGTAAGTTTTACGTTTGAGGGTGGATTTCATTTTAACATGAGAGGAAATCAATGAAATGCCAGAGATACGGTACAAAGAATTTAAAATATAGCTGACACTAACTATATGAATCAGACGGAAGATGAAAATAAGACACTTGCGTTGGAATAAAGCAAATAAAAATGATATAAATCACAATATAGCAAACATAAGAGATTATAATTCAAAGCTTCCCAGAGCATAGAGCCTCTCCAGAGATTCAGAGAGTTCAGACACAAACCCATTAGGTTTACGAGAGTGTGTGCGTGAGTCAAGGGCAAACCGGTTTGTACAGTTGGGTACTTCTTTTTGGTAAACTCCTCTGGCAGAATCAGAATGGAAAGACACTCCAGCAAGTGTGTTTGCTAATGGCTACCATGTTCTAGTACAGAGTGCCCCACTGCAGTCACTTGACTTTTCTGACCTATTTCTCTATAGAGCAGGCCTAAGCCACACCTGGGCCAGAATGCCCAGTGAAGTTGCTCACCGGTTTTAGATACAAGATGCTCAAAAGCCATGAATGGACTTGTACTCAGAAGAGTGTCCCTACGGTCCTGAAACTTTTGTGGTAGCCATACCTGCTTCCCTTTGATTTCCCAGAACCAGTTATGAAGCTTCCTTATCCCACTTCAGTACGAGTACAGGCTGGAAATATAAATGGGTCTGCTTACATGCGATGGCAACCTGGTGTTCCAGGAGACTCTCTCTGTCTTGTAATGATTTCCTTTGTCTGTTTGGAGTATTGGCTTTTTATGCTTTGTTGCTGTTGCTTGAGCCAGTGTCTCCTATATCTCAGGCTGACCTCCATCTTGCTAAGTAGCCTCGAATGGCAGGAAATGTCATTTTAAACTCACTTTCCCTCCCCTTCCTCTGATTTCTTCCCAAACTTTTTTTATTTACTTTATGAGTGTTTTGTCACATGTATATAAATGCACCATGTGCTTGCTGGTGCCCACAGAGGTCAGAAAAAGGCATCAGATCCCTTAATACTGGATTGCTGAGAATGGAAGCCAGGTCTTCTATAAGAGCAACAAGTGCTCTTAACTGCTAAGCCATCTCTACTGTACAATCTTCTCAAACTCATATAATCACTGAACATTTCCTGCTGTGGTTTCCACTGTGTAACTCTCCTAAGCCAACTAATCCAACAAGCTTTCATCTTTGTTGGTTTCTGGATTGATTCTCAAAGTGCAGTTAGTAGACTCAAAGGTATAACCACTGCACGGTTCTGGTGTGACCTTGTGTGCACATCTTTCTTTTCAATTACCAACATGACCAAGGTCTTTATTTGTTGTTTGTTTATGACACAGTGTGGTGGTTTGAAAGAAAATAGCTCCCACAGAGAGCGACACTATTAGGAAGTGTGACTTTGCTGGAGTAGGTGTGGCCTTGTTGAAGGAAGTGTGTCACTGTGAGGGTGGGCTTTGAGGTCTCCTATGCTACACCCAGCTGCTTCTGCTGCCTGCGGATCAAGAAGTAGAACTCTCAGCTCCTTCTCCAGCACCATGTCTGCCTGCATGCCACCATGCCCCACCATGATGATAATGGATTAAACCTCTGAAACTATAGGCCAGCCTCAACTTAATGTCTTCTAAGAGTTACTGTGGTCACGGCATCTCATCACAGCAATTGAAAGCCTAAGACACACAGGGTCTCACTAAGTAGCCTTAACTGGCCTAGAACTTGCTATTTAGACAAGACTGAACGCAAACTCATAGATATCCACTTGCCTCTGCCTCCTAAGCACTAAGATTGAAGGTAGATACTGCCATGTCTGGTTATAAGCATGTTTGGGGTTTTGTTTAAGAGAGATAACTCCTTTTAAATGTTATTTAATTAATTTAAAAGTTTGGCAGTTAAAGCTGATGGAAAAAGAAAAGTCCTTTATCTTTAAGGGCATGGCCCCTGGTAAGCTGAGCACACTTCAGGGGAAGGCCATACATTTGAGAATACAAGCCAGCATAACTTGAACTTGATGGTGTAAAAAAAAAGAGATAGAGAATGCAAAACTGGGTGGAAGGAGGAAGGGATCTGGGAGGAGGAGGGGAAAGGAGGGAAGGGTCTGGAAGGTGGAAGGTAGAGGCAGGAGCAATAGAAGGGTTTGTGGGAGGAGTGAATACAATAAGGATACTACAAAATTCTCAAAGAACTGATAAAATTTTTAAATAAAAGTTTTACATTTAAAAAATGCTTTATATCATATATGTGATTACATTTATACACACCCCCACAGTCTCCTCTCCTGCTCATGCCTCAACTCCCAAGATTCAGGTAGGCAGGTGAAGCTAATGTATATTCAGGACTGCAACAGCTTTGCCATGCCCACAAGACAGTACCCCATCACATCCCTCCCATCCTTCCCTTCCCATGGCCCTTTTAGCCCCTTTTCTATGATGCTCCCTGGGCCCCAGAGGGAGTGATAGAGAGATCCCATTTGGAGCAAGACTCCAGTAATCTCTTATTCTCAGTATTTTGACTAGCTATGAACCCCTGTTTAGAGTGCTGCCCAATACCGAAGAGCTGCCCAATACTGTTGGCTTCTCACCAAAGCCAACAGTATTGAGTGTAAGTAAAAATATTTAGAAGGCAGTTTAATGACATGCCCATCTAGGAAAACATCAGTAGAAGAGTCCTCTTCAGGGACTGTGACATCCCTGGTCTTGAGACCAGATGTACAGTGACAGACACGTATTCCGTCCCATTGAAGGGGCCTCAGATCCAACCATGACACCACTCTTGTCTTAACTACGGTTTCTATTTTGAGATAAAACATCATGCCCAAGAACAGCTTTGGGAGAAAAGGGTTTATTTCAGCTTACAATTTATATGTAGTCTATCATGAAGAGAGGTCAGGGCAGGAACTCGAGGCAGGAACTGAAGCTGAGGCCACGGAGGGGTTCTACTTACTAGTTTGCTTCCCGAGGCTTTCTCAAACTGCTACACTCCAGGACCAGCTGCCCAAGGGTGGCACCATGCACAGGGGGCTGAGCCTTCTCACATTAATCATTAATCAAGAAAACGTCCTACAGACTTGCCTATAGGCAATCTGATGAAGACATTTTCTCAATTATGGTTCTTCTTACCAAATAACTCTAGTTTGTGTGAGGTTGACAAAAAGCTAACCAGCATAACCTTTCTCTCCAAAATTTTGACTATAATACTGAGGTGAGTGATACAGATGAGCATTTTAAGTTCTCTAGAGTTTTTGTTGAACTAATCTTTCACGTCCTTTTCATGTTAATCTACTAAAAGTTCACTGTAAGAAAACCTTGAAATGAGTCTAAAGCACCAGGGTACATTACCAATGGTGTTCTGTAAGAGTCCTTCTGATCTGCATTAAGGTGGGCACACAAAGACCAACCCCACTTCACCCAGTTCCACCCACCCAGTTCCACCCACTTCACCTTCCCTTCACCCCACATGCTGCGCATGCCTAGGCCCCAGCCTCGGAGGCTTCTGAGGCACAGGAAGCCTCCCTCTGTTGTCACCGAACTCCTAGGAGCCTGGCCAGAGCAGCACCAGAGAACAAGTCATTCACCCTTCTCCCAGCTCGTAAGATGTACTAGAGAAATCGAACCCACCATACAAGTGCCTGCTGAGCACTAGCAGCTGTATGCCTCAGGTCAGATGCTGTTACCAATGGCAATACAAACACACAGGTAGCTATGCTGGCTGTTTAGGACAGTTCTGGACTCCAGCATGTCCCACTTTCTGACCACAGTCTTGATCTCTAGAGTATCATGCACAGTCAGACCACAGTCCTGACCTTCAGCATGTCTCACACAGTCAGACCACATCCTGACCTTCAGCGTGTCCCACAGTCAGACCACATCCTGACCTTCAGCATGTCTCACACAGTCAGACCACATCCTGACCTTCAGCATGTCCCACAGTCAGACCACAGTCCTGACCTTCAGCATGTCCCACACAGTCAGACCACAGTCCTGACCTTCAGCATGTCCCACAGTCAGACCACAGTCCTGACCTTCAGCATGTCCCACAGTCAGACCACATCCTGACCTTCAGCGTGTCCCACAGTCAGACCACAGTCCTAACCTTCAGCATGTCCCACACAGTCAGACCACAGTCCTGACCTTCAGCATGTCCCACACAGTCAGACCACAGTCCTGATCTTCAGCATGTCCCACAGTCAGACCACAGTCCTGACCTTCAGCGTGTCTCACACAGTCAGACCACAGTCCTGACCTTCAGCGTGTCCCACAGTCAGACCACAGTCCTGACCTTCAGCATGTCCCACAGTCAGACCACAGTCCTGACCTTCAGCGTGTCCCACAGTCAGACCACAGTCCTGACCTTCAGCATGTCCCACAGTCAGACCACAGTCCTGACCTTCAGCATGTCCCACAGTCAGACCACAGTCCTGACCTTCAGCATGTCCCACAGTCAGACCACAGTCCTGATCTTCAGCGTGTCCCACAGTCAGACCACAGTCCTGACCTTCAGCATGTCCCACAGTCAGACCACAGTCCTGATCTTCAGCGTGTCCCACAGTCAGACCACAGTCCTGACCTTCAGCATGTCCCACAGTCAGACCACAGTCCTGACCTTCAGCATGTCCCACAGTCAGACCACAGTCCTGACCTTCAGCATGTCCCACAGTCAGACCACAGTCCTGACCTTCAGCATGTCCCACAGTCAGACCACAGTCCTGATCTTCAGCATGTCCCACAGTCAGACCACATCCTGACCTTCAGCATGTCCCACAGTCAGACCACATCCTGACCTTCAGCATGTCTCACACAGTCAGACCACAGTCCTGATCTTCAGCATGTCCCACAGTCAGACCACAGTCCTGACCTTCAGCATGTCCCACAGTCAGACCACAGTCCTGGTCTTCAGCATGTCCCACAGTCAGACCACAGTCCTGATCTTCAGCGTGTCCCACAGTCAGACCACAGTCCTGATCTTCAGCGTGTCCCAGTCAGACCACAGTCCTGATCTTCAGCGTGTCCCACAGTCAGACCACAGTCCTGGTCTTCAGCATGCCTCACAGATGACCTCTGTGCAAGACAGGGGAACCTATGTCTACCGTCTTCTTTCCAAGCACTTTCCTCAAACATCATCACGCATCCTTTTTTTTTTTTTTTTGAGGCAAGGTCTGACTTTATAGCTCAGTCCTCCCTAGTGCTGCAATTACAGTCACAAAGAGAAACACACTGCCTGGGTCCCTTTAAGAAAAAAAATCAGCCGAGCTTTGAGAGAACAAGTCTATCTGGCTGGATGCAAGCCAGCAGCACGTACCAGACTTAGAAAACTACCTATCATTGCAGACACGTGTGTGTAAACATGACTGGCAGCTGCCCCTCCCCGTGATTTTGTGACTTTTACCTTCAAGTGCCTACTTTCTAAGGTCTCTGTCACAAACCCTACCCAGGAAACACATCTGGAGACTTCTTCCCTCGCCTGAGGAAAACAAGAGCACCAACCGAGGAGCTGCCCCCAGCTCAGCAGTATTCTCACCTTTACAAATCTGAGCCACCTGCACTGGGAAAGGGGTTGGCTCACAAACCACTGATTTGGTGATCCTCCAAGGTCTCTTCCAAGTGTCACTTGACTTTACAGTTTTGATTTTTAAATTCCCCTAATCAACAAGCATTTGATAAGCACCTTACTCAGTGGCAAGACTCTGAGGTCAATAAACCAGACACTAATACCAAGACTCAGGAACCAGAGATGGGACGGTCGTAGCTCAGAGATGCTAATACTGAGACACAGGAACCAGTGATAGGGATGTAGCTCAGAGATACTAAAACCGAGACACAGGAAGCACAGTGATGGGGCAGGATGCAGCTCAGAGACGCTAATACCAAGACACAGGAACCCCAGTGACATTGCAGGATGTAGCTCAGATGGTCTGGTGCTTGCGCAGTATCATCAGGTCCTGGGTTTGATTGCCATCACTGTCTAAACCAGGTGTGGAAACACACACCTATAATCCTAGCATTTGGGAGAGGCAAGGGAATCCAAGGTTCAAGGTCATCCTCAAATACCCCATCAAGTTCAAGGGCAGTCTGGGCTGCGTGTCTTGGAGGGGTTAAAAGAAGAGAGAGAGAAGTAACAGTGATAGAAAAAATATATCTAGACAAGTTCACTGAAATAGTTTATTTTATGTTCCCCAACTATTAAAATGAAGTAGCAACAAGGGGCACTCGGCTGGCATGGACTCCTCCTAATGCCCCTTCCCTGCCCATGACTCACAAGACACAAGCAGAATGATACAACTCAAACTTGTTACAAGTTGAAAAAGCTAAATATTTTATTAAAATATACATGAGGAACCTCTGTTTTCCCCTTATTCTGACAGTATTCGAAGTCATACGGAAACTAAGTGAACAGTAATTGTCCTGGTGGAGAGAAACAAAGGTCAGAAGAAATCAAGAGAGCCCAACTTGGCTAAGTGCTTCTCTGGTGGGGACAGTGTCCTCAGCTAGAGGAGGTGACTGGAAACTGTGCTGCCTGGGGTCAAAGGATGCGCTCTCCAGAGCAGTGCTTCTCCCCCTTCCTGACGCTGCGATGATTAACACAGCTCCTCATGCTGTGCTGACCCCGACCATACAACGATTTCATTTCATAATCCTAATACAGCTCTGATATGAAGGATTGCCTGATATGCAACCCCCGTGAAAAGGTCACTGGACCCCAAAGGGGCTGAGAGCCACTCTCTAAACCCTCAGTTTAGAGGCTGCGGGGTGACAACACTTCAAGAAAGGTGAGAAACAACAGTTTGCAGCTTGAAAAAGAGCATCAACGTCACTGTTTTATTCACACCAATTAGAATACATACACAAAAATGTGTATTATATGTTGTTTTAAAAAAAAAGTCCATGTTCCATGAGAACTATGTGAACGACATAAAATGTTTCTGCTATGTAACAAAAGAGGAAGTCAGCATTCCCAGTGTTTGTTAGGAAATAGTTAGACAAGGAGTTTAGAGTAAACAAAATGATGTTACAGAGCAGTCTGCACCAAGCAGCTCTACATCCCAGCAGCAGGAAATCCACCCTTTCAAACCCTTTGGTACAAGTAAAATTAAACCAAAGAACGAAACCTCCCACTCTGGTTGTCTGTGAACTGGAAGCTCGGCCGTGGTGCCGGCACAGACACTCAACTCACAACGAAAGCCTGCCACATGCTCACCTCTCGGGAGGTGGACAAGCCAGGAGAGGCCACATCATCTAAGTGCTTCACTCCTTCTGTAGAGTGACCAGGCTCTCAGTGATGGTGTTCGGCTTCACAAACTCAGGTCAGCTTGGCTGAGGAGCCTACTGCCTTGTCACGAGCAGGAACAACTCTACCAGGACGGCTCAGAGCAATTCACATTTAAAGCACAACGCAAGCTTCTTTTCTTTTTTGTTGTGAAGTGTCTCTCTATGTTGTCCTGGCTGTTCTGGAACTTGCTATATAGACCAGAGATCTACCTGCCTCTGCCTCTCAAGTGCTGGGATTGAAGGCATGTGCCACCACGCCCAACCTAGCATATATAAGCATCTGAAAAATCATGTTAATACAGTTTCTCAAGAAGTCCATATTTAAATAAAAATAACATATTGCATTAATACAAAGAAAAACGTTAAGTTTAATAGCCCACTGACAATAGTTTCAAAAAATAGAAATAACCATTTGCAGCTACTAATATCTCTTCATTAGGACACACTTAATTTTGGTAACTACACAACTAAACAGATCTGAGAATTTTCCACAGCATTATTTTATGGTTGCAGTTTTTCTTCTATACTGTCCAAATGCAGTACTGATTTTCTTCTGTGCCTTTTAAAATGAATTCCTACATCTGAGAAGCCGAGGTCAGCAACTGCTGCTGAGTCACTTCTGTCATCATCACTGGAGCCAAGAGGGTGGGTCACCACGGGGCCTCCCAACAATGGCACTCCTGCTGGAACTTCCTGGAAGACAACAGAGTCTTTAAAAATCCTAAGTGACTGTCACAAACCCTCAATAACAACTGCTCCCTCCCATCGTGAAGTCAGGCCAGCCACATGCTCAACTTGACTAATCAATGCCGCTATGGCTCCAGAGCTCCATCAAGCCCAGGGCCTCCGACACCTTCCAAAAGGATCTGTGGGGTCTTGGGGATCAGTGAGGACAAGAAGCATAACAAAGCTGGCTGTGGTGGAGCACACATTTGATGTCAGCACTGGGCAGAAGCAGGGGAATCTCTGTAAGTTCAAGGCCAGCCTAAGTTACATAATAAAACTTTGTCTTTAAAAAAAAAAAAAAAAAGGCGGGTGGTGGTGGTACAAGCCTTTAACCCCAGTGCGTGGGAGGCAGTGAATCTCTGTGAGGCAACACTGAGAACCACTCCTTTGAAAAATACAAAAAGATGCAAACGTGTAGCCCTTACCCGCAATGCCTTATGATAAATAAATTGATCAGAATGCCCAGAAAACGGATACTAGGCAAATGATAGAGGTATCAAGTAAAAAGGACACAACATTCAAATACAGTCAGGAAACAATGACTACTTTCTCAGGGAAAGTCAAGTCCCTCTCAAGCCCACACATTTCTAGAGTTAAAGGAAGAACTAAAAGCAAGCAACACTAAATATCTAAGCAGTCATTAGTTTTAAAGTGTACCGCCAATCTAACCTAAAAATAAGAGACAAGTAACAAAGCAGACAGAGACTGCAGGATATCATCCATCGGTTTAAGCAAAAATACATCGGCACAGCCACAGGCACATGTGCACACATCCAACAATCCCTGCCCCACACCTCCAGGAAATGCAAAAAGGTCAGGAGGCAACTGACAAAGAAATGAAACTGGTAGGTTAAATCTATCAAAACTACTCAAGTTCACTAACAAAGGGAAAACAAACAAGACGGCTCAGCAATTTCTGGTGCTCAACTGCCAGAATTCAAAAATAGCCACAATTAGTATTGTCAAGAAGAAATAAAAACTGGCATTATACATTAACAGTAGATATGAAAACTGAGGGGCTTCTCGAGAATGCAACTGAACAGTAAGAGCAGACTAGAAATCTTTCAAAATGTGGGATGTTCTAGGTCTAACAGTGCCACTCACAGGCTTATCACAAGTCAGAGACAGGCAAAAGCACGTAAAGCTACGTGTCAAAGCTATGTACAATAGTGAAGGTGGATATGTTGGGGGGAGTTACCTAACACTCAAAAGTGGAGGATATCCCAGCACTCGGGAGGCAGAGGTAGGCGGATCTCTGTGAGTTCGAGACCAGCCTGGTCTACAGAGCTAGTTCCAGGACAGGCTCCAAAGCCACAGAGAAACCCTGTCTCGAAAAACCAAAAAAAAATAAATAAATAAATAAATAAATAAATATTTAAAAAAATATTCTAAAAAAAAAAAAAAAGTGGAGGATAAGTAAATAAATAATAAAACTATGAAATAAAATTCGATAAATCCATTCAAAAAGGGCCAATGAGATGGTTCGGAGTGAATAAAGGTGCTTATGACACAACCTTACAACCTGAGTTTGAGTTTGGGACCCCATGCTGCAAAGAGAATACTTACTCCAGCAGGCTGTCCACTGGCTTCCACATATGCACCATGCATGGCACATACACCCAAATATAAATACATAAATGTTCATTTAAAGCTTTAAAATATCTAAATAAAGAAGTTGAACCACATATACGTGTTCTCCACTGCCTTACTTCTGACAAAACTCCCTCTCCTCATCTTTGACCTCTGGCCTGACAGTAAAGCCAGTGTGATCACCAGTAATGACCTGCGTCTGCACCTGCCTGAAGCCTGTCCTCTGACCCTTGCCTGCAGCAATCCTCCCTTGCTTGGGCTCAACTTCTGGAGTCCTTTCACTCCAGGGACCCCTGCTCTTTCCCACACTCCTTCAAGGTGACCTCTGAGTCTTTGGATGGCAAATTCATGCTGATGCCTCTGACGTCATCTTTAGCGCTCAGATTTCTTTTCACCTTCAGACCAACATTATCAATTACTGACTCAACAAACCAGAAGTGATTACCCACCACCCCACCACCCAAACACCTGCTCCTCCATGGGCCCTGCCAGGAAAAAGCACCATCACGCAGTTCCCATTAAAACGCACAGGCGTCCTCCGTAACCCTCTATTCCTTTACATCCACAGTGACTTCACTGGTGACTCGTGAGGGCTCCTCTCCGTAACAGACCCAAATTCAATCGTCTCTCATCAGTCATCTCCTGTGGCCAGAGTTCAAGTCACCACTGTGCCAGCCTAAATGGCCTTTCTTTTACTTCTCCTTTTTCTTTCTCTCCTCCATTCTCCTCTTACAGCTGGCATGGCCTGGTTTGTCTTTTAAACAATAATAAAATTGTCCTTAGGCTTCCATCTGAGTCCACTCCTAAATTCTAAATGAGAGTAAGAATTCCGAGAGGACCTGACTTCCCTCTATCATCTTATCACAAAGGGACCCAACAATTTTAGCAGCACAAACATCAGCATTACACATTTAATAAGGATTAACTCACCCAGTAAAATGCAAGTCTGCTCAGTGCTGGGGCTGCTCTGGAATAATGTTCATTGTTCGATAAATTTCTTTAAGTAACAAGAGGGCAGTATCTTCAGATTCCCTAGCAGAAAGAAAAAGTAAGGAGGTAAGTGCCCCACATGCTATTCTACTCGGTTCTGCATGGGCAGATGACAGCAAAGCATGGAGCACAGAGCACTCTTTAAAGCCTGTATGGACTTCAGTCAGTTCCAAAACAGTCATGCTGGGAATCTCCTCAGTGATGGGGACATACGGAAAAATGGCTTTAAAGACCTTAAACTTCTGCCATTAAAGATACCCTATAGGGCTGGAGAGTTGGCTCAGCAGTTTAGAGCATTGCCAGCTCCTGAGTTCAATTCCCAGCAACCACATGGTGGCTCACAACCACCTATAATGGAATCTGATGCCCTCTTCTGGCACGCAGGTGTATATGCAGATAGAGCACCATATACATAGAATTAAAAACTCTTAGGGAAGAAAAAAGATACCCCTATAAAATCACTGCACAAGCACCCGTGGTCTCTGGTCAGGGCAGATGACTCGCTGACACACTGCCACCTTGTGGATTACTGAATTCCATGCAGACTTAGAAAAGTTGCCAACAAGTCAGAAATGTAAACTGCTGGCCAAGTCTCTCCTCAGTATCTGCATCTGGATTTAAAAGAAGCATGAAAGCAACAACAAAAACCTAAAGGGGGAAATATTTTGACTGTATGAATTCAACAGGTGAATCTATTAAGTCCATCACAAGTAGGTAATTAGTAAAAGACCCCCACTACAGTGAAAACACTGTACTAGTTAAAGCCATTCGAGGAGAATCAAAGTGAAAAATACTTACCAATAGCATAAGTGACTCTGAAGAGCAAAAAGATATTCATTAAAACTCTCTATTGGCTTTTCTTGAAGAACATAGTCAATCCGGCGGCCTCCATTTAACATTCCAACCTTTCCTAAGTAGTCCTCATCCTTGGAAAGTTCTGGACTTTCAACAATCTTTTCTGCTAGAATTTAAACCATTTCAATATCAAAGTCAATCACTTAATTATTCTCTAACTTTAGCTGACTCTCTGGGCTCAATGAATATTGCTTGGCACTCATAGCAACTGAGGAGCTATAAGGCTCACTCCCCATTCCTCCAGAGAACAGGGGAAGAGGGCTGGTTCCACAAAATAGAAAGAGACAGCAACAGCTGACAGAAGTTGTGAAGGGGCGAGAGAGCATTGCAGAAAAAAAAGAAGCAGAATTAGAATCTGAAAGTCACAAAGCAAGATGATCTGGCATTGCATATAGAGTCTCAAAACCACAGTTCAGCAGGAGCAGAAGGATGGACCCTCGTGGACGCTTTACAAAGCCTGAACACAAACTTAGCTCTCAACTCATAGTCCGCCCTGGCTTAACGACCCAAAATAAAATCTTAAAATTGCAGAGAAAAGCCCAAGAACTATCAGGTAAAAACTTCTTTAACAGTTAATGAAGGGTGGCATGGAATTCGGAGGACGTATTCCCCTTCAAAGGAGTTACCCAATCTGACGAGGTTAGGAAGGGACACTGTCTCCCACAGATCACACATCATGCTCTTCAACAGTATGCCAGGGAAACGCTTCAATAACAAACATACCTTCCACTACTTGCTTTTCTTCCTCCTCTTTGATTTGATTGGCCACCTTTTCCAATTCTTCTTGCAACTGCGTTGAAGAGGTGTGAGCACGTGCAAATTCATTGAGTGTCTGCCAAGCACTTTTCAGAGAGCTGATAAAGCCCTGCTTCAAATCGGATCCCATTCGAGAAAGGCTCTCTTTCAACTCTAAACAGATTCAGATGACACACCAAGTTAATTAGCCACTGGAATTCTGTGCCATAGAAATTAAAAGTTAACCATGTCACCAGACAAGTAAGGGCCTCCTTCTCCCTTAAATCTTATGGGAGCCTCTTGGAACCAGGAACTCTCAATAGGGTAAAATGCTGATTTGCATTGGATTTTTTTTTTTTTTTTGGTTTTTCAAGACAGGGTTTCTCTGTGGTTTTGGAGCCTGTCCTGGAACTAGCTCTTGTAGTGCATTGGATTTTTTTGAGACAAGATCTCACTATGAAGGGCTGGCTTGAACTAGAAATCCTCCTGCCACAGCCTCCAAGTGCTGAAGTTAGAGGTATGCACTACCATGCCTGGCTTTTTGTTTGTTGTTGTTGATGCAGTGTCTTGGAGCTTCAAGCCTAGGATGCTCCTCACATCTCAGACTGCTGAGCACTGGGGTTACAGGCATGAACCACCCCAACCAGCTTTTTTTTTTTTTTAAACAATTTGATCCATCCCAAACCTAAAAAATTTTTTCTCAAAAAGAAGTTAAAATACCATAATACAGACATAATCCTATCAAATATCATAACACAGACATAATCCTATACATTTTTACCAGAAATTTTTAAAACAGGCCTATAACAGCTGGGCATGGGGGCACAAATCTTTAAATCCCAGCACTCAGGAGACAGAGGCAGGTAGATGGATCTCTAAGTGCAAGGCCAGCCTGGTCTACATAGTGAGTTCCAGAGCAGCTGGAACTATGAAGAGAGAGACCCTGTCTCAAAAAAAAAAAAAAAGGCCTGTAAAACTTTAAAAGTCAGTTTTCTTAATTTGTAATAGTGAGATAATTTTGAGAATATCAGATTCTAGGCTGGCAAAATGACTATAAAAGGCATTTGTGGCAAGCCTCACAAGCCGAGAGGGATCCTAAGGACCCATGTAGGAAGGAGAGAATTGATTTCTACAAGCTGGTCTCTGACTTCCACAACAACACTATGGCACACACATGTGCACATATAAATGTAATTTAAAAAATAAAATTAATTTTTAGATTGTTTTATTATTTGTGTGTATGGGTATTTGGGCTTTGTGTCTGTGCACTACATGCATGCAGGGCCCTCAGAGGCCAAAAGAAGATAGTGGGGTTGCAGAAGGCTGTGTGGGTGCTGGGGTAGACTCTGGCTCCTCTGGAAGAGTCAGTTCTTCTAACCACCGAGGCACCACTCTAGCCCTTGTAATTTTTTTATTTTTTAAATCCAGATAAAGGAGCCCAGCAGAAGTGGCGCACACCTTTAATCCCAGCACTCAGGAGGCAGAGGCAGAGACAAAGGCAGACAGATCTCAGACAGATCTCTCTCAGTTCAAAGCCAGCCTGGCCTACAGAGTGAGTTCCAGGATAGTCAGAGCTATAACACAGAGAAACCCTGTCTCAGAAAAACAACAACAAACGGAATAAAGGAACTGAGGAGACAGCTCAGGGTGCCTGCCGTGCGAGCGTGAAGACCTCAGTTTGAAGCCCAGAATCCATGAAACCCGTTCAGAGTAGCATATGCCGTGTACTGTGGAGCTCCTGAGGGTATGAAAGGTGGTAGGAGAACCCTGGAAACTGTAGGCCAGCTGGTTTGGCACATGCAGCAGATAAAAACCAGAGACCACATTTCAACGAGGTGGAAGGAGAGAACAACCAAAGGTGTAGTCTGACCTCATTTCATTTATGAACACATTCACATCTACATCATGTGCACACACACACACACAACTGTGATGACCACAACTTAAACTTCCAATTTCAAAGACAAGCCCCACCCCTTCGACACCTGTTTGTCTAATAATTATATTTAAATCACCCTGCAAGCTAACAAATTTCTAATTTTAACTTCTAAAAATTTTAATTTTATTTCTTCTTTTTACATTTATTTATTTTTGTATGAAAATATATACCTTTTTAATGTTAGTCTTCTCCCTTCTAAAAATGACACACTACCATAACCTAATCACAAGAGGGCTAGAGAGGTGACTCGGTGAGTTAGAGCACTGGCTGCTCTTGCAGAGGACCTGCATTCAATCCCAGCATCCACATGGTGACTCACAACCATCTATAAGCCCAGTTCATGGGATCCAACACCCTGTCCTGACCGCCATGGGAACCCACAAGGGAAGAGAGAGCTTTGGCACATCACAAAGACATCACACACAATAAATGTTCATAATTCACCACAGTTTACAATATCAACAGGAAAGGGCAACTATGTGGGCTTTTTTTTTTTTTTTTTTTGGTTTTTCGAGACAGGGTTTCTCTGTGGCTTTGGAGCCTGTCCTGGAACTAGCTCTGTAGACCAGGCTGGTCTCGAACTCACAGAGATCCGCCTGCCTCTGCCTCCCGAGTGCTGGAATTAAAGGCATGCACCACCATCGCCCAGCTCTATGTGGGGTTTTTGTTTGTATTGTGCTTTGTGTGACAGGGTCTCATGTGACTCGGACTGCTTGTAACTCATTTTGGAGCCAAGCACACCCTTGAACTCCTAATCTTTCGCCTGCTCTGCAGTAAATGCCCAAAGCAGTTGCTTCTTACCTAAGTGAAGCCTCTTTCTGCCTTTGTGATGTGGAATGAGAACAGCTTTCAAGTCCAAATCTGGAGCCACCATGGGTTCTAATCTGTACGCCACCGGATCAAGCTGTGAGGAGGAAGAGCAGAAACCCGTGAGTGCTTATTTGGAGTTACACGCCACAGTTAGGGAGGCAACCGCTAACTGGCAAGCCAGAGACTGACTTCTTGCCACACCTAACTCAGCTGATGGCAATTACAAGATTTTAAATTTGTAAGTGAAATTATTTTGCAAGCAAAGCAACCAAGACATTTTTTTCCTTTGAACAAAAGCTTTCTGGTAGAAATACCTATTGAAAAGTGCATCAGACTCTTAGGAGGGACGGCTGAGCTCTGCAACTCGTGACTGCCATTGATTTCCAAGAGTCTGAGAATCTCTGGATGAAGAGGACAGAGCTTTCTTCTTTTTAAAGTGCAAAGTAAATTCAAGCCACTCACCGGATGGTAAATATTGAAGAAGCCTTTGCAGGTAGGGAGGCGGTAGTTCTCATCGATCCTGTCCACACCGCGGATAGTGAGGAACATGCCGATTGGAGAGCCCAAGGCAAAGAAAATCTCCGGCTCAAAGTCTAACGAGTTGTAAGTGACAGAAACCTAGGAAGGAACAACAAAAAAAAAACATTCTTCCGTGGTCACATAGACAAACCCTTTGGATTTTTAAATGTTCTTGGGTCTGCACTGGCTCAGGCCCAAACTGCAGAACCTACAGTCACCCTGCTTGGGCCTGCTTCTACTCTTGGTCAAGTTTCCTAATGTCTTTTGCCTCTGCCTCAGTTATAACATGGGAATTTTCACTGAACCGAACTCAATATAGTGAAGAATGAATAACTAAGGCCACAGAAAGCACTCGTCAGCACAGAGAGCGCTCTGTGTTAATGCTGTTACAACTCTGTCTTCTTCATAGGAAGTTAGAGGCAGAGAATAAGAAAGCTCGGGGTCATCCTAAAAATCAGCCAGGTTACATAAAACTCTGTCTCAAAAAAAAAAAAAAAACACTTAAAGCAAGTTCCCCGTCAGAAAAATGGTTTGTCCAAAGAACCACTTAGGATAGTTTACATGAAGTGCAGAGATCACAGGCATATATTGCCATTATAGTCTGGAGAATTTGTATAAAGAGACATGTAATTCAATAGAAATCAGATAAAATCAATACTTTGTAATAGAAAAAAATGTCTTAAGAAACACAAGTGAGGCTTGAGGGTGGCTGGACAGGGAAAGCATCTGCTTCTGATCCCTAAAACCACACAGAGATGCCAGATGTGGTGGTGCATTCCTGAAACCCCAGTGCTGGGAGGCAGAGACAGGAAGCTTGCTGGCCAGCCAGTCTAGCCAAAGCGGTGACTGACAGATCAAGGAGAGATCCTGTCTCAAAGGAAGCAACCATTGTTCCTGAATATCCTATCCAAGGTATCCTCCAGACTCCACACACACACACACACACAATGCGTTAAAAAAAAAAAGTGCTCAATAAATTCAGTGTGATACCATGTTGCCATTTTCTCTGTAAGGCCATCAGAAACATAAATGAAATACAAAAAGAAAAAGCAATTCAATTTTTATGTTTAAAAACTTACTTCTTAGCTGGGCAGTGGTGGCTCATGTCCTTAACTCTAGCACTTGGGAAGCAGAGACAGGCAGATCTCGGAGTTAGAGGCCAGCCTGGTCTACAGAGTGAGTTCTAGAACAGCCAGGGCTACACAGAGAAACCCTGACTTGAAAAAAAAAAATTATTTTAGAAGAAAGTTAGAAAAGTGATCCTAGAGGCTGGAGAGGTGGCTCAGCGGTTAAGAACACTTGATGTTCTTGCAAAAGTCCTGAGTTTGGTTCCCAGCACTCACGTGGCAGCTCACAGACATCTGTAATTCCACTTCCAGAGGATCCAAAGCCCTCTTCTGAACTCCAAGGACACCAGGCACAAAAATGATACTCATTCACACAAGCAGGAAAAATATTCACACACATCAAAAAAATAAATCTAAAAACAAACAAACAAAGGCACTGTGAAGGTGATCCTATAAACATATTTTTAGAGGGAAAAGGGCCTGGAGTGTGTCATTCACCTATCATGAATGTGCAAAGTACCAGTTTTCATTTTAACACTGAAAAAAAAGAATAGGGGCTGGAGAGATGGCTCTGTGGTTAAGAGCACTTGTTCTGAAAGAAGATCCAGGTTCTATTTCCAGAACCCACATGGTGGCTTACAACCATCTGTAACTCCAGTTCCAGGGGATCTGGCACTGACTTCTGGTCTCTGAGGGCACATAGTACACAGACAAACGTGCATACAAAACACCCATATACATAAGTAAAATATATCTTTTAAAATAATAAAAACAAAGACAAAACACTGCAAGGTACAGGTGGGAGGTGCAAGCCCTGACTGCCAGGAAGACTGGCACTTTGTACAAGCGGCAGTAACTGAGAATTTTCATGTGTACATTACCAGACAAGCTGCATGCATAAAAACAACCACAAAAAAGGCTTAAAATATTGATCACTGGACTGCTTTATTAAAAGGGTTTAAAGCCAGAAACAAACTATATGTTCCATATGTGATCAATTGTGTACCCCACCCCCCAAAAAACGTGCTGGAGCATAATCTCCTGTAACTCGAACGTGGCTTTGCTTAGAAACAACCAGTGAAGAGACAACCAAGCTCACAGAGGCCGTTATCAGAAAGCCTGACCAGCAATCCTCACCTATTGTGAAGGGTGGGGAGGCTAGGACTGAGCTGCAGGAGAGAAGACAGTGTGAAGAGGTGAAAATGGACAGTGGAAGCGAAACATCTATTAATGCAGGACAATAAAGTCGGCCCATAAACAAGGAGAAGCTGAGAAGAGATAAAAAAGGCTTGGCCTTCAAGGTTCAGAAACATTACAACCACCTGTAAAGCCAGCCTCTCTTTAGAGGGCCCTGGCTGGCCTGGAACTCATTGCATAGACCAAACTGGCCTTGAACTCGCAGAGAACCACCTGTCTCTAAAGACCTGCTCCACCATACCTGGCAACAAAGACATCTTAATAATATAATCTGAAGCCAGCAAGACGGCTTAGCAAGAGTAAAAGTACTTGATATTAATAGGGTCCTGAGTTTGTGCCCCAGGTCACACACGATAGGAGAGAACTAACCCCACAGGTTGTCCTCTGACATCCAGATTGAGTGTCATGACATGCATACACACACAATAAAAAATACATGCAATAATCAATTTTTAAAAATACAATCTGGCTGGGCAGTAGTGGCTCACACCTTTAATCCCAGAACTCAGGAGGCAGAAGCAGTAGGATTTCTTTGAGTTTGAGGCCAGCCTGGTCTACAGAGTGAGTTATATGACAGTCAGGGCTGATACACAGAGACACCCTGCCTCAAGAAAAAAAAAACAAATCAAAACCTTAAACCGTTAGTTGTCAGCACACACTCACCTGTCCCGTGCCAACGTCAAAAGACTCATACTCAACTTGCACAGAAGACACGCATGCCCCAACTGACAGCTTCCTCTTTGACTCATTGTTTTCTGAAGAAGGAAGAGCCATCTCCTTAGTTTTCAGGACACTGTCGTCTTGTCCTTTCGTCACAGCAGCCATCGCTGCCTTCTTTTCTGACGCTGCTTTCCTCTGCTCCTGGAACACAACAGTCAAGACAGTCTTGAGGAACAGCCAGTTCGTAGCTATCACTGTAAGAAACGCTGTCATGCAATTAAGGAGTTCTTAGTAATTCAGGCAGAGTAACAACACTGGGGCTACTGGGAAAAACTACTTCTTAAAAAATATTTATTTTTTGAGCTGGGCATAGTGGTGCACACTTCTAATCCGAGCACTAGGGAGACAGAGGCAGGCAGATCTCTGAATTTGAGCCAGCCTGGTCTACAGAGTGAGTTCCAGGACAGCCAAAGATACACAGAGAAACCCTGTCTCAAAAAGAAAAAAAAGCTATTAGCTTTGATATGTGCCTCTGTGTATGTGTCGCTGTGTGAGTGAACGCCACATGTGTGTTGGTTCCCATGGAGGCTTGAGAAGGGCACTGCATCCCTTGGAGCTGGAGCAATAGAAGTTGCAGCTGCCATGTGGATACTGGGAACCTAAACTGGTTCCGTCTACAAGAGCAGGCAAGCTCTCTTAGCTGCAAGGCAATCTCTCCAGACTCCCAAGAAAATGTACTTCTTAAAGACAACTACTATCAGCGGGGCGGTGGTGGCGCACGCCTTTAATCCCAGCACTTGGGAGGCAGAGGCAGGCAGATCTCTGTGAGTTCGAGACCAGCCTGGTCTACAAGAGCTAGTTCCAGGACAGGCTCCAAAACCACAGAGAAACCCTGTCTCGAAAATCCAAAAAAAAAAAAAAAAGACACCTACTATCATCAGGAAAGACATGCCATGATTGTTATAATAAACTGTATAATCCTTAGAAAAATAAAAATTACAAAAGACAAAATATAGCAAAATAGCTAAAATTCAATCTAATATTGGCTAACTTGCATGAATCTCAAAATTATTAAATATGGGAAGGCAGATACAAAACAGTACATTCTACGTACTCTACTTATGACTGTCTAGACAGAAACATTTCTGTTAAAAAAAAATCATGCCGGGTGATGCTGGGTGCAGGCCTTTAATCCCATCACTCAGGAGGCAGAGACAGGCAAATCTCTTTGAGTTCGAGGCCAGCCTGCTCTACAGAGCATGTTCCAGGACAGCCAGGGCTACAAAGAGAAAGCCTGTCTCAAAAAAACAAACAAACAAAAAAGAAATGGCAGTGGTGATGGCCGAGAGTCAGGAGTAGTCAGTAAGCAGCGGGGTGGCGCTGAGACACATTCCGCTTCTAGGTGCTGACTACACACGTGCTTAGTTGTCAAACTTCACTGTCCAGAATACCTCAAGAGTTATACATTTCCACAAGCAAACAGCAAAAGCAACAGGGAAAATATATAAGTGATGCTGTTGCTAATGAGGTAAAGCCCATGCCCAAAGGTGGGTAAGCACACCCTGACTGCTCACATTGTCAAGAGAAGGCACACACTTGCCAAGTGGACCTCTTTATCCACAGGGTCAGAGCCCCTTGCTCCCTAGACTGGGAAGGATTAAATTAGTTTCTGCTTCACAGCAGCTTAACAAAACAGCTGGCCAAACTGTTCTTTTCTATTGATAATTCCAAAATTCTATGAACACAGGAAAGTAGTCTATCTGGTTAATATGAAGGACAATAAAAATAAAAAAAAAAATAGTCAGCCAGCTCAGGGAACAGATTCCACCACAGGTATTTTGGACAGCTTGGTTAGCTCACTCCTTGTCTGTATGAGGTAGCACAACCTGAAACCTAAATTCTAAAATTTTCAGTTCTTCCAGTTACAATTTGCTTTCTTGTTCAGTATTACCTTTCACTATATCCATAGAACTTAATATTCTAGATGCTAAGAAAGCTACTTCAAGAAACTATATGAACAGATTCAACGCAATGCCCATCAAAATCCCAGCAAATTTTTCAAAGACCTCGAAAGAACGGTAGTTAACTTCATATGGAAAAGCAAGAAACCCAGGATAGCCAAACAATCCTGTATAATAAAAGAACTTCTGGAGGCATCACAATCCCTGACTTCAAACTCTACTACAGAGCTACAGTACTGAAAACAGACTGGTATTGGCATAAGAACAGACAAGAGGACCAATGGAACCGAATAGAAGATCCGGATATCAATCCACATATCTTCAAATACCTGATTTTTGACAAGGAAGCAAAAAAATACCAAATGGAAAAAAGAAAGCATACTTAACAAGTGGTGCTGGCATAACTGGATATCAACATGTAAAAGAATGAAAAAAGACCCATATCTATCACCATGCACAAAACTCAAGTCCAAATGGATCAAAGACCTCAACAAGACAAAACGACAGCCTACAGAATGGGAAAAGATTTTCACTAACCCCACATCAGACAGAGATCTGATCTCCAAAATATACAAAGAACTCAAGAAATTGGACACCAAAAGAACACATGATCCAATAAAAAAAATGGAATACAGACCTAAACAGAGAACTCTCAACAGAGGAATCTAAAATGGCTGAAAGACACTTAAGGAAATGCTCAACATCCTTAGTCATCAGAGAAATGCAAATCAAAACAACTCTGAGATTCCATCTTATACCTGTAAGAATGACCAAGATCAAAAACACTGATGACAACTTATGCTGGAGAGGTTGTGGGGAAAAGGGAACACTTCTGCATTGCTGGTGGGAATGCAAGCTGGTACAACCCCTTTGGATGTCAGTGTGGCGATTTTTCAGAAAATGAGGAAACAACCTTCCTCGAGACCCAGTAATACCACATTTGGGTATATATCCAAAGGATGCTCAATTGTGCCACAAGGACATGTGCTCAACTATGTTCATAGGAGCTTTGTTTGTCATAGCCAGAACCTGGAAACAACCTAAATGCTCCTTGATTGAAGAATAGATAAGAACAATGTGGTGACATTTACACATGGAGTACTACACAGCAGAAACAAAAACATATTGAATTTTGCAGGAATATGTATGGAACTAGAAAACATTATTTTGAATGAGGTAACCCAGACACAGAAAGACAATTATCACATGTACTCACTCATAGGTGTTTTTAAACATAAAGCAAAGAAAACTAGCCTACAAACCACCATCCCAGAGAACTTAGACAACAATGTGGACACTAAGAGAGACTCACATAGATCTACTCTACATGGGAAGTAGGAAGTAGAAAAAGACAAGATCTCCTGATTAAATTGGGAACATGGGGACCTTGGGGGAGGGTTAAAGTGGGGAGAAGAGAGGCAGGGAGAGGAGCAGAGAAAAATGTAGAACTCAATAAATATCAATTAAAAAAAAAAAAGAGGGGCTGGAGAGATGGCTCAGAGGTTAAGAGCACTGACTGCTCTTCCTGAGGTCCTGAGTTCAATTCCCAGCAACTACATGGTGGCTCATGACCATCTGTAATGAGATCTAGTGTCCCCTTCTGGCGAGTAGGCATATATGCAGACAGAACACTATATACTTAATAAATAAAAATTTAAAAAAAAAAGAAAAAAGAAAAAGAAACCATACGATGACTTATTGCCAGGAGCTATTCTGTTCCCCTAGAGTCCCACAGCAATTTAATGTACAAATGAACCAGCATATACAGAGGTAGCTAACAATATTCCCAATACTAAAAACCACTGTTTCCAATGAAAATGCCATGCATACTGATATCCTTGCTAAAAAACAACGGCTAATTTCAGTCCCGTTATTTCAGTAATAGTAAGTCACCAAGACATAGTACTATTATCTTCATCTGTCAACAATTTACCTCTGAACAATTCAAATCAATCAATGCAAAGTGGCTGACAAAGTTTCTTGGTTCATCTGAAAGCAACTATATTTAATTTAAAAAGTGAGATTATACTATAGATCCTTATTCCTTTCCAAGCATGCTTAAAATGCCACAGCTTATATATCTAAGGCATTGTAATCGATAAACAGGACCCTCCTAGGAGTTTTTCAAAGAACTTTTCGACTTTTTCATACAGAAAAAAAATTAAGGCCATGAAGCAGAGACCCTGAAGATATCACTCCTGGATCCTTGTCTGTCTTGCTCATGGGCCTGGCCTCACTGCTGAGTGTGGACAACCAACTGTGCCTACATACAGAATCACCCCAGCACACTCCTGGAACAACGTGTGTGGGAACACCATGCTCATCAGAGTGATAGCACCTCATTCTCTTTTGGATAAGATCATGTGTGGAGAGGAACTTGTGGGGATCTGCCCACAGACTGCCGGGAGATGCCAAAGAGATGAAGAGAATGCTGTGAACTGGAAATAGCGGGTGGTTTGTTTAACATGCAGGGAAAGGGGCACCTGATGATCTCACAGCTTTTCCCAGCAGCTAATCAAATAGTTGGCTTTATCTAAAGTCCTTGGGAGTTGCTCTCTTTCCATCCCAAATTCATAGCACTATCATCTTTTTCAGCAAATAAAAAATTCTAACTACTTATTTTACAGTTCCTGCCACAGCCTCTAGCTTTGGCCTCCTCTCTGCATACTATAACCAACTGGACCCTGGCCTAAGAAGGTGCTCTCCAGCCATGTCCCTCAGACCCTGAACCATGGGACTTACTGCTATTAAGGTAAAATGTGATTCAGTCTACAGTGGGGAACAAGGTAATGGATATTTGTCTCAGCTGTTGATTTGCAAGGCCTTTTCTGTTTTGTCTTTAGTACTCCTTCTCACCAGGCAGGCCAACACCCTCCTCTGACTTCCATGAGCACCAGGCAGGGACAGAGTGCTCATGCATACATGCAGATAAATCAGTCACCCACATAAAATAAATCTTTGAAAGAATTTTTAAATAAATTAGCAAAAATGAAAAGCCCTTTTTCCAGGGAACCCTCTGTCCCTGGAACACCAAGTTGTTCAGTCACTGCAATGTGGATATAAACCCAGTGCCAACAGACTCTGGAGCCTGGGCTTCCATTTTGTGCTCCTGGTGGAAATAAACTAGTTTGCCAACCAAAGGGGCATTGCAAGCTTCTAAGACAAGAATGAGAGTGAAGCATAATGGCTCACACCTCCAACCCCTCCAACCCCAGGGCTGGGAGACTGAAGCAGAAGGATCATGCTGTATGTGAGTTCTAGGCTAGGCTGGGCTACAGTGTGAGACCTTGCCTTAAAAAATAAAACAAACAAACGAAAAGGGCAGGTACAAAACATGTTCATTTTCTTGAGGACAGAAATGAACCTTACCAGTTTGGCTGCTTTAAGTTTTACGAAATTGGCTATCTTCTTCCTGGGCCCAAGGGGGATCCCCATCTCCTTCAGGTCATCAACTGTACACATAAGCTTTAAAGAAAAGCAGAAGCATATGAATTAATCAGTCTAGAGACAGAGAAGCTGAAAATAGGGTACAAAGAATACTACAAGAATTAACTAAACCAACCAAAAAGTCAGTCAACCTTCAAAATAGCTAGGGCTTTTTGCTTGAAATAGATTATTTTTAGCTTTAAAATGCTCAATCTCAGTTTACTGGTAGAGCACTTGTCTAACATGTGTGAAGTCTTGGCTTCAGTATCTAGTACTATTTTTTTTTAAAAAAAAAAAATGTTTTTTGTTGGCTTTTCAAGACAGGGTTTCTCTGTGTAGCCCTGGCTATCCTAAAACTTACTCTGTAGACCAGGCTGGCCTTGAACTCAAGAGATTCATCTATTTCTGCCTCCCAAGTGTTGGGATTAAAGGCATGCACCAACACCACCTGGCTTAAAAAAATTTTTTAATTAGCCTCTCTATTAAAAATTCTTTTATTTTTAAAAAAAAAATTCTTTTATTTTTGATAGAAAATATAGTATGTGGGGGCTGGAGAGATGGCTCAGAGGTTAAGAGCATTGCCTGTTCTTCCAAAGGTCCTGAGTTCAATTCCCAGCAACCACATGGTGGCTCACAACCATCTGTAATGGGGTCTGGTGCCCTCTTCTGGCCTGCAGGCATACACACAGACAGAATATTGTATACATAATAAATAAATAAATATTTAAAAAAAAAAGAAAGAAAATATAGTATGTCATGCAAAACTCTGAAGTTATACTGCTAACATAATGAAGCTCTCCCCTCAGCCCTCTCCTGTCCATCCTGGTCCCAAGCATCCAGTTCCTTCAGTGGTAACTGTAGCACTCCACCTCTTTAGAAATCTCATGTGCACACAACAGCAACATGCTCTTCAGTGTGTGTCAACCTCGAGCTTTCATCCAAGCACCTGACAGGTCAAGATGGATGACAGTATCTGTACTCAAGCGCAGCAAGTCCTGCTGCAGGGCTGCACAAATGACACCACTACACCCTGTCCGTGAGCACTGCGGCTGCTAAGTGAGCATCCTGCAGGTATTCCCAGAGGTTTCTTTACAGAAAACATTACTACCAATAAAACTGGCAGGGCAAAGGGCACACAACTTATTTTTGAAGACACGAGAAATCTCTGCAGAGACTGTGCCCATTTACACTCTCAGTAACCAGAGCCACAGTGCCAGCTCCCCCTCCTCCTGCCACATAGACTGTTACCAAATGGGTTAAAACCAGTATCGCGTTACTCTTAGAGAACATTCTGTACTTGTTCTCCCAAGGAACAAGGTCACCTGTTCTTTCCTGTAAATCATGCTCCTGTTTCCAATGCCTCATTTGCCTGCTGCTTCTTTATATACACAGAGTTCTGTATAAACTCTGACCATAAAAGCCGCCTGTGTCGGTGTCCAGGTGCTTTTCTAATCCATCTCTGCCCAGTAGGTATTGTCATGCTGTTTACTACTTTAAAATTCTTTTCCAGATATGATTTCTATGTTTTGTCTCATGCACACCTTTAAGCCCAGCACCCAGGAGGCAGAAGCAGGCAGATCTCTGAGTTTGAGGCCAGCCTGGTCTACAGAGCAATTTCCAGGACAGCCAGAGTTGTTATACAGAGAAACCCTGCCTCAAAAAAACAAACAAAAAAATAAAAAATAAAAAAGCTTCACACATTTAATTTTTTTTCCCTCAAATTTTAAAAAGGTTGTATTTAGAGCCAGGCCATAATGGCACATGCTTTTAATTTCAGCACTCAGGAGACAGAGGCAGTAGGATCCCTGTGAGTTTGAGGCCAGCCTGGTCTACAAAATGAGTTACACAGAGCTACAAAGAAAACCTGACTTGAAAAATAAAAACAAGGGGCTGGGGAGATGGCTCAGTGGTTAAGAGCATTGCCTGCTCTTCCAAAGGTCCTGAGTTCAATTCCCAGCAACCACATGGTGGCTTACAACCATCTGTAAAGAGGTCTGGCGCCCTCTTCTGGCCTTCAGGCATACAGACAGAATATTGTATACATAATAAATAAATAAATATTAAAAAAAAACCTGCTGTGTTTATTTTATGTTTACACATGTGTTCCTTCGGTGTATATGTGTGCAGTATGTGTATGCTGGTGCCCACAGCGGCCAGAAGAAGGCATTGGATCCTGGAAAGGAGTTACAGACTGTTGTGAGCCACATTGTGGGTGCTGGAAACCAAACCTCAGTCCTCTGCAAGAGCAGCAAGTGCTCTTAACCTCTGAGCCATCTCTCTCTCCAGCCCCCTTTTTCTGCTTTTTAAACATTAACTTTCTGGCTTATGTGGAATAAATTCTGATGTAAGAGTCCTTAACAAAATAAACCAAGTTATTAGCAGTACCAAAGATTCCATATCTATCTTTTCCTTCTCAAAAATGCTAATGTAATCAAAGAGGCTGAGTGCTTCCAGGGTTCCATGCAAAGTCAGGGGTTCTTCATTTTCAACATCAAGTCCACAGGATTCATCTGACATCAGCTTTGGCTCTTCGGGTACCTTAAAAAAAGAGGAAAATATTACAAAGCTCAGAAAAAACTCTTATAAAATGTCTCGTGATCTACAGAAATCTAAAAGAGCTTTGCTCTACAAATCAACTAAACTTTAGCACTTTGCCATCTTCACCTGGATTTTAAGGAATATTTGTTCAGTAAATCACTCATGCTTCCACTTTCTGTAATAATTTACTTTAAAACTGGGTGGTGGTGGCACACACCTTTGATCCCAGCACTCGGGAGGCAGAGGCAGGCAGGTCTCTAAGTTCGAGACTAGACTGGTCTACAAAAGAGAGCTCCACACCTTCTCCAGTTGTTTTCCCCACCTTATTAGACCATGTCTGTGGCCCATTTTCCAAGTTTGGTAGAGAAATGTTAAGTGCTAGGAAACTGATATTCTTGCAAGCAAGCATTGTACCAGCCTTTAAAGCAGTGAATTCACATGCATGGACATTAGTCTCAATAAACTTTGGTTTTGTTATAAAAAGAGAGAGAGAGAGAGAGAGAGAGAGAGAGAGAGAGAGAGAGCTCCAAGACAGCTCCAAGACAGTTAAGGATGTTACACAGAGAAGCCCTGTCTTGAAAAATCAAACAAATAAATAATGCTAATAGTTTAGCTATTACAATTCTAAGCCTTCACATTTACTTTATAATCCATAAGGAAAAAGAACAAGAAACTCCTATTTTTAGAGATGGCGTCTCACTGTGTTGCCCAAGCTGGCTTTGAACTCATCATCCTCCCATCTCAGCCTCCAAAACAGTGAGATGTAGGGGCATTTCAATTATATTTTAATTAATAACACTCACCTGAAGATCTGAGAGTAAAACAGCACCACTGGTCAGCCTTACAGACCAGGTAATGGTAACACACACCTTTAATCCCAGTAGATACACTAGTCTGCCATAGAAACCGGGCAGTGCATGCCTTCAATCATGGTGTACATGCCTTTAATCCCAGCCCTAGAGAGGATTATAAAACGGAAGGAAACAGCTCTCAAACACAGTCTCATTCTGAGATTCCTGGAGGCAGGATCGCCATTTTGGACTGGTAAGAGCCAGTGGCTGGCTGCTTTGCTTTTCGGATCTTCAGGTTGAACCCCAATTTCTCTCTCTGAGTTTTTATTAACCATGCTTCAGTCAGGATTACAGGTGTGTGACCCAACTTTTCTACTGTACTTCTGAGCCTCAATGTACTTTGACAATTAAAAACAATTAGAGGAAACAGTACAGGTTTTGGAGAACATCTCAGGTCTAGCTCTAAATCTCAACGTCAACAGGGTAACGATAAACTCACCTGCTTTTCCTGAAAATCTGGCTGTTTCATAACTCCATTAGAAACAGTCATAGACCCCGGAGACTTAGAGACACTCATATCTTTTTGATTAGACAAGATGTCAAACAATATCAGAGAACCTAAGGAAAAGATATATTATGCTTTATAACAAAGTTAACTACCCCACGTATTTTTCAACACTAAATAAATCCTCCTGATTTTATTTTTCAGTTTCTAGCAGAAGTCATACAAAGATGAGCAGCTGATTAAAATCTAATAATCAGAACCAGCATGATAGCTCAGCCAGTCAAAGTATTTGTCACGCAAGCTTAGCAACCTGAATCTGATCTCCAGAGGCCATTTGTATCAGTTCTTAGATTTCTATCAACTTGCCAGGAGCTAGCGTCACCAGAAAACAGGAAACCTCAACTGAGAAAACACCCTATCTGACTGGCATTGATTCAAGCAGAAAGACCCATCCTGCTCTGGGTGGTGCCATCTCTGGGCAGGTGATCCTGGGGCGTACTGTGTAGGCCAGGAGGAGCAAGCCAGTAAGCAGCATCACTCCACGGTCTCTGCTTCAGTTCCTGCTTCCAGGTTCTTGTGGGCTCAGGAAGCCCTGCCTGACTTCCTGTCATGATCAACTACAACTGTAAGCTAAAATAAAATCTCCCCTCCCTGCCAAGTTGCTTTCGATCATGGTGTTTATCAAAGCAACAGAAAACAAACTAAGGCACAATGTAAAGGTGGAAGAGAAATGACCCTACAAAGTTGTTCTCTGACCTCCACACAGGTGCTGTGGTACACATAAGTACACATACCGATGCATGTAAGACTCATATATGCCCTGAGTTTGGCAGCCAAAAAGACACAGAGCAACTTCTCGACAAATCAACAATCAAGTCTGAAGTTACATGGGCAGCTTTACCTACACGTTTTTCCTAAAGTTCTAGTAAGATTCCTGCTGCATCTAAGAACAAAACAACACAGTCTAACAGCTAGAGAGATGGCTCCGTGGTTGAGTGCATCCTGTTCTTCCAGAGGATCTAAACTTGGTTCCGAGCACCCACATCCAGCAGGTTATACAAGCATCTTTACCTCCAGCTCCAGGGATGAGACACCCTCTTTGACGGCCAAGGTCACCCACATAAACATGGCATACATTCAACAGACTCACACACACACGGATAAATAAAAGAGAACCTGGAAACAACAACAACGAAAATGCACGGCCTTCCTCCACTGCTGGACATGAAGAACAAAGGCAATCTAAACAAGGAGCATCCGGTTTTACTCACAAACTCAAGCTCCCTATTTTTGCAGGCAGAGAACACAAAGCAATGACCAGCAAACCAACAGGTACATCTGAAATTATGTGGCAGCTTTACCTAAACTGTGACCAGCAACAGACACCTTTCCTTTGAAGTTTGGGTTCCGACTCAAAAAGAGAGAGTGTAACCGGTTTATCTCCACTCCCACTTTCTGCACAATGGACTGACAGTAGGTAGGGCTGTTGTAAAATAAAACATCTAGCAGGGTGTCATTAGTGAAGTGCCGAAACCGACCAATACTTGGCAAAGTGATTTTCTTGATATTCCTGTCGTAAAAGAAAAAACAAAGTTACTGTCAGTATTTACCTTCGACCTCTGGATTTTTAACAGTTAAGCTTTTTATTTCTAATAGAGAAACAACAGTATAAAGGAGAGATTACACATTAACTAGTACAATGAACTTGTAACTGTCACAGGCCAACTTTGACATAGAAAAGCCCTACTGCCCACTTTCTTTTGACTAACTAAAATCTGGATGCCTGACAAAAACTGGCTGCCAGAGACAAGAGGCTGTCACTGTGAGAATATGGAAGGAGTTACCTGAAACAAAAACTCTCAGCATTCACTGAGAAAGCAAGCACCTCACAGCACAGTCCAATGTGGCCAGAACACTGTCCATGGAGTTAGCTTTGTTAAAGCATGAGCCCCAACACATCACAGAGGCCACTAACTGGAACCATTTTACTAGCCACATGCGGCAGCATAAACATTACCTGTACCTGCGGCTCTGCAATGGGCATTGGAAACTGAGTGGGGAGCTTCTGTCACAGTGCCGGGTGGGTGCTGCTCACCATAGGGCACCAGGGATGTTAAATGGTTCCCCACCAAGAGACTAACAATCTGAATCCCGAACGGGTGGCTTTTTTGCCCCATGGGGGACATCACCTGGTAAAGGAGACCCATGTGGCTGTTAACTAGACAAGGATGCTGCTGAGCATTCATGACAGGCCCCACCCGACCACAGCAGGTCAGAGGGTGTTTTAAAGCCAGCTGTAGAGCCAGGTGTGTTCACCATGCCTGGCACTCCGAGTCCATTTTTCAGCACCAAAAGTAAACTCCAACTGTCTAAACTTTCCTAGATCCTCTTAGATGTCTACAATGAGAACAAACCCACGAGAGACACAGGGAACAGGCAGATATTTATAGCACACCCAGCACTTCATCACGTCGGAGCAAGACGTCATTCACATAAAGGCCTTATTTGCTCAAGGTAGAATAAGCCAGTTTGCATTACAGTTTAAATTTGCCTCTAATTTTAGCTACTCTGAAAAATACAGCATCAAACCCTGCAAACCTGTCAACGCCTGTGGCATGCCCACCCAGGGCGCTATGCCAGTGAACTGGAAGGAACTCCACTCTGCTGACTTTCCCTTCCTCAAGAGATTTCTTGAAGTGTGTCTGCAGCAACTTGAGAGAAACCACCCTAAAGTCATCCACTAAAAAAAAAAAAGAAAAAAATAAGAAAAAGAAAAAATATTATTTTAGCTTGGTAGCTAATAAACTGAAATGTGCTGCCATTTTAATAACATAAAGATATATACTTTTTAAAATGATGACTAAATAGTAAGTGAACAAACGCCCAACTGCTAGAAAGTTCTTTTAATTTTCGATATTTTTGAGGCCTAAAGGCCCGAAGATTGGAATCCTATCTCTCCTCAGCATCAGGCTCCAGAACCAACTGTGGCAGTAGAGCACCTTCCTCAGCCAAGGCCTTTCCTCACCTATGCTGGAGGTAACAGAGGCACACCCACACCCAGAGGTGCAGGTGTGAGGCACACACATGCAACACCAAGTAGCCAGTAAACGCAGACTATTACTGCAGACCTGTCTTCACATTCCCAGCCCAACTGAGAAGGCTGCTCGTTTGCATGTCCTAAACTGTTTCTCAGGACTCCCTAGGTGTCAGCTCGCGGCACAGGAGCTCCATGCTGCAGCTAGTGCTCAGGCAGGAAGGCTGTCTACCAAAACGGTGAGATTATTCTCATGGTCCTTTCTGATTCTTCAGAATCTAGGCTTGTATGCCATAAGAGCAGATCAAACACAAACTCATACTTCCTACTGACCACACAAGTCTCCTCAGCCGCGAGTACACAGCTAGGAACATCATAAAAATGTATGCTAAAGAGCCCTTCTATCAGCACTCAGTTTCTCCTAGGAAATGAAATGTGGCTTGCACTTACCACACTCAATAATGCTTCTAAAGCGCAAGTCACACACGGGTCCAATGCCATGCACCATGAACACCAAATGGTCAACTTGAGGCATTTCCCCTAGTAAAAATAGACAAATAATAAAAATCATCTCATACAGACACAGACACACACGCATGATGGAGGAAGGTCATTGGCTAATAAAGGAACTGCCTTGGCCCATTTTATTGCTTAGAGGATAGGTGGGAGGAGTAAACAGAACAGAACGCTGGGAGGAAGAGGAAGTGAGTTCAGTCTCGACACCTCTCCTCTAGGGAGCAGACGCCTGAGAGAGACGCCATGCCCCGCTCCAGGGATGAAGCTCCGACCCAGGATGGACATAGGCTAGAATCTTCCTGGTAAGCGCACCTTGGGGTGCCATACACATATGATTAGAAATGGGCTAAATTAATATGTGAGAATTAGCCTAGAAGAGAATGGGCCAAGCAGTGTTTAAATGAATACAGTTTGTGTGTTGTTATTTCGGGCATAAACTAGCCGTGCAGGCGGCCAGGGTGCTGGGAACACAGCCCCGCCGCCCTTATTACTACACACACATACACACAAAACTGAGAATTTGGTGTTGTTAAACTGCTAAATTCTTGATACCACTTTTATCATAAGCTAGCCAAAGATTTTGGGGACAGAGGCAGGTAGATCTCTGTTGAGTTTGAGGGCAGTATGGTCTACAGAGAGAGTTTCAGAACAGCCAGGACTACACAAAGAAATCTGGTCTCGAAAAACAAAAACAAAACAAACAAACAAAAACAAAAAAACCTAGGCAAAGAAATCCATTACCCTTCCATGAAAATATTCATTATTGGCCTGTGTCAAATTAGAACAACACGTCTACCTGGGGAAAAATGGCAAACTAAATAGAGAGGTCAAGGAAACAGTTGTTCTTCACAAGCCTATGGACCCATCATAATGTGCCATCTTTTCAGAATCCCACAGGAATGGGATGAAGGTGTGGCTTAGGAACATAAAGTGTGCACATGAACATGGCCCTGAGCTCAGTCAAACAAAACCAAAAAATCTTTGCGCACACCTTTAATCCCAGCACTCGGGAGGCAGAGGCAGGTAGAGCTCTGAATTCCAGGACTACCCAGTAAGACCTTGTCTCAAAACAAAAAGATAGAAATGTAGGGTTGATGGCTTGGTGGTTCAAAGTGCTTGCCGTTCCTGCAGAGGACCCAAGTTCGGTTCCCAACACCCACATGGTGGCTCACAACCAATCCTAACTCCCCAGAGGAGCCAGTCCTTCTTCTGACCTCTGTTGGCACCAGGCACACACATGTACATGAACATATATGCAGGCAAAACACTCATACTTGTAAAAATAAATAAATCTAAAATTAAACAAGGAACAATTAGAAAAAAGACAGACGTATGACCAACATATATGGCTGGATTCTGAGCACTCTGGCAGTAATTCCAGCAATGGCCTCTTTCCTTCATAGTGAATGGTGACATTAGCAGAGCACCCCAAACAGATCTTTCTCCTTAAGCGAACTAGACATACCATCAGGAATTTCATCAAGACTGTCATCAATCCCACGCTTTACAACTCTGGGCCTCGTCTGTCCATCCTGTGTTGTCCCCCACTCATCTGGCACTGAAGAAGGCTGGAACTGGACAATAACCTTCAAGACACAAGATTATGATAAGGCTCATTAGCAAAATTATTTCCCACAATAAGTTAAGTAATACTGGGGGGGGGGTGTTGTTTCATTGGTTCTCAAGATGGGGGTCTACACATCCCCTGACTGGCCTGGAACTTGTTACCTAGACAAAGTTAGACCAGAACTTGCAGCCATCCTCCTGCCTCTGCCTCCATGTGCTAGGGCTGTAGGCATGTACCACTAAGCCTGCTTCAAACTAATATGTTTAATAATCCTGTGCTTCACAGTACAGCTGGTTATAAATGAAGTAGAACTGTTCCCCAAGCAAATTCTGTAAAGGTCCAGCCACCATTAACTATCAAAACTAAACATATAATTACTTTCAATACTTATGCTGGAATACATATTGATTTTTTTTCCCTGAGTTTCTCAGCACCACAAGAATGGGAAGGGGTTAAAAATGTGTGAATGCGTATGTACGCGCATGCACATAATGTAAGATTTAACAGAAGGGACAGCGCCGCTGGATGGGGTAGGGATCTGGATAAGGGGGTGGGGATGGAACAGGAGGAATCAGGTGTAGAGAGGAAGGAGGAGAGAGCACTAGGAGAGACAACTGGAATCTGAGGGCATCTCTGGGGTAAGCTAGAAACCTAGTGCAATTGATACTCGTAACAATCTATGGAGGTGATCCTAGCTAAGACTCATACCAATAGGGGATATGGGGCCTGAACCGGCCATCTCCTATAGCCAGGCAAGACTTCCAGTCACAAAACCTTCGATCTACAATTTGTCCTGCCTACAAGATATGCAGGGGGTAAAGGTGGCACAGAAATTAAAAGAGTGATCAACCAATGACTGGCCCAGCTTGAGACCCATACCATGAGAAGGAGCTAATCCCTGAGAGCCAGGACCCAGAGGCGGAACAGGGAACAATCCAGAGACATAGAATAGAAACAAACATGACTGGCAAAAAAAATAAAAAGTCAATGATTTTTTCCTAGTGAAAGGAAATGATTCCTAATGATATTCTACTATATTCCTGATGATATTCTACTATATTCTTGATGATATTCTACTATATTCCTAATGATATTCTACTATATTCCTGATGATATTCTACTATATTCTTGATGATATTCTACTATATTCCTAATGATATTCTACTATATTCCTGATGATATTCTACTATATTACTGATGATATTCTACTATATTCCTGATGATATTCTACTATATTCCTGATGATATTCTACTATATTCCTAATGATATTCTACTATATTCCTGATGATATTCTACTATATCCCTGATGATATTCTACTATATTCCTAATGATATTCTGCTGTATTCAGAGAATGATGCCTGGCCCAACAGTTATCAAAGAGGCTTCATAGAGTACCTGCTGGAAACAGATGCAGAGACCCTAGCCAAAGCTTAGGTATAGCTTGATGAATCCTGTGGTAGAGGGGGAAGAATGACTATGGGAGCCAGTGGAGTCTAGGACACAAGAAAACCCACAGCATCAACTTACCTGGGCTCACAGGAACTCAGACTGAACCGACAACCAGGGAGCCCACATGGGACGAACCTAGGCCCGCTGGATATATGCTACAGTTGTATAGCTTGATCTTCTTGTGGGACTCCTAACAGAGGGAGCAGAGACTGTCTCTGACTGTTGCCTGCTTTTGAGACCCTTTCCCCTTACTGGACTACCTCGCCCAGCCTTAAGAGAAGAGGAGGTGCCTTACTGCAGCCTGACATGCAATAGCTGGATGATATCCATGGGAGGCCTCCCCTTTTCTGAAGAGTAACAGAAGAGGAACTGATTGGGGGTTGGGGGAGGCTGCGAAGAGGAGGAAGGGAAAACTGTAGTTGGGACATAAAAACAAAAAAAAATGAATGAATGAATGAGTGAGTGATTGAATGAATGAATAGGAAAAAATCCACATATAACTTTGACTCTCAGAAAACTACTTAAAAACAGAAAGAAGAAAGATTTAAATCTTGAGGTAATGGTGGCGTATGTCTTTAATCCTAGCACTCAAGAGGCAGAGGCAGGTAGATCTCTGTAAGTTTGAGGCCAGCCTGATCCACAAAGATAGTTCCAGAACAGCTAGGACTATTACACAGAGAAACCCTGTCTCTCAACATTTCTACACACCCATTGGTTTACAAACTGTTGCCCCCAGCTGCTCTCACAATACAAGAGCAGAACTGGTAGCTCAATGGAGAGCAGACAGATCGCAAAGCCTTGACTGTTTTCTCTGGCCCTCTATAAAGAGCTGACTTCACCAAAGCAAGTAAAAAGATTCACCAAGCTTCTTCTAAGATGACACTCAGTATCAGTAACCTGTCACCAAACAGAAACTTGATGAGAAAAAGTTAAATTTCCATGATTAACAATTAAATTATTTCAAAACACACTTGCCAGGCATGGTGGTTTGGGCCTTTAAGGCAAAGGATCTCTGAGTTCAAAACCAGTCTGCCTGGGGGCTGGAGAGATGGGTCAGTGGTTAAGAGCATTGCCTGCTCTTCCAGAGGTCCTGAGTTCAATTCCCAGCAACCACATGGTGGCTCACAACCATCTGTAATGAGGTCTGGTGCCCTCTTCTGGCCTGCAGACGTACACACAGACAGAATATTGTATGCATAATAAATAAATAAATAAATATTTTAAAAAAAAAAAAACCAGCCTGCCTATTCTGCATAACGAGTTCCAGGACAGCAGGGTTACATAGAGACCCCGTCTCAAAAAAATAAATAAAATAAATAAAAAAATGTTTATTACAAAGGAATCCCTGCAAAAACACAAAAAATGAAATGTTATCATACATACAGCAGCATAACCTTTAAAGGGCGCACCCCCCCATCTCAGGAAGCGCCTCACCTTTGGGTTGTGCATAACAATGGTCTCTCCGCTTGGAAACTCTAATCTGCGGTGCCACTGATTCGTGGTTACAGCTTTTTTGTACTCGGCCTGCAGCAATAAAACAACACATAATGCAGTCAGTCAATCTGACCACAGCAGACACATGGCGGGGGGGGGGGGGGGGGGGTAGGATTATGCTAGCAACACAGCACAAACACTAGGTCTGGCCTATTGGCTACCATTCTTTCTATCCTCTTACATAAAGTACTCCAGGGTTTGCTCTCACACATTCGCCATTACTGGGGGAAGATAATGGAGGTTTAGAGAGTGTATCAGTACTCAGGGCTCAACAAGTCAAGTGGCATAAAATGAACTTACTGTCTCACAGTTCTTGAAGCTACCACTCCAAAATCAAGGTAACAGCAGGACACCAATCGCCATGAAGCCTGCACAGAACACCCTCCTAACCACCCTTTACCGCTACAATCAAGGCCATTCCTTGACATAAGCCTCTCTATCTCCAAATTCTGCCTCTATCAAACCCCAGCATTCTGTCCAACTGAACATGTCTGTCTGCTTTATTATACACAAAGACACTCACTATACAAAGCTAAGGCCACCCCACTAAAGTAACTTCATCTTAACTGATTTCATCTGCAACAACCTAGCTCCTCACAAAGATGCATTCATGGGTACTGGGGGTTGGGACTTCAACAGTATTTTGGAGTAGAGGGGAAGGAAACACATTAAATCTCTCAAGGACTCTGAGAGGACAACTTTGGTGCTTTGACATACACACATGGTATTCAGCTCTACTTTGTTTAATGTGTGTGAGAGTTTTGCCTGTGTGTCTGTATATATACCATGTGCACACGTGGCATGGCCCGGAACTGGAGTTCCCAATAGTTATCAGCTGCCATGAGGGTGTTGGAAATTAACCCTGAGTCCTCTGTAGGATGAGACAGTGCTCTTATCCACTCAGGCAACTTTACAGCCCTCTCCCATTTTTTTTTTTTTTTTTTTTTGGAGACAGGGTCTCAAGCTTGCTATATAGACCAAGCTGCCCTCTCACTCAGAAACCTACCTGCCTCTGCCTCTTGCTAGAATTAAAGACACAGGCTACCATACCCAGTCAATTTTTAAGCTCTTTTTATACCTTCCCTCCAAGAAGATCACTTGTGGGTACTAATCTTGAATTTCTGAGCCTAGCAGCTCATATCACAGTGTCCAGCTTCTGCATATCTTCTCTGCTCAGAATGCAGGAGATCAGACCCAGGGCCTTGTGAATCCTAGGCAGACCTCCTACACTCAGTTGCAAGCCCTAGCCCTCAGGAGTATCTTTTATGGACCTTCCTATAGACTCTAGGGTTTCCCTGGCATTATAAACAGTGTCTCCTATCATGGTCCAGACAGCTAGTTCTGCCACACACGAGCACCACTGATTCGCACCGATAATCTTTCACAGCCGCTCTCTACTCCTGCCTGTAGTGGGCTAACTGTATTTCTAAAGGTGTGCCTGGCTTTCTACAGAGACAGTAGTGTCTGTTCTTTGTCCTGGTACTCAGACAGGACAGAGAATCACATGCAGCATCTGTCTCTCACTTTCCACCTCCTTTGCCTCCACTAATGCTGTCGGTGTCTTGGGAAGCTGGGCAGGAGCTTGTGCCTCATGCTGATGGGCAGGACTTGGATAACAACCCCAGCCTAGAGCCTATGTCACCCACAAACAATATTACCACTAAAGAGAAAGTGCTTATTCTGCTTTCAGATTCTCATATTTGAACACTGTAATTTTAGCTTCAAACCAATAAGCCTAAACATCTGACTTTGGGATATTACAACTACAGTAGGACCCTATCTAAAAGTACCAACAATTATAGTATATCTTCAGTTATTTGCTTGTTTAGATTCAAAATTAAGCACTAGGAATCATCACCCTGTTAACACATTTCCCTTTATTGAACTAACTAAAATTATACTTCAAGGGACATCCAGAAGGCTCAGTGGGTAAAGGCATTTTCTGCCAAACTTAAAGACCTGAGTTTTATTCCCAGGACCTACATGGAGGAAGAAAAAGAACTAACTTTGGCATGTTCTCTGACCTCCAGTCATGCACCACAGTAAGCAAACACACACACATAAATAAGTGCCATAACACTGTTTCAAAAATTATGCTTTAAGAGATTGTTTTTGGCCCAGCAGCGATGGCGCACACCTTTAATCCCAGCACTCAGGCGGCAGAGGGAGGCGGGTCTGTGAGTTAGAGGCCAGTCTTGTCTATAGAGCAAGTTTCAAAACAGGCTCCAAACCTATACAGAGAAATTCTGTTTGGAAAACCAAAAGGAGATTGTTTTTGTAGACTGTTTCTCTATCTAGCCCAGGAGTCCTCAAACTCATGATAGCTGCCTTGAACTCATGAACACAAAGATTAAATCAATTGGTACCATGCCTGGTTTCTACCCAAATTTGCGTGAAGGCTAAGTATGAGCAGCTCAGCAGACATAGAATGCCCTCACAACCCGCCCCCCCCCCCCAGTCTTGACACTGGGTTGTTACATGCAGCACTTCCTGAATGACAACACCACCTAAAGACCCTCTGTGACCAGGATCAAGACAGGCCAGCTTGTAAACAAAGCCACCTGCACTGTGGTGCTGTCACAGCAGCCTCTGGCACACAGGCCTGCTTTGTAAAAGAGCATACAGAGGAAAACACTCATACCTCGAGCTTCTCACTGAACTCCTCTGTGTAGGGGATAAATCTGCTATCTGTGTCCCCCTTGTAAAACCAAGTACAGCGTCTCACTTCAGCTGGCTCCTCTTCCCAATATACAGACTTCCTCATGCGGTCATAGAGGTAGACATCATAGCGCCCTCCATCCGTGCCAAGAACCACACTCTCAGGATCTGGCTGCACTAGGAACCAACAGAGGACATTTTCCCCTAATGTTACCAGGCACATTGGAAAATACAAACCACATTAACAATAATATTCATGATGCTGCTAGTCAATACTCCAAGACAATTAAGCTTATTTTACTAAAAACAAGATAATCCATATTACTCAAAATTATGACATTCATTTATTTGTCTGTTTGTTTTTGAGGTAGAGTCTCACTCTGTAGCCCAGGCTGTCCTCAACCTCCTAGCAGTTCTCCTGCTCCAGCCTCCTGTGTACGGAGATCACAGGAGTGAGCCGCCATACAGCAGAAAGAAAGAGTGAGAGCAAGCTTTAAAAACACAATCATGAAATAACTGAAATAATTCATGATTTGTTTAATCAAACCATATGTACTGCCTGCCAAACACCTGTAATCTTAGTACTTAAGTATGGAATCAGGAAGATTATGAGTTCCTGGCTAATTCTTGCAACACGGTGAGTTAGAGGCCAGCCAGAACTCAATAAGATCCCATTTCAAAAGTAAAACAAAGCAGTAACATCAATGTACCACAGTGTTCCATGAAGTATAGTGCTAGAGAATACTGACTGGGTTGGGCAGTGGTGGTGCACGCCTTTAATCCCAGCATTGGAGAGGCAAGAGGCAAAGGCAGGCGGATCTCAATGAGTCCAAGGCCAGCCTGGTCTACAAACTGAGTTACAGGACAGCCAAGACTGTTTGACAGAGAAAGCCTGTCTCAAAAAAACAGGGGGAAAAAAAGAGAATACTGATATTTAATTCTCATAATCAAATAATATCAAGATAAAGAATCGTATCTGTATGCAAGACTTCTTAGAGTCTTAAGACACACCTATGTAGCACTCTCTCAAGAGGTAGACGTGGGAATAATTATTTCCAAAACTCATCTGACCTCAGAATAATTTTTTCAGAGCTTTTCCAAAGTCTACAGGAAATATTTATAGGACATCAAATATAAAACTTGGATTATGGGGCTGGAGAGATGGCTCAGTGGTTAAGAGCATTGCCTGCTCTTCCAAAGGTCCTGAGTTCAATTCCCAGCAACCACATGGTGGCTCACAACCATCTGTAAAGAGGTCTGGCGCCCTCTTCTGGTCTTCAGGCATACAGACAGAATATTGTATACATAATAAATAAATAAATAAATAATCAAATAGACTTCTTAAAAAAAAAAAAAACTTGGATTATGTACAAACTATACTTCCCCGATTTAAAACAACTTTTTGATAGTTTTGTTTCAGTAAGACAGGGTCACTTCACTATGTAGACCAGGCTGGCCTCAAACTAACAGAGAGTTGCCCTAAGTGCTGGGAAGAAAGATGTATGCCACCGTGCCCAGCTTAACAAAAGAAATTGCTAAACTATTTCCTTAAGGTCTTTGCTCAGTAACTCAGGATACATATGAATTAGAAGTACCATCTTAAAGTGGGGTCTGGAGATCTACACAGTTCAAGGAATCCGACAGCTGCAAAAAGTAGGCCATGGGTAAGTACGCTTCATCTTTTCTCTTCCTCCAATGAGATGGAATAATGCAAGCGGGTACTTACCCGAGTTATAGATCTCTTCAAGATTCAAAGAGTCAAGCTCACTGAAAGGCATCCACAGCTGTTTATATTCCACCTCCTTGCAGTAAAACCAGTGAGGCTGAACAGGTTCATACTGGTTCTGAAGCACAAAAGGAGGTGGCCCCTGTCCAGGGGGTCCTGCATGTCTGGCAGGTACCTGCTGCTGTGCTGGTGACTGCACTGCTGGAGGGAGCTGAGAGAACAAGGGAACCGTCACATGTGCCCAGAAGGAATTCTCTAGCTGCTTCAGAATCCACAAGATATCAATAATAAGTATCTCACATGTATTTCTAGGTAACTATTTAGGGTCATGAGTAGTGTAACAAAACCTCAACTCAGTTACAAAGTAAACTACACTTCTGCACACTAACGGCAAACTGACACCAACAAAGACATTTCCCATATTTTTTAAATTTTTCATTGTTGTTTTGTTTATCAAGACAAGGTTTTTCTCTATGTAGCCTTGGCTGTCCTGGAACTCACTCTGTAGACCAGGTTGACCTCAAACTCCCAGAGATCCGCCTGCCTCTGCCTCCTTAGTGCTAGGATTAAAAGTGTGTGCCACCATTGCCTGAAAATTTCTAAATTTGTAATAAATTTAGTTTTAAATATTTTCATACAATATATTATCATATTATTTCCCTCTCCTGCCCCCACAGTCCCCATCGCCCCACTTAATGTTCTTTCTCTTTAAAAAAAAAAAAAAAATCCCAAAATAAAAAAAAAAAACATGGAGTTCATTTTGTGTGGCCCACCCTGGAGTGGCTGATACCCAGTGTGACTCCAGGAAAAAACTGCTTTCCCTCTCCCAGCAGCTACCAAGCACAAACAGCTTCGTGGTTGGGGTGGAACTTTGTGCCCACTTCTCCTCTCAGTGCTGGGGTTTTATCTGGCCTGAACTTGTGAAGCATGCACAAGATCGACGTGGTTCCCACAAGTTTTTTATAGGTTTATTAATATACACTGTTCTGTCTGCATCCAAGTCTACATGCCAGAAGAGGGCATCAGATCTCATGATAGATGGTTGGGAGCAGCCATGCAGCTGGTGGGAATTGAACTCAAGGCCTCTAGAAGAACAGCCAGAGCTCTTAACCTTTGAGCCATCTCTCCAGTCCTAATTTTTAAAATCATTACAACACCCATACTTTTTGACCCATCATTCCACTTCTAAGTATGTAAACATGTAAATGTTAATCCAACACACAAGGATACACGTAAGTTTGGTTGGCTACAGCCAAACTCTATAAACATTAAAATTAGTGGCAGAATCACTTGTAGTCCCTGTCCTGAGCACTCTCACTACCTAGTATAAGATGAGAAGCAGCAGGCAGTCTATTAAGACTGCACTGCCTCACTTCTCACGTCCTTAAATAACATTTGATATTATACACTAAAATCTGAGAATATCAGCATGTGCCCAGGCAATTAAAATCAACCATTATTGCATTAAATAGGTGATATAAACTTGAATATGAACCATGTGATAGTAGCTACCTTAAAGCAAATTTATACATTTGTGCTGCGCGCAAAGTGTGGAAGTAAGGGGACAATTTGTAGGAGTCAGTGTTCTCCTTCCACCACATGGGCCCTGGGCATCGAAACCAAGTCCTCAGGCTTCGTGGCAAGTGCCTATACTCTGAGCCATCTTGCCAGCCTCCAATTAGCTACTGCTAAAGGGTTTACCTCAAAGCACACAGTTCGCAAACAAGAGCCTCTGTGACACAGACCCAGAACACCAATTACTTGGGATTGAGGCAGGGAGATTAAGAGTTTGAGGCCAAACAAAGCAATTTAGGAAGATCCTGTCTCAAAATTACAAGGTGCACTGGGTGTACAGCTCAGTGGGAATGCTTACCTACCTACCACACTCATCACCCTGGTTTTCATCACCAGTAACACACCAGTAACACCCTCTGTAAAAAGCCAGCCTGGCCTACAGAGCAAGTTTCAGGACAGCCAGGGCTAGCTACACAGTGAAACCCTGCCTCAAAAAATAAACAAAAAATTCTGTCCTGGCCGGGCGATGGTGGTGCACGCCTTTAAATCCCAGCACTCGGGAGGCAGAGGCAGGTGGATCTCTGTGAGTTCGAGACCAGCCTGGTCTACAGAGCTAGTTCCAGGACAGGCTCCAAAGCCACAGAGAAACCCTGTCTCGAAAAACCAAAAATAAATAAATAAATAAATAAATAAAAAATAAAAAATAAAAAAATCTGTCCTGGTGTAGAGAAATGGCCCAGTGATTAAAAGTACTTATTGTGGTTGCAAAAAAAAAAAAAAAAAAAACTGGTTCGTTTCCCAGGGCCCAATCTTCTAGGGAATCAGAAATCAGACAACCCTTTCTGGCCTCCCGGGGCACCAGCACAAATGTGATGCACAGACACACATTCAGGTAAAACACCTATACCTAGAAAATAAGTTAAAAATATATTTTATACTTAGTATATGTTAGAATGTATAAAATTGAGCTGGAGAGATGACTCAGCAGGTAAGGGCACTGACTGTTCTTTCAGAGGACAAATCCTAGCATTCATATGGTGGCTAACACCTGTAACTCCAGTTCCAAGGAATCTGATGCCTCCTTGTGGCCTCCACGGGCATTGCATGCACATGGTACAAGAACACACATGCAGTCAAAACAATACACATAACAAAAATAAACTCAAAAATTTTCTCTTATCATACAAAGTTTTTTCAAACTTCTCTAAGAGAGAAAACTAGTATGGCGTCCACATACCGGTGGCATCGGTCCTGGAGGCATTTGGTACGTCTGCACAGGGGGTCCGGAAGGCGGAGGGTAGGAGGGATGGCCTGGTGTCTGGCACTGCTGCAGCTGTGGGGGTGTAATGTAGGGATTCGCCCTGCTGCTGATAGGAGTGTGACGGTATGGGTTATGTCCTTGTTGAGGAATCCCTTGGGGAGGGCTCCCAAAGTTTGGAGGGAGACTGCTCGGCTGAGAAGGCAAATAGGTATTTACTCCCATCTGTGAGGGAGGTGCAGCACCATGATGAGCCTTGGAAACCGGTGGCAGAAATGCATTCGACACGTCTTGGGATCCAGTTGTGAAAGGGAGTGTGGCTGGGGGCTTGGAAAACGCCGACTGTCCAGCCGACACGGCGGTAGTTGTTGAGGGTGACTGTCCAATGTTCCCAAAAGGGTCACTACTGCTTGGTACCTGAGAGAAGTAACTGAATGTCTGCGGGGTGGAGGTGAGAGCAGAAGTCTGGCCAAGGAAACTATCTTCCTCACCAACATCTGTGGAGTCCTCTGCAATACAACAGGAGAGCAACGGAGAACAATGGCTTAAGAGCAGCACCACCCTCTGTGGGAGGCTCAGAGACGAAGGCGGAGCAACTAAGCCTCTTGCTTTGGTGAGCTAACTTGTATTTTCTGCATTAGAGTGAAAAAAGAAAATCTTTCCCTCAAAATCTTCTCTCGTAACCAGAGACCTCAAACCAGACCAATGACTCTTTGCAAGTAAAGATATACGAACAAAGGATATACTGTGTGCCTCACTGTGTCACGCTATAATTCCCACAAGATTTTCCCTTGTTTTTCTTTTTTTTTAATTATTTATTTACTTATTATGTATACAATATTCTGTCTGTGTGTAAGTCTGCAGGCCATCATGTGGTTGCCGGGAATTGAACTCAGGATCCTTGGAAGAACAGGCAGTGCTCTTAACCACTGAGCCATCTCTCCAGCCCCCTTGTTTTTCTTCTATTAAATTTCCTTTCATTTCACTGTGGAGGGGAGGGTGCAGGGGCAGAGGGCAAATACAAAGGAACAGGGCGGTAAATGGGATCAGGATGCATGGTGTGAAAGACAGAGAATAAAAAAGTTTTTAAAAAGTTCTCTTGTGGGCTGGAGAGATGGCTCAGAGGTTAAGAGCACAGGCTGATCTTCCAGAGACCCTGAGTTCAATTCCCAACAACCACATGGTGGCTCATAACCATCTATAAAGAGATCTGGTGTCCTCTTCTGACCTGCAGGCATACATGCAGGCACAATATTATATACATAATAACTAAATACATCTTTAAAACAAAAAAAAACTTTTTAAAAATTTGAGAAGAGGGCTGGAGAGATGGCTCAGAGGTTAAGAGCATTGCCTGTTCTTCCAAAGGTCCTGAGTTCAATTCCCAGCAACCACATGGTGGCTCACAACCATCTGTAACGAGGTCTGGTGCCCTCTTCTGGCCTGCAGGCATACACACAGACAGAATATTGTATACATAATAAATAAATATTTTAAAAAAATTTGAGAAGAAAAAACTTTATTTGAAAAAGAAAAAACTATAAAGAACATAAAAGTTATAAATTCCTCCATCAGACAGTCACTGTTAACATTAACTTTTGGAAAGCCAAGAATAATGATCCATGACCTTAATCCCAGCACTCAAGAGGCAGAGATAGTTCTAAGTTCCAGAACAGCCATGGCTACACAGAGAAACTTTATTTTAGAGAGAGAGAGGGGGGGGGCATACTCAGAAGGTAGGTGGGTCTGTTAGTTCAAGGTCAGCCTAGTCTACAAATAGAGTTCCAGAACAGCCAGGGCTGTTACATAGAGAAACCCTGTTCAAAAAACCAAAACAAAACAGAAAAATGTTCATGTTTACATAAGGATTTTTTTTAAAAGAAGCAATTTTTAACCTATTTTTATACGTTAAACCTTTTCCTGATATAATTCAAATGTTACCATATACCTAAACATACCTAATTTTATTTCAACAGTCATAAGAAGAAACTGAAACACAGGTATTAGTTGTATTGACAAGTAGAGGGTATGTCAGGGGTCTCAATTACAAAGTAACTATTGTTCAGGCTGGAGAGGTGGCTGGCTCCTCAGCCAGAGGACCTGGATTCAATTCCCAGCACCCACATGGCGGCTCACAACTGTCTGTAACTCCAAGACCTGACACCCTAATACATACATGCAGGCAAAAACACTAATGCAGGGGCTGGAGAGATGGCTCAGAGGTTAAGAGCATTGCCTGCTCTTCCAAAGGTCCTGAGTTCAATTCCCAGCAACCACATAGTGGCTCACAACCATCTGTAATGAGGTCTGGTGCCCTCTTCTGGCCTGCAGGCATACATGTAGACAAACTATTGTATACATAATAAATAGATAAATATTTAAAAAAAACACCAATGCACATTAAATAAAAAGAAAAGAACAAACCCCTATCTGTGAAAAAGTGCCCCACAGCCTAGTTGCTGAAGTGGATATATATATAGATAGATAGATAGATAGATAGATAGATAGATAGATAGATAGATAGATAGATAGATATACACACACACACATACATACATACACACACACACACATAAAATAACTATTGTTCAAATGAGTATGTGTGGAATATTTCTTTACACTATGTGAATGTCACTGTGATTGGCTTAATAAAAAAGCTAAACAGGCTGGACAGTGGTGGCCTAGCCTTTAATCCCAGCACTTGGGAGGCAGAGGCAGGCAGATCTCTGTGAGTTCAAGGCCAGTTTGGTCCACAGAAAGACAGGCTCCAAAGTTACACAGAGAAACCTTGTCTAGAAAAACAAAACAAAACAAAAAAAAAGGCTAAACAGCCAGTAGCTAGGCAGGACTTTGGGGGACAGAGAGAATGCTGGGGGGAAGAGCAGAGTCTGAGGAGTCACGAGCTAGACTCTGAAGAAGCAACATGGAAGGTACATAGATGAGGTAAACAAGCATCAGAGCAGCACACAGATTAATAAAATGGCCTAAGTGGTAAGAGCTAGCTGAAAAACAACCCTAAGCTATTGGCTAAGCTTTCATAATTAATAAGGAGTCTCCATGCGGCTATTTGGGAACGAGTGGAACTACCAAAAAACTCTGCCTACATATGGTGATGACTACAGGACACCTACACCCACATAAAACCTGAGGAAAATGGCCAGGTGGTAGTGGCACAAGCCTTTGATCCCACCACTTAGGAGTTGGTAATTTATGAGATTAGTTGGTATGGATTTTGGTTTACTGATACTAATTTAAAGTTGATTTTTGCTATACTGTATGTATATTTCTACTCTTTTTTGGGTGGTATTGTACTTATGCAGTTCAATTAAAAATGTAATGTATAATTAAGAAATACAAATTAGTAGGCATCTATAATAATCAAACCTGTATTAATAGTTATGTTTTCGAGGTTCAACAGATTTAGACAGACGGTCTTCAAATATTTCAAAGATCTACAGAAAATGGCATTTAAGGTATTTAATAATTTAACACTTTCCATGACAATGAGATACATATGCTCTTAACAACATCAATTTGCTTCAAAAGAGGATGATGAACATCAAAGAAACTCCCTATGGAGTTTGCTTGCTTTATGGCAAAAGCTAGCCATTAGGATAAAACAACTGCCCTTGCCTCAATTGCTGACAGCATACTGTCCAAACTGGATCAGTAGGATACAAAAGAAAGTGACCATCAAATTTTGCCAAGACAAGGTAGGACAGTCCATCAAAATTCACTAAATGTTTGTCAGATATTCTAGGCCAGATACTGTAGGCCAAAGCTGGATGCCCCAACGTTACAGAGGAACCTTGGGTGACTGTACAGACAGCCAGATGTCCCTGTCATTAGGTAACATTATATACCCTTTTGGGACCTTTGATGGAGTTAAAGACTTAATGTTTTCCTTAGTTATAATAAAAAGTAAATTAGGTATAAAACTTTGAGCTCACAAAGATAAATAATGGAGTATTTTTTCCACACATGCCAAATACAAACGGACTGGACATTGTAAATGTTAATTCTTACCTGACAATTGTTCTTATTCTCTATAGTTTTACTATGTTAAAACCTTTCTTTCTTATTTAGACAAAAAGGGGAAATGTGGAGTATTCCTTTACACTGTGTGAATATGTCACTGCGATTGGAATAATAAAAAAGCTAACAGTCAGCAGCTAGGCAGGATTTTCAGGGCAGAGAGACTGCTGGAGAGAAGAAAGACAGAGTCTGAAGAACAGCATGAGCCTGGGGCAGCACATAGAGTACCAGAAATGGGTTCATTTAAATTATAAGAGCTAGCTAGAAACAAAACTAAGCTATCAGCCAAGCTTTCATAATTAATAAGGAGTCTCCATGTTGTCATTTGGGAGCTGGTGGTCCCAATGAAAAGCTCTGCCTACAGCATGTGCTCTTTGTGTTCCCAAGGCAAGGTAGATAACCCATTAACTGCAGTCCCTAAAATGTAAGCAGTCATCAAAACTAGGTGTTCAGACATTACAGAACACCAAGTCACAGACTGGTAAGATGGCTCAGCAGGTAAAGTTGGCTGCCCCAGAACCAACTCCCACAAATTATTCTCTGATCCTCCGCATAAAACATACACAATAAATAAATGAATGAAAAACAAAACAGCAAGTCACTAGAAAATCATTTTTCTAAGGGAAAGTCTCCTTACTTCTCTCTGAACAACTTCATCTTCATTGTATTTTCAATTTAAACAATACCTCTGCTATCAAGTAATTCATGCTGGGAGCACACACCTTTAATCCCAGCACCCAGGAGGCAGATCTCTGTTGAGTTTGAGGCCAGCCTGGTCTACACAGTGAGTTCCAACATAGCCAGGACTACACAAAGAAACATTGTCTCAAAAAAAGGGGGAAAAAAAGTAATTCAGAAAAAAAATCTTTTTCTTTTTCTATTTTGCTGTCAAGTAATTCACAAAGAATCATCTTCCCACTAACTAACCTCAAGACCTTCACCCTACTCTTCCTCGATCTACATCTATGAACAGTTTTCTCCTTCCTTCCCTTGCTTTGGTCACCTTTCTCTGCAGCTGCTGGAGGGCTACAGTCCATCAGATGTGTAGTCACCCCAGTACACAGGCACGTTATGGTCCCTGCCCTTGGAAAACTGCCAAAGCTCTGGGCTCTCTGTGACCTCATGGTGATTCTGCCTTCAGCTTCCAGGCTGTTCCAATTATACTTCACACACCAATGTAGTGAAGAGACTCCACTCCACAGGTTTGATCATAATTTCCAAAACACAACTCTGTACAATCAGAGTACAGAGTCTGTGGCTGTCTTTCTGACCTATGATAGAAACACTGCTCAAAAGACAAGCCTACAGCCCCAGCTTCTCAGAGACTGAGGCAAACGAAACACCTGAGTCTAAACATATTTGGCAACATGAAGTGGCAACAGGAAGTGGCACTATTAGGAGGTATAGTTTTGTTGGAATGGGTGTGGCCTTGTTGAAGGAAGTGTGTCACTCACTGGAGTTGAGTTTTCCCATGCTCAGGATAACACCCAGTGTGTCAGCTGACTTTCCTGTGGCCCGCAGATGCAGCACTCCAGCTCCAGTAACCTCTGCTGCAATGCCGCCATGCTCCCCACCATGATACTGAACTTCTCAAACTGTAAGCAAACCACCCAAATTAAATGTTTTCTTTTTTTTTAATATTTATTTATTTATTTATTTATTTATTTATTATGTATACAATATTCTGTCTGTATGCCTGAAGGCCAGAAGAGGGCGCCAGACCTCCCTACAGATGGTTGTGAGCCACCATGTGGTTGCCGGGAATTGAACTCAGGACCTTTGAAGAGCAGGCAATGCTCTTAACCACTGAGCCATCTCTCCAGCCTTAAATGTTTTCTTTTTAAGAGTTACTGTAGAGGTGGGGAGCTGGAGAAATGGCTCAGTGGTTGAGAGCACTGGTTGTTCTTCCCGAGGACCCAGGTTCAATTCCCAGCACCCACATGGCAGCTCACAACTATTTGTAACTCCATTTCCAGGAGATCTGACACCTTCACACCAATGCACATAAAATAAAGTTAAATAAATTATTGAGTTGCCATAGTCATGGAGTAATGGTCTGTCCTGTCCCTTTAAGAGACAAGCCCGAGCTACTCCTCCCTTCTGTGGCCACCAAGCAGGTCTTCCTTCCTCTTTCAGCCTGTTCGCGTCCTCTCTTTCTCTCTCTTTCCCTCTCTCTGTCTGTCTCTCTTCAGAAGAGATGACTGCGGCCTCTCCTCTCCTCCTCTCCTCTCTCTCCCTGTTTCTCTCACTCTCTCTCCCTTCCCTTTTACTAAATAAACTATATCCAAACCTCTCTCTGTGTGGCATGCTTATCCTTCTCTTGTCTCTCACCTGCCGTGGCTCCTCATGGGACCCGGCTGCCCCTCGGGGAACTACAGCGTTTTATCTAAACCACAACACAAGGTGTCTCTTCACAGCAACAGAACCAACCCCTAACATGAAGCCAATCTAAAAATAAAATAAAGAGGGGGAAGAAGAAAAAGGTTCGGCATACCTCTAACTTCCCCCTAGGAGCACTTTCTAATTCTACACAGACACAAATGATCTAGACCCATAGCTATGGTGAGGAGTCTGTACTTGTGACTCCGCCAGCACATCTCAGATTCAGACTGTCCTCCTCTGGCCCACAATCCTCCCAGCCAAGTGTCAAACTTAGTGAGTCTTATGATGAATTTATTATCTTTAATATTCCTATCTCAAACAGAAGTTCACCAATTCTCCCAGCCAAGTGTCAAACTTAGTGAGTCTTTTTTTTTAATATTTATTTATTTATTATGCATACAATATTCTGTCCAGACCTCATTACAGATGGTTGTCAGCCACCATGTGGTTGCTAGGAATTGAACTCAGGACCTTTGGAAGAGCAGGCAATGCTCTTAACCGCTGAGCCATCTCTCCAGCCCCAAACTTAGTGAGTCTTACGATGAATTTATTATCTTTAATATCCCATCTCAAACAGAAGTTCACCAACAACTGCCCAGATTTCTATGGGAAACCTCACATCCATCAGACTTTCTGTGTGGTCCTTCAGAAGTTCGTTAAAGAGCCGTGAATGCAGCACCCACTCCACGCCTGCTGCAGAGCCTGGACCTTGACACCGACAGAGAACTGATAATTTGGTCTCCAATGAGTCACAAGGCCTCTGTAACTTCAGAATATAAACACCTCTACCACGAATGCACCTCAATAGCAGACCTCTTGCCGGGAGGGAGCGAGGTTCTGTGACTGCTCCCATCATTATGAAATAAAATAAGTCTATTTGTCCCTTATCCCTCAATGCGGCTCACTTGGGCTAGGGTGCCATCTAGGGTGCCTGACATACAGGGGATAAAAACTGACCACATTTATGATGGTCAACCCTATTCCAGTGCAATCTTAAAAAGCCCAAGCCTTTCTAGAACACACTTCTAATTTCATTGTCTGGTTAAAAATCCTTCAAAGGAGATCAGATGTGTTGGTACCTGCCTTTAATCTCAGCATTCAGGAGGTAAGAAGCAGGAGGATCTCAGTGGCATTGAGGCCAACTTGGTCAAGAGAGCAACTTTTATGTTCTAGACCAGTGAGAGCGACATAGTGAGACCCTCAAGCAAACCCTTCAAAGGCTCACCACAGATCAATGAAGTACAAACCTTTTAGCATACTATGAGCCCCACAGCCCACTGGGCCACACCCTGAACACTCTAGTCAGCTATCTACACGAAGGGGCAGGGCATGGAGAGTGTAAGAACAGTAACGGGAGAGGAGACGGTCCATACTGGCCCTTATCACTGCTGACTTCTGCCAAGCCTGCAGATTTTCTCCCACCTTCCTACGGATCCTTCGAGCTCTGCTCAGATCACGTTCTGTGAGACTCTGAGGCCTTAAGGGGCATCATCCCTCCACTCCAGCAGCTGAGACTCACAGCGATAGGCACAGCCTCTCTATCCCATCTCTGGCTGGGTAAACTATACTACAACAGATTATGGAGGCAGGCGTTGGTGTGCACAGACACACTGGTCTGTTCTGTGCTGCTCTGACCTCTGCAACAGGGTCTGACAGAGAGAGGTTGCTCAGTTCCTGTCTGCTGGATGTATAACACTGCCGCCTGCGTGTGTCTTCCACTGCGAGGACTTACTGTTGCTTCTGAGGAGCTGGGATCTCCTTTGTTTCCAGAAAAGCTCTGAAGAGATCTCTAATCATAAAATCTTTTAAATGTAGGAAGCACTTGTTGTGTACTGGGGGGGGGGGGGGAGCAGAAAAGACAGACAGGGCTGTGAGTTCAAGGTCAGCCTGGTTTGCACAGGGAGTTCCAGGACAGCCAGAGATACAGAACAAAGAGATCCTGTCTCAAAAAGCAAAAGAGAAAAAACTACTTGTGGAATGGCAGTTCTAAAAGCTATCTATGTGCTCTCACCAAGAAAAAAAAAAGTTTGTATCTAAGAAGCAACAGCTTTCAAGATGGGACTGGAGAGATGGCTCAGTGACCAGGGTCATGTGCTGCTCTTATAGAAGACCCACATTTGATTCCCAGCACAAAAAACCTGCAACTCCAGCTCCAGGGAGACACAAAGTCTCTGGCCTCTGAGGGCAACGTACTCATGTGCATGTACATACACACATAGACACAACATGTACACACACACATACACAAGTACACACTTTCAAAATTAGCCTCCAAGAATTTAAAGAAAACATAAAGTTGGCTCATACGAGCACTCACAGCACATGGGAGGCTGGGACAAGCAGGCTACCACAAGCTACCCTGGGCTACAAGAGGACACCATGTCAATTAATAAACGAGCAAGGGTGGGGGAAAAAAAAAGAAAAAAAGAAAAAAAAATTAATAAACGAGCAAATCTAAACGTAGGTATATTTATCTTAAACTTGAAAGTAGAAATGCTGGGATGGAGAGATTGCTCAGTGGTTAGGGGCACTAGCTGCTCTTCCAAGATGGACCTGGGTTCAGTTCCCAACACCCACATTGTGGCTCATGACAATCTTGCACCCCAGTTCCAGGGACCCTGACACCCTCACATAGACACATACACAGGCAAAACATCAACACGCATAGAATTTTTTAAAAAATAAACATTGGCATTTCAAGCACTGACAACACACAAATCAATTATTATACAGCAAGGAAGACGGGCGGGCATCAAACAACACTCGAGAGACAGAAAGTCCGAAAACCCCAAGGCACAGCCTTCCTCATTCCTGGATCCTTCCACAGCACTCTGATCCAGCCACAATTCTCTACCAAAGGAAGCAACACTTAACCTTTCAACGCTGCTTAACCCAGACAGACGCATTCTTGGTATCCATCCCATCCCCAACACTGCTTAACCCAGACAGACGCACTCTTGGTATCCATCCCATCCCCAACACTGCTTAACCCAGACAGACGCACTCTTGGTAACTGTCACTCCACTCACTCAACAAATCGCCACCGGATTCTATGGATCCTGTACTCTAGACAGTGGGCGACGGTGACTAAAACTAAGGCCCTGCTTTGATGAAGCCTGCACTCTGTCCGGATAGGATAAACAGGTGTGTACACGTCACACAGCTACAAGCACCGAGAATCAGGACAGAAAGGGGAGCCTCCACAAGCAGGTACTTCCAGTTTGCCTTTCTTCCCTTCCCCAGGAACCTTCCCTTAATCTTCCAATCAGGAATATTTAGTGGGGAAAGGTCAGACTTGATAAGGACCTCTGTGCTAGACACTAAACAAGATCCTGCAAATAAGAGGCAAGAAGTTCACAGTCCAAATGGAGAGGCAGAGGTACTCAGGTCACAAATATTTACACAACACTCTGCGAAGCACCACAGTTAGAGTTCCACAAAAAAACAGACTAGGCATGGTGGCGCAGGCCTTTAAGCCCAGCACTCAGAGGTAGAGGCAGTAGAATCTCTGTGAGTTTGAGGCCAGCCTCCTTTACATAGTGAGTTCCAGGACAGCCAGGACAAGGTAGAGACCCTGTTTCAAAAGTGAGGAGGGGGGCTGAAAACATGAAACTTAAGCAGACGGGTAAAATGTCATTCCTGAGGCCACCACAGCAAGTTAGGGGCAGGGCCGGAACACAGTTCGAACATCAGACTGCCCAGACATACACAGGGCCTAACCAAAAGGAGGTGAGAGCCAGTCTGGACGCCTAAGAGAAGAAGGAAGAGTTCAGAGAAAGTGATACCTGGAAAAATAAGAAAAGCATTCCGGACCTACACTTCGTTACATATCCGTCCTAGCAGGATGCGCTGTCTATCCTAGGAGGTATCCTCCTGAAGCCCGGAGACTTCTAGCAGAGACTTTACAGTACTCTACCAGAGGGGCACTGTCCCCTCTGGAGACAGCGTGCCGTCTCCTAGGTGATGGCCTGCCCTATCACGGGGGTTTCCCAGAAAGAGGCTAGCTTGCGGTATTCTAGCAGAGGGAAACTGTCTAATTTAGCTGCATTCCCTGCCAGCCTCCAGAACACCACTGGGGGTACAACAAAAACTTGTGCAGTGACAGCGGTTCCTTGGCCCGAGAGCAAGCCTCATCACCTGGGCCCCTCTCCTCCAGGAGTGCACGGTCCCTGGCCCTCTGGAAGCTGCCCACTACTGGCCCTGAAAAGCGGCCCAGAGAAGGTGTCGCTCCTGTCCCACCCTCCTCGGAGCACACACTGGCCCCCAAGTGCCCTCGGCTCACTACCTCCGGGCAAGAGCAGGGAAGCCGGGGAGGCGGCGGCCTGCGTGACGGGGATGAAGGGCACGTTGAAGCTGAACTCCGTGGCCGAGGAGGAGAAGAGTAAGTTAGTGCTCGACGAGGCGGACGCTCCGCCACCGTTAGTCTTCCTATCCGCCATGGCTGCAGACCCCCGGCCGTTACGTGGCTCTGCTAGCCCGGTGCTGCAGCACAGGCCGGAAGCCGGTCAGCCAGAGTGCCACCGCACTTCCGCATCTGCGCACGGAGGCCGCAGGCCGGGGAGCCACTCAGGGACCCGTCTTCTTCCGGAAGCTGACGCCGCCCGAAAGCAATAAGTTGGAATCGGCTTCAGGCCCAAGCCGTTGCGGGTTCTGAATCCAAGCACTGCTGGACGCTGAAAGTCACGGATTCTCAGTTGCGCTGGGCTGCATGAATTTCTTATGGGCTGTTTTGTGGCTTGAGTTTTTTTGCTTGCTTGCGAGGCCGAATCTCGCTAGGTAGCCCAGACTGGCCTTCATCCTCCTACCCCAGCTCTTCCAGTCCTGAGATTAATACTATCCCACGCAGCAATTCTCAAATCTTTATGTCAGGCAGTGGTAGGACATGGGAGTAAAAAGTACTATCTCCTTGGGATTTTTGTTTTTTTATTTTTGGTTTTATTTTGTTTTGAGACAGGATCTCATTATGTCGCCTGGAAATCCGATTGCCTTGTCCAAGTGCTTCAATGGTGTATTCCACCACTCGGGGCTATCTCCTTGAATGTATGCATTGAAAAGTGTCTTTGGAGCCACACGGTGCTGGCTCACGCCTTTAATCCCAGCACTCAGGAGGTAGAGGCAGGTGGATCTCTGAGTCGAGGCCAGCCTGGTCCACAAAGTGTGGCAAACTCTTGTCTCTATCTTGAAAAACAAAGTGTCTTTTTCGTGAGGCGGTTCCAAAGGGTAGGCGAGTTGCCTTTCAAAGGGGCAAAGAAAAGATTTATAATTAAAAACACTCTGCTCTAATCTAGGGTCAGGGACCTATCTGCCTATTAGCCAGTTTTGGCTGGAAGAAAAACAGTAAATTCCAGCCACCGCCCACCTTTAATCCCTTAATCCCAGCACGTGCGAGGCAGAGGCAGGTGGATCTCTGTGAGCTCGAGGCCAGCGTAGTTTACAAGAGCTAGTTCCAGGACAAGTTTCAAAGCTATAGAGAAAACCTGTCTCAAAAAAAAAAAAAAAAAAAAAAAAAACAGTAAATTCTGAGAGTTTTGAGCTTCTTTAGACAAGCATTTTAATGGGGGCTGGAAATGGGGAGAGCAGTATTGAGAATGCCTTTGGGTGAATCATAGGTAACATGGCCTCAAACTGCTAGAAGCCATGCTAGACTAGAAGCTGGTCAAGAAGATTCTTCTGTCCTTGTACTGTACGCCGGAGAGATGTAGAAAATAGACTTGAGATCCTTCCTTTGGGGTGGGGGGAATTACAGTTTGGCAAAACAATCAACTAAACACATAATAACAATAACCTGCAGACTTTCCTTAAGTGTGCTTCCTGGAACACTGACATCATCAGGGGACAGAGGTCTAAACATTCCATGAGAAGAGAACATATATCTCTCTCCATCAGACCATTATCATAGAACTTACTCAGCCTGAAGTGATTAAAAAAAAAAAGCTTACCTGAGAAAGAAAAACTAAAACCAAAACCTAAAAATTAGTTCCTCGGTCTCTTTATAAGTGAAGGGACAACTTTGCGGACAGCTTGCCTTATATGTGCTCACCTCAGAAAAACCCAAATTCCAAAACTATCACTTTGAGATTTTTATTTGTTTGTTTGTTTTCGAGGCAGGGTTTCTCTGTGAAACAGTTCTAGCTGTCCTGGAACTAGCTCTTGTAGACCAGGCTGGCCTCGAACTCACAGAGATCCGCCTGCCTCTGCCTTCCGAGTGCTGGGATTAAAGGCGTGCACCACCACCGCCCGGCTCTCACCATATGATCTTTAAAAAAATGTTAGACCACAAAAGGAAGAAAGAAACGCTAAATAATAATTAAGGAGAGTAAAAAAAGACCAAAAAGGGCTCAGAACAAGATATACCCTTCAATGTCATGTCTGCAGTGGTCTTCTATCCAGTTCCCCTTCGTGGACTCCACTCCTCCCAGTAACACCATCAGATTAAGAGTCCATTGATGCGGTGGTGGCTCACACCTTTTATCCCAGTACTCAGGAGGCAGAGACACAAGCAGAGTTCCAGGACAGCCAGGGTTACACACAGAAACCTTGTCTTAAACCCCCCCTCAACAAAAAAGTGTCCACCGACAGGGACAAAGATGTAGCTCAGCCTGGGCTACACAGAGAGTTTCAAGGAAACCTGGGCTACAATGATATAAATAAATAAATAAAAATCTCTATAGCCAGGTATCTTAGAACATAGCTTTAATTTTTACATTATGAGACTCAAAGCTAAAATACGGAATTTCCAGCCGGGCGGTGGTGGCGCACGCCTTTAATCCCAGCACTCGGGAGGCAGAGGCAGGCGGATCTCTGTGAGTTCGAGACCAGCCTGGTCTACAGAGCTAGTTCCAGGACAGGCTCCAAAGCCACAGAGAAACCCTGTCTCGAAAATCCAAAATAAATAAATAAATAAAATAAAATACGGAATTTCCTCATTCAGTTCCGAGAATGTGACTACTCTCTCTACTGGATGAACTAATGAATGAATGAGGTGGTGATATCATCTGTCTTAGTTATTTTTCTATTGTGAGAAAACACCGTGACCAAGACAATTCATGAAAGAACGCTTTTCATTGGGCTTATGGCTTCAGAGGGTCAGAGTCCATGACGGCAGGGCAGAGGCATGGTGACAGGACCAGCTGAGATCTCAAGTCAGGATCGGAAAGCAGAAGGCAGAGGGAGCCCACTGGGAATGGTGGGAGGTTTCTGAAGCTCCCAAATCATGACACGTAGACTTAATAATTGTTATGAATGCTTGACCTTATCTTATGCTTGTTCAACTAGCTATTAAAACTTAAACTAACCTGTTTCTCTTCATCTATGTTTTGCCTCGGGTTTTTTTTACCTTTCTTCATGTGGTATGTCCTACTCAGTGTCTGGCTGGCTGGTTCCAGGAGTCTCACTCTCTCCCTCCTCTCTCTCCTCTCTCCTCTCCTTCTAGCCTGACTCCTCCTACTACCTATTCTCTCTGCCACCAGCCCCGCCTATCCCTCCGCCGCCTAGTCATCGTCCATTCAGCTTTTTAGTAGACCAATCAGGTGCCACAGGCAGGCATTGGACAAAAGCAGCATAAACAAATGTAACACATCTTTACATAGTTAAAGTAATATTCCATGCCGGGCGGTGGTGGTACACGCTTTTAATCCCAGCACACGGGAGGCGGAGGCAGGCGGATCTCTGTGAGTTTGAAGACAGTCTGGTCTATAACAGCTAGTTCCAAGACAGGCTCCAAAGCTACAGAGAAACCCTATCTTGAAAAACAAAACAAAACAAATTTTCCACAACATTCCAAAGGCTGCCCCATGACACATCTCCTACAACAAGACCACACCTTGTCAGGAGCCATTTCAGGCTTCTCCTTTCTCACGTCTCACAGGGCCTTGAGATGGAAATCTTGAGACAGAAAAACTTAAAGCTAACTGAGACATTGTATACTGACCTTGGAGATTCAAGCTTCAGACGGCACCTTACAACTGCCCGGCTTAGCTGCCTAGCCACCGAGCCCCTCCTTTCCTTCCCCCCTTTCCCCCTTCCTCAGTCCCCCCCCCCAAGCTCCTCACTGAGGAGTATATAAGATGTAAAACTTGCTTCAATAAAGGGGATGCCTTGACAAGGAATACTGCTTGGCGTCCGTTTCTCTCTCCCATGTCTTTCAGATAGTGCCTCTTCAAGACCCTGGAGTAACTTAGGACCTGCTGGGCGGGTCAACACCTCTTAACCCTTTTTAAACAGTTCCACCAACTAGAGACCATGACTCAAACTTATGAGCCTATGGGGACAACATTGTCTGAGCCTTGTTAGGTTTTTTTTTTTTTTTTTTTTTTTTTGGTTTTTTGAGACAGGGTTTCTCTGTGGTTTTGGAGCCTGTCCTGGAACTAGCTCTTGTAGACCAGGCTGGGCTCGAACTCACAGAGATCCGCCTGCCTCTGCCTCCCGAGTGCTGGGATTAAAGGCTTGTGCCACCACTGCCCGGCTCGAGCCTTGTTAGTTTCTCAACTCACAATACCAGATGTAGAGTCATATTGAGATGGCAAGTCCAAATTACCTCTTTCGCCCTGAAGCAAGTCAGGAAGCGCTCCAAATCATGATATTTTGGCATAAAGATTACCTTGAGTTAAAGGCAACCGAGCAGAATCATATATATACTCCTGCCCTCCCACTGTCTGTATCTAAACAGGACATGGGTTTCCAAGGTGTCCTCCCTCCCCTCCCCTTCCCATCAGTTAATACAGAAGCTAAATACCAGTGAGACTTTAGACTTTATCAAACCAGAACTGGAAAGATTTCACACATTGCTAAACTACAATCAGTCTTTCATATTTTGATTTGCGGCCTTTGAGAACTGAAAACTACTTTCTTCTGTCATTTCTCTACAAATTTATTGTTCTCTGTGGATGATTGCTAGACAGCCCAAATTATAAGCCACTTTAAGTTATTTTTCCCTGGTTGTTCATAAACTTGTGGTACTCATGTTCATAACCTTTTTTTAAATTATTTTTTTTCCGAGACAGGGTTTCTCTGTAGCTTTGGAGCCTGTCCTGGAGGTAGCTCTTGTACACCAGGCTGGCCTCGAACTCACAGAGATCCGCCTGCCTCTGCCTCCTGAGTGCTGGGATTAAAAGGCATAGGCCACCACTGCCCGGCAAACTTTTTTCTTTTTATGAGACAGGGTTATATGTAGCTCAGGCTGGCCTCAAACTGGGTATGTAGCCAAGGCTGACTGTGAACACCTGATCTTCCTTGCCAGCATCTCCCAAGTGCTTGAATTTAAAGACAATGCCTGTCAGCTTTCCCTCATCAACCTGTGTGCTGTTAAGAGCAGGGAACCAAGAAAGGCAGAGCGGCAGGTTTTGTTTCTTTTCCCTACAGCTCTATGGAGGTCTCTGGGTTCAGTCTAGCTGTCTCTGTTTATCCGTTGCAGCCTCTTTGCCTTTTATCTCTTGCTAGGGACGGGATTAAACCCAGGGCCTCTTGCATGCCAGGCGAGTGCTCTACCACTGGGCAGTTCTTATTCTTCAGCCATCTACTTTCTAGATTGCATTCAGATCACTTTTTTTTTTTTTTTTTTTTTTTTTTTGTCAAGTAGGTATAGGTGATGAAACCAGGGTTTTCTGAGGTACATCCCATACAGTGGGGAAATGGTTTGTGAAAACTTGAACAATTCTTAAATTCCCTGGCTAAAGGCGTTGCCCTTCTGGGTCAGCCCTCTAAGAGTATCCTGCACTCTCTATGTGCCTGGATATCCTGCCACAGCTCCCTAGTTGCCAGGTTGGAGGTAGATGCTCACTTGCGTGTGTTTTCAGGTCAGAAACTAAACTGGGCCAGAAGAGAGTTCTGAGTACTTGTTTCTCCACGAGGAACCAGTTCCTCTGCAATACTGAGATACCCACAAAGCCTGCATGCAATGCCTCCTTGATTTAAAAGCCTCCTCAATTAAATCGTTCAGGAAGAACTCATTGAAGAACTCATTGAGCTGGGGAAAAGTTCTTACATAGGATTTTGGGCAGGGTGCCATAGAATTCTAGCGCCAGAAACAGATGAAAAAAAATTAAGTCACAGAGAAATCAGGTTAGCGGACCCCAAATAGAGTTTCACCCCTTAATTTTGTTCAGAGATGACTCTGAGGCCTGGGTTAGCTAGCTTGTGCCATTTGATCCTTCCGTAGGGACGCACACGTTGGGCCAATGAGGTAGCCTGGTGGGGTTTCCCATCAATGCGCTCTCAGGGTGACTATTCTGCACAGTCCAGTCTCTTCCCTGTGCCCATCTCCAAGATGGCGGCCGCGCCACTGCCTGGTCTCTACCCGTCTCCAAAATGGCCGCTCCGCCCCGCCCACTCCCTCCCCTCCGGGACTGCGCAGCACGCTCCCGCCGCCCCTCCCTCCCGAACTCCACCCAGGTCGCAGGCTGCGCGGTCGGTGGCCGCGATTTCCCGCCATTGTGAGAAGTGGAGGTGGGGACCACTGTGCCGCTCCTGCCACGGGTCAGCAGCTCCGAGGCGCTCGTCACCGCGGCAGCGTCTCCCGGAGGCCCGCGGCTCGCGACGCCCCGCGCGTGGGAGGGCGCGGACGAGCCCCCGAGGAGCCGCCGGGTTCCGAGCGCGCTCGGCCCACGGAGAAGCGCCTCACGGGCCGCGCTGGCCCCGGCTCTCAGCGCCATGCCCTGTGGAGAAGACTGGCTGAGCCACCCGCTCGGCATCGTGCAGGGCTTCTTCGGTGAGTGGCGCGCGGCGAGCGAGTTGGCGTGGCCGGGCCTGTGGCGCGGCCGCCACCGGGACGACGGTCCGAGGGATCACCGCCGAGGTGATCGCGGGGCCCTGGGCCAGGCAGCCGAGCCGGGAACAGCCCTCTCGGGTCGCGGCCGCAGGTGCCACCACCTGCCCGCTGCCCGGCTCCCGCTGGCGGGCGGCGAGGGACGTAGCTGCGAGCGCTGGCTGTGATTGACGGCCTGGCTCCTGGCTGGTGGCCTACCCAGCCCGGGTGCTGCAGGCGCGGAGAGGTCCCCTTGCCCACCGAGGGCTCCGAGAGCGGCGGCGGAGGGAAGCCACTCTGCCTGTGGGAGCCCGCAGGATATTTCAAAACTTCCGGTGTGTGTGTATGGGGTGTGTGTGGGGGGGTGCTCGATCCATCGCTCAGAAGTTCACTGTGCCCCTGTTTCCACATGTCCCCCTCGAGATAGGTGGCAATGCCTCGTTTTTCTGTCCTGTTGACTTTAGAACGCGCCTGCTTTGTGACCCGCTCGCGTGCCCCTGCGGGGGCTAGCGAGAGATACTCAGCTGTTTACAAGCGTTTCTCCCGAGCGCGAGCCGGGAGTGCTGCAGGCAAGCCGGAGTAAATGTTAGCTGTCATTGTCGTCTTTACTCTTGTTGTTAACTAGACCTTCCGATTCCCACTCTCATCCCTATTTTTGTTTTGCTCAGGGACGACGGTGTCAGACTTGACTCGAAACCACTGATAGATCGACAGCATTTGACTTGCATGGAATTAAAGGGCTGTGGGACTCTCTCATATCGTTTAAACCATAGTGAGGGGGCAGAGGGGGATTTCATTGTAAAATCCATAGTTAGCATGTGCAAAGGCCCTGGGTTCAGTCCCTACACACACCCTGACATGTTAGCGAAGGGTTAGTAAGAAGATACAGTCCTCAGCAGCCCATAACCGATTTCTCCTAGACAGCTGCAGACTGGCCTGGGACTCATCGTATAGCCCAGGCTAGTTGAACTCCTGTCATTTCTCTTGCCTCAGCCTCCTAAGTGCTGGGCTCTCAGCCCTGTGCCACCTCTCTCCGTGGGAAGTTTCCTGTAGTAGGGCCTCCATGCTCCCGCAGCAACCGTTTATTCTGCCTAGAATTCTCACCAACCTTGTTGTTTCCCAGGGTGAAACTATAAAGCCGCAGATAGAAGTACTGTAGTCAGAGAACACAGAATCTGATGAAGAGGGGGAGGGAGTGTGCAGCCCCAGGAAAGACTAAAACATGGGCATGGGATGTGCTCAATGGGAGAATGCATGCCTGGCCTGCCAGCTGGTCTGGGTACACTGCAGGCGGGGAGAAGCAGATTCCTATGTAGCAATCTAGGGTGGTTTTCAAAGGGAATAGGCTGCTTACCTGTGATTCTGGCACCTGGAAGAGGCCTAATTGCTAGCTTGAGACTACCCTGTAAGGTGAGACCCTATCTCTTAAAAAAAGGGGGGGGGGAAGGTATGTTCTTTAACTTAATGCTAGTAATTGAAGTTCAAAATATTGAACCCAACAATTGGTGTTGAGAATAATAATGACTCCCAGATGTCGAGTGAGGATCGATTCCCTACTGGCTGAGGGTGCAAATGGCATAGACACATTTTAGGACAAATCCTTCCATAGTTAAAGGTTTGGGACATAAAAGGGTTAAGTTCCCATGATTGTTTTCGAATTCTCTTCCCATTTCTTTGAGACAGGATCTCTAGCCCAGGCTGGCCTGGGGCTCATGGCTGCCTCAGCCTATGGATTGCTGGCATCACTAGCTGACCACCTTGCCCAGCCAGATAAATATTCCAGTACCCTGGACTGCTGTAGGGATAAAGTGGTTTTAAATATAATATTATTAGATATATTTCTTTTTTTAAAAAAATTATTTAGTATACAATATTCTGTCTGTGTGTGCAGGCCACAAGAGGGCACCAGACATCATTACAAATGGTTGTGAGCCACATGTGGTTGCCGGGAATTGAACTCAGGACCTTTGGAAGAGCAGGCAATGCTCTTAACCACTGAGCCATCTCTCCAGCCCTATTAGATATATTTCTGTCCTATTTTTTTTTAAATATTTATTTATTTATTATGTATACAATATTCTGTCTGTATGCCTGAAGGCCAGAAGAGGGCGCCAGACCTCTTTACAGATGGTTGTGAGCCACCATGTGGTTGCTGGGAATTGAACTCAGGACCTTTGGAAGAGCAGGCAATGCTCTTAACCACTGAGCCATCTCTCCAGCCCCATTTCTGTCCTATTTTGTTCCTTAAGTGTGATCCTAAGGTCACACATCTTTTCATAGTGCAGAAAAACCCATAATTTGGTTATAAATACTACAGTATTTTGCATATTGAATGAAAAGCAAATGGAAGGACATTGACTGGTTCTTTGTATGGTGGAGGAGAGAGTTCTCCTGTCTCCAAACTGTGGGACTACAGTTGTGGCCATTATACCCTGTTCTAGAGCTTCTTAAAATTGAAAGATGCGATGTTTATGTTATCTTGATACATGTTTTCATATTTATTTATTTATTTTTGTTTTTTGGGGGGGGACAGGGTTTCTCTGTGTAAGAGTCCTGGCTGTCCTGGCACTAGCTCTGTAGGTCCGGCTGGCCTTGAACTCACAGAGGTCCATCTGCCTCTTCCTTCCAAGTGCTAGGATTACAGGCATGCACCACCACCCAGCCAAAATATGTGTTTCTTAGTATGTCTTTTTTTTAAATATTTATTTATTTATTATGTATACAATATTCTGTCTGTGTGTATGCCTCCTGGCCAGAAGAGAACACCAGACCCCATTACAGATGGTTGTGAGCCACCATGTGGTTACTGAGAATTGAACTCAGGACCTTTGGAAGAGCAGGCAATGCTCTTAACCTCTGAGCCATCTCTCCAGCTCTTCTTAGTATGTCTTGAACATCTTCCCGTCTTAGGGAATTTATTTTGGCATTCTGAATGTCCTGGTGTATATTGTTAGACAAATTTTTTATCCTGTCATATATCTTAAATTAGGTGACTAATCCAGAACTGTGTTGTCTGATACAGCAGCCACTTACTTAAATTAGTGAAAATTACACAAAATTAAAGGTTAAATTCCTTGTTGTTACTAACTACGTTTCAGATGCTTATTAGCTTCCTGTGGGTAGAGACTGTAAGAGGCTGCAGAGTTGTAGAATCTTAGACTTATTTTTAACTGTTTCTGTGTGCTAGTGTGTGGATCTGTGCCTGTGAGTGGAGTTGCCCCTAGAGGTATTGGAACCCCTCTCCCACATGCAAAACAAACTGGAGTTACAGGCTGTTGTGGGCTCCCAACATGAGTGTTCGGGAACCAAATCAGGTCCTCTGAAAGAGCAGGTCTCCATCTTAACTCCAGAGCCATCTCCCTAGCCGCAAGCCTGTGCTCTTAGGTGGGATCTTGCTGTGGAGTCCGGGCTAGCCTTGAACTCACTGTGTAGCTCAGGCTGACCTTAGACTTCATCTGCCTCACCACCTAAATGCTGGTATTACAGGCATGTGCCTCCACACCCAGTTTCTGTCAGAATATTATATCAGCTTTAATTATGAAATATTTCTTGTACCACCACACCCAGCTTCGGTCAGTGTGTTGTACTAGCTTTAGATTTACTAAATATCTCTTGACCCTGTCCAGAAATCTTCATCTTCAACACTGTTGTCATAGCCCAGGATCTGTGGTCCTCTGCGACAGCCTCCTTTCTTGTTTCTAGTATAGCTTCTCTGCTGTACTGGAACCAGTGGCTGTCAGTCGCTTCTAGAGACTTTTCCCCCTTGAGTTTTAGTTTCTTTAGGTAGCCCCAGCCCCATCCTTCTGCTTCAGCCTCAGTGCATACCCCTCTACAGCCAAACTTCCATTGAATGTGGTGTATTATTACCTTAGTATGTGATCTATTTGCTTTTTTCTTCTCTGGTATCCACCACCTAACCCAGGCTGGTCTTGAGCCTTCCAACTTCTGGGATTCTAAGCATGTACCATCACTTCTGGCTTTTATCTAAATGTCTTCTGAGGTGTTTTTATATCTACTTGTATATTTCTTCAAGGATATATGTACATGTATAGGTGCCCTTGGATAGCAGAAGTTACAGGCAGTTGTGAGTCTTTCTCTGTGGGTGCCAGGGAATGTTTTTTACTCTAGTTTTCCTCATTTTTCATTTATTTTCTTGGTTTTTTTGAGTCAGTGTTTGTGGCGCTCAGGTTGGCCTCCAGCTCACTCTAACCAATGATGTTTCTGGCCTCCATGTGCTGGAGGCATGTATCACCATGCCTGACCACTCTTCCCCTGTAGTAATAATTTGGATTATTAATCATTCATTTACTTTGAGACCAGATCTTGTCAGACTCCTTCAGCTTCTAAGTAGCTGGGACTAAAGGCATGTGCCACCTCTCCTATCCATAGGGAGGGAGGGGGGAAGACTGTGTGCACACACATGCATATGAAGACCAGAATACAGCTTTTGGGGATTAGTTCTTTCTGTCCCGTGTGGTTCCAGTGTTTGGACTTAGGTCATCAGGCTCAACAGCAAGCGTGCGAGCCGTCTTGTCCACGGAGCCATCTCACTGGCCACATGACCGCTTCATTTCATGCTGCTTACAACTGCCTCCTCTCAAGGGTGTTTTAGTGTTGGCTTAGTTTGGTGTCTTGGTTGAATCTGATGTTCAAGGCTGACAAGCCTGTAAAGGATGGGAAGTTTGAGTGTCTGATCACTGGTCTTTTCAAGCATTCTAAGCAGTGATGAGATCCAGTCTGATTTTTGTCTTCACTGTGAACCCAGGCGGGTCACAGTCAGTGTCTGAGCCCAGCTTGGAGCTCCTCTCTCTACCACTCTGCTCTCGGTAGGCACTAGACACTAATTATGGTAAGGCTAGAGCCCCAAGACTGTGGGAAGGGGCCTGGGTGTTTTGAGGAACTGAGCAGAGTCAGGTCCTAGGTTTAGGAAGAGGAAGTTCAGGCAGCTCTCTCAAGGACACTCAGTTTTGTGTTTTAACTTGCTGTTTTTCATCTCCATAGCCCACAGATTCACTTGTTCTCAGTTCCAGCCCACTCCTACCTTTGTCCCCAATTCTAGATTTTCTCTCTTCTTGGCCCAGCATAGAGTCGACTGTTACCTCATGATTACTGACAGCTCTGATGGCTGTAAGAGTTCGTGGGATAGTCACGTCTCTTGAGGCCTGCCTTAACGGCGGGGAGAGTCTCAGAGGAGTGAATTGAGCAACCATGGCAAAATGCATATTTAAGTTCTAATAAAATCATGTGCTTAAAAGGCCAATACATACCTGTTAAGTAAGTTCTGTTCTCCTGTTGAGTGAAACTCCTTTTATCATTTGATTTTTTTTTTTTTAAACAGGGTTTTACTTACTATGTAGACCAGGCAGTCCTCACAAGAGATCCATATACTTGCCTCTGCCTACCAAGTGCTGGGATTAAAGATTTGTAGTACCAAGCCCGACCCAGATTGAGCTGGAAACTTTCAACTGTTCTTGTTTTCTAGTGTTTTGAGGGTGGCAAAACATTTTTATTCAGATATAATTCACATAAAATTTGCAATTTAGGCGTATATGTTTGACCTGGTGATATAAGGCCTGTCTGGGCAACCAATGAAAATCTGTCTCAAGATAAAAAACCTGAGGATATAGCTGAGTGTTATTGGTATTATGTGGAGCCTTAGGTTTAATAACTACTAAATTATATAAATAGGTATTTAATGATTTTTAATTTTGTCTGAAAGGGGGTGGTTTACATGTGTAGAGGTCAGAGGACAACTTGTAGGAGTTGGTTCTTTTCCTTCTACTGTCTGGGCTCCAGTGATCAGACTCAGGTCATCGGGCTTGGCAGTAAGCAACCTGAACTACTAAGCCATCACTAGCATTTTTTGTTTGTTTGTTTGGGTGTAACAGACTTTCTTTCGGGACCATCAACCAGCTCCCAGATTATGACACGGAGACTTAGTAGCTGTGAATATTTGGCCTTAGCTTGTCTCACTTTTTGCAAGCTCTTATAATTCAACCCCTTTCTCTTTATCTATGTTTTGTCTCAGGGCTTTTTACCTTTCTCTCCTTTTGTAGATCTTACTTTCACTGCTTCTTTTTTCTTGTGCAGCTTTGGTGCCTGCCCTAGAACTAACTCTTGTGGACCAGACTGGCCTTGAACTCTGCCACCACCTCTGGGTTCACTGCTTCCCGTGTCTGGCTGGCGACTGCCTGGCTTATGGCCCTGGGCGGGTGCCTCTCTTTCTCCCTTGTTCTTCCCTCCTCTTTCTCATTCTCTCTGCCTGCCAGCCCCACCTATCCTCTCCTGCCTACCTATCAGTCGTTCATCTTTTTATTAGATCAGTTAGGTGCCTTAGGCAGGCAAAGTGGACAAATGCTTAGTTAAAATAGTATTCCACAACATTTGGCTTTTTTTTTTTGTTATTTTGGTGGGTTTTTTTGTGTTTATTATATCTATATGTTTTTTTTTTAATTTTTAAAAACATTTTTATATACAAGTCTTTCTGAATTAATGAATACAATATAGACAAATATACACTGATGTATATAGGTTTTGGTTTCTGACCTTTTTTTGCTTGTTTGTTTTAAATATTTTTTTAAATTTATTTATTTATTTTGGTTTTCAATTTTTCAAGACAGGGTTCCTCTCTGTAGCTTTGGAGTCTGTCCTGGAACTTACTCTATAGACCAAGCTGGCCTCGAACTCACAGCTTTCACCTGCCTCTGCCTCCCGAGGGCTGGGATTAAAGGAGTGCACCACCACTGTCCAGATTTTTTAAGCACTTGCTACTCTCACAGAGGCCCAGTCTTCCTTCCTTCCTTCCCTCCTTCCCTCCTTCCCTCCTTCCCTCCTTCCCTCCTTCCTTCCTTCCTTCCTTCCTTTTCACATGTAAGCCCGCATGTCAGAGAGGGCACCAGATCTCACTATAGATATTTGTGAGCAACCATTTGGTTACTGGGAATTGAACACAGGACACCTGGGTGAGCAACCAGTGCTCTTAAACCCTGAGCCATCTTCCCAGCCTGTTTTTTTGGTATTTTTATAATGTTGTACAACCGGCACCACTGTCATTTCCATCATCCCAAAAGAATCGCACGCGCGTGCACACTCACACACACACACAGCCAAGCACACCTCCAGTGCTTTAGCAGCTACCATCCTGAACATATTCTGGACACTTTTTATTTAAGTAGAGTCATAACATGTAGTCTTAGGGGCTGCTTTCTTTCATTTAGAATATTTTCAGGTTTTATCTGTGTTTCAGCATGCATTTCTTTTTGTAACTGAAAATAATTTCCCTCTGTATGTGATTGTAAACTATTTTGTTTAGGTACTGGTGACTAGATGCTCTTCCAGAGGGCCCAAGTTGGATTCACGGCACTCGTGTGGCAGTTCACACCTGTCTGTAACCCCAGTTCCAGGGGCTGAGATGCTTTCTTTTGTGCTCCATGACACCAGGCATTTACGTGGTACAGAAACATGGATGTAAGCAAAACACTCACTTACAAATTAAGGAATAATTTTAAAGATTTTTGTTTATTCATTCACTCCTTAATGATCTCTGAATCGATTTCTGCCTCGAGTTTCTGACCTGACTTCCTGGATGATGGACTGCCATCAGTAAGATGAATTAAACCTTTTCCTCCCCGAGTTACTTTTGTTCCTGTGTTTATCACAGCAATAGAAACACTAAGACACATCCATTCTGATGTCTCCAGATCTTTTCTTACTGCTTAATTTCTTGTTCGATATAGTCATTTGGGTAGGAGTAAAGGTATATGCTGCTGGGTTTTTTCCCCTTTAAATATGGAACACTTAACAAATTTGAATGTCATCCTTGTACATGGGCCATGCTAATCTCTGTATTGTTCCAATTTTAGTATATGTGCTGCTGAAGTGAACACGTTGGGATTTTTATTTTAAAAATAATTTTTTATTTTTTTGAGAAAATAAATTTCTCCAATAATAAATAATACCTTATGTGTGTATATTGGCATTTTGGTATACTCTCTGAAGACATATCTGTTGAAAACCTGGGTGTGGTCTCATGGCTGTAATCTCAGCACCTAGAATAAAGTTTGGTTTGCTGCAGGTCTGTCTGAGGTCAGCTTGATCTACATAACAATGCATTCTAGACCATCTGTTTAAGTCCTTTGCAGCCAATGAGTAGGTGAGGCAGTGTTTCGTGTATTCCAGGCTGGCGGTGTGCATGCTAGGCAACCACTCTACCAACTGAGCTGGTTCCAGCCTCTTCCTTCTTACTTTTTAAAACCAGGTCTCATGTATTCCAGGCCAGCGTTAGGCTCACTATGTAGGCAAAATTTGTAAATTTTCCTTTTTCTTGTTGAATTGTGGGATTTTGTTTCCTTCTCTCTAGTTCACAAGCAAAGCCAGAAATTGAACTCAGGTCTTTTTGCTTGATACAGAGAATTTTCTCCCCCTTAGCAATCCTGGCTATGAGTTTTTTTTTTTTTTTTTTTTTTTTTTTTTTTGGTTTTTCAAGACAGGGTTTCTCTGTGATTTTGTGTTTTTGGTTTTTCGAGACAGGATTTTGCTGTAGTAGTTTTAGAACCTGTCCTGGAACTAGCTCTTGTAGACCAGGCTGGCCTTGAACTCAGAGATCCGCCTGCCTCTGCCTCCGAGTGCTGGGATAAAGGCGTGCACCACCACTGCCCGGCTTCCCACTGTGAGTTTTTAATTTTGATAAAGTCTAACTTACCTTCCTTTTGGTTGCTCATATTTTGGGGTGTCCATATATTTGCCCATCGTCCCCTTTTTTTAATAGTGAGTGAGTCAGGGGGTCTAAAGTCATTCTTTTACTGATAGCTGTCCAGTTTTCCCAGTCTTATTTGTTGGTGAGACTATCTTTTCCTTATTACAGTTTTGGCACCTTTATTGAAATATCAGTTGGTCCCACCTGGGTGGCTTTATTTCGAACTCCATTTCTACTCTGTGGTCTCTATGATCTTCCTCCTTGCCAGTTCTTGACTGCTATGGCTTTGTGCTGTTTTGTTGTTGAGGAGTGGTGTCTGTGTCTGTGTGTTTATCTGTACATACATGTCTAGTAGACACCAGAGGATGGCATTGGACATTCTGCTCTATCATTCTCCATTTTATTCTCTTGAAGCAGGGTCTTTTACCAGACCCAAAGCTTCCAGCTTTGGCTGTAGGGGCTGACTCGTCAGTTCCTGACCCTACCTGTCTCCACTCCCCGTGTTAGGGTTGTAGGCTCCCATGGCCATACCCAACTTTTTTGTGTATGCTTGTGATTTGAATTCAGGTCTTAGCCTGTGTCAGCAAAACCCCCTTCTCAAAAAATGACACCCGTTATCCTCTGGGTTCATACACATATAACCTGGAATCCCAGCCCTCAAGATGGAAGCAGTAAGAATGCTAATTTCTTTTTTTTTTTTTTTTTTTTTTGGTTTTTCGACACAGGGTTTCTCTGTGGCTTTGGAGCCTGTCCTGGAACTAGCTCTGTAGACCAGGCTGGTCTCGAACTCACAGAGATCCGCCTACCTCTGCCTCCCGAGTGCTGGGATTAAAGGCGTGTGCCACCATTGCCCGGCAAGAATGCTAATTTCAAGGCCAGCCTGGGCAGCACAGTGAGACTCTAATAAATAGGTTGGGTGAAAGAGGGTGGAGATTGTGGACTACAGCTTAGTGGAGCATATGATCACCATGTTTGAGACCCTGGATTCCATCACTAGCATTCTATAGCTAAGCCTTTGCTGTTATTGCTTATAACCATTATTCTAACCAGTACTTGATTTTACAGCCATTCTTGACTGCTTCTATCCATTCTAGTTTTTGTTACTTGTATATGATTTTGAGGAATTTATTTAGAGCTGTTTTAAGTTCACAGGAGATATGAAAGGTAAAGATTTCTGTGGAAGACCTCCCCTTCTCCCAAATGATAACATTTCCAAAGAGAAGTGTATTTGTCACAATGGAGAAATTCTCATTGGGCCAAGGAAATGGCTCACTGTGCTAACTGAATGGCTTGAATTCAATCCCTGGAACCCAGTCTAAAGGTGGGAGGACAGAATGAATTCTAGAGCTGTCCTCTGGACCCAGATTAGATTCCTAGTAACCACATACATAGTAACTGTGACTCCAGTTCCGTGAACTCTAATGCCCTCTCTGACCTCTGCCAGCCCTCACAGTACTACACATACATTCAGGCACCACACCTACATATAAAATTAAATGAATAGTTATTTAAAAACTTGTCCTGTGATCTCTGCACACAAGGCCCTGCCCCAAATATATGTATATAAAGCCTCCGTTAACATGGTGCCCTCCAAAGTCCACAGTTTCTCTGCATTGCTGGGGTAGAGTGATAGGAATGCATTCGCCGAGTGCCAGACTCCAGGCTGTCTGCTCTAGTGGCCACAGCAGTGAATGAAAACTGCTGCTCTTCACAGCTCCGGCTGCCAAGGCAAAGCATTCTTTGCTGACCTGCATCCCGGGTCTTGTTCTTTTTACAGAACAGCTTGGACACTTTCTCATCTGCATGTAATGTGGTTGGTGTTCTGTATAATCGCTACTCTATAGTGCTTACTCTCAATCTGTGTGTGTGTGTGTGTGTACACACACGTACGCACGAAACTGCACGCACATGCATGGATACATGTCTCTTTTTTTGACAGTTTCTGTCATAGAACAGAAAAGTAGTGAGTCTGTCTTATCCTTATTTTCTTTTGTGGAGTGTGTCTTTGGTGTTTTATTTGAACAGTTTTAGCCAAAGTTTTGTCTATCTAGGTTTTCTTTTGTGTGATACTTTGAGTTTTATAATGTTACAGTCTTTTTGTTTGTTTAGTTCTGTGATCTATTTTAAATTAGTTTTGTAACAGATTTACGGTTTGGGCCTAAATCTCAATTTTTTGCAGGGATACTCATTTGTTCCAACATGATTCTTACAGCGCTTTCTCCTTTGTAGAAAGTTGAGTTGGCCACAGTGAGGGTGTAGACCTGTAGGTTGTTTATTTTGTCTCACTGGGCTGTCCTCTTGCCAGCACTATTCTTGGGCTTTGTTTTCCATTTTTTTTTTCTTTTTGGGACTAGTTGTCACGTAATGCAAGCTTGCCCTGAACTTGTTAATAGCCAAGAATGACCTTGAACTTGATCCTCCTGTCTCTGCCTAGTGCTTCAATTACAAGTTTCTAAAGGTGTTCATCACCACCACTCAGTATATTTTAATAAAATTTTGTGTGTGTGTGTGTGTGTGTGTGTGTGTGTGTGTGGTTTTTCGAGCCGGGTTTTTCTGTAGCTTTGGAGCCTGTCCTGGAACTAGCTCTGTAGACCAGGCTGGTCTCGAACTCACAGAGATCTGCCTGCCTCTGCCTCCCGAGTGCTGGGATTAAAGGCGTGCACCACCACCGCCCGGCTGTAATAAAATTTAAAAATAGAAAAAGTCAAGTGTGCTGGTGAACAATTTTAAACCCAGCATCTGGAAAGCAGAGACAGGTGGATCTCCGAGTTTAAGGCCAGCCTGGTCTATAGAGCGAGTTACAAGCCCGCCAGGACTATACACTGAGATTCTTTCTTTTTAAAATGAAAAGAAAAATGAGCAAGCTGGCTCAGTGGATAAAGGTGCTGGCTGCCATCCCTGATGACCTGAGTTCAATTCCTGGGGCCCACTTAGTAGGAGAGAATTGACCCTTGAAAGTTGTCCTCTGAACACACACTCACTCACTCACTCACTCACCTCGGCAGGGTTTCTCTGTGCAACAGCCCTGACTGTCCTGGAACTCACTCTGTAGACTAGGCTGGCCCAGAACTCACACGGCTCCCTCTGCCTCTGCCTTTGGAGGGTAAAGGCGTGTGTCGCCTGGGAGCCTCCCTTTAAAATAGTTTTCAAAGCTGACTTAGATGAGAATGAGAGACAACTTCACAGTGGGTCTGTTCACCAAGAAGATATGACCATATGTGCACCATCAGCAAAGATTCAGAGCTCACGCAGATGCCGCCGAGCTGATGGGTGTGGAAACGCAGCCACAGTTGAAGAGTTTGCTGCTGCTTATAGTAGCTGGAAAGTTCGTAGAGCTCCTGAAGGTCTGAGAGTGCCCATCAACCAAGCAGCTCATTTAGTGTTTTCACCTCCCAGTCCCAGAACAGGCACTGTCCAAGTGCACATGTGACTTTGGCCAAGATAAATCATTCTGAGTTATGAAGGGAAATCTGCAGGAAGAGGGAAATCAGAAAGATGTCAGACTTGTAAAACATAAAGTCAACAGATCAAAAAGAAGTCTCTATGAAACTTAAAATTATTTTCAGCCAAACAAAAATGGAAACATGAGAACGTTTTCTAAGCACAACCAGAGACATTGCTGTATGTGTGTTTAAAAAGAAACTTCAACCTTTAATCCCAGCACCTGGGAAGCAGAGGCAGGTCAATCTCGAACTCACAAGGACGCACCTGTCTCTGCCTCCTGGGTGCTGGGATTAAAGACATGCCCCACCACCCGACCCCTTTCTGAGTTTTTGAGTCTGGCTACGAGACTGGGAAACACTCAGTTGGGAAAATGCTTGGCTCACAAGCATAATGACCTGAGTTCAATCCCAGAGCTCCCGTATAAAAACGGGGTTTAGAGTGCATGTCCTTAGTTTCTACACTGGGGAGGTGAAGTGGAGCGAGGCAAATCTCTATGGTTTGCTGGCTAGCCAGCCTACCTACTTGGCTTTTTTTAATTTATTTATTATGTATACAATATTCTGTCTGTGTATGCCTGCAGGCCCCGTTACAGATGGTTGTGAGCCACCATGTGGTTGCTGGGAATTGAACTCAGGACCTTTGGAAGAACAGGCAATGCTCTTAACCTCTGAGCCATCTCTCCAGCCCCGTAAGGATATTCTTTGAAGCAAAACTGAAACTATACGCAAAAATAGAAATCTCAACCTAAACCTCATACTTTACATAGAAATTAACTCAATTGGTCATAGATCTAAGAACAAAACCTGGAGTAGGACACCCAGGTTGCTTTGTTCTTCATTTCTAATTGAATCGTACGTGTGTGTAAGTGGGTGGTGCACATGTGGAGGTCACTTCTCTCCTTCCCTCACGTAGGTCCCAGGGATTGAGTCCTTCCCTCATGTAGGTCCCAGGGATTGAGTCCTTCCCTCATGTAGGTCCCAGGGATTGAGTCCTTCCCTCATGTAGTCCCAGGGATTGAGTCCTTCCCTCACGTAGGTCCCAGGGATTGAGTCCTTCCCTCACGTAGGTCCCAGGGATTGAGTCCTTCCCTCACGTAGGTCCCAGGGATTGAGTCCTTCCCTCACGTAGGTCCCAGGGATTGAGTCCTTCCCTCACGTAGGTCCCAGGGATTGAGTCCTTCCCTCACGTAGGTCCCAGGGATTGAGCTACGGTTGTCAAGTGTGGCCCAGTTAAGGGAAAAATGTTTGGAAACTGCAAAAGCAAGGTTTTTGTGTTTCTGACAGGCTCAGCTCCATCACAATTAGAAACAAATTCCTCTTATTTGGCATCTATTTAGAGCAACCATGTGGTAAATAAAAAGGCTTGCCAGACATGTGCGCTAGGGGAGTTAGGTGTATCCTGTCGATAACTGTTTGGTCTTTTCACCACCTGTAAGCCGCTCCTGCAAATGGTTTACTCATTGTAAGAGCTGAAGATATACTGTATGTGGAGTGGAGAACTGGCTGCCACTTTGGGTGATGAGCCTCTTATGTCTTTGGGACATTCCGCCTTTTAGCACTGCTAGAAGGATAGACCATCACTTACCTGGCAGTACAATGGGTGTTGAAGGACAGAATTAAAATTTCAAGGTTTTTCTTTTTCCTGTTTTGTTTTTATTTCATTTGCTATTGGCTCATGTAACTGAGGCAGGCCTTATTTATACTCACTGTATAACTGAGGAACCCTGAACTCCTGATCCTCCTGCTGCCACCTCCCGAATGCTGAGGTCACAGCCGTGTCATTTACACCTTCATAGGATTTCTCCCACTTTTCTAGTACTGGGAGTTAGACCTGAGACCTTGTGTATTAGACAAGTACCCTGCCACTGACCTACATCCATAGCCCAGATTAAAGACCTTATTTGGCCTTATTTTTGATTCTAGAGTCAGGCAACCCAACATAACTAGTATGGTATGGTTACCGGTGTCAAAAGAAAAAAGCACAACTTTAGTTTATTGATCTTAATTTTTGTTTTGTTGTTATGTTTAGAATTCTAGGATTGGGCAACACTTTATATTCCATTAGACCGTTAAGATTTTGATAGGCTGAGGAGAAGAATTTGTTGAATTTTATAGGAAGCCTAAAGAAAGCAGAAACAGGGGAAATAGATTGTTCGTTCCCTTGGCAGGTGGGCAGCAGGACTGGACAATTGAGAAACAACTGATTAGTGTTTGGAGGCGTAAGGCCACTGGTATAAAGAATACGATGAGGGGGCTGGAGTGACGGCTCAGTAGTTAAGAGCACTGGTTGCTGATAATAAATAAATCTTTAAAGAGAAAAATGAATATGATGAGAGAAACTGAATGCCAGGCCAGTTCAAACTGGTTGGTTGGAGAATTTGCCTGTGCTTTTCTCCTGGCTTCTTGGAAGATGAGGCAAAAAGCTTAGTTTCCTGGTATTTTGGTGACATAGAACTTTAGGTATTAGCATGGTAATTGCATTTTATTTTAGTCATGCTTTCTGTGCATCTGCCTCCTCAAATGGTCGAGTAGTGGTGGTGCGGATCTTTAATTCCAGCCCTTGGGAGGCAGAGGCAGACCTTGAATTTATAGAGATCCACCTACCTTTACCTCCCAAGTGCTGGGATTAAAGACTGGGGTTCCCACCACCCAGCTCAAGGAAAGTATTAACTGACATTACAACATACATGGCTGGTTGTATCAGGGCCTGCAGAGATGTCTCAGTGTTTAAGAGCATCTACTGCTCCTGCAGAGGATCCAGATTTAGTTCCCAGCTCTTACTTAGGTAACTCACAGCTGATTGTAATTCTATGTCAAGGAGATATGATGCCCTCTTATGGCCTCTTCAGGCACCTGTGCTCAAGTACATACCTTCACACAGATACACAGGATTAAAAAATAAATCTTTTTAAAAGTATTTAAAGTATTATTATAGCTGTTTAAACTACGATAATCTGAAGAAACACACTGAAATATTTAGAAGGCAAGTGTACATAATGCATACAACTTAAATGGGTTAGAAAAGACGTGTGATGATCAAACAAATGATAAGACAGACGGAGCAAAGATAGGTGTTCTTTTTTTTAATAATTTATTTAAATTTATTTTATGTGCATTGGTGTGAAGGTGTCAGATCCCCAGGAACTGGAGTTACAGACAGTTGTGAGCTGCCATGTGGGTGCTGGAAATTGAACTCAGGTCCTCTGGAAGAGTAGTCAGTGCTCGTATCTGCTGAGCCATCTCTCTAGCCCCCGATATAGGTGTTCTTTATACTGTTTATGTAGGTTAAAAGCTTCTAATTATTGCCAGATTCCCTTAGTTAGATCCTCAGAAACCAACTCTGGCAAATGGTTCTCTGGCCTCCTTGCATGTGTGCGTGCACATACACACACTAAGTAAGTAAGTGTGATTTAAAATCTCACGCTTTCCAGTTCAGAGTGTATTACCATAAATAAAATAGCTTGGGCTGAATGTTTGATCTACTGTAGCTCGTGCTGGTCCAGGTAAACCACATATTCCACAGGTGTTGGCTCTCAGTTGTTAGTGCTGGAGAGCCATGGGGCCAGCAGCCTGGATTTGTGGTACCCAGCGTCTAGCAGGGAAGCTCCTTGGATGCCTGTGGCTGTCCCAGTTGCACTTGTATTAACTACTAAGTTTACATGGTATTGACTTGAACATAATCTCTTGGTCTTTGTTGTACTTTGATGATCATATTTCTCTTTCAGCCCAAAATGGAGTTAATCCCGACTGGGAGAAGAAAGTTATAGAATACTTCAAGGAAAAGCTGAAGGAAAATAATGCTCCTAAATGGGTGAGCTGGCTGGCTATAGTTTCTCTCAGCAGAATAGACCCCCACCCTCACCCCAATGTGAGGAGAAGTGGTTTAGTGAGTGCAGCTCCTGTCCTCAGTACTTCCTCATTGCAAGGCTTTGCGCTGATGCTTGTGTTGTGCCTCTAGGTGGCAGTAAATGCCTGCTCCTTCCTGGTGAACTGTCTAGTAGCTGTCACCTATGTTCTGTTCCCTCCTAGAAGAATTGGCATGTGCTAATGTTCAGAGGACTCATAAGGTGCATGCCTTTCTGTTGATTGAAAGGATTCCGGAGTCCTTTGTAGGAGGTGATGTCTGTAATCTGGGGCCTTGGGAGACACAGAAGGATGACAAGTTTGGGGCTAGCCTCTGCTATTAGTGAGTTCCAGACCATTCTGAGCTACAAAGAAGTCTGTCTCAAAAGAAGGGAAAGAAGAGACAGAAAATAAAGAAGGCAGGCCGGGAGGGTACACATGCTATACATGCTTTTGGAAGGAAAAGCATCCCGTTATGGACAAGTGTTATCACAGGAACAGGGCTAGATTTTGAGTGTGTGTTTGCTTAACAGTTACAGATGACAACTTTGCTGACTTGCTTGTTTGTTTTCTCTGAAGGTACCATCATTGAATGAAGTTCCCCTTCATTATTTGAAGCCTAACAGCTTTGTCAAGTTTCGTTGCATGATTCAGGATATGTTTGACCCTGAGTTTTACATGGGCGTTTATGAGACAGTTAACCAGAACACAAAAGCACGGGTATGTGTTGCTTTCTTCTTGAGATTTTCTGTTTATAATTTGTGATATTATATATATATATGTGTGTGTGTGTGTGTGTGTGTGTGTGTGTGTGTGTGTGTGTATGTATGTATATCTATCTATATATATATGATACTTTTTGTTTTGGTCATAGGTTCTTCATTTTGGAAAATACAGGGATATAGCAGAATGTGGGGTATGTATCTTTTATGTTATTTGAACTTTTTTAGCATGATTTATTTCACCTAAAAAGAGAATTCATTTTTCTTTGGTTCATCTTTAATGTTGCTGTTTTGTGTGTGAACGAGTTTTTAAAAATCAGACAGAATTTTTTTTTTTTTTTTGTCTTTAAAAGTTTTCTGGGGGGCTGGAGAGATGGCTTAGAGGTTAAGAGCATTGCCTGCTCTTCCAAAGGTCCTGAGTTCAATTCCCAGCAACCACATGGTGGCTCACAACCATCTGTAATGAGGTCTGGTGCTCTCTTCTGGCCTTCAGGCATACACGCAGACAGAATATTTTATACATAATAAATAAATATTTTTTTAAAAAAGAGTTTTCTGACATAGTTTTCTTATTTGTCTTTTAAAGATTTCTAGCAAGATTGTAAATGGTGAGATTTTTCCCCAATATTTGTGACTAAAAGCATGATGTATGATCATTTTTTTTAAAAGATTTATTTATTTTTTTTTTATACAGTATTCTGCCTGTAGGCCAGAAGAGGGCATTACAGATGGTTGTGAGCCACCATGTGGTTGCTGGGAATTGAACTCAGGTCCTCTGGAAGACCAGTCAGTGCTCTTAATGTTTCTTTAAACGAAAGGGAAAGATGAACTTAGACTTATTTGTAGCCCAGGCTGACTTCAGATTCACAGAGATCTCCCTGACTCTGCCTCCTGAGTGCTGGGATTAAAGGTGTGTGCTACCATGGCCCAATTTATGTGCTCTTTTTAAAAACCCACTTTGTGTCTTATCTCAATTTCAAACTTGCTGTCACGAGGGACTGTTTTTCCACCATAAGACTTTTTCTTTTTTAGCAGAACAAAGGCAGATTTATTAAGGAAAACTCACAGCTTTCTAAGTTATTACTTAAATAGAGTGCCTTCCTTGGGGAGTAAGGTCTGAATTTTAAATCCATTTCAGAGGTAACTATAATGAGTATTTACTAAGTTTTGCTGGCAGAGGCTGAATTGGATGTTTTCTATGGAGAGAGATTACTGAGCATTTTGTCATTTGGAGGCTCAGCGTGCTGGGCATCAAACCCAGGGCATCATACACATTAAGCAAGGACTCTTACCACTGAACTCATGCCTTGTCTTTAGAAGGATTTAATTTCATAGCTGGGGTACTGTGTGTTATGGCTTTGAGGAAGGCATTTTTTTTTTTGGCTATTGTGTTTGAAAAAAGATTTCCCTTGGTTTTGTTTTTAAAATTGGTACCTTGAGGGCTGGTGAGGTGACTCAGGGGGTTAGAGCAATTGCTATCAAGCCTGATGGCCGAAGTTCAGGCTCTGAAACCCACGTGGAGAACTCCTGCATGTTGTCCTCTCACTTCCGTGTGTAACCATGGCATACATGTGTCCCCCTGCCCACATACGCAGTAAATAGTTGAATGAATGTACTAAAAGTGGACGTTGGAAAGCTGGATATGTAGTGACTTACTTCTGTAATCCCTGACCGTGGGAGGCTGATGCAGGAGAATTGCCAGATATTAGAGCCCAACACTGTTATCATTTATAAAGCGGTGGGACCCCAGGCTGGTCCACCAGGGGCATAACAAATAGATAGGCCATGCACAGAGAGCTTGGGTATAAAGTTTATTTAATGGGTTAGGAAGGGGAAAGGGGGGAGAGAAGAGAGAGTCAGAAGCTGCCTTTCCAGAAAAAGGTGGGGTGAGGGAGAGAGGAAGGGAGGAGTGTTAAAGAGAGGAGGTGGGAGATCCCATGGTCTTAGAGGAAAGGGGGGGGGAAGGGCTTAGAGTGGGCGGAGCTTATCTCTTAAAGGGATAGGGTACCCAGGTGACAGACCAGGCCAGCAGACTACAACAAACAAAAGCTACAGAGTGACAGCCCCACCCACTCAAGGAAAGAAAGAAAGAAAGAAAGAAAGAAAGAAAGAAAATGAGGTAGTTTTGGAAGAATAGTGTGTTGTGTGGTAGCAGCATCTGCCTTTACACTCTTCCCGGTACTTGGGAGTCTGAGGCAGAAGACCACAAATTCATGTCAGCCAGACTTTGAAATTAATTGCTTGTTAATTACGTTAACTTGAGATAACATTTTGATTTTATAATATGAAAATGCATATCTCTTAACAAAACTTCAAAAATGCTTTCTGTATATCACAGCCTCAACAGGAGCTTGACTTAAACTCTCCACGATCTACCACGGCAGAAAGACAGACCTTCTACTGTGTCCCAGTGCCTGGAGAATCTTCATGGGTCAAAGAGATATCCTTCATCTGAACCTTACTATTTGATGAGTGATTCTTAATTTTTTTCTTAATTTAAAGGGTCATAGTTCAGATTATAGATTTGTAATCCTTTTACCCTGGGTGACATTAGATAGGGAAAAAAAGTGTTTGTATACAATATATGTCCTTAATAAGACATAAATTTAAGTATTTATAACAGAGAAATGCCTAAATTCTGTTACATCCCTATAGTGAAACACTATTAAAATAGGTTGTGGTAGATTTATAGGTACTTAAATATTATGATAATAAGAGAAGGGTACAATTTCAAATTATAATGCATTCTAATTTTTTAAAGATTTATCTTAGTTTTTAAAGGTGTTTGTTTGTGTTTCTGAATGAGTTTATGTGCACTACACGCTCACAGGAGCCTGGGAGGAAGCTGAAAGAGAAACGCAATAGGTGTTCTTAACTGTTAACTCTGGCCCCTGGTTGGTTTTAACAGTACAGTGGCTTGTCTTCTATATAAATTGAGAAAAAAACTACATCATCCATACTTGCGAACATATATATTCACTATCTGTTTCTCTTTGTTCTTTGTGTGAAATTATTTCCCTTAGATTCTGCCCCCTCCCCCCCTCCTTTAAAACAGGGCTGAGGGTGGTGAATTCCTTCATGAAAGTTCAACTCTTTTCACCTTCATTTTGAAGGAGATTTTCACTCCATGTAAAATTCTTGATTGGCACATTTCACTAGTGTGTTAATGGTACAGGGCCGTTATCTCAGCCCTCCATCTTTTTTGATGAACGGGTGGCTATCATTCTTATCATTCCTCTTATATAGTATGTCTTTTGCCCTCTTCACTGCTTCTAAAATATTCTTTCTATTTTCAGCCTTTTAATTATGTTGTGCCTGGGTGTGGAGTTTTTGGTTTGGGAGTTTGGGGTTCCCCTGCTCTTTTTGGGGGGAGACATATACTTCTCTTACTTAGTTGGATTTTGTTGAGTTTTCCAGTTTGTGGATATTTTTCAGCAACAATTTTAGTCATTTCTTCAAATATTTTTTCTGTCCTAATCTCAGTACGTGAAACACAGACTAGACTGTATGGGCATCTGTGTGTGCCCAGCTGGGGTTTGTTATTGTGAGCCCTGGGGAGGCAAGCACTTTACTGCCTGAGCTCTCTTCCAGCCCCTTTGTGGAATGTCCAACATATATTATAAGACTACTTTATTTTTTCTTTTGACAGCTATCTTTTTGTTTTTGCTTTTTTTGTTTTTTATCCCATTGCTAGAAGTCGAGCCCAGTTCCTTAGAAGCCGGCAAAACATTCTCCCACAGAGCACACCCCAATTGGAGTTTTGTTCTGTTATTTGATATTTCCCCCCTCGTTTTGCTTTAGTTGAATTGTTAACGTTAACCCGTGTTCATGGTCTCTGAATTTTTTTCTCCATCCCTGGTTTATAAACAATCACTTGTGTCTGTGTGTGTTTCTGAGGGGTTTGGGTGGGGGCAGGGTCAATAGAAGTAGTTTGAATTTTTGTTGTTTTTTTTCCCCCCATGTTTTACATCATTTATTTATTTTATTTTTTGGTTTTTAGAGACAGGGTTTCTCTGTGTCTTTGGAGCCTGTCCTGGAACTAGCTCTTGTAGACCAGGCTGGCCTCGAACTCACAGAGCTCCACCTGCCTCTGCCTCCCTAGTGCTGCGATTAAAGGTGTGCGCCACCACTGCCCAGCTCATGTCATTTATTTTCAGATCTTATTTTCCGTCTGGTTATTTCAGTGTTTCTGTTTCTCTGTGAATAGTCCTCATCTGTTTACTCATCATCTCTTTTTTTTCCTGGCACTTACTCCGTAGAACAGGCTGGCCTTGAACTCACAGAGATCCGCTTGCCCCGCCCCCCCCCCCCCCCCCAGTGCTAGGATTAAAGGCGTGCACCACCACCACCACCCAGCTCTACTTTTTGTTTTTGAGATAGCATTTCAGGTCACCTAGCCTGGACTTGAACTTGCCTTATCTCCAAGGATGGCATTAATTTCTGGTCATTCTAGTCCTAGAGAGATGGGATTCCAGACAGGCACCGCCTGAGAGTGGCAGGGAGTAACTCAGGGCTTTACACATGCTGGGCAACCTTATGTCACCTGAGCTACACTCCAGCTCTTCCCTTAATACAGTTACCTTTCTGTTAAATCCATGCCCACTAATTCCTGAGTCTGTTATCTCTGGGTTTGTTTTCATTAATTTAAAAAACTGATAACAGGTCTGATTTTCCTGTTTCTCTGCTTAACTACTGTTTTATTATCTGCTAAAAAGCCAACATTAATAGCATTTTGAGTTTCCTGCCTTCAGAAGGGTTGACTTTGGTTTTGGCAGTTTGTATGCTGGATAGCATTTTTTCTTGTCAAGGAGTGGTATAGGAATTGATCAAGATGGGTAACAGAGTTACTCCAGTTCCACAAGTTATAGCCCCTAAACAACAACATAGGCTGTGTCTAGCTCTTAGATGCCTGCTAGGCCTTCGGGACTGAGAAGCTTGAGTTAGAATCTGCAGTTTGGTGCTTGGCCAAAGATCAGAATTCCTGGATCTTGTGTCTACAGCTGTTCCTCTGGATACCCTTTTGCAAATTTCTGCTACTCTGTAACTCTGAACTCTGGGCTTTATTTTCTCCATCCAGCAAGAGATAGACTGCCACTCATCTTTGCTACAGTTCGAAGGTCCTCCTGCAGCCAGAAGGATGTGGAGTTTTTCCTGGGGTTGTGTCTCCTTATTCCAGGATCATTGTTGTCCACTGCCTGAGGACAGATACTTTATCTGTGTTGTCCAGGTTTGTTGTTTTTACCAGGTGGATGTGGGGCATAGAGGAAAACCTCTTATTTCATAACCCAAACTGTCTAGTCTCTTTTCAGAAGTATTTTAGGATCTGAGAGTTGACTCAGGTATTAAGAACAATGGCTGCTCTTGCAGAGGACCTGGGTTTGGTTTCCAGTATCCAATAGCTGCTCAGAGTGGTTTGTAATTCCAGGTCCAGGGAATCTGACACCCTCTTCTGGCCTCTAAGAGCAATACATGCATGTGGTTTACAGCAATAATTGTAGACAAAATACTCAAAAGAAAAATAAATAAATCTTTTTTTTTAAAGTACTTCCTTTAACTGAATTGTCAAATTGGTGATGTTTTAGAACCATGTAATTAACATAATTTAGGATAATCTGGTTCAAGATTATTGTCTTCTTAACCTTTTATTTAACGCCTATGTCAATGCAAACCAAGCTCGAGTCAGTCCCTCGACTTCCTATACTCCCAGTCGGCACAAGAGGAGTTATGAAGATGATGAAGATATGGACCTACAGCCCAACAAGCAGAAAGACCAACATGCAGGTGCCAGGCAAGCAGGTACTGTGTGCCCTCACCTTCCTCTGACATCAAGGCTCATTGTTGGGCTTGTTCTCTGACAGTTCTCGACTGGGAACTGGTGTGGTGTGATAACCTCATTTCACTCCATCATAGCGGGTGGTGTTGCTCGGAGTGAAGCTCGGGAGTAGAACTTTGGCCTTGAAGGTACGAGGCCCTGTTTCCATCCCTAGGCACTTTTGAGCATTTTTACAATGAGGACCCTTTGGAAAGCTCTGATGGATGCTTTTACTTTGAAGTGGTTGAATGGAAGATCTTTTAGTATCTTCGTAATTGTTATCCCAGTTCTTGAACAATAGAAAGCATGGTTGTGCTCTACCCTACAACTGACTTAGCTGAAACCATTCTTTCTTGCTTTCCTTTTGGAACCACGGTATTTCTGCTGATTTTTGTTGTTCATATTGTTTGTTTTGTTTTTCAGGATAGAATTTCTCTATGTAACAGCCCTGGCTATAAATTTGTGGAACTAACTCTATAGACCAGGCTGATCTTGAACTCTCAAACTAACAGAAATCTGCCTAATTATTTTATTGGGGGTAGATGGGTGGGAAGGTTTTGTGTTGTTTTTCTAGACAGGGTTTCTCTGTGTAGCTCTGGCTGTCCTGGAACTCACTCTGTAGTCCAGGCTGGCCTCAGAGATAAAAGAATTAGCTATACTTAAGAAAAATTGAACTACAAATTCATCCTGCAATTTCACATTTTTTTCCCTTGATATTTCTGGCCTAAAAAAAAAAAAGATCAACAAAAACCAGGTGGCAGAAGGCATATGCCAGAGGCAGGCAGATTTCTGTGAAATGAAAATATTGAAATTAATTTTTAAAATTTGAAATTTATTTTGTTTGTGAACTTTTGCCTGCATGCTTGTCTTTGTACCATGTGAATGCTCTCAGAGGTTAGATGAGGCCATGGGGTCCTGGAACTGGAGTTAGGGAATGACTGTGAGCTGCCCTGTGGGTGAAGGGACCTGAGTCGGGTTCTCTGCAAGATAAGCCAGTGTTCTAGCCCTTTAACTGTTTCTAGACCTTGAGATTAACTTTTTTTTTTTTTGATACAGTTTCTCTGTAGCTTTTGGAGCCTGTCCTGGAACTAGCTCTTGTAGACCAGCTGGCCTCGAACTCACAGAGATCCGCCTGCCTCTGCCTCCCGAGTGCTGGGATTAAAGGCGTGCGCCACCACTGCCCGGCTAGAGATTAACTTTTTATTTTTAAAAAAATGTATGTTTTTTGTTTTTTTGCTTAATTTTAAGTTTTTGTTGTTGTTGTTATTGTTTTGTTTTTTTGTTTGTTTTTGTTTTTGAGGCAGGGTCTTACTGTGCAGCACTGACTTGGAGCTCACTGTGTAGAGGAGGCTGGCCTCAGACTCAGAGATCCTTACACCTTTGCCTCCAGTGTGCCAGGATTGAAGACTGTGTTACCATGCCTGGTTGGTTAAGATTGTATTTTAAATACATTTCTCCCTTTTCCTCCCTCCAAATCCACTTGTATACCCGTCCCCGTTCTCCTTCAAATTCATGGCCTTGTTTTCCTCAGCTGGTATTTTGTGCATGTATGTGTTTATATATACATATGCCTTCCTAAATACAACCTGTTGGATATATACAATGTTAATCGTATGTATATTTTCAGGGATGACTGTTTGGCACTAGATAACCAATTTGTGTGCTCTTCCCTGGGGAGGGCCACCTCTGTTCCCAGTTTTACTCAGTTGCACGTAATTCTTTGTGTAGGATTGAAGTCTTACGGCCTTTATCCCATGCAATTTAACATGTTCGTTGGTGTCCTCCTTGTTCAGCTCACATTTATGTAGTCATATTGGCGAGAGTTTACAGGTGTAGTTTCTGATGTTATTAGGAGACACAGTATCACTGCAAAGTCCCCGATCCTCTGGCTCTTAAAACTTTTCTGCCACCTCTTCTAGAGTGTTCCCTGAGCCTTGGGTGCAGGAGTTGTTCTGTTAGATGCATCCATTGGCATTGACCTCCACAACTGCATTTTGATTGGTTGTGGTTTTCTTTTTTTTTTTTCTTTTTTTTTTTTTGGTTTTCTGTAGTGGTCTTCATCTGTTACAAAGAGAAGTTTCCTTGATGAAGAGTGAGTGGGTGTAAGGATATCTTTTTATAGGTTGTTATTATGGATTAATGCTGGTTAGTAAATTAGTGGTTGTAGCTTCTCCTTCAGGAGCTATAACTTGACTAGCACTGAGTAGTTAACTAGGATTCCAGTACCAGGCATGGTCTTCTTGTTTCCAGAGAGGGTCTTAGGTCCAATTAGAGCTGTTGGTCACCACCAAGTGTGTGTGCCACTACTGCCCCCCTAGGGTTGTCATGTTGTCCTGGTCATGCATGTGGTTCTTAAGTGTCATAACTGGGTGGATTGAAATGAACTTGTAAAAGTACTGACCTGAGTTAGGCGTCATAGCTTGATCTGAAACCCTAACACTAAGGCGACTAATACAGAAGGATGGCCTAGAGTTCAGTGCCAGCCTGTACTACACAGTGAGACCTGTCTCAAAAAAAGGAAAAGAAACAAAATCCTTCCAATATGTTTGATGGAGTAGTTTGTTGCTATTTCAGAGTAAGAAAGCAATGAAATATTTTATGTGTCTATTTTTGTTCTGGTATAAATCAAATAATGTTATTAAAACTTGACATGAGCCTTTTTCAACTCATAAACGTGATTTATTCAAAATGAAAAGCACTTTTAGAATGTTCGTTTCTTTAGGCTTAGAAGTGACCGCATGCAATGCTGTTTGAGTCTAGGGGGCCTCGGTGGTCTTCACTGGAGCGGAGAGCCAAAACGCTTAGAAACTGAAGCTTCCAGTGGGCAACAGCTGAACTCCTTGAACCTCTCTTCTCCATTCGATCTGAACTTCCCCCTGCCAGGAGAGAAGGGCCCTGCCTGCCTCGTTAAGGTACAGCCTTTCCTAGTTCTTTCCACAGATGCTTCTAACTCAGAAATGAGGCATTAGAAAAGCCTCAGCATGTCTACAGGCTGTGCTGTCCTCTGGAGGCTCTAGAGGGATGGAGAGGGGACAGGATCTGGTTTGTTGTGTCTTTTCCTTCGTCCAGCTTCAAGAGGCTGCCTGCATTCCATGACTTGTGGCTTCTCCATCTTTAAGACAGCAACACTGTGTCTATCTGACCATTCTTTTGTAGTCACATTTCCATCAGATAAAGTTCTCTCTTTGACACTGAGCCTGCTTAGCCGATCCAGGCTATCACCACCTCAGGGTCCTTGAGTACAACTGCAGGTTCCTTTCCTTGTGAGCTCACAGACTCAGCATTTCAGCGATTGTGCTGTGACCATCTTTGGGGCTCCTTATTTTGGCTGACACAACATTCAAAGAACTGGCCAGTGTGGAACCTGATGTGGTGGCATATACATGTAATCCCAGTGCTCAGGGAATAGAGGAAGAAAGATGGAGAATTCACACCCGTTCTGAACTACATAGTCAGACCTTGTGTCTTAGTCAGGGTTACTGTGGCCACGATGAAACACAAGACCAAAAGCAAGTTAGGGAGGAATGGGTCTATTTAGCTTACACTTCCCATATTAGTTCATCATCAAAGGAAGTCCGGACAGGAGCTTAAACAGGGCAGAAACCTGGAGGCAGGAGCTGATGCAGAGGCCATGGAGAGAAGTACAGTTTACTGGCTTGCTCCATGAGGAATAGGCTTGCTCACACTGCTTTCTTATAGAATCCAGAACCCCCAGCCCAGGGACAGCCCCACCCACAATAGGCTGGATCCTCCCATAAGAAAATGCCTTGCAGGCTTGCCCATAGCCCAGTCTTGTGAGGCATTTTCTTATCTATCTATCTATCTATCTATCTATCTATCTATCTATCTATCTAAGATTTCTGTCTTCCCCACCACCGCCTCCCATTCCCCCCCTCCCCCAATCAAGTCCCCCTCCCTCATCAGCCCAAAGAGCAATCAGGGTTCCCTGCCCTGTGGGAAGTCCAAGGACCGCCCACCTCCATCCAGGTCTAGTAAGGTGAACAACCAAACTGCCTAGGCTCCCACAAAGCCAGTACGTGCAGTGGGATCAAAAACCCATTGCCATTGATCTTGAGTTCTCAGTAGTTTGTGAGGCATTTTCTCAACTGAGGCTCCTTCCTCACTGACAAGCTTTGTCAACTTGACATGATGCTAGGCAACACACCCTGTTTCACAAAACCAAAGGGGTAAAGTCATATTCAAAAGTGGACCGCCTTTTAAATTCATAGCTACTTCCTTCCTATGTCATTTCTGACTGCATATTTTATTTCTGCTATTTTACCTTTTCAAAATCCACTTCTCACTTGTATTTAAAATAAAGGGTGTTGTATCACATGCCTAGTCCTGCCATTCTAGAAGTTGAGATGAGGAAGATCAAGAACTCAAGGCTAGCATGAGCTACAATAACATGACCCTGATGCAAAGTAAAACTAAACTGTTTGTAGTGCTTTGAAACATCAATCCCCACTCTTGGGAGGCAGAGGCCTGAGGATTGCTTTGAGTCCAAGGTCAGCATTAGACCAGCCAGGTAGGCTCTGTGGACATACCTGGCTCTGGTTTAGCTTTTGCCTGACTGCCAGCCTCTGTGGGAGTGTGGTTGTTCACATGTTTGCTGACTTCGCTGTCTGACTGGCAAGTACCTGGTTATGTCATTCAGTGTTAACCTGATTTTGTGTTGTTGTCAGATCTATGAAGACTGGGACTGCTTCAAAGTCAACGACATTCTTGAGTTATATGGTGTGCTGTCTGTAGATCCTGTCCTAAGCATACTGAATAATGAAGAAAGGTGAGTGTTTGTTGGGTTTTCTTTGTTACTTTTTCATCGGATGTAATTTCAGACAGTGGCAGAGAGTTACAAAGAACGTCCTTTCCTGTCTTCAGATAGTTACCAGTTACACCACCCATGCCATGCTTGTCATTGCTGCCCTCTGTGTACTACCCTCATCCCATCCTGGCAACCCCTGGCTGTGGAAGTCAGCCAGGCACAGAGTCTTCCCAGGGTTGTGCCACTGATGCACGAGAGTGTCATTAGTGTCCATCACTCAGTTAGGGTGGTATTGCCTGACCCGTGAGCACTTTTCACTTTGCCGTTAATAATTTGAAAGATACTTTTGTGCATCTTAGCATCTGTTGACTTGTATTGTGTCTCTCAGAGGCACTTCATTAACTTTGTCTCTACTACAGTAGCCATTTTCTACTGTGTCCCTCCTACAGTTGTTTTTCAAATAATTTCTTTATGTCAGTATGAACCAATGAACGTTCATTTTATTCAATATCAGCATGTATTTTGAGATTCAGATTTTCCTAGATTCAGCTAGTAGGAGCCACAGTGAGCAAACTGTATGCAACATACTTTCTTTTGGCCACCGATGAGCTCTCAAGTCACAACACAGAGACTTATTATTACTTATGAGTGCTTGGCCTTATCTGATACCTGTCCCTTAGCTCTTATAACTTGTTTTAACCTGTTTCTATTCATCTGTGTTTACTTCTGGGCTTTTTACCTTTCCTTCATTCTGTATGTCCTACTCGTGTCTGCCTAGCCCTGGGTATCTCCTACTCTTTCTCCCTCATTCTCCTCATTTTCTTTTCCCTTGAACCTAGATTCCTCCTTCTACTTATTCCCTGCTTTTCAGCCCTACCTATCTGTCCTCTGCCCAACTATTCAGCTTTTTATTAGACCAGTGAGTGCCTTAGGCAGTCAACGCAACACTTCTTTATATAATTAAACAAATGTAGCATAAACAAATGTAACACATCTTTGCCTAGTTAAAGTAATATTTCACATTTCCCCCTCTTTGTCTAAATAAAAAGGGAGGGTTTTAGCTTTAACATAGTAAAACTATATACAGTAAGAACAATTATCAGGTAAGGATTACATCTACAGTATCCAGTCCATTTGTATTTGGCAAATTCAGAGAAAATATTATTTATCCTATCTTGTTGAGTCCAAAGGTTTGTACCTAATTTACCTTCTATCATGACTAAAGAAACCTGCAACTATAACTATCTAGTCTTCAACTGCATCAAAGACCCCAGAAGGATATAGTATTTCCTGAGTAAACAGGAAGTACAGCACAAGCCACTTCCAAAGCTATAGAAACTGCAGAGACACCTGGCTACGTAGACGGTCACCCGAGATTCCTTTGCCACATCAGGGCATCCACCTTTGTTTACAGCCCTAGAATATCTGGTAGCCTTTTCTATGAAGCAAGAATTTTGAAGGAAGGTCCTGCCATATTTTGGCAAAGTTCATCAGTCTTTTTCCTTTGTGTCATCCCTGTCCAGTCTGTGCACTGGGTTCTTCTGTTCTATATGGAGGTATTATATCATGCTGGGAAGAAAAACCCAGTTCCATAATCTCCCTTCAGACACTCTCCAGTTCTCTAGAGACCTCTACTTTTCCCTGCTTCTTCAAGGTTGTGCCATCTCATGGGACTTCATGTGATCCCATTTGTCAGTTGTTACTCTCAATGCCTGTCCTCTGGGCTCCTGTTAAGAAAGTTGATGTGGGAAGTCCTCCTGTATATGTGTTGCTTTTATTGGTTGATGAATAAAGCCGTTTTGGCCAATGGCTCAGGCATATTCCTAGCTAGCTCTTATATTTTAAATTAACCCATTTTTATTAATCTGTCTATTGCCACAAGGCTGTGGCTTACTGGTGCAGCATGTTACTCCTTCGGTGGCTACATGGCATCTCCTCGACTCTGCCCTCTCTCTCTTCTTTTCATCTATCTGTCTGTCTACCTATCTATTTATATATCTATCTGTCTATATATCTCTGTTCAGATTTCCCACCAGGCTTTACTCTGCATGGTTCTACATAGTGAGTTCCAATACAGTCAAGACTACAATAGTGAGACCCAGTTTCAAAAAAAGAAAAGGAAAAAAGAAAACAACAATTCAAAAACATTGACAAAAATTTTTCCTCATCAAGACAATGTCTCTCTATGTAACCCTGGCTATCCTGGAACTCACTTTGTAGACCAGGCTAGCCTCAAACTCATTCACTGTCTGCCTCTGTCTCCCAAGTCCTGGGTTTAAAGGTGTGTGCTACAACACCCACCAGCTTTCCTTCTAAATTACTTGATTTCTGAGGCCTCTTGATTCAGAGGGGAAAAAACACAGACTGAGGTAGACTTTGTGAACTGTGAAATCTGATGGAGTTTGTATATATAGTGTTGACCGTTGTGCATAGTATAGTTGAAGACTTTACACTTTTTTGTCATTTGTTCATTGGCTGCAGAGTGAGACTATCATATTTGAATTGATTAGCAAACCTCAATGTTCACACCATTTTAATCACTTGCCCACACTTTGAAGTGTGGTGGAGCATCACATGAGAATAAAATTTAGCAAGGATCATTAACAAGATAGAGGGGAATGATTCTCCACACTCAATAATAAGCTCTTGTGGCTTTGGAGAAAAGGATCCCAGGGTTGTGATGTGATGAAAATTCAGGGAACCCCTGATTTGAAATGGTCTTGTGAATGATGTCCTCTGTCGTGCACATGGCACTGTTCACTCACTGAGTTGAACACAGTGGTCCTGGGCAGTAGAGGACACCCATTGTGCTGTGCCACGACCCAGCACTTCTGAGTGATAAGAAACATTTTAGATTGAGGGGCCGCATTCTGCCTTGGGAGATGGAGAATCCCGTGAGCAGGATTCTGAGTCTGTCTTCAGAGTGCTTATCGTTTGTACTTCTTTGCTATTTGGTATCTCCACAGGGATGCTTCTGCACTGCTGGACCCCATGGAGTGCTCAGACATGGCAGAGGAGCAGAGGGTGCACAGTCCTCCAGCTTCGTTAGTGCCAAGAATTCATGTCATTTTAGCCCAGAAGCTGCAGCACATCAATCCTTTGTTACCCACTTGCCTTAACAAGGAGGAGAGCAGAACCTGTAAGTGTAAGTGCTGGGCCCATGAGTGGCAGGCAGTTTCACCTCCATGTGGGCCATAGTCCCTGCTCAGCAGAGTGAGTTCTCTAGTAACGTCTGTGGCTTTGCCCCATTTTTCTCTTTTATTCTGTCATTGACATGAAGCCTAAGGTTAGGTGGTGGTAGTGCACTCCTTTAATCCCAGCACTCGGAAGGCAGAGACAGGCAGATCTCCGTGAGTTCGAGGCCAGCCTAGTCTACAGAGAGAGTTCCAGGACAGGCTACACAGAGAAAGCCTGTCTTTTATTTGTGGGGGGATGTAGAACATGCATGTGCCAGGGCGTGCATGTGGATGTAAGAGGAGAACATAAAGAAGTCTCTCCTTCCACTATGTGGATCGTTGGATCAAACTTAGGTTATCAGGTCATTGAACTTGGTGTCAGATGCCTTTATTTTCTGAGCCATCTTGCCCACTCTAATATTGGCCTCATTTGTTGACGATTATTCTAAGTTCATGCTCACTGTCCCCAGAAATGTAGTGTTCCTTCCTGTTCTTGCACTGGTGCAGAGCTGGTGTGCGTACTCTCATTTCCTTTGTTCCTTCCTTCTGTAGTTGTATCCAGTTTCATGTCTGAGTTGTCTCCAGTCAGAGCAGAGCTGCTTGGATTCCTCACTCATGCACTCTTGGGAGATAGTTTGGCTGCAGAATACCTTATATTACATCTCATCTCAACAGTGTAAGTGCTGTGCTCTTCTTGGGAACTGCGGTGTAGGGAAGAGAGCGGAATGGAACAAGTGTGGTTTCGGTTGTTTGTTGTAAGTGTCAGCTCCATATTCAAATGGGATTTTTCTTGTTCCATAGAACAAATGTTGCACCAAAAACAAATGTTGCACCAAATACAGATTTTTTTTCACCGTGTCTTAGTTTCACACAAAACATTTTGTGGGGGTTTTTTTTGTTGTTGTTGTTTTTTTTTTAATATTTATTTATTTATTATGTATGCAGTATTCTGTCTGTATGTATGCCTGCAGGCCAGAAGAGGGTGCTAGACCTCATCACAGATGCTTGTGAGCCACCATGTGGTTTCTGGGAATTGAACTCAGGACCTTTGGAAGAGCAGGCAATGCTCTTAACCACTGAGCCATCTCTCCAGCCCCACACAAAACATTTTGATTGTGTCCTCTTAGTAAACATTAGGGGCAAGATCAGACAGTACATGGCTGATGAGTGAAACTAACTGTTGTATCTTTTCTGCATTCTTTTTCCCCTTCTTTATGGGAACGTAGCTTAACCCAGGGTCTCCTTGTGCCTTACCACTGAGTTGCATGCCCATACCCATTTGTATTATACTTCTCCAGGCTTTGCTTTTAAGCAGTGATGCCTGTCTTTGTTTCTTTTTAGTTTGTATATTGACTTTATCTCCTCCACACATACCCCTTTTTTCCTTCTAAATTTTTTTTTTTTTTTTTTTTTTTTTTTTTGAGATGAGGTTTCTCTGTGTAGTCCTGGCTGTCCTGGCTCTTGCTCTGTAGACCAGACTGGCCTTAAACTCAGAGATCTGCCTGTCTCTGCCTCCTGAGACTATTTTTTTTTTTCGAGACAGGGTTTCTCTGTAACTTTGCTGCCTGTCCTGGAACTAGCTCTTGTAGACCAGGCTAGCCTCGAACTCACAGAGATCCGCCTGCCTCTGCCTCCTGAGTGCTGGGATTAAAGGCGTGCGCCACCACTGCCCGGCTGCTGCCTCCTGAGACTATTAAAGGCATGTGCTGCTACCCCACAACAGGTTTTTTTGTTTTGTTTTAAAAAGTAATGTATCCTAATATCAGGAAGAAAATTGCCTGCTCTCCCATGCCAGTCTCTTCCCATTTACTACTTGTGTGTGTTCTTTGGTTTATATCCACGTGTTATGCTTACTAATGTGGATGTCACTTGTGGTTAAAGCACAGATCCTTATCTTGTTTTTTTCCACTTAATGCTTAGTTAGCTCCGTTTTCCCTTTTTTTTGGGGGGGGGGTTGGTTTTGTGGGGTTTTTTTGTTTTGTTTTTTGTTTTTTTGAACATAGGGTGTCACTATGAAGTCCTGGCCTGGAACCTTCTATATAGTCCAGGCTAGCTCTGGAACTCATAAAGATCCTTTTGCTTCTGTTTCCTGCGTGCTAGGATTGAGGGCATGCAACCACACCCTGCCTTCTTGACAAGCTTTCTAATGACTGTGTGCTATTTCATTATATTTGTGCCATACTGTAACCTTTTCCCAAAATGTTAGACCTTCACACTTTGTGCGTGCGTATGTGCACGCACGTGTGTAAGTAAATGCTGTTACAGTCAGCATCTTTCCAGTGTAACTCCTTCCTTTCTCCCGGTGGCATCCAAGACAGTAGGTAATGCCTGGAAGCAAGGCTCACATCAGAGCTCTGTCATGGTTTGACTGGTTGCACATCCCTAATGGAAAAGCCTGAAGTGCTGGGAAGTCTGAAGTAGCTGAGCCACAGGCATACTGCTGAAGTCACACTGGGAAGCAGTAGCTACCAGCTCACACTAGGCATGCTTAGCTACGGAAGTTTGCAAACGTTCTGAAGCACTTAAGTCTCAGTATTTTGGATCAGGGTGCTCTACTTATACTTCAGAGTTCTTAATACTGCCCACCTTGAAATGTTTGGAGAGGGGTGAAAAGGCATGTGAGCAGTCATTTAAGTATTGATTATTCTTTAACCGCTGCTGTTCTGATAGATAAAATAGCTGGTGTTCTGCAAAAACCATTAAATTTATTTTTATTTTGTGTGTATGGCTGTTGTGCCTGCATATCTGTGCATGCAGTGCTGGTGGAAGCCAGAAGAGGGCATCTTCTTCTTGAGTTCCGAGGACGGCTGTGAGCTGCTGTGTGGGTGCTAGGAATTGAACCATGGTCTTCTGGAAAAGCAGCCAGTGCTCTCAACCACTGAGCCATTTCTTCCTGCTTCTGCAAAATGTCTAATGCTGGTATTTCAATATCTTACCTTTGTTTTTGTTTGTTTTGTTTTTTCTTTTCCCCTCTTCTAGATATACAAGAAGAGATGTTCTTCCACTAGGAAAATTTACAGTTAACCTGAGTGGCTGCCCACAAAATAGCACCTTCACAGAACACCTCTATCGGATCATTCAACACCTTGTTCCAGCAGTAAGATAATATTCTGATAAAGTATTATGAACAACAAAGCCAATTATTTTCTACTCACCTCAAGTACTAACTTTGTGTTCCTTGTGGATCTCATTGACAAGCGAGAACACCTGCCAACTGACATAATTTAAAATGTACCCTCAGCATTGACACTGATTGGCCCAGCACAAATTTGTAAATCTTAAACATTAATGCAATGACAGGAACTCCCTCAAGATCACGCTTCCTGCCGCTGCCAGTTTGTCCCTTCAGTTTGGCCCTTTGTATACATATTAAACTTGAGATCTAAATAAGCTGAGTTCTCTCAGCTGCCCATCTCCATGGCCCAGTTAGGTACTGTTTGGAACCATCTGGAGTGTACCATTTGTGTGTCGGGATCTTGGGGATAGAGGAATTGCTCTGATGAGTGGTCTATCTAAAAATGCTGGCCACTTCTTTGGGTCTTAAAAAGTGAAGCCAGTCAGGCCCTTCACTGAACAACCCGTCATGCTGTGCTTCAGGCCCTGCAGAAGCAGCAGAGTCCCAAGGACTTGGGGCCACTTACTCAACAGGCTATGCTTTCACTAATTTCTATATAGAATAATTCATTATATTTATCAAAATAGTCATAAAACTGACACTGTCTTGGGTTTTCCCCTAGATTTTCTAGTCCGTTTCCGCATTTGCACCCATGGTGATGTGTTTTGATCTGGGGTGTTGTCGATGATAGCTGGTGTAGTATCTGGAAGCCTGTTGCTGGCGTTTGTACGTTCTCTATGGTAAAACTCATCTGTCTTCCATTTTGAAGGAGTGAGGGTAAATGTGTGATCTATTCATAAACCCTGTAACAGGGTCTTAGCAGTTCCCAAAACCCACAGCTCCTGAAATAAGCTCTCTGAGTTTTATGTGTTTGTAGTACAAAACCAAGAAAGTAATTGCTGGTGTGTGCTTTAAAAATTCATGGCAGAAGGCTGGAGAGATGGCTCAGAGGTTAAGAGCACTGAGTGCTCTTCTAGAGGATCTGAGTTCAATTCCCAGCAACCACATGGTGACTCACAACCATCTGTAATGAGATCTGGTGCCCTCTTCTGGCCTGCAGGCATACATGCAGGCAGAACACTTTATACATAATAAATCTTTAAAAAAAATTTCATGGCAAGACAACGAAGCACTTGAAATGGGATAGGAGACACTGGTGGTGCTCATATGCCCATCTATACAGAATGGCCTAAGACTCATGGATGGTTTTGGAGCTGACTTGGTGGCTGCCTAGCTGGGGTCATGTCCTTCCTCTCTCCTACTTGGAGTAAGAGATGTCCGCGAAGAAGCTGGTGTAGTACCAGCTCTCAGACACAAAGTGGCGCCAGAGGCCATCCAGCTGTCAGTTGTGAGCCCAGGGGTTCTCAGGCTACATTTTTACATGGGAAGAGAGTACAGGAAGGGGCTGAGAAGTGACAGTGTGGTGTGTGTTTGCATTTTGTTCTGGTCACTTTTCCTTGTTTTGTTTTGCACTGACCCTGTCTCCTCTTTCATCTGGCACTAGGCCCTTTCTCAGTGTTCCTCTCTGTAATAGAACACTCAGCTTTGACTACTGGTTATATGTGTCCTGCCTGTGGTTCTGTCTCAGCCCCAGCACCTGCCACTCTTTTCTTTGTTTTGAGATGTGTGCATGTATGTCGGTGCAGCATGTACATGCCAGGTGCCCATGGGAACCAGCAGAGGGTATTGGTCCCCTGGCACTGGAGTTATGGACAGTTATAAGCCTCTATATGGGTGTTGGGAGTAGAACCCATATCTTTGCAAGAACAAGTGTTCTTAACCACTGCAGCCAGCCACCTTTTTTTTTGACAAGCCCCACCTCTTCTGGGACTTCTTCTGAATCTGTAAACAATTCTCACTCTCGTTTCTAAGAAAATTTAAGCCAAAGTATTTAAAAATTCTCTTAAATTTTAGCTGTGATCTTCTTCCTGCACAGGCTCCCCACCCTGTGCTTTTTTGAAGGCTGCACCCTGTATGAGTAGAGGAGTCCAGAGCAGACAAGAGACTGCCGGATGTGGTGGGGGCTGGAGGAATGGGAGGCCATGCTCTGGGCTGCAGTGTGGACTGTCTTAAAGGAATAGTAAAGTTCAGCCTCTGGGTGTCTGATATTTGAACTGTCTACCACTTGTTTCAGAGTAAAAATTACTCATCAAGACTTAAAAAAAAACACCACACACACACAAATTTTCTTTGTATCTCTGGCTGGCCTTATCTTTCTAGCGTGCTCTAGGCCCAGCTGAAGACGGAGAACAAGTAGCTGTAAGAAATGCATGGCTTGTGGTGTGGCCACAGCTTCTTCCCTTAGAAATGGTGTCTTACCATATGAAGCACACGTGTTTTGACTCAATATGTGTCTGTGTGTATTTTCTAATAGAGAAACTTGGATCCTTCCTCATTACAATTTCTGTTTCAGTCTTTTCGTCTACAGATGACGATAGAAAACATGAACCAATTGAAACTCATTCCCCACAAAGACTATACAGCCAACCGATTGGTCAGCGGTCTCCTCCAGCTGCCCAACAACACGTCCCTGGTCATTGATGAGACTCTTCTAGAGCAGGGGCAGTTGGACACCTCAGGTAGGCATGCAAACCTCCTGTCCTCTTGTGGCTTTGCTCCATTTAGTCAGACCTAGCAATGATTTCTAAGGCAAACTTAGAGTTACCAGATATTTTTATTTTTTTTTATTTTTTTTTAATATTTATTTATTTTTTATTATGTATACAATATTCTGTCTGTGTGTATGCCTGCAGGCCAGAAGAGGGCACCAGACTTCATTACAGATGGTTGTGAGCCACCATGTGGTTGCTGGGAATTGAACTCAGGACCTTTGGAAGAGTAGGCATTGCTCTTAACCTCTGAGCCATCTCTCCAGCCCCCTACCAGATATTTTTAAAACATGCATGTATACTAACTGTTTTATTATGATATTCTGTTGGTTGCCTGTTAGCTCAGAAAGGGTAGAAAAGATTTAATGTAATATTTTATACATCCCATAAATAATTTTTAATGATTTCTGGGGGGTGGGGGGAATAGACCATTTGGTTTAATCTAGCCTTAGTTATGGAATATGTTAAAAAACAAGCTGGGAGATGGTGGCCACACCTTTAATCCCAGTACTTGGGAGGCAGGGGCAGGCGGAACTCTGTGAATTCGAGACCAACCTGGTTTACAGAGCGTATTCCAGGACAGCCAGGACTACACAGTCATCCTCCCCCCCCCGCCCAAAAAAAAAAAAAAAAAAGACGAGAGAGCTGCTAGATCTTGTTCCCATGAAGAGCGTGCAGTGCTGGGAGTAGTGACGCTGTGCTGGGAGGAGGTGGGGCACAAAAAATAGATGAAAAAATAATGAACGCTGGGAATTTATAAGGCAAAGGGGAGCCTAAAATCAGAAAGGTTTATCCAGGGGTGGTGGCACCCACCAACATTCCTGTCACTTAGAATGTAGAGGCAGGAGAACTAGGAGTTCAAGGCTAGCCTGGGCTTCTTCTTTCAACCCTCTCTCAAAAATACATAAATTGTGAAAACTCAACAACCTTACTTTCTAAAGAAATGATTTCCCATCTTATAACCATGACCTGGGAAGTAATGAACTTACCAGAGTCCCACTTTGTGTTGGCATTAGCGGTGGGTGAGTTTTGGCCTCAGAAAGTTCAGGTTGGCCCAGTACTGCTGGAGCTTATTACCTAACACCTGGCTTACTGACATTGCACTTGTTAAGTTCTTGGCTACTGTTACCTTTATCTAAGCAGCAGAAAATCACATGTGTTAAGATCATTGCCAGCCATAATTTGAGTATGTGATTAAAATCACATCACTGCCAGTAACGGACGGTCTTGCTCTTCCAGGTGTTCATAATGTGACTGCCCTGAGCAATCTGATAACCTGGCAGAAGGTAGACTATGACTTCAGTTACCACCAGATGGAGTTCCCGTGCAACATCAACGTCCTCATCACATCTGAGGGGAGGTCCCTGCTCCCGGTACGATAGCTCATGTTTGAGTGGAGGGTTATTGTTGTCACTTTGTCCATTTCTGTTGCTTAGATTGTCCCTGTGTGCAGATGCAGGCACTTGTACAGTGTGTGTCAAGGCCACAGGTTGCCCTTGGGTGTTGTTTCTCCGGAACTGTACACCTTTTGAGACAGGGTCTCTGACTGGCCTGGACCTACCCAAGTAGGTCCAGCAAGCCACAGATTCACCTGGGGATTACAAGGGTATACCAACATATCCTTCATTTTTATGTAGATTCTAGGGTTTAAGGCTAGACTTCAAGCTGTGTGTGTGTGTGTGTGTGTGTGTGTGTGTGTGTGTGTTTTGAAGGTTTATTTTTTTTTTTTGAGACATGCGGATCTCTGAGCTTGTCACCAGCTGTTCTCCATAGTGAGCTCCAGGACTACACAGAGAGACCCTTTCTAAAACAAGCCAAAACACATTTTATGTGTGTTTGCCACACTTTATTTAATAGTTTATTTTATGTGTATGAATGCACACATGTATGTGTGTTCACCACTTACATGCCCTGGTGCCCATGGAGGACAGAAGAGGGCATTTGATCCCCTGGAGCTGGAGTTAGGGTTGGCTGTTAATCACCATGTATGTGCTAGAACCAGACCAAGGTCTTCTGCAAGAGCACGGCAAGTGCTCCTAACCACTGAGCCAGCTCCGCAGCTCCAGGTGTTACTATTTTATCAGTGTGGGTGTGTGCCTATGCTCATTCACAGCCACAGAAACAGAACTGGGGGGTTGGAGCCTTGGAGCTAAAGTTAAATGCATTTGTGAGCCACCCAGTGTGTGTGCTGGGATCCGAACTGTCCTCTGTAAAGTAGTTAAGTGCTCTAAATTGCTGCCCTGTCTCTTCTGCCCCACGAGGGTGTGCACTTCATAGGCTGAACCATTTCCTTAGCTCAGTGCTGCTTATTATTTTAATAAGTTGCATTTATTTATGAATTGTGGGTGAGCCTGGAGTGTTAGTCCATGCCCGTGATCCTACACTCTGAGGAGGCTGGGGTGAGAAGGTGGCCAAGTCACATCCTTCCTTGGTGGCATAGTAAGACCCGTACCTCAAAAGACCTGTGAGTACAGCTCAGTAGTAAAGCACTTGCCTGTCTGTGTGAGGCTCTGAGTTCCACTGATAAGTTACAAAAAAGGAGATGGTAGCTGCTTAACAAGAGAATCTGGTATCTCATTTTACTTCATTGTAAAAATTTATAACTGTTAAGAACCCAAATATCACAAGATAACCAAAGCTACTAGTAGGAGAGCCTGTAATATCTAGAAATAAAGAAAAGCTAATTTCCCTTAATAATCCAGCCTGCTGTTCTTACTCCCTTTGTTCCTTTTTTTGCCGGTCATGCGATGCATGTGTGCACGTGCAGTGGCTGGGATGTAGAGCTGGAGGACACCCTCACCAGCTGAGCTATGTCCATCTCAAACGTTTGTAGATTGACTTTAAGGCTAGCCTGACTTACAGGATAAGATCTTGTCTTGAGCCAGACAGAAAATCACATTGCAATGGTTTCATGTCTTTTGTGATGCAGTCAGCAGATTGAGTACACTAAGATTTTAAAAATACTCCCCTCCTCAAATACCTGCTATTTTCTATTTCCCTTCCAAGTTGAGAGCTGCATTCTCTAAATGTAGGTTATCGTAGGACCTTGGAAATCAGTTCGTTTCCTCTTTCCAGGCAGACTGCCAGATTCACTTACAGCCCCAGCTGACCCCACCCAACATGGAAGAGTACATGAACAGCCTTCTCTCAGCTGTGCTGCCGTCTGTGCTCAACAAGTTCCGCATCTACCTGACCCTCCTGAGATTCCTGGATTACAACATCTCAGATGACATAACCAAGGTATGTCTTCATCGCAGCAAGAAATCTTGTAGTTTTGGGGTTCACTTAATGTGACTTAAGCGCAGTTACCTGTAAGGCAGAGTTGGTGTTTGCCATCTCTAGCCTTTAGTATGTCATCTGCTGCGTGAAACGGATTCATTCTCTGTCCTTTTTACTTAGTTGCCGCCTCCTTTCTGCATTTGAATTGCTTTTGGCTTTGTTTGCTTGGTTTAATTATTTTCAGCGCTAGGGATCAGAACCAGTTCCTTTGTCTGTCAGAGCAGCGAGCAGTCTGTCTCCTACCTCATCAGGTTAGGAGCCTTGGTCTCTTTAGGATTGGCAGATGATGTAACTACACTAATACATGAAAATTTGCTCCTTTCCAGTCTGTTCTTCATTCCCTCATTCATGCTGTCACTTCACAGATTATGCCCTTGTGTGTTGTGTGCCCATAACTCCTAATTATCACTTTGTGCAGTTGCCTTTCAAACCAGAGGGGAAAGGCTTAAACAAGAAAACAAAATTTTTGTTGCTTTTTTGAGTCATCTGTGGTTTTACTATGTAGTCCAAGCTAGACTTGGACTTGGAGGGAACGTGAGGTTTGGCAGACACCACCCTGCCTGTCTTTACACTGGTCAGCATTTCCCTGTGCCGTTACCTTTACTGGGCTTTCTGTTCCTATCTGATGGACTCTAGTGTCTCTTGAGGGTGTGTTTTCTTTGAAACTCAGGGCCTTCACGAGGTTAAGCACCTGCCATTGAGCCTTTTTTTTAAAAAAGAGAGATCTGCCTGCCTCTGCCTCCTGAGTGTTGGGATTAAAGCTCTTATCCTGTGCCACAGTCTGTTCCCTGGGTTGTCAGCAGCCGTTCCTCCTTAAGGAGCACACTTCTAAGACCCTGAGTAGATGCCAGTGGGCTTCTATTGAGTCTGTCCTGCTGCAGTTTGCTGAGCTTGGTGTGCACAGTATTTGATGATGTCTTGAACAAGCACCCTTCAGGTTTAAGGCCATTATTTCCTTCAGTTCCCCTGCTGCTTCCTCTCCCGCTAGCCCTCCTGTCACTTGGTCAGTGAATTTGGTGGTCTTTGGAGCTCTGTTCATTTTCCCTTTTCTCTTTTTTATCTGTCTTGAAGTTGGTTGGTTGACTTTTGTGCCTGTTTAAATCTTCTATACATAGCAATTTGTTATTGCTATTAGTTACCTTATTTTTTCTATAGAATTTCCTATTTGCTTCTTTTTAAACATTATTTTCTTCTTATTGATATCTCCTTTAATTCTTTATATAGTGGCTCACCTCCTCCCCCATCCAAGAGTGATGCATGCTCAAGAGTCCCCCCCAGTAGGTACTTGGAACTGGCTACTTCCAGATCTTCCATGCACATAATGGCATAATAACGTGTTGTATACAACCCTTTCCAGTGCATAATTTGTATAGTAAGCACAGCAAATATTAGCGGTAACAATAGTAGAACATGTATAATGGGGTTTAAGTTTGATTAAGTAATGACAGCCTTACAGATCAGAGTAGCAGTCCTCTGTGAGTGGTGCACTAAAGGAACTCCAGCCCTGCCTGTTCCGCTGTTCCATTGCTGTTCCAGCAGTCTGCTAGGCTGTTGGTTTTCAAGGACATTACCTCAGGTGGGGTGTGGGGTTTGAAAACAAAACAAGTTGAAATGTCTTACCAAGAGCCACTTGTGTTCTTGATTCCTAAGTTACTGGAAGTTTCCGGGGTTTTGACAAAGCCGACTGCAGTGGTTGTGTTCTGCTGGGTTGGTCCCAGACAGCCCTGTAACTTGTGGTCCTTCTCCCTCAGCTCTCTGACTACCGGGATTACAAGTGTGCACTGCAGCCCCCATTGCCGGGCCAGCTTCTCTGGTGTCTCTTCTTGTTTAATGGCTTCACACCATGGAAGATGCTGGCTTCTCTGCCTGTTTGGCATTCTCAAATGGGACTGGGCTGTGTGTAGAATAATTTCCATGCGGCATTCTGTAATGGAAGTTGAATTTGGTTCTTCCTCTTTTTACCCATCTTGCCTCATTTGCCCATCTATTTTTACTTGAGTCAAGGACAATGTTTCTTTCTCTTTATAAAGATAAGGAAACAGTTTGAAATGTACTTACAGAGGTTTGAAGGGAGACTTACAAGTATATTGCTCTTTTGGTAAAGGCGGTTGAAGATGACTTCGTGGAAATGCGTAAAAACGACCCTCAGAGTATCACAGCAGATGATCTCCACCAGCTGCTTGTGGTGGCTCGGTAAGTGGCGCTCTCCTCCACAGTCCCCTTCTTCCTTTGGTTTTTCGAGACAGGGTGTCTCTGTGTAACAGTACTGGCTGCCTGGAACTCACTGTAGACTAGCCTGGTCCAGAGAGATCCTGCCTTCCAAGTGCAGGGATTAAAGACCTGCACCACCGCCCAGCCTCATAATTCCCTGTTCTCTTGGCTGTGTGCAGTTCTGATTTATTCAACAGTATCTGAGGCAGACTTCTAAAAGCAAAAGAACTTTTCCTTCAAAGATATCTTCCTGGGCTGAGCAGATGCCTAAAGCTTTTGCCTGAGGACTGAAGTTGAGATTCCACCTAAAATCTGGGTATGCATGGCCATGAGGAATCCCAGAACAAACTGACCAGCCCGGTCATATCAGTAAGCTCTGGGTTCAGTTGAGAGACCTTGCTTCAATGAATAAGGCAGGGAGTGGTTGAGGAAGATTCCTGATATCAGCCCTGGGCCTCCCACAAACATAGACGAAACCCCGTGAATGAGGGGGTGGAAGGAAGGTAGGAGCCAGAGGGTTCAAGGACACAAGAAAACCCACAGAACCAACTAACCTGGGCTCATAGGAGCCCATAGAGACTGGACTGGCCTAGGCCCTCTGCTTGTATGTTACAGATGTGTAGCTTGGTCTTCTTGTGGGACTCCTAACAGTGGGTGCAGGGGCTGTCTCTGACTCTTGCCAGCTTTTGGGACCCTTTTCCTCATACCTTGTCCAGTCTTAATACGTTTTGGGGCGGGGGGATTAGTCTTTATTAGTCTTACTGCAATTGATATATGGATTGATATCCATGGGAGGCCTGCACTTTTCTAAATAGAAGAGGAGGAGTAGACGGGGTGGGTGTAGAGTGGAGGAGAGGCTGGGCGGAGAGGAGGGAGAGGAAAGGGCAGTCGGGCTGCATCATCTTCATCAAGAATACCCACCTGGTGGAAGTACTTACTGCAGGGTCTCAGCAGGGGCACAGTCTTTAAGAGTGAGACCCTCTCATTCTGGCTCCTCGGGGCTTCTTTGTGAGGTCACACCTGGCCTTTGCTTGTGTGTAGTAGCCATGTTCTTGTCTCCTGATGGGCTTCAAAGATTTCCTAGTTCTTAAAACTTTAAGTTAATCTTCCTAACTCTAGGTAATTTTTAAACTTCAAACCAGGTTTCTGTCCCTGAGCGCTGGCCAGACCACACTGTCACGAGAGCGATGGCTGAGAGCAAAGCAGCTGGAGTCGTCCAGAAAACACAGGCTTCAGCAGCACAAGTGTGTGAACGGGAATGAGCTTTAGAGTCTGAACTGGAGAAGAACGGGCAAGCTACAGCCTCCGTGCTGCACAGCTCGGATCTGTTTATACCATACTGTTTTATAGATGATTTGTAGGCAAAAAAAACAATGACTTTTCCTGAAATCAAGCCTGGTGACACCTAAAGTTTATATGATTCTCTGTAAGGGCTTTTACCTTACTGGTTTTATGCAGTTTTGGAGTTTGTTTTATAATTAGTTATGATGTACAAAAATGTATTTGATATTAAAGGTTTAATAATGATAATGTTGCTGATCATACCATTTCCTTAGCTGTAGCTACAGCTTAGGCCAGACTCTTGGAGTGCCGGCTTCCCCCAAGCTGTGCATCCACGCCTGTGTGAGTGCAGTCTGTCTGAGTTTATCTAGTCGGGACGCACTTGCCATTCCCCTAGAGCTGCGCATCCACGCCTGTGTGAGTGCAGTCTGTCTGAGTTTATCTAGTCGGGACGCACTTGCCATTCCCCTAGAGCTGCGCATCCACGCCTGTGTGAGTGCAGTCTGTCTGAGTTTATCTAGTTGGGACGCACTTGGCATTCCCCTGGAGCTGTGCATCCACGCCTGTGTGAATACTGTCTGTCTGAGTTTATCTAGTCGGGACGCACTTGGCATTCCCCTGGAGCTGTGCATCCACGCCTGTGTGAGTGCAGTCTGTCTGAGTTTATCTAGTCGGGACGCACTTGGCATTGATTCATGAGCTCTCTAGTGTCAGTATCCACATCTGGACAGATACTTTCCCCCCTTAGCAGCTGTTAATAACCTGCAGAAGTAGGCTTTTCCATGATAGATGTCCCCAACTTTTAGATTTCATACACTAGTAATACTTCCAGAGATTTCTGGAGTAGTGTTGCCAATTGATTTTGCCAAAATGTGATCACCATTTTGTTTCCATGAAAGGACACCCTCAGATGCAGCTCTGTGATTCAGGTCACTACATTGTTCTTAGCTCCTCTCACACCCAGCATTTGGGAACTGTCATTTTAAGGGACTCTGAAGGGAACCTTGTCCGAGCATGAAAGACTTGATTTAATCTTTTTTTCCGGTGCTGTGTATTGAACTCTGGCCACTCACATGAGACGCGTTCTCTACCACTAAGCTGCATCCTTAGCCTATTGTGTGTGTGTGTGGGGGGGGGGGTGACTTTGAATCATTTTCCTCATTATTTAGCTGATTTGATGATCATGCTGGATTTTGAGCTTTTAATATAAGTTTATCAGATAGCTTCCAAGTGTGTTAGATGGGTAACATCATTTGCTAGTGCGGTAAAGGTCCATACATTACAAGTAGGCTTCCTCAGACCTATTCATTTTGATATGCATATTTTCAAATAAAAGTTATTACTTATAATTTGCAAATTAATATAGAATTGTGGCAACAGTAATCTTCAGAAAGGTTAGAATAGTGCTTTTAAGCTCTCTGTGGTGCGCTTGAAGATGAATTCATTTGGAAACAGGTGAGTTCAGTGGTCCCTTATCTTTTTCCTGCTGAAGAGGCTTGCATTGACATTGTTAACCAAGGAAACAGGGTCAGCCTTGATAAGTCAAGGAATTAGCCTGATGAGAGGAAGTACAGACTACTAGTTGTTCAGTGTTCTTTCCTAACCTCAAATCTATTTTTCTAAGCTAATGTAAATAATGTTCATATTAGAATTCTAACTGGTTTTCATTTTTATAACTGGTAGACAAGCTCTTCCTTAAACCTTTGAAAATAAGATGTTCACATAGATTTTTGAAAATACTTTTTTGTCCTAGAACAAAGTTTTTGGTTTGTCTTGTCAAACTGTACCAATGTAAACTGTAATTTACCAAAGAGAAGTCATAATTTTGCTTGATCTTACAGAAAAGTTCCCTTGAGTAACCATGTCCAGTAAATAAAACTTCAAATTACCAGTACCCGTGGGCGTTTTTTCATGAATTAGAAGCACAGGATGTCGTCTACCCAAGTCAAACTAGAAGAGACCAGAACCTTCAGCCTTTTGAGGCACCGTCTCTTCCTGGCCTACACAAAGGATGTTCATGTTCATAGCTCTGTGTCAAGGCAAGCTGCAGCCCTGACCAGGCATCTATGGCCTATTTGGAAATAACCATTGCCTTCACTTGTGTTGCCGGATTTTCCTGTGGGTCACCTCTGTGCAAACCCAACCCCCACCCCAACCCAGCTGCCAGCACTTAACTGCCTGGATCCAGAGCCTGAAGGAAAAGAGGGGAAAGGACAGACTGCAGCATCTAGTTTTTAATGTTTGGGACTTAAAATACAGTTTCCATTTTTAAAATAAGAACACTTTAATCAAAAAAGTTCAAAACAAGTGTTTGGTTGTAGCACACTTGCCACTTATGAATTCTTTGAAAACCAAAGTACTGTTAAATGCTGTACAAGGAATTCTCATACACATTGATGCTTCGAGCTACAGTGGTACTTTAACAGTCACAGGACTCGACACTTCAATAAATAACAAAAACGGAATGCTTATCAGGTCACAGCAGACAGAATGTTCAACTGAGTCACTTCACAAGGGTAAGGCTCTAAGGATGCCAGACGCCAGTGCTTGCTGGAATGTGCCATACACCCTTCTCTGGGGTGCAGAGGCCAGTGATCTTGGTGGCCAGTCACTTAGAAAACCAGTATTAACCGGCATTTTAGGTTCTTGAACCAAAAAAGATGCTAAGTGTCCCTCTTGAAAGAGTTAAAACTTGATTTTCTAGAGATTCCTAGAGTCAGTCAGTATACATGATCTTCTGTTCCTGAAGCAGGTGGGCTTTATGACAGGCAAGCCCGTGTGTGTTTAGGAATTTGGGAGAGAAAAAAAGAATACGGGAGAAATTGGAATCAAAGAAAATACATTGTTTACCATTATTGGTTCTCAACTTCATAGAGAATGGTTAAGCTGGTAAAACTACTTTAAAAAAAATTTAGATACTTCTGCACACTAGTAAAAGTCACTAAAATCTAAATGTCTAATTTCCCGTCTAGGGCAGCGTACAGGGATGAACTGACGGAGCGGGAGAACGCTAACTTTACATGGTGGATCCACACTGCATCTGCTTCCAAGACTAGCTCCCCTTTCCCTCCAAACACCAGTTTGGTTCTTTTCCTGAACCTTCCCAAATGAGATCAACAAACCACTCTGTTGAGTATTTGCTAGGCTGGCCTACAGTCTAAGATGGTCACTTGTAGTCTGGACATCTGGGAATTTGCTCAGGTCCAGACTCCTTGTAAAACAATCGCCAGTCAACAATGTGATTAGAATTTGTAATCCATAAACGCAGTACTGGTTAAAATAGCCTGAAATGGCTGGGCGTTAGTGGGGCAAGCCTTTAATTCCAGTACTCAGAAGGCAGATGGACTAAATTCAAGGCCAGCCTGGTCTACAGAGCAAGTTCCAGGACAGTCAGGGATACACAGAGAAACTGTTCCTTTAAAAAAAAAAAAAAAAAAAAAAAAGTCCAGTAGGTGAAAACTTAAGAGTATTTAAATAAAAACCTTAAGATTGTGACTAAAATCTAAATTCGAATTATTCGTGTCTGGCATTGTGTAAACATATTTTTAAGTTCATTTTGCTGAATTTCATTGACCACTTCAGGTTCTGCTGGACTCTTTTGAACTTTGGCCACTGCCAAATTTATCCCATGTGTTAGCCCAGCTTGGGTAATACTAGCAACCTGGACCATGGAGCTGCGGATCTTTGCAAAGGGAGAGACTGCTCTGCTGCCGCTCTCTGGAGAAGGGGTCACACAAAGCCCTGCCTCCAGTTCCAGCAGGCTGGACCCGGAACTGGGGCTCTGCTGAGAGACCCCTGGATGTGCTGGTTCAACTGACAAAAACTGTGGGCCTGCCAAAGAACAGGAGACATTTAACTGGGATGGTCGAGAAGGCACCAGTCCCACAGGTTCCAACTGGTTTTCTTCATTAGAAACAGGGTTAGTCTTTTGATTTCCTTCCTCACTATTGTGAGACACAGACCTGGTCTCTGACAGCTCAGACATTTTGTCCTGTGCATCCTGTACAAATCTGTGGCAGTAGACATCCACAGGCTTGGCAAAGCCAGTCAGTACACGTATGTTGTCAGCAGAAGGGGTTTTCTTCAAGGGAGACTCCTGGCCTTTTCCAGGTCCACTTCCATGACCAACAGTAGCTTCTGAGGGGACAGGAATGCTGACGTCAGTGCTGCTGGCTGACTGGGATCGGCTGCCTAGTCGAGGAGCTGAAGCAATAATACCACAGCTTGGGAGAACATAATCTATTGGCCCTACACTCTCTAAAGAATCGGCTAGCTGCCTGTCTTCCTCAGACTTAGAGTTGGTAAGGAATTCATCTGAGTGGTAAGACTCATTATCTGAAGACATGTCCCCATCAGACTCCCCCTGGGCCTTATTATTATCCATCGCTCCCGGGTTTTCCGTGGTCTCAAGACTGCTGTCTGACTTCCAAAGATTGACTTTTAGGTTTGGTTTTAGAAAGTTCACTTTCATTTCAGGCTTTGTAAAGTTTCCTAATTTCCGTAGGTTGCCCATGTTCACGTTGGATTTGGTCTGCTTCACTTTTTGATTTAGAGATGAAAATTTGCTCATTAAAAAGCTTTTCCCCTGGGCCAGAGAGCCTTGATTTTGGGATCTGATACCAATGATGTCTTCGTGAGGCTTACTGCTTTTCCTGTAAGTTAGAAGAGAAAGAAGTTAATTTCTCATGGAATCCAAAATACACCAACTAATACCACTAAATGCTTTGTAAGTAGCCCAGATCTCTTGGGAGCAGGGCACTGCTAACTGATAAACCCAAATACCTGCAGTTGACACTAAACACCAGCTGATAGAAAGACAGGGATATAACTAAAAACTTTGTAGCCGCTGCCGGGCGGTGGTGGCGCATGCCTTTAATCCCAGCATTCGGGAGGCAGAGGCAGGCGGATCTCTGTGAGTTCGAGACCAGCCTGGTCTACAAGAGCTAGTTCCAGGACAGGCTCCAAAACCACAGAGAAACCCTGTCTCGAAAGACCAAAAAACAAAACAAAACTTCGTAGCCGCCACATTAGAGCAGGTAGAATCAAAGGTTTACTTACACACTGAATACTACAATTCAACACAGACATACAGAGACTTGTATCTTGTTCCTTTTGCACGAGGTCTTTAAAATGGTTAGTGTGCAGTAGTGTGATTACAGCATAACTGAACTGGGACCCGCCACACTTCAAAGGCCAGGGCCTCGTGTGGCATGAGGTTGCTGTTCTGACAAGTGAAAGTCTAATGCATGAAAGTCTAGTGCAGTGGCTGTACCACACATGCAGATCTAAGCTGGCTGCAGTGGGAACCTGCAGGAATCCCAAGCCTCAGGATGGATCTGGGATATCTAATGTAGTTAATCTGTGTTCTCTCCTTTGTCATCAAATGTCCCTGTGTGCACATCAGCACTCAGCTCATGCAGGATCACCTACCACAAGAGCACTGCAGGAAGAGTAGGTGCCCGAGTAGCTGTCGCCATTAAGAATGGACAGGAACAGCTCTCCTACCCTAGCGCCTGAGCAGTGCTCAGAAGGAAAAGCCCACATACTGTAAATGTGAAATAACCTGCTGGTAGGAACATCTGCTTAAAACCCTGCATTTCTCTGTACACTCATGACATTGGGACGTGCCCTCTGGTTACTTTAGAGCTCAGAGAGCATCACTTGTGGTCCAAGCAGAAGGACTTTGTCTTAGGCCCTGTGAGCCATGTTCCATCAGTTTTACACGTATTGCTTAGCTAAGTACTCATGGAAAGGCTAGTATTTGCATTAAACACATATGGATATCGAAATAGAAGTACCATGTCACTTGAGAAAATAAAAACCTGGGTCAGTTAAGAATTCCTTAAGCTGAAAATAAGGCCTCTAAGGTGCTGCAGGGTTAAGAGTGGCAAACGAGGAAGCAGTCTCCCTCAGTGCATCCTCCTGGTCCCTCTTCTGAGAAATCAACTAAGCATGAGAAGATAAAAGGCGGCAATCAAACTTTTTACCAGTTGGATTTTTAAGGCTATGTGCTAGGTGTTTCTAAGTACATTACCATTCAATCTGCAACCTTTCTGACATTCATTATCTCATTTTAACAGGCAACAAAACAGAAGGACCCTGAAGCTTCTTCAGGGTTCCAGAGTGAGAGAAGGTACAGTCAACAGAGGGCTAACCTACCACAGCTAGGCGGTGTACACTCCAATCCCTGCATTATAGGGCTGAGGCAACATCAAGAATTGAAGCCTGTCTCCCCAAAACAAAGGGCCTTTGGCTCGGTTGGTAGGAGACTTCCCTGGCATGCATGAAACCATGTGCTCAGTCTCCAGCACAGCATAAATGGGTCTGGTGGCAAAAGCCTATAATGCCAGCACTCCATGGTGTTTTAAGTTGTATTTCTTAAGAACCATGATATATTAGTGCATTTAATGCAGTGTGTGAGGTATTTTGCTGCTGTTTGGGTGGGGTTTTGTTCCTGTTTTAAGTCTCTATACCCAGTCTGGCCTTGAACTCGTCCACCTCACAGATGCTGGATTTCAGGTGTGCACTCCTGCATCTGGCTCTAAATGATGTCTTCTCTCAATACTGACCTCTCAAGCTTCTTCTCAACTATGGGAACATCCAGCCCCATGGCTTGCTTGGTGATCTGCAGCATCTCTGCGATGCACTGAAGAGTATCTGGAATTCAAACACAGCCCTTACTAATTGCCCAAACACTACAATAGAATAGTCTCAGCTTGAATTTGACTTGGGGCCACAGGTTTAAATACTAGTTTGCCTACAACCTACAGAAAACTGCTGCTTGTTCACTACCCTCCACCTTACTAAACCAAAATGTTCTAAACGGTGATTTTAACAGAACAGAGTCAAGGGCAAAAGAGCTAAATGAGCAGCAAACACCTGGTTAGCGCTCAGGGATCTAATGACTGGGAGGCGCCAGGACAGCACAAACAAAGAGTGGTCCATGTCTGCTGCCTCTTAAGACTAGGTGGGAAAAGCCTAGAACCCGTGTAACCTCCTTCAGGACCAAACACTACAACTCCTGCCACACAGCTCCTTGCCCAGACTACACCACCCATTTAAACAGGAACAGAGAGTCCCAAGTGTCCCAAGCAATGAACTGTTACTAATCTATCTGAATAATTTCCCTTTCCCTCTTTCATACCTTTCCCATCCTCTTCCGGACTGCGTACCACAGCTCTCAGTGTGTGGAAGTGACCACTCGACCCTTTACACCTGTAGTGCAGTCGCATGCAGGAAAACTTCGGTTTGCCGAAAAGAGTAGGTTCAGGACCTAACACAAATGAGGATGTTTAAACTTTTGTTTCTGCATATAACATTCTCTTCCTTTACTTCAAACACACATGTATCAGTTAACTGTGAGCATATTTCTTTTCATAATCTAAATAAAAAGGTATAAACTTATGACAATTTGTAAAAATGGGTTGTCTTGTTTTTGTTTTTCCAAGACTGGGTTTCTCTGTGTAACAGCTCTGGCTGTCCTGGAATTCACTCTGTAGACCAGGCTGGCCTCAAACTCATAGACATGCTCCTGCCTCTGCCTCCCGAGTGCTGGGATTAAAGGTATGCAACACCACTGCCCAGCATAAAATTGTTTTGTTTTAGGGCAGGCAGAGGCAGGAGAATTTCTGTGAGTTTGAGGCCAGCCTGGTCTCAAGAGGTAGTTCCAAGACAGCCAGGGTTGTTACACAGAAACAACAGCCTGTCTTGAAAAACAACAATAGAAAGTATATTTATTTACTTATTATGTGTATGGTATTTTTCCTGTGTGTATGCCTGCAGGACAGAAGAGGGCGCCAGATCTCATTATAGATAGTTGAGCTACCATGTGATTTCTGGGAATTGAAATCAAGACATCTGGAAGAGGTGCCAGTGCTCTTAACCTTTGAGCCATCTCTTCAGCCCCATAAAAAAATGTTTTTATGTATGGGTTTCATTATTACATTTCATGCATGTCCATGCCCTACAACCATAACAAGGTGGCCTTGTTAGGGTTCTATCACAAACATGACTTAATGAGGCCATAAGAACACTGCTTCAAGTGAACTCAGCACTCGAGTTCAAGGTCAGCGTGGTCTACAAGAGCTAGTGCCGGGACAGGCTCCAAAGCTACCCTGAGAAACCCTGTCTCGAAAACCCAAAAAAGAAACAAAAAGAAAAAAAACAAAACACTACTTAAATAGTAATTGCTTAAGCTTTCTGGTGACTGGAGTTCTTTTCACAAGGCACAAGATGAAAGTGACGGTGTCCATCACTAGTCTCTAAAGAGAAAAGGGAAGTCTGCCACTACGGGTGGCTTGGATTATTCAGAATTAGTTAATGTGTTTGCATTTACCTATTTCGATTTTTTCCAGGTCCTCTAGGCTCAGCCGTTGATACTGGTTTACTTTATCAACTTCATCATCATAACTAGGGACAAGGGAGTGCAAAGAAGGTTAAAAGCAAATGTCTGTCTGTGACTCCAAAGCAGAGGCACAATATAACAAGCTACCACATGCAATTAGAATAGAATCTTCCCTGCATGCATTCTAGAACAAAGTGAACATTAAAAAGTATATATAAAACAAGAGTAACAGCCCAGCACGCAGGAGGCAGAAGCCCATGCATCTCTGTGAGTTCCAGACCAGCCTGGTCTACATATTAAGTCCAGGACAGCCCTGGGCTACATAACAGACAGAAGACCCTGTCTTTAAAAGAAAAAAAACGTAGTTTTACCACTATTGGAGAATTTTACATATAAAAAGGAAATCAATTACAAGGCAAAAATAATTTCAGTTTTATAAACACAAAATGAAAATGAAAACTAATTAAAATGAAAGTAATACACATATTGGAACACCTTAGTTAGGGAATAATAAGGAATAATGGGCCTGATACCTGAATCAAAGAGGAAAAGGGTCATTATGTATGCTAAAAGGCTTAGAGAATGACAGGAAAATGGCAGCTCAAACTGTGCCAAAAGTAAAGGAAATATTTACTCAGGAAATACACGCTAAACCTGAATTCTGGCTGCTCCAGAAACAGACACTTCAGTTTTGGCAGTGTCACGGCTAAATGCCCGTTTGGAGATGGCGCTAACAAACCACCAAAGTCACATAATTCATCAGATGCTTGTAACCAAGGAGACACTGAAACTCACATAATCATATGCTTGTAACCATGGAGACACTGACTGCGCATGCGCAGACGCAAGCTATGCCTCTGCAGAGCTGCATCATTCAGTGACAAAAAGCTGCAAGGAGTTCAGTGTCCAACAGCAGGAAGAAATACAGCAAAACGAGCCATGACACGCAGCCATTCATGAAAAAAAAAATCTATGCGTAGTGCCCAGGCTTTGATGAACACCAAATAATACTAAAACAGTGATAAATCAAACATGATGATTTAAAGGGATCAGTGAAATTTCATATATAAACATGAAAACAAAAAAAGTTAATTCTCAAAACCAAATTATTTACCAAAAAACAAAAGCTTTAAATGAATGCGAACTTACTAGGCCACGTAGTAGGCGGAGTTTGAGAGCAGCAGCAGCACGTCCACATCTCTGTGAGCGGCATCGGTGAGGCTGCGCAGACACGGTACCCAAATTACTTTCATCCACATTTTTTTTTAGCAAGCATATTCCCACTTATGACAAAAGATTGCCCAGGGGGAACAAACGAAAATGGAATAATTCTACCTCTGAAGTTAAAACATCTATCCATTTGGGGAAAAGAAAAAAAACAACACCTCCCCACCCCCACCTTTGAGTGGGGGTGGATTTGGATAAAGGGCCAGAGCTGAAGGGAGGGCTGTTCCTAGACACGGCCATCAGGGGGCAGAGGCTTCAAAGGAAAAGGGGATAATGTAAGCGCGGGAACTGGACAGCGATAGAGAGGTGGCTACTGGGAAGAAGAAAAACCCTGATGCCCAGAAAGAGAAATCTGTTCGTTTACATTTGCCAGTGTTCAAAATAGCACACTAGACACCAAGGATATTTCTGCAGCACTAGGAAACAGCTATTTTGAAAGCGCCTTAGATAAACGAACGGTTGTGAACACGGAGGGTGCACGGCAAGGCACGCTCCATTTTCCCAATATAGATTACACTCAGCTTTCAAGGAATCAGTAAACACTGCCATTTTGTCGCACTCCCCACACACTCCAAATACCAAAATAGATTTGAATATAACTCAAGTGAGCGGTGAGCCATATTTAATGGCAGCAGTGAAATGCACATCTTGAAATTTTTCTAATAAGGAACTGCCCAAGGACTAATACAGTCAACAAGCAGGCATAATCCAAACTCAAAAATTTAACATAATTTCTAATCTGGCACGAGAAGCTTTTCCAGCCAAATCGATAAACCCGCATGCCGATGGCTGACTTTTGGATACCATCGCAAGATATTCGCGCTTTAGGATTTTAAAACCCATCTGCTATTTCTATCAAAGCAGTGACAAAAGCCAAAACAAACAAAACACCAAATAGGAAATATCTACTGCAGATGGAACTTAAACCACTAGCTAACTTGCCCATGGGGAAGTCATTGTTAGAGGTGCTGCAGAGAAGGATGGATTTACAGAAATCTTCCTTTCAGTTTTCTGCCCCAGCAGCACCTTGTTGCAACCTAAATCCAACAGTTTTCATTTTAAATGAATTCCTCAGGTTTCGCCTACACTTAAGACCTCAATGAATGTACTAGCACGGAAGCACCTAATAAAACCGATGAGGGCTGATTCTGGCAGCCAATATCTGAACACGAGAACACCATTCAATGCAGCAATCTCGGCAGCCTCGCGGAAAATGACGCCGAACAACACGGATACTTACTGAATTGTAAAAACTGCCGCTGAGTTGAGTCACACCACGCCACAAAAATTACATCACGACACAAATTTTACGAAAAAAAAAAAACATCTAATTACAGTGTTACTTCCATCCTGGCTGCCTATTCTAGAGTTAATATTTACATCAGACAAAAACATCATGTCCTTATCTAAAAGCATTTGGCACGAAACAAGCGGTCGAATGTTGTCGGCCTTTCCCCCCACCCCATTTTTACTGCATTCTTAGGTGCAGTATATAATTCTCCCTACCCACCCCCTACCCTTAAAAATTTAAAAAAAAAAGCACATTTGATACGAACAAGAAAGGAAAAAGAAAAAAACCCTTATTTATAACTCCCCCACCCCCAGCACTGCAGCTCTTCCCTGCTGCCCTAATCATTTTTGTTTTCCCGCCACTGTGGCAAACCCTCCTTCCATACTATAAAAATAAAAATTGCCAAAACCACATGCAGCCCGACCACGGAGACAATGGTAGCATAAAAGGCGCTGTCTTCCGGGGACATCAACATCAGGCTTTGGAAAAGAAGCAATTTACAAGAAAAATATAGCCCCACAGGTACTTTAACCATAAGTCCTGCAAAGAGGAGGAAAATCTTAAAAGTCATGGCGAGAACACCATCGGACTTGGGCTCCGCAGCATTGGCAGGTGGTGCGCGAGGAGCAGGGGGCGGCGGCCGATTGAAGCGCGGCATCCTCTGTCTGCAGAGCAGACAGATCGCAGAGGCAGGGAGCAGGGCGCAGGGGACCGCCTGCAGCCTCCGCAGTTGCTCAGGGACCAGTCTGCACGTCTCCTAGTTCCGTCCAAATCTAAGCCTCCTCTTTGCGATCACTAAAGTCCGGAGTTCTGCAGCAACTGGCGGAGCCAGGGCGCAGGCAGGAAGGAGACAAAGTCCGGGAGAGCTGCTTCTGTCCCGTGGCTGTGCAACGTTGTCGCACTGCGCACAGACCAGATGCGGTGTGGACAACTCCCACAGCCGCTTCTGGCCTCCCCTGCGGAAGGCTCGTAAACTGCTTTCCTGAGCAGTTTACACTACTGATACTGCAGTGAATGCAGCAAAATCGAACGCGTTGCCAAAGCAGTCTTCAGGACAACGCACTATGGCCGTATTTTAAAAATAATAACAGTAGCATAAAGAATAAAACATCAAGTATTTATATAAAGACTATATAACTCCTAAATTTGCATAGTTCTGCCTTATTCCCCAAATCGAATCCTAGCCCTGGTCTTCAGAAAAACTATTATAGCTCAAGGACAAAAAGACAAATAGTCTGGCCGTGAGGTCACTGAAAGGGCACTTGCCACACAAGTCTGGAGACCTGCGGTCCATCGAAACCTACCCTTTCACACAGAAACAGTCGTGTTTAGGCTCTCTCTCTCTCTCTCTCTCTCTCTCTCTCTCTCTCTCACACACACACACACACACACACACACACAAATAAATATATTTTTGGTGATGTCACACTGGGTAACAAACTTGCTAGGTAAACCAAGCTGGTCTCCAAATCAGTGAGAGCTGCCTGTCTCTACCTCTCAGTGTGGGGATTAAAGCTGCCTTGTCTTCCACCAGGCAACAACAGTTTTGGAACTTTATGTGCATTCAGTTAGCAAACATACAGCGATTCTATAGAAAACTTAGATGCCCATAGCATGTTTCCCATGAAGAGAAAGGGGAAACCATGCTGGGACTCGTTCCTAAGCCCACACCCACACTGAAAACCAGAGCCTGCAGAGAAGCCCTTACAGAAAACAAGCTGGGCAGTAGGGGCACACACTTTAATCCCAGCAATGGGGAGACAGAGGCAGGTGGATGTCTGTGAGTTTGAGGCCAGCCTGGTCTGCAGAAAGAGTTCCAGGATGGCCAGGGCTGTTAGACAGAAAAATCCTGTCTCAAAAACCAAAACCAAAACAAAACAAAATGTACATAATCATACCTGACAACTGGTTTTATAAAAATCATAATAAATCAATAAAATCCTGGCATTGGATCTTTAAGAAGCCACCAAAGGCTAAGGCTTGTTCTCAAGAAACAAAAACAATGGACTGGACAACTCAGCAGAAAGCTCAGCCTGAGACCCAGCGGCACAGCAAAGCACATGAAGGATTCTGGGGCTTAATTTGTATGTGGACTATCTCCCTGATAGTCAGATACACAGCCATGGGCTAAGTTAGCACCTACAGACCAGGCAGCAATAAAGACAGAACTGGATGGACTTAAAGCTTGCATCTTGGAACCCAATGTAAATGAGGTTTGTGGGAGAGAGAAGCACTTGGTGAAAACCTGGCAACACAAATGGTCTGTGTGTTTCAGCTTCCAATGAAGAGAAAGTGGGATCTGCTTTGAGGGAATTACTCCATCTACACATCCAAAGTACAGAGAAAAAGACTGTTCAGACCCTCAATATCTAGCATGTTATTATTAATAGATATTTTTTAAGCAGGAACTCTAGTTACAGATGTGCAGAAGACAGTCACTGGCCCCTACTAGTCAGAAAGTCAAATTTTACTGCTATTGCAAAGGAGGGAGTAAGCCAAGCATTGATGTGGGATTCCCCTTTGTATGCTGTGAATATGCTTTATTACCATTGGCTAATAAAGGAGCTGCTTTGGTCAATGGCTTAGCAGAATAAAGCCAGGCAGGAAATCCAAACAGAGATGTCTAGAGAGAGTAGGTGGGGTCAGCTACCAAAGGAGAAGGACCCAGACCCTTACTAGTAAGTCACAGCCTCATGGCAATACACAGATTAATAGAAATGGATTAATTGAAGATGTAAGAGCTAACGAGAAATATGCCTGAGTTATTGGCCAGTTGTAATTAATACAGTTTCTGTATGACTATTCAGTTCTGGATGGCCAGGAAATGAACGAGCAGTCTCTGCTTACAAAGCATGGGAGCAAAGGCCTTTAGTCCCAGCACTTGGGAGGCAGAGGCATGAGGAGTTCAAGGCCAGCCTGGTCTACATAAAAATTTCCAGGACAGGGGCTGGAGAGATGGCTCAGTGGTTAAGAGCATTGCCTGCTCTTCCAAAGGTCCTGAGTTCAATTCCCAGCAACCACATGGTGGCTCACAACCATCTGTAATGAGGTCTGGTGCCCTCTTCTGGCCTGGAGACATACACGCAAACAGAATATTGTATACATAATAAATAAATATTTAAAAAAAAAATTTCCAGGACAGTCAGGGCTACACAGGGAAATCCTGTATCAAAAAAAAAGGAAAAATAAGAAGTAGCCCATATAACTACTAAGCATTGGGAAAGGGTGGGAGAAGAGAAGCATTACACCCTGCTAGTAATAAACGGGAACAGAAGCTTGTGTTCCTCAAGTAAGTGTTCGCTGGCTGAAAATGCGAATCTGAGGCTCTCACCACTTCGAAGCTGAGGGCAACCTTGAGCTTCTGATCGTCCTGCTTCCGTCTTCCAAGTGCTGAGATCGTAGGCATGAGATGTGAGTGATTGAACCCAGAGCTTCATGTATGTGAGGGAAGTCTCTACCAACTGAACTACGGGCCCAGCTTGGGCGGCCACCTAAACACCTAGAACTAGACTCTACCTTGTTCCACCACTATTTTCACGGCGCCAGTACCAGTGTTCCCATAAATCTTTGCAAGAGGTTTTAATGAGTCTTCACAAAGCATGCTTGCTCTAATCTTGTTACAGGTGTTGAGTATCAGAGTTACTAACAAATTATTTTTAAGATTTAGTTTTGTGTGTGTGTGTTGCCTGCATGTATGTCTGTGAGCACACGGGTACAGTGACGGGTACAGAAAGTATTTAACGAATGTAGCTGGTTGGTGTGCAGCTAACCTTGTAAGTCCTCTTGTACACTTTTATCTTGAGAGTCCAACTTCTATCGAGGCACACAAATGTATACTTGTTAAGAGGTACAATAATGCTTGTTATTTTTATTGGTATAAAGTGGTCTCAGACTTTCATAAAATAGGCCAATTCCTACTTGATATTTTTTTTTAAACAGAAACACCCAGTTCTGAGTGTTCTTTAAAATAATGATGCAGCTGATCCATTTGTATGCTGTTCTGTTTTATTTCACTTTTTGAGACAAGACCACTTTATAGCCCAGGCTGCCTGGAATTCACTCTGAAGAACAGGCTGGCCTCACACTCACAGAGATCCATCTGCCTTTGCCTTCTGGGTCCTGGGATCAAAGGCGTGTGCTACTATCACCTGACACTGGAACTCTAAATATCACCCAAGCTGACCTTAAACCCAAGCAATCTCTCTGCTTCAGCCTGCCAAGGGCTGGAATTACAAGTATGAACCACCATTTCAGGCTTGAATTTTTTTAAATCAAGTATCATATTTAAGGGTGGGCGGTGATGGCGCACACCTTTAATCCCAGCACTTGGGAGGCAGAGGCAGGCAAATCACTGTGAGTTCGAGGCTAGCCTAGTCTACAAAGCGAGTTCCAGGACAGCTAGGACTGTTATACAGAGAAACCGTGTCTTGGGGGAAAAAAAAAGGATCATATTTAAGCATTTCTTTTTATGAGTGATTTTTTTCCCAGCACCCTTTATTTCTGTACCAAATGTGACTGCGCCTTGCACTGAAACTACCACGCTTGATATGATCAGGTCCACACGTTATGGACAACTGCCAGCATTAACTGTGACAACTTAACCCCAGAAGGTTAAGAAGTTAAGTCCTTAGATCCCATTAGGGGCTCCAGCTCACCTAGGGTCACAGTCAATTAGGGCCCAGCCCCCATGGAACTTCTCATCACCCGGCAGCAGCAACTTCATGTAACTCTGTAAGAGCTGGCTGATGAGCTCCTGGTGGCTTCTCTGGTTTTCTTTATGCAAAGCTTCATGCTCTTTCTCCTTGGTAAATATGGAATAAAGATCTTCTGTCACTGGGATGCCTTGCATCAAATCTAGGGTAGAAGGGTTAATACTATCATCATATTAGCTTCACTAACGTATCTTTTAGAAAACAAAGAGAAGCCACAACCCCAAACAACAGGTATCATAAAAGAAAGCATAAGTGTAAATCTTTCCCACCTTAAAGTAGATTCAATTTTTTAGACTGGATACTAAAAGTATAAACAACAACAAACAAATTGGATGTCATCAAAAAGTTTTGTGTTTCTGGAACTATTTCAGGGGTGAGAAAACTGAGCTTTCCCTGGCTTCATTCATGTCCTCCCTGGGGCCTGGTGACCCCTAGCACTGGTGCTGGCAAACTCTGGAAACCTTCTCATCAGCCACTTCCTACTGTGTACTGTGTGCAGTGCTGTGCACTTCTCTCGCAGGCTCTGCCTTCTCTATTTCTCCCTGGCCCTGGGAGAGTCTCTACTGCACAGGAGGATGGACCTTTCAGATGTGAATGGTACTTACCCTGTGCACTTGGGTGAGGAGTCTGATTGGTCACGGTTGGTACCTAATAGGAAGATGGTACTCCGGGTGACAGGAAGCATAATCCCACAGGGCACAAAAAGTTAGAACAGATACTGTGTATAGAGCATGTGAGTACATATCCTATGGAGGAGGGTATTGCTCAGGAGGTGCAGATGAGGCCAAGAGTCTAGTCTGTGCCTGATGATGAAGGAACTGGCCTTTCAGGTCTTGTGAGAAGCCAACTTGGCAGTGGAAGTAATGGGCAAAACCTAATTCTGAGCGGAAGCTGCTGCCCACCTGTTAATAAGGGACTAGCTCTCTGCCTGCTAGTTAGTGTGGACTCAGGGGAAACTGATTTGCAGGGATAAGGCTCAGTGTGAGAGATCTAAAACAAATCAAAAGTTATTTTGTGTATGTGATTTTTCAATAAAATTTGACTTTTTCAAATTAAAAACAAATTGCATTTCAAAATGCATCATTACAGAAGTGAAAAAGTCCACAAATACACGAGAATATTTACAACTCATTCATCTTGTGGGGGGATTTGCATACTTAATACATAAAGAACTCCTAACCACTCAGCAATACAAAGCCAATCCAACTTTAAAACATACAAAAATCTCCGGGCGGTGGTGGCACATGCCTTTAATAGTGAGGCAGAGGCAGGTGGATTTCTGTGAGTTTGAGGCCAGCCTGGTCTACAAGAGCTAGTTCCAGGACAGGCTCGAAAGCTACAGAGAAATCCTGTCTCAAAAACCTTAAAAAAAAAAAAAAAAAAAAAAAAAAACTTCCTCCCAATGGGGCATACAGCTAAGGTTTTAATCCACCATTATGAGTCTATGCCCTATGAAGACATCTTGGACATTGAGATCTCAGGCAGCTTATGGGAAAAAAGACCTGTCAGCCACTGGCCTCACCAAAGGACTAACAAGCTTCTACTACTACTGGTCTCTCTTGCAACTGTGAGGAGACCAAGACTGACAGCTGAACTCAGAGCCCAGGTTAGAGTTACACAATAAACAGCCACATTAACCGGCGAAGGAAGACATCTTTTCCCCCTTTCAATAAACTACTAAAATCCAAATCTCAGCTAGATGTGGTGCATGACTTCAGTCCCAGCACTCAAAGACAGGGAGGTGGATCTCTCAGCTTGACACCAGCCGGGTCTAGATAGTGAGTTCCCGGCCAGCCAGCACTGCAGGGTGAGATCTTGTCTTAAGAGATCCAAGTCTCTAATCATACCATGTACTTCTCATTTCCGGCAAATAAATCCAACATTTTTTGTTTTGTTTGTGGAGATTAAATCTAGGGCCTCCTATTTGCTAGGTAAGTTCTCTAAAACTGAGTTAAAACCCAGTTCTGAATCCAACTTCTTTATATTAGATTTTTCCAATTCCTACCTGGTGTTTGGTTAGTGATATGGGATTCCCCTCTGTATGCTGTGAATACGTTTTATTGCCATTGATTAATAAAGAATCTGCTTTGACCTATGGAAGGCCAGAATATAGCCAGGCAGGAAACCCAAACAGAGATACAGAGAGACAGTAGGTGGAGTCAAAGAGATGCCATGTAGCTGCTGAAGGAGGTGGATACTGGAACCTTACTAGTAGGCCACAGCATAATGGCAATACGCAGATTCATAGAAGTGGGTTAATTTAAGATTTAAACCCTAGCTAGGAATACACCTAAACTATTGGCCAAGCAGTGTTGTAATTAACATTGTTTCTGTGTGATTATTCAGGTCTGGGCAGCCGGAACAAAAGAGCAGTCTCCTTTTACAAAATGGCACCAATGAGGGCCAAATGTATCCACATAACACCTGAGAGAGCTTGGGAAGGAATTCTAGACACAAAAGAACAGAGTTAAGCATGGCTTCTTGGTAGCAGCATTTTCTTGGATAGGCTCTGTTTGCTGGCAGTGAGCAGAGGCATGGCTCATTTAAGAGAAGGCTTCCTGACTCGGCATTAGCAGCAAAAAAACAAAAAAAAACCCAGCTTCCTGGTTTGTGCTGGTGGCACGAATGGCTCTGGCTCTTTCAGAGCATGCTTACAAGCTTCTTGGTGGCAGCATGGCCCAACTGCTTCCCAGAGAGGTAGTGAGCATAGCTCCCCCTTGGTGGTCCTACCTAGAGCTGGTGGCAAATGTACCTCTGCCATGTTAAAAAACCAAGAGAGGTAGAGGGAGCATCCAGGGCCACTGTGACCACACTGCTTACTTTTTTTTTTTAAATTGATTTTTATTAAGCTCTACATTTTTCTCTGCTCCCCTCCCTGCCTCTCCCCTCCCCTTCAATCCTCTCCTATGGTCCCCATGCTCCCAATTTATTCAGGAGATCTTATCTTTTTCTACTTCCCATGTAGCTAAGATCCATGTATGTCTCTCTTAGAGTCCTCATTGCTGTTTGAGTTCTCTGGAATTATGATTTGTAGGCTGGTTTTCTTTGCTTTATGTTTAAAAACCACTTATGAGTGAGTACATATGATAATTGTCTTTCTGGGTCTGGGTTACCTCACCCAAAATGATGTTTTCTAGATCCATCCATTTTAAAAGTGTCCCTTGTCAGAAAATGATTTTAGATACACACTAGGACAGATTCTGATACAAAAGGCTTCTAAACGAGACACAGTGTGTTTAAAAAATGTATGCAGGCTTGGGAGAGAGAAGAAAAGTATAGACAGTTATAAAAAGTAAATCACCTTTAAAAATAAAATAAAGGGCTGGAGAGATGGCTCAGTGGTTAAGAGCACCTCCTGCTCTTCCAAAGGTCCTGAGTTCAATTCCCAACGACCACATGGTGGCTCACAACCATCTGTATTGAGATCTGGTGCCCTCTTCTGGCCTGCAGGCAGAGCACTGAGAATAATGTATACATAATAAATAAATAAATCTTAAAAAAAATAAAAATAAAATAAAGTCTTTAAAGAAACAGTAAAAGTAATATAAGAGTACATACAGTCATAGACTAAAGGAGTAAAGATGACAAAAAATATTAAAAAGCAATAGAGTAAAAAAATGCCACATAAAGATGGAAAATACACAGAGTCTGGATTATGTATATTATTGTGTTTTCTTTGAATTTTTTGACAGTGAATGAGCTAACTACAGAGAGACATTTCATTGCATGGGCTGCTAAACCAACACACACACACACATATATTTTTTTAAAGGTATCTTGACTTCAAAATTTGACTCTAAGGATACGTTGCTTTGGAAAAGAGGTTCTGCTTTTGTTTCCATAGAAGATAATAACTTGTGGATTCCATCCAGGATAATGTGCTTTGATGGAACAAGATCCCCTGAAGGTTCTCCATGAACCCCCAAAATACTTTGTCCAACAAACAGTGGGAAGTAGCTTGAAGAAAACTATGCCTAAATTTCCAAAATGACTGTTTATAAATGTTTATTTTCATTTAAAGGGAGTTGGGTATAAATCATTAATGGTCACAGTCAATCTACTTTTTTTTAAGAATAGGAGAGATATGATATAAATAGGAATACTTTGCATTGGTATGGATCTTGGTCTATTGATACAAATTTAAGGTAGATTTTGTTACACTGTGAATATGTATTTCTGCTCTTGTTCAAGGCGTTATACAGCTCATTTAAAAATGTAATATATAATTAAAAATATAGATTAATAGATAGTCATCTATAATAATCAAACTTTTAGTAATGTTAGCTAGGTTTTCTAGATATACAGAGACATATTTCAGTTAGATAATCTTCAACACTTCAAAGACATACAGAATATGACATTTAAGAGGTTTTAAAAACTTAGACTTTTCTCAACAGGGAGACATGTCTGCTTCTGGCAGCACCAATTACTTCAGAGAGGTGGATGGGCATAGAAGAAATTCTTTTTTTTTTTTTAGATTTGTTTATTTTGTTTACAGTGTTCTGCCTGCATGCATGCCTGCAAGCCAGAAGAGGGCACCAGATTTCATTACAGATGGTTGTGAGCCACCATGTGGTTATTGGGAATTGTTGTATGAACTGGTCAAGCAGGACCCACAGAAAAGTGACTGCTGAACTTTCCAAAAGACAGGATGGTCCTTCAGGGTTCCTGTTTTACATAAGAAACTGCCAGACATTCTGCAGGACAAAGAAGTAAGCAACTGATGAACTTTGCCAATACAAGGCAGAACAGATCTTCATATTTTCTGCTTCACTAAAAAGTCTGCCAGATACTATGGGCCTGTAGGCTGCAGATGGATGCCCCAATGTTACAAAAGAACTTTGGGTGACTGTCCAGGCAATAAGATGTCTCTGTCAATTCTATAGTTTTGGAAGTTCCTTACAATGCACCTCCTGTTTACTTGGTAATATTATATCCTCTGGGGGCCTTTGATGGAGTTGAAGACTAGATAGTTATAATTATAGTTTTCCTTAGTTATGATCCTTAATTTGCCAAATGTAAATGGACTAAATAGTTTAACCATAATTCTTGCTTAATAACTGTTTTGTATATGCAATTTTACTATGTTAAAGTTAAAAGCTTCCTTTTTATTTAGACAGAAAAGGGGAGATGATGTGGGATTCCCCTCTATATGCTGTGAATATATTTTATTACCATTAGTTAATAAAGAAGTTTTTTTTTTCTTTTGGCTTATGGCAGGGCAGAATAAAGCCAAGCAGGAAATTCAAACAGAGACACAGAGAGATAGTAGGAGGAGTCAAAAAGACACCATGTTGTTGCCAAAGGAGGAGGATGCCAGAACCTTACTGGAAGACCACAGCCTTGTAGTGATACACAAATTAAAAGAAATGGGTTAATTTAAGATTTAAGAGCTAGCTAGGAATACGCCTAAGCTATTGGTCAAGCAGTGTTGTAATTAACATAGTTTCTGTGTGATTATTCGGGTCTGGGCAGCTGAAATGAAAGAGCAGTCTCTGCTTACAGGCTAGGGTTATTTTATGTGTGTTAAAATAATCAGACGAAAGAAATGGAAGTTAAAAAATATTCTTAGGGGCCATAGATCATTCATGTCATATTTGTTTCTGACCCAAAACACTCTACTTTCACTTTAGTCCCATAAAATAACATTTTCTTGAATAGCAAATTAACATATTAATGCAGGAATTTTATGGGTAAAATCTACCTTCCTATTTCCTCTTCTACAAAGTCATCAGTTGGTTCGGATAACCTGTAAATGTGGTACCTTAATACCCTGTTAAATCATGGTTATGGAAAACAGTGGTGTATTTGGATGATAAATGACTCTCAGGAAAAGAAGAAAACCATCTGTTTACATGGCTTGAGCAATAGGAAAACCAATGCATCATGAAGATTCTGCATGCTGAGGTTTGGGTACTGCACCCACACACTGGGAGCTTCAATCCTGTTCTTCTATTACGTGAATAACAAACTGACTAACACAAATGGAATTATGTTTCCTTTGTTGCTCCAGCTGAAAGCATTTGTCAAGTGCTAAGCCTGGGAAAATTTGAACTTGATATGTTAGGTAAGGTGCTCAGTGTAGAAACACAAGTACATTTCAAAACATAATAAAGGCAAGAAGCTGAATTCTGCCAAATAGAACTCCCAGAAGGAACTACCAGTCTTACAGAAAGAGGACATTTCTGTTCTTACCTATGACAGCTTGCCTGTAGGCATCCTTGAATCGACTGAGGTAGTACCTATTTGCAGAGTTAACTCCATCTTTCATAACTCCAGCCAACTTCCTTTCTCCTGTTCTTGTAAAGTCACCCTATCAAAGAAAAGGCAATTGTGGAAATTTATTCAGATTTGAGAATGTTCTCAAAATTTCTTTGAGACTTTCAGTTCAAGACAAGAACTCTATAGGCTTCCAAGTTATAAAAGTCTTAAATTAAATTGTAGTTAATTTAAAATATGTAGTAGCAATTGACTCTGATCTACACAGGCCAAATATCTATATGCAATATTTATTCATGGAATCAAATGTTCAGTTAGATGGCCCCTTTAGGGCAAAGCCATTCCTGGAAACTTGTAGAAAGAAATTTCTAAATAGAAAACAATTATTTGACAAATACTAAAAAGACAAAAACATATTTTTCAAGGCTCATACTGGTATAAAATCAAAACTAAAATTTTAAGGGGAGAGGAGGAGATTTTAGACAGCCCCAGTAGCCCAGACTGGCCTTACTCTGTAGCCAAGAGTGACCTTGTACTCTTGATCCTCCTGTTTCCACATCCCAAAAGCTAGAATCACGGGCTCGCACCACCATACCCATGAATAGAGGGGTGGTGACTTAGAGCTATTCACAGATAAAGAAGGTCCGCCGCTTTCCCTGCTCCAGCCCACTGTTTTTATACAAGACAGTCTCAGAAACAGGTGCGCTTCTCCAACCTTGTTGGAGAAAGTGTCACTCAGAGTGGGTTTTGAGTTTCAAAAGCCCACGCCCCAGTCTCTCTCTGCCTGCAGATCAGGACATAGCTCTCAGCTACTTCTCCAGCACCATGCCTGCCTTGCCTGCTGCCATGCTTCCTGCCAGGACGGTAACAGAACAATCCTCTGAAACTTTAAGCCAGGCCCCAGTAAATACTTCCTTTTATAAGAATTGCCTTGGCCATGGTGTCTCTTCACAGCAAGTTTAGGACACAGGCCATATCCTAAAACTGACAGTTTAGGAAGAACATCCTGCCAACAAGCTGCCCACTTTCCAGAAATCTTAGAACAATATCACATACAGATAGCAAGGCATGCATGTGGAATCCACAGCATTCTAACTCAAAGGAAGAAAAGGAGGTAGCGCCTGGATAAGGAATTCTAAAGCTCATTTTCCTTAATTATTAAAAATGTTTTCTGGGGGCTGGTTTAGTAGTTAGGATTTGCTGCTCTTGTGGGGGGCCTGGGTTTAGTTCCTAACACCTAATTCAGGTGGCTCACAACTGCTTGTAACTCCAGGACTAGGGATCTGACATTCTATGGCTTCCTCGGGTGCCTAAATGTATATGATGCACATAAAGTCACACATACATACATGGAGCCAGATGAGATGGCTCACTTTTGTAATTCCAGCTGAGGGTGTACAGTACCATATGGCCTACATAGAGGAACTGTCATAAAAATAGGACAAGTTTTTATATTTATTACTTAACCAGAACCCACAGAAGCAGATGTCTATTGTGTCCTTGGTCCGAGTTACTTTGCTTGGGTTTTGCTAGGAATCAGCTCTGGGCCTCACACATTCTGGGCCAGTGCTCCACCAAACAAGCTACATTTTGTTAGAAGAGATATGGTCCTAGATGAAATAGTAGCTTCGAGGAAAATCAACATAAACCTAATTTAAACACTCAGCCACTTTCTACTGCCCATGAAGAGTATCCACATGTTGAGAATTCAGTTGCCAGCAACTGTATTTACATTGAAGGTTCTATGAAGAACAGTTCTGTAGGCTCTTCAAAACACTCAACCCATTAAACAAAAACCAAGACAGCATGCCTTCAGCACATACTGTGTCAGGGAACAGTCCAAGCCCGCATACCCTATAACAGTCTGTCTCAGTGGGCCCATTATCTCCACTGGACAACTAGCAGAACCGAACAGGTGTCTTGTCCACGGTCATACTTTATAAGAGGCAAGATTAAGATTCACACTGAAAGCAGACAAAAGTATCCCAGGATAGGTCAGGTCCCAGTAGGCATGTCTTATTTGTGTGCAGCTTTAATATGAATGCACGGCCAGGCATGGTGGTACACAGGGAGGCAGAAACAGGAGGATCTCTGTTTGAGGATGGCTAGGACCACGTAGTGAATTCGAGGACAGTCAGGGCTACATAGTAAGGCCCTGTCTCAAAATAAAATAAAAATTTCATATTTCCAGATTCCTTTGAAAAACTGGAAGATGTAGCAACGTGGGGCCTCAGAAAGGACAATCTTCTCCAGGGACAGTACACTCCCATCATGTCCACACAGGCCACTACGCCCTGATCTAACGGTGGGCTCCTGTAATAGTCGGACAATCCAGAAAGAAATCAAGTAACAGACCCATCATCTGAGCCCAGATACCTTTTAATCAAAAGCAAGATTGATTTAGAACCTCAGATAAAATGATCCCAATGCCCACCATAGTTACCTTCAGAGCAGCTGTCCCGGCATACTGTCTGCTGATAGAGTCACCATTGTTAGCCCACATTATCTGGTAGATCCGATTGCATTTCGCAGGGAGTGGCTGTTCTGGGGGCATCACACCGAGTTTTTTGAGCTAAAATAAACACAATGGTGGGTAGATGATGAATGAGAAACTAGAGCAGGAAATGTATTCTACAGAGAAAGAAGACGAGCTGCCATATAGTTTAGGTTCCTCTATAAAAGAAGTGTTTTCAGACTTTATTTCCTTAACTATAGGTGTGTGTGTGCAGGGGGTGTTCATGTTATAAGAACACTGGGCAGTCAGAGGACAACTTTTGGGAGCTGGTACTCCCTTCCACCATGTGTGTCCCAGAGAGCAAACTCACATTTTCAGGCTTGGTGGCAAGTACTTTACCCACCGAGCACCTCACTGGTTCCCTCAGACTTTATTTTTTATTTTTTTAATATTTATTTATTTATTATGTATACAATGTTCTGTCTGTGTGTATGCCTGCAGGCCAGAAAGGGCACTAGACCCCATTACAGATGGCTGTGAGCCACCATGTGGTTGCTGGGAATTGAACTCAGGACCTCTGGAAGAGCAGGCAATGCTCTTAACCTCTGAGCCATCTCTCCAGCCCCAGACTCTATTTTTAAGACAGTCTTGCTATGTAGCCCAGGCTTGCCTAGAGTTCTGAATTCTCTGGACTCAGGCTCATGAGTGCTGGGATGACAGCTCATTTCTTAAAAACTAAACTCCTGGCAGATATGGTGGCACACACCTTTAATCTCAGTACTCAGAGGCAGAGGCAGGAGGATCTCTGTAGATTCCAGGACAGCCGGAGGTACATACTGAGACCCCGTTTCAAAAACAATTATTATTAAATGAAGTATTACTACCAATTACTATAACTGAATAAATATAACTAAATGTTTACACTGTTGTAATTTTTTTAATGTATAGGCTACTACTACTATTATATTTTGCCTGTTCCCATCCTCCACCAGCCCCACCCTACCATCCTGCCAGTGCTGGCCAAACACAAAATCACAGCCCAAAATACAAAAAAGTGGGTTTGAGCTCAGCGAAAAATGGAGAAAAAAAAACCCAAACAACTACATAATACCCCAAACAGATTTAAAACATTTGCAAGTTGAGTATTTAAGAAAATGCCACTACATCTACTTCTACTAAGTTATATTTTCCAGGGTTTTTTTTTGTTTTGTTTTGTTTTTTTTTTGGTTTTTCGAGACAGGGTTTCTCTGTGGTTTTGGAGCCTGTCCTGGAACTAGCTCTTGTAGACCAGGTTGGTCTCGAACTCACAGAGATCCGCCTGCCTCTGCCTCCCGAGTGCTGGGATTAAAGGCGTGCGCCACCACCGCCCAGCTTATTTTCCAGGTTTTTATGCAAGACAAATATTCGCATGCTAAAAAATGTTCCACAAAACATTTGAACTTCAAAACGATGTTGCACTACTTACTCATGCACGAAGCGCAAACTATTTTAAGGTGAACATTTGGAATCAAAGGGACTCCAGATTACCTGATGCTCCATGACCACTCGCGCAATGGCAGCTTGGACCACGTTGGTGCGATCTAGGCAGTCCATGCAATTGACTCGGAAAATTCCTTCTTGCTTACATATTACCCCAGCTTGATCGACCCTTTAAAAGAAGCATGGGATTAATTTACAACTCCAAAAGGTTTTCAAGAAACACAGCTCTTAAAAACATGCAACAGCAGCAGCACTAGCTGGCAACGGCGCAAGCAGAGCCGTATACTGCAGGCGTGCTCTGCAGACTCCACTGCTGAGGTGCAGAACACCCTGGCGGTGAGGTATTGCTACACCCATCTGAAAACTCAAAAGCAAGACAGGAGGAACCAAGAGAACAAGCGACTCCCCTCCCTCTAAAGATGGCAGAGCTGCCGTGACCACATTTGTAGGTGGTTATAAACCAGGAGGCTTTTAAAGCCCGTCTTGTTCCTCCCTTTCTAAGTCCAAGTGGAACTATCTAAAACACACTAAGCGGCTTCTCCACCTGCCATGGAGTCATGCAGTAAGTCTCTGCCCTCTAAGTTCTCAGGCCACCCGTGCATGTAGGCTTAACGTCTACTCAGCTCTTCTCTCCTGGCCTTTAAAACCTTGTTCCCCCTCCTTACACCTACCTCCTGGAGTCTGGGCATCTTTTCCTTCTTTCACTTTTGCCTAAAAACTGAATGCCTTTAAGCTTTCCTTCCCATACGAGAAATGGCCAAAGAGGAAGACAAAATGGAAGCCACAGAAAACGAGAGGGACAAGCTTAAGACCTTTAAATGCAGTGGCGACACTCCACGTCATTTCCCAACCATCTGAAGTGTTCCCCATTCACGGAGAGCACTTCCTAGTCTACTGGTGGCACTCAGAAAAGGAAGGAGACTGAACTGTCAGCATAACCATGTTTCAGTTGTCCTAGATGAACACACGACTTCACAGAGCAAGCTCAAAACAACTTTTTATGAAATACTGTGCTGGTCTGAACAAGAATGGACCCACAGGCTCATATATCTGAGTGTCTGGTTCCCAGGAAGTGGAACTATTTGGGAAGGCTGAGGAGGTGGCCTTATTGAAAGAGGTATGTCACTAGGTGGGCTTTAAGGTTTCAAAAGCCCAAGCCATCCCCAGTTAGCTGCCCTCTGCCTTGTGTCTGTGGCTCTGATGTAAGCTCTCAGCTACTATCCTATCATCATGTCATGCCTGCTCCTCTGCCTGCTGCCATACTCCCTGCCATGATGGTCATGGGCTCTAACCCTCTGGAAGCAAGAACCCCAAATTAAATTTTTTTAATAAGTTGCCTTGGTCACAGTGTCTCTCCACAGGTACAGGAAAACAAGTACAGATACATACCAACACCACTTCATGTCAAGAATAATGTCGTAAATGGCATTCGTCAGGATCTGAACATTCTCAAACTTCATTCCTCGGCTAAAACACATTTCCCAAAAAACAAACAAAACCAGTCTTTAGTATTATAACAGACTTATTTTTTAATTTACTTAGGCTAAAAGGGGATGAGGGTGTAGCTTAGTGGTAGAGCAATTGCCTAGCATGCATAGGTGCCAATCCCCAGGGGCATTAAAACAAACAAAAGCTGAGAATGGTGGCGCACACCTTTAGTCCCAGAATTCGAGAGGCAGAGACAGCTCTGTGAGTTTGAGGCTAGCCTGGACTATCCAGTGAGACTCTATCTCAAAAAACAAAAACCCAAAAACCCTTAAGATATTAGATTTTATATTTAAATCACATTTTTATTTACCTATTCTGTGTGTGTGCATGCTTGGGATGTGGGGCACACATGCAATGGTGTGCACAAGAGGAGGTCAGAGGACAACTTTCAGGAGTTGGTTCTCTTTACCATATAGATTTTAGGGATCAAATTCAGGTCAACAGGCTTGGCAGCAGGCATCTTTATCCTGAGGCATCTTGCCAGCCTCTTAGGATCTTTAAAGTGGCTCAAAAATCTTAAAAAGAACTGTCACCACATATACATGATTTCAGTACTACCGTATACTAGGGAATTCTACAGCAAACCTGCACTTGAAGGCATAAGTACAAACACAGATGAGTTGAAGCAGTCCGCACAGACGCCTCTTTCCCTACAACTCTTTCCAACCCAGGTAAACTCCCAGGCAGAAGGGGACTGCAGCGAAAGCCCCTGCTCTCAGAATACAGGTCAATTGAGGGTGTCAGTAACAGAACTCACTTCCTGCTGATCAATCAAGCACAACAGGAGTTTATCTAGAGGGACAGGAGCACTGCTCCTGGTGAAGACAGCCAACAGGATAACGACATTCTACCACCTCTGCTATGAATGATCAAAGCCAAAACCAGAACTTGAGTTCTCCATAGGATTCGGAACAGAAAGATTGTAAATACTTCAGCAACAGTTTCCTCAAAGGCCTCATCACAAACACGTAGCAGCAAGTGAACATTACACCTTTCCCTTCTGAGCAGAGAAGGACGTCCCTTTAGCAATAGCAGCCTCCCAGGAAGACGCCTTACCAGTGCTCGTGGAAGTCAAAGGAGACATAGGTGAGCTGTGAGTTGTTGAAGAGCAGCACCTGCTTCAGGTAAGCATCGCCAATAATCTTCTCCCGTCCAGCCTGGTCGACCAGGTTAATAATAACCTGTGAGAACGAAGGGCGAGAAAAAGCTAAGGCCAGCTACACCTCAGAATCGTAATGTGGAATTACAGTTAGCAAATATCTTCTAGTTGTGCTTAGAAATCAATCCACTCAAGCATCAATTTTCCCGTAAAATTATTTGCTATATAAATTTAGTTTTATAAGAACTATTGACATCAATGGTGATCGATCTATATATTTGCACTAACCAACAAAAACACATAGTAAAACATGTTTCTTAATATTTTTTAAAGTGTTTTTTTATCATGTGTATATGTGTGTGTTTACACTTCCAGGGGCTCAAAGCATCAGATCTCCCTAGAATTGGAGTTACAGGCAGCTGTGAGCTGCCTTATTTGGGTGCTGGGAACTGACTTGGATCCTTCTGGACCTCCATCTCTTCAGCCCAAACAGTAGGTATTTTAAATAGGCAGAATAACTTTTTTAAAAAAAATCTACAAACTAAACATTGGAAAACTACTGAAATATGTAAAAGAAAACCTGAACAGATGGAAATATCTACCATGTTGCTGAATCTCAAGGTACAATATTGCAAAGATGTCAAGTCTCCCTAGATTAATCTATATCTTCAACAATCCCAATCAAAATTCAACCAGAATCTTTCCATAGGCAAGACAAGTTAATTCTAAAGTTCATCTGAAAGAGTAAATATTTGGGGGAAAAATTTGGAAAGCAATAAACGCAGAGGAATTTTCCCCATTTGGAGCAATTCTATGTATACTACATAGCAGACAAGCCTGTAGAACAAAACACACAAACAACTCAAGAGAACAGGCTGGCGGCCAAAGACCTGAGTCCACGGAGCAGTGACGGGTATACTAAGCACACCACCGGGGACAAGCACACAAGACTATGCCAGGGGCACTGGGAAAACTGTCCATAAGGAAAAGAGAATTACAGTAGCACCCTACATCTTTTTAGTGAAACACAAAACAAATTCTAGATGCATCAATGACCTGCATGTTTTTCTTCAAGTTATATTTTAAAAAGAGTAATTTTTCACAGCTGTAGGTGGGAGCATGACCTTCTAAGCATAATATAAAATTTAGAAGACAAAGAAAAATAGAGATGTGATAACAGAAAAATTTAAATCTATGTACAAGTGACATTATAAGCAAGGGTCAAAAAAAAAAAACCCAAGAAACAAAAAACAAAAACCAAGGAACTCTCATGAGAAACTACCACACAAAATCAACAATTTATAGAGTACCATAAATAGAATAAGAAAAAATCTGGGTAAATTCAGTAAACAAAACAGTAAGCTTGATACTATAGTCCTGTTAACAGCCAAATGCACATGTTAAGATATAAAAGTTTTTACCTACATACAAGTAAATTTAAATACTAAACACAGAAAGCATTGGTGAACACAGGAAAATAGAAACACTGTTTCTGGGAGTATAAGTTGTACGACCTCTTAAAAACGTTTTTAATTTACTATTGTTTATGTTGGATGAGTGGATGGGTACATACATCGTAGTGCACAAGGCAGGGATCAGAAGGCAACTCTGTGGACTTTCACTGGCTCTGGTGTGGTATCTCTGAAAGCAACTGAATGGTAAATATCAACTTCAAATGTATATACTGTTTAATTCAACAAGTTTGCTTTCACAAATGTATTGTGTAGAAACAAGTACCCTAAATAAGCATGAAAGATGTTTTCTTATATTTACTATTACTATTTAATATTAGGGGGCATGCACATGTCGAGGTGCTGGGTGGGGGGAGTTAAGAAAGCAGCTTTGTGGACTGTTCTCTCCTTCCACTGTACATGGGCTCTAGACAGCCTTCTGGGACATCTTGCCAGTTCTCCATTCTCGTTCAGCTGATTTTGTTTTTCTTCCCTTTTCTTTCCCTTTTTTCTTTTCTTTTGAGAAAGGGTCTCACTATGTAGTACTGGCTGTCCTGCAACGTGCTATGTAGACCAAGTTGACCTCATACTCAGAGAGATCCACCTGCCTCTGCCTCTGGAGTGATGGATTAAACAAGTGTGTCACCACACCCAACTTACTATTTTTTTTCAAACTGAATTTTTAAGTAGTCCAGACCTTGAACTTGCTGAGTAGCCTAGGCTGAACTAAACCTTGGAATCCCCTCTACAACCTCCCAGGTTCTGGGATTACAGACATGCACCACCATTCCCAGCTTGATGATTTCTTGCAATAGCAAAAAGTACTAGTATTTCCTGAAGGTCCGTCAATGGGGAAAAGGCTGGCAGCCAGAGATCTTAAATAAAATAAAACCACTGCAGAACAGAATACACACAGAGTTCTTTGTGACCGTGCTTCCATTGTGAATGTGCTGGTGTCAGGTAATTCTTGCTACAAAAAATAAACCACCGACTCAAATCTCAGAAGAGTCCGGAAGCAGTAGAGCTGAATTCAGGGATCCCAGAAGCCCCTGGGCACTGGCTCTTTCCACCTTCACTATTGTGCCACTCTCTCCATTGTTTCTTCCCTAGCAGCACACTGGATAAACATCCTGCCGGTTCATTCACAGTCCTGATACAGCTGTAAGAGTCCTCCATCAAATCCAGACACGACAACTGCTGGGCACTGCAGGTCCTGGGATACCTTTTATTAGAAGAGCAGGAAGCTCTGCCCATACCATACATTGCTGTCAAACAGTCCCAGCCCAAACCAGTCACAGGCAAGAGCAATGCTGCCACCACGGCTGAGTCACACTGACCCTGGGCCCTTCACCCCACAGAGCAATTACCCAGAGGGACACAGATAAATAAACACTGCCAGGCTACTGCTGGAAACCAGGAAGTGTCTGCTCAGTACACACACCTAGAAATCGATGTCAGAGTCAACAGGAAGCAGAGAACGAGTGTGGGAAGACATTGTTCCCTCGGCTTGCACACCTCAGTATTGCTCCTTTTCTCAATTTTGTGTTACTTTGAAATGTGGTTTATTCTTTTTAATGCTACTTACAATTAGGACTATGACTCACGCATGAATCAACTAACACTATCAAGGGACTCAAATGCAGAGTGAGACCAATCATTCCTGACCACATCTGATCCCACATGCCTCCCTGAATGCGCCGTGTTCTGAGGCCACAGCGAGTGTTCTTGCATAAGCACCCTCGACGGAACACATTTGTAGACTTGTTTTCCTATTGAAGTGCTAATTGCCTCCATCCTTTCCCAAATTTGATGTTTCTCATCTTTATTCCTTCAGTCACTGCAGTGTGTGAGTCATGGTTTTAATTTGCATTTCCCGGATGACTAGTGAGCTGACGCACCTCTCATGTGCTTTTATGACTTTGTAAACTATCCTTTTACATAGATTCTGTTCAATTCTTTTGTCCAGCTTTCTTTTGGAATGTACGTCATTAATGGGTCTAGAAGACACTTAAACACACTGTAAGATATAAGACCAAATCCTAACCATTAAAGATTTACTTTATGTGTGTTTTGCCTACATGAATCCATGTGTCACACGGATGTTACAGAGACTACAGACACTTGGCACTGTGCCTGGCTGCACGTGAGCTCTGGGGATCACGCCCAGCTCCATGTCATACCTGTGCATCGTGTACTTTACCCAGGGAGCCATCTCCCCAGTCGTTACTTTTATTTTTTTAACAATTATTTCTGGTTTTGTTTTGTTTATTGAGACAAGGTTTCGCTATTTAGTACTGGAACTCACTATTATAGACCGGGCTGGCCTCAAACTCACTGAGATCCTCTTGCCTTTGGCTCCTGAGTGCTGGCATTGAAAGTGTGTGCTACCACATGTCTTCCTTTCTTTCTCTTTCTTCCTACATTATGTGTGCTTGTGTATGTTTGTGTGGGGCTTGTGCATGTGAGCACAACTGCACAGGGAGCTCAGAGATGTCAGCTCTCTCTTGGAGGGGGAATCACAGGTTGTGAGCCATCTGATGTGGGTGCTGGGACCCACACCCAGGTCCTCTGCAGAGCAGTACACTCTCTTCATCACTGAGGCATCTCTCCAACCCCAAAATAACTGTTTCCTCGATGGGCATTGCCCTTTATTAAATGACAAATAAAATGTGATAGACAATCATACATCGAAACACAGAAAGATAAGGTAACGGCTTTTGTAAATCCTGCTTATGACTTAAAGTCAAAGACATTATGCTGTCCCCCGAAATCTTCAGTGCTTAACCTTTCACATCCAGACCCAGACCTTTCTCAACACTGTTCTTATGTATGTTAAATGGGCAGTGGGTATCAAAAAGAAAAGTACAGTTATATATATCCGCATATTTTATTTTAATTAATAATAACATTCAAAATGCCTATGCCAACTTATGTTGCTGCTAACAATATTTGAATTTTCATTATAAAAGCAAACACTTGCCTTTAACTATTATAAAACCTTCTAAATTTTTATGTGATCATTAAATAATAATTGTTTGTTCCTTTCTATTTTTTCTTCCTACTCCCTATGAGACTATGGTTGAAACTACATGAAATCTAAACACTAACTTGGGAAGAGCTGAAGTCATTCATGAACCCGGGAACTCCGGATTTTCTCTCCTTTCATGCGGTATTCTGCTTTCCTGAGTTTGTTTGTTTGTTTGTTGTTGGTTTGCTTTTTTCTTTGAGACAAGATCTCACTATATTGCCTGGCTAGCTGGCCTGGAACTCTGTATGTAGACCAGGCTGGCCTTTTAAAATGGTTCCCATGTCATTACACAGTCAGATTGGTCATCCCTAATAGACAAGAGCATTACTGACTTTCATATCTTAATCATGTATCAAAATTATTGAACTTGTTTTCCAGGTAGTGCTTTTCAAGCCATTCTGCTTGACTGGATTGCATGTCCACGTGTGAGCGTGTGGACAGAGAAGAGAAATGCAGGAAGACATAAGTCAACCATCCCTCCAGCAGGGCACGGCACTGAGATGCCTAGCTTAGTCTGCAACGGCCGACAGCATCTAATCTGCCTCCTCCAAACAACCCAAAGCAGCAGGCGCCACCGTCATTCCTAGGAACAGTAAGAGTATCCTTAGCTTAGCGTGCTTAACCTTCGCGCTAAATGTGACTGTTTAGTTACGAACAGTACATTGGGTTTTAATTCTACATATAAGGAAATTTTTCTTACTACAAATCAAAGCCCACCTGTTTTTTGTAAATTTTCAGCTGTTCTTCAAAATGGGCACAGAAACAGTCAACCGTTTCCTTCTCACCTGCAAAGAAGCAACACGAGATGCAGTTCTCCTCCGAGAGCTGTGACAGACGAGGGCCCACTCCATCTTTACACTGACTTTTTCATCAGTTACTGGCAGTTTAAATGTCAGACTGCCTAACCATCATTTCCAGTTAGACTGAGCTAAACTGCATCAGTAAGTGCCATCTGTGAAATTATAAACACGCACGTGGCAGGCACACGTATGTGCACTCACGCACACCCTACCTTTCAGTAAAGGTTTCACGTGACATAAAAGATAAAATAAAAGATGACATTTGATACTAAAGTTAAAATATTCTAAGGAATTAAAATTTAAATGTTTCAAAATAATTTTTTAACGTTTTCGGAAGAGCCACTTGACAAGGTACCTCTCTCACTGACTTCCTGCATACTGCCCTTTGGCGAGCACAGGCCCCACTTCTGCAGACACTGGCTACAATCATCCTTCCGAAGCTAACTGTGCGGGAGGATAAGTGGCAAGGCAACAGCAGGTCAGAATGGGAAGTGAGGAGCTTTCCTGCAGAGCCAGAGAAACTGCAACAGTCAGTAAGGACTCAGTCCAGTGTCTACCGCCTCACCTCTGTCACCTGGGAGGACACAACGTCACAGTGAGAGGCGTGGCTTTTGTCGCTGTTGGTTTTAGCACAGGGTATTGAACAGGGCCTCCAGCAGGCTGGTCAGGAAACCATACCTCAGCTGTGTACCCCAGCCCTGGGAATTATTGTTTTGATATGAAACAAATTCAAACCTAAAAAAATCTGGCACCCAATTTTTATTTTAAAAATTCTCATAGAAGGAAAAACCCTGTCTCAAAAAAAATCAAAAAAAAAATTCTCATAGAAACCTTTATTTGCAAACCAAATAATTGGTATGCTTACTTTTGTCCAGTCGAGGTCTTGGATTATAGCGATACCCAACCTGGCTCCAAAAGACCGGCACAGAGCCTCGAGTTTGAATGAATGACAGAGTATGGTTATGAACATGAATTAACTGCTCAGTCTCCACATAATTTGCAACATTTCCATTTTTATCCACTCCTCTTCGTTTATAGCGCATTCCTGAAGGAAAATTAAACAGAAAGCAGCAACAGTTATAAAAATGTGTTTAGCTTGGTTTGGTGCCAAGCTGCAGCGCATGCTTGATAGTTCAATGCTCTGGAGGCTGAGGCAAGAGGACTGCAAGCTCGAGGCCAGCTTAAACTATACAGAAAAACTCTCAGAACCAAACCAAACCAACCCCTGCACTTAGTCTGACTAGATTAGGCTTCCTAACTGACCGTCTACAGGAAAGCCTAGACACAGCTGGCAGGTAAACAACAACATACACAAGACCACAACTGTGCCCATCATTGTTGAGCTGAACCCTTTGGGTGAAAGGCAATGGTTTTCCCAAAGGGGTTAGCCCTGGAAGGCTTTATCACTGTGGCACAGGCTTTCAGCTGGAACCCTGTACTCAGACACACCAAGTGACTTTCTTATCTTCTGCATGCAGCCACCATTCTGTCTGCTTTACTCACTCTTCCCGCCCCTCGACTGCAGACACCAGGCTCTAATTGCATCACGGCATTTGGAGTTTGGAGCTCACTGTGCTTGCAAGACCAAGATTGTTATTGGCACTCAACACAGCTCGTGTGCGTGTGATCTGTGTGTCTTACAGCAGCCCCCCCACTCACCGGCTCTGTGCCGACTCCTGCGAGATATGAGCGCCACCAGAAACCGTGGGTGGACGTCATCCACACAGGTGGGCTCCTGAAGGGGGGTCTCTGGGCTGCTCTTCTCGTCATCAGATGACTCGCTGTAATTAACCACAAGTTCTTCAATCTGCACAAAACCCTGGATAATGGGGATGATCCAAAAGTCCACATCCGGAGTCTAGAATGGAAATAAATGGCATGTTGTTCATATTCCACACAACACCGCTACATGCTCAAACCCAAGTGACAGTCAACACATACTGCCCTCAGCTTGCTACAAGCATAAGCCCTTTCTCAGCCCCATTTTCTACTTACTGGACACTAGGGTGAGAGCCAAAGGGCCTTCCCTTCTCTTTACAACAGTTTTCCTAAGAGCTGATTAACAGGGAACACAGCACAGGTGCCAGACTTCCGTACAAGTTCAAGCTCCACCACCCACAAACTCACTGACAGACTCTCGCTCACCTCACTAGGCCTCAGTATCTTCCTCTGTGAAATGGGACTACTACTGCCTCCTAGGGCTGTTGTGAATAATGAACAGTGCATGTAAATAAGGCACAGGGTCTTCCTAGAGCAGTCAACAAATGCAGCTCTTAGTCGAGGAAAGCAAAGCATTTAAGTTGATGTCCAATCCTCACTTGCATCCTATACCAAAATGGAACCAATCCTGACCATTTCATTACAAAGCACACAGTTGGCTTTAAAAAAATTAAAAAAACTACTTGTTTATTTTCATGTGTATATGCCTGTTTGTCTGTATGTGCATGGGGTTTATATAGCACCTGCAAAGGCCCAAAGAGGGTGTCAGATCCCCTGTAACTCCAGTTACAGGGGATGATGAGCCATCTAGCAGGTGCTGGTAACCATAGCTAGACCCTCTTCAAGAGCACGCAGTGCTTTTAACCACTGAGCCATCTCTCCAGACCCCTGCATCTTTTGTTTGTGAGGGGGCTTCTCTCTGCAGCTCAGTCAGGCTTGGAACCTTAGGAGATTCCCTTGCCTCGGACTCCCAAGCACTGGGATGGCAGGCATGTGCTACCACGCTCAGTTTTCTCGTTGTCATTTGTGGCGCTGGGATCAAACCCAGAGCCTCATGCACAGGTGAGATGAAGCTCCACAGCCGGCTCTCCCTCAGCCCCAGCTCTACTTCACATCCTGCTGCGGAGAAGCACGAGTGCCACCAGCTTAAAATTCCAACAGGAAATGAACGATAAAAAGCATTTCCATAAATGTCTCACTTGAAATGTTCTCTAACAGAACCAGGAGGGCTCTGTTCAAAGTCAGAGCTTCCTTCTCCTGTGTCTTTCAAACTAAAGGCACTCCGATTTTAAACCGCAGACACGATCAGAAGTTCAGTGCCAGTCTCACTACATGTTAGGTCTGAAGCCAGTCTGGGCTACACGAGATCCGTCTCAGGAACACAAGAGTAAGACCCAGGAGACCAGTCAGTAAAGAGCCGCTGGTTAAGGTAAGCCAGGCATGGGGTATATCCTTGGAATCCTAGCACTGGGGAGGTGGAGAAAGTGGCTCCCTGGGGCTCACTGGTCAGCAAGCCTGGGCCTACTTGCTGCACTCCAGACCAGTGAGAGACCTTGTTTCTAAATAAACCAGGTGCCTGAGAAATGACATCTGAGGTTGTATTCTGACCTCCACTCAAGTATACTCAAGAACACACACACACACACAATGTCAAAATAATAATGAAATAAAATGAATATTCAAAAAATTGTTTGTTTTGAGATAGGGTTTCCCTGTGTAGCCCAAATTGAACTGGACTCAGTCCTCCTGTCTTAGCTTCCAGAGTGCTGGGATTCCAGACATGCCCCGCCATACCCACTTTGCAGCATCAGTTTCAAACCTCCCTTTCCTTCTGCCACTACGCTCTTCGGGGGCTGTGTCACAGCTTCATTCAGCTTTGTGGTCTCTATTGGCTCTTCAGAGGGTCAGGGGAAGCAATGAGGTGAAAGACTGGCCTGCATTCATCATTTTCACCACCATCCTCACTACTTGTACTTTTGCTCTAGCAATAAATCCAAGATCCTTGACGGGAACATGGGAACATAGAAACATATGTTGCCAACTGTCACCTTTATCCTAGACACAAGCTTTAAACAATAATGTGCAAATGTCTGGCAAAAGCTCTACAAACACTGGAATTCCCCACTGCCCACATAGAGACAAACACTCATTACCAACACCGTATCAGAGCGCTAAGAACAACCCATGCCTCAACCTCAGTAGAGACAAGCTAGGCATCTGTCTAGAGATGCCACTGCATAAAATGTCAGTAACTGTTAGGAATCAACAGTGAGGAGGAAACGGGAGGAAAGAAAACAACTGAAAGGCTAAGAAGAAACAACAGAGGACCATGCTCCATTGCTTTTGTCTAGAGCTCTGAGCACGAGACCTTCAGGAGTTCCTGATGGCAGGAGAGTGGTTTCTGATGGGTTTGGCTGGGGAGTGGCTATCTCTATATAATCTGCCCCTGAACACAATAAAGGGGGCATTCTTGGGGAATTCAAGGATGACTCGTGTGGCTGTCTCTCTGTCTGTGTGTGTGCCTGTGTATTTTAACCTCCAGCCCCTTGCCCGAAGCTCGCAAACTGGGTGCCAGCGCACAGAGTGCAGACATGGGGGTGCGGTGCGCAGCACTGAACTCTCTGAAATCATCATCAGAATCAACCCTGATTCCCTTTAGTCTGCCCATCTCATACATCCTTCTCACAGTGACCAAAAGTAACTATACTCCAGTATTTCTGCACAAAGGAAACAAAGAAAGGAGCCATTGAATCAGAAAGAGAACAGGCAAGGTGGCCCAGCAGGTGAAACACTGCCAAGCAAGTACAAGGTCCTGAGTTCAATTCCAGGGTCCCACAGTGAAGAGAGAGGCCCAGCTCCAGATAGCTGCTCTCTGACCTCCACACATGTCATGGCAAGTGCGTGCCGCACACACGCATGCACACACCAATAAAATATGTAAACAAATATAAACAAACCAGAGAGAGCTCCATGCAACCATCTCACCATATCCTGTGGTTTCCCCAAATACCTCTCACGATAAAACCCTGGGAGTCCTGGTCGGGCCTTAAAGATCCATCGACACCACGACCAGAAGATAAACCAGAGTGGTATCATAACGGAAAAGCAAGACTCTGCATTCCCAATGGATGTAAACACAAACAAACAAACAAACAAACACGCATCTTTTCAGGAACTCTGAAGATATTTTGGGGTTCCTGGGCTTATTACCCCCCACCCTCTTTTTCTGGAGCCCTCTTTTTCTGGCTGTATAGCCTAGTATGGAATTGGGACAAGCCTCTCACGTCAGCCTCCCAAGTGCTGGGATTACAGGTGTGTGACACCACACTTAGGTAAATAACTGCTGTCAGCCAGGCTGTCTGCAGAGGCGGTGCCGCTGGAACATGCCTGAAAGCAGTGTCCTCACTTTTCTCTTGATAAATGCTCCTCTTCAGTGGGTGGAAACACCCTAATAAGATTTCAAAATCCATCTTGATATAGGGACATTTGCTTAACAACAGCAACTAACAGGGGATTCTAGAAGCATCTACTCACACCAATCTCAGTGAGATCTTGGATCATGTACTTATTCCAAAAGAATCGGTCATCAACCTAGAAGAAGCGGAAGGGAAGAATCAGCTCAGCACACATGACTTCAGTTTCCTACAAGAGGCAAATAGGCAGAGATCCAGGAGCCAACACTGCCTGCGCTGTACCTTCTTCCAGAGGGGACGGCCATCGCTCTCCCTGGTGCTCTGCCTCTGCACGGAGTTGGTCAGGTCATAGGTCAAGCTATAATAGAAAGACTCTGAGTCCATGAACATCTTCAGCAACTCCTCAAGTAACCGCCTCTCCAACTTCTCCTTCTCTTTACTTTCCTTAACCTGTAAGAAGTCAGTCTGTAAGTACCGGAGTCAGATGGAAAGATTACAGATAACGCAAGCCTTCAAGTAAGGACAGCCCCCAAGCTCGACGCTCTTCTGATTAAAAACAGAAAGCTTCCAGATTCATCTAGTTACCCTCAACTTATAACTAATCAAAAATGGATTTAAAGCCCATGCCAGTCAAACTCTTACTTTTTTTTTGTTAGGAGCAGACACGTTGGATTTGATGTGCGTCAATGTCTTCAGTAGAAACTTGGAGTCATCAGGAGATGGTATAATCTTCTCCGGCTTGTTAATTCCAAAATGATGCTTCTTACAGAGCTAAGGAAGTTTTCAAAAGGATGAATCATTATTAATTATCATCGACTCTAGCTGTCCAGAGTGAGCGCTACTGCTCACACGTGGGTTAAAAGTGACTCCGAGAGCTAATGAGACGACTAGGCAGGTAGACACAGCTACGGCTCCAGTAATTAGGAGCCACACCACAAATAAAACAGGAATACAGGTAAGGATGGACTTAGGACTAAAGGCAACAAACCCAGGTTCAGCACAGTTTATGCTTATCCAACATGTCCAAAGGATACAATGTTCTGGTTGAGGTTATTAGTACTTTGAAAACTGGCATCTAAGAACAAAACATTACAAAATACACAAATCTGCTAGGCCTCAAGGTCATTACAAACATCTGCGTTAAATATTCATTTATGCTAATTACCTGAGTGTTTTGGTTTAAAAAAAGAAAGTCCTATGTCAGCTCTACAGGGAATGTTAAAAGCTGGACCTTTCAAAATTCTCTCTTTTTATCTTTACACACAGTAAGGAAATCAGCAAATAACATGATTTGGGTCCAGAGATTAGTTAAATTTAAAGAGCAGTAATTAGGGGTCATAAAAAAATTTCAATCCAACTGGCAAAGGTAAGAGGAGGGAACACGAATATAGATGTGTTGAGACAAGAACAGGGGACAGACAGTTTCAACAAAGGAAGGCTGGTGGGAGCCAATTAAATGTTTTATTCTATAAGCGGCCTTGGTCATGGTGACCCACAGGTCAATAGAACAGTAGCTAAGACAACTGTCTTTGTTTTTATTTTCTTCATCTGCTTTACCTCAGTTTGGAAAAGCATTCATTTGGGCCTACTATCCCTTAGCTTCTTATCAGAAAGTCCAATAACTCTGAGAACTGAGTATATATTTTTAAATTTTATTAAAAATTCATTTAATAAGGGTTGGAGAGATGGTTCAGCAGTTAGAGAACTTCCAAAGGACACAGGTTCCATTCCCAGAACCCACATGACTGTTGGGAACTCCAGTCTCAGGGGGCCAACACCCTCTTCTGGTCTCCAAGGGCATGCATATGGAACGTAGACATACATGCAGGCAAAACAACCACATACATAAAAAATTTTAATTAAAATAGTGTGCATTTATAAACTATGCCCTGAGAATACATGGCATTCATCATTTACTATTTAGCATAAATACTTATTTATGAGTATTTAGCATAAGTACTCATTTTTCTTTCGGAATTATTGATGTCTTGTATCATGGGATACGGTTTTAGATTCAGTTGGGGCATAGATAATACATGAAAGAAACTTTCTGATGTAGTTTGAATTATAAATGCCCTCCATAAGATCATGTAGTTGGTGGCACTGTTTGGGAGGTTATGAAACTTTTGGGAGGTGAAGGCTAATGGATGAAATGCATCGCTGGGGGCAGGCTTTGAGGTTTTGGAGCCTTGCCCCATTCCTGCTCTCTTTCCTTCTTCTTCTTCCCTCCCCACTCTTCTGGGTGAGGGAGGATGAAAACACAAGCAGTTGGCTTCCTTGATCCAACTGAAATCCTTACCTGCTGTTGCCACACCCTCCCCGACATGATGGACTATGTCCTCTGGAGCCAACAGAAGACCTTTATAAATTTGCTTTTGGTTATGGTATTTTATCCCAGCAATAGAAAGACAACTACTATACCGTGTGTATGTGGGTTTGTGTGTGGGTGGGTGTGTACGTACACGCATGTGCATTCATTCTGGGGGTGGGGTGACAGACTAACTCACTATGTAGCCCCTGGATGGCCTGGAACTTGCTAGATAGATTAAGCTGGACTTGAACTCACAGAAATCCACCTGCCTCTGCTCTCAAGTGCTGGGATTAAAGGTGTGCGCCACCACTCCTGGCTAACTAATGCACTCTTTTTTCTAAGATTCCTTTGGAATCACATGCAAATGTGTACACAAAAGTAAACAGAAACTGAACTGTAAAACAAATATGTCTTCATAGAATTCAGATAAGAATTACAGATATATGTAACAAAGCATAAACTCAATGAACCCCCTTAACCAAAAGGCATTTCAATGAATATGCTATAAAATTACTGTTAGAAAAGACAAGTATAGACCACTATCTTTCAAAAGGGTTAAAAATCAGTGCTATCAGAAAACAATGATAAGAGAAAATTATTTCTTAGGAACCTTTCCAATCATAAAATGTTTGGTTTGGACACAGCCCCAGGCAATCCATAGCACGGACAGTAGCATGCTGGCAGTAGGATCATCGCCCCTTTTCCAGAGGTCCAGGACTCCTCTAAAGGGGATGATGCGCCCTTATTACAATTTTGATTAAAAAGAAAAACCACCCACTAATAAACTCCCTCATTTTTTATTCTTCTTGCAATTTATATTTCACAACCAAGATTAAAAGCTGATGTTGCCGAAGGAAAACAAACGGTTTTACTTTCAAATTTGTTATCTATATCCATCCTGAGATAAAACTTTAAACAGCTTTCTGATAGGAAACTAAGCACGGAAAAAGATGCTCTTCTCGATTACAGCAATGGGATACAGCACACAAGACATGCAGGCATGGAACCTAAGCCTTTGATGCTTTAAGGGTGTGTTCTCAAGATGCATAATGCATTTCTTCTTGTTTGTTTGGGCCCTGAAGTTCCACCCATAGCCATACATATATGCATATGCATATACACATACACACACACACACACACACACACACACACACATAAATAAAACGATACTCTACATTAGAAAATAGTGTGGCAATTCCTACAAGCTGACCCAGGAACCCCATACTCAGGGAAATGAAAACCTATGCATACCAAACCTTGCATGGTACAAAGATTTACAACAGCGTTATTTCTAGTAGTCTATGAATGGAAAGAGCGCAAATGCTCATCAGCTGATGGAGAGTTAAACACAAACGCACACTCATCCATTGCAATATTGCCTGACGGTAATAAGGCATAAGGTATTGATGAGTGCGTGCTACAAGTGAAGCGGCAGGCAAAGAAGCCACAGCTGCCTCAGCGAAACACAACTGAGGCAGAAACTATCAATTCTAATATGAGAATCTGCAAGAAAACTGCTTCTGCCCCAGTTACAGTGGACAAACTGGGCTCAGCAAATCTGAGGAAGCTGACCCACTTCACAGCTGGAGGCCGCTGCTGCAAAGGATGACAGCCGTAGGCCATGCAGAGCAGTAAATAGAAAGGATGGGCAGGAGACACGAGCCAGCTTCACCTGACAGGCACTTGTTTATATGGATGCCCACAGAAGACAGTAGGAGTGGGGGTAGCATGTACAAGACAGGAAGCTTCTGAAAATCCCTACGGAGAATGCAGCCAGGTGCAAGAACACACTGACACTCCAGCTGAATCACCATTATCCAGGATTATTTCTGTTTGAAGATGTATTTTATTCCCGTGTGTGTGTGTGTGTGTGTGTGTGTGTGTGTGTGCTGGTGTCACAGAACCCATTGGATTCTCTGGAGTTGGCGTCAGAGGCACTTGTGAGCCATCTGACAGGGATGCTGGGCACTGAACTCAGGTCCTCTAGAAGAGCAGCAGAAGCCATCTCTCCGGTTCCTAGCCATTAATATTTCTAAGTGATAGTATTTTTCCTTCTCCTTTATAATCAAACAAAAAAAAAATTAAGCTTCTAAAAGCTTCTTTTGCTCATTTCACTTAAAAATTTGAGGCAGCATCTGCGGAGCCCAGCCTCGTCTCAAGCTCACATGAGCTGAGGACAATCTTGAATTTCTAGTCCTGCCTCCACAGCACATACCACCATTCCTGGTTTTAATAGTTCCTTTTACTGCAGTTTATATGAATAGAAAGGAGGAGATGACAGATTTAAATGGCTATGCTAGAAGAAATTTTATGATTATCAGGATAGCTCTCCTTGCTTCACAATTGGGAAGGTCCAATGTTGTGGTATGGGTTTAAAGTAACGGGAGAAAAGCATAAGAATAATAATTTCTAAAATATTCACCCAAGGTACGGAAATACTTTCTCTGTGCTTACTGCAGCGGTTTAAATGAAAACATTCCCAATAAGCTCTCCCAGTTGAATACTTGATCCCCAGTTGGTGGCGCTGTTTGGGGAAGGTTTGGGAGATTTGACCTTGCTGGAGACAGACTTTGATGTTTCAATCCATGACATTAATAGTTCACCCTCTCATGATACAGTTTAAGATGTGAGCTCTTAGCTTCTGTTCAGGCCAACAAAGTTTGTGCCTATTGCCATGAAAGACTCTTATTCCTCTGGAACCAAATAAACTCTTTCTTCTATAAGTTGCCTTGGTCTTGGTGTTTTAAGACAGCAACAGAGAAGTCTTACCCTTCACCCTAACTAGCACAAGTCATAACATATACTCCATTGCTAACTTGAACCATAATCTTTGGTGACCCTAATAAGCACTATAGTTCAAGCAGCCCGATCATTCGAAAACTATCCAGTTATGTGGGGAGATGACTCAGTGAGTAAAGTACCTGCCACATAAGTCTGAGGACCTGGACTTGGGTACCTAGCACCCAAGTAAGAAGCCAGGCATGGAGGTCTATGCCTGCAACCCCACCACTGGTTGGTAGAAAAGGCAGATGTATTCGCCAGAAAACAGTCTAGCCAACCTGTGAGCACCAGGTTCAATGAAAGACTATCTCAGGAAAACAAGTGCTAAACTGATCAGGGTGGTGCATGCCTTTAATCCCAGCACTCAGGAGGCAGAGGCAGGAGGGTCTCTGTGATTTCAAGGCCAGCCTGGTCTATACAGGGAATTCCAGGACAGCCAGGGCTACATACTGAGACCCTGTCTCAAACCCTCTACACCCTACCAAAAAGAAAAAAAAACTAAACCAAAAGAAAGTGCTAAAGGAACATACATGATGCTGACCTGTCTTCCACATGTGCTAAAGGAATATACATGATGCTGACCTGTCTTCCACATGTGCACACACAGCACCTCCATGAGCACACAGATGCACACACTCACACACACACAGGCAGAAGCCAATCATGACATGTGACGGAAGCTTCACTTTCATGTTATTTGAAGATATCTTTCCCTCAACACCACCTCAACCAAAGCAGCTCTGCTGCTGTCTTACGTGTTGCAGTGCACGGGTTCTGACGGAGCCTGCTGCTAACACAAGGTTCAAAGACTATATAAATTATTTTAACAACATCCAGAGTTGACTGAACCAGATCCTCAAATCTGCCATCACATCTATCGTCTCCGCGACAGTCCTTTGATGCCAGCTTACCTCAAGTTCAAGCTCCTGCGGCTCCATTTCAGAAAGTGACAATACAGCAATTTTGGTGACTTTACAGACCTCATGGTCTCCTGGGAGTTTGCCCACCAATGCTTTCTGCCGAATTAAAATAAGCCACCATGGAAGATCTGAAAGAAAAAAAAAATCTAATGAATGGATGGAACTCAGAGTACTGTTGGCCTGGCAGTAAACGACCTAACGGAAACAAAACGTAAAACACACAATGAAGACACAAAGTCCCTTCAACAGAAGATGTCCGGTCTCACTCAGAGAAATGTGCGTCACACAGCCCACTCTTGTGGCGAGGCCACGGGGAAGCAAGAATCTTACAAGAACTCTTTTGTACAAGCAGTGCTGGTAGGATACCAACTGACACAGCCTAGCTGAAAAAGTAATGTATAATGCCTGAGAAACATCGAAGTATTCCATGATAAGACATGCTTCCTGCATGTATTACATGAAAAGCATGTTACTAACGTATGTAATGTAGCTGTGCAGTCACGTGCCTCACTATGTATGTAATGTAGCTGTGCAGTCATGTGCCTCACTATGTATGTAATGTAGCTGTGCAGTCACGTGCCTCACTATGTAATGTAGCTGTGCAGTCACGTGCCTCACTATGTATGTAATGTAGCTGTGCAGTCACGTGCCTCACTATGTATGTAATGTAGCTGTGCAGTCACGTGCCTCACTATGTAATGTAGCTGTGCAGTCATGTGCCTCACTATGTATGTAATGTAGCTGTGCAGTCACGTGCCTCACTATGTAATGTAGCTGTGCAGTCATGTGCCTCACTATGAGATGCATCCAATGACATGGTTCCATAAAATTATAATTGAACTGGGAAACTCCAACTGCCTAGCGACATGATGGAATGGCTCAATGTGTCATTCATTTTGATTCGATCTACGTCATGTTTGCAGTGATGAGGAATTCTGGCATAAGCAAACTTACTGTGCTGTCAGTGGTATAAAGTACAGTATACAATTATAGACAGAACACAGGACTTACCCGAATATATACAATGTGCTATATTTGCCATTGGTTTATCATGGAGGATTTGCTCTAGGGGATGGTGCTGAGGACCGAGTCCAGGCTCTGCACATTAGGCACATACTGACTGAGCTGCATCACCAGCCGACCATCATTTTAATTTTATTCTCACACTTGCTTCTCTTTCAGAGAACCTAGGTTCAGTTCCCAGCACTCACAGGGCAGCTTGTAAGTATCTGTAACTCTAGTTCCAGAGGATCTGATACCCCTTCTGACCTCCACAGGCACCAGGCGTGTATCTAGTGCATACATATATGGGCAAGCAAAACACCTACACACATCAAATAACCTGAAAACAACAACAAAAACAAACCAAAATTGTTTTTAGTTTTCTATAAAACATCTCATCAAGATAACACTTGCAGAGGCCTCTTATGTCATACTTATGTCATATTTATCACAGTTCTGGACCAAATCTGGAGGCTATGCTATATCAAGAGGTTCGTGTCCTAATGATGTCCTAAAGAGATCCTGCAATGATGGGTTGCTTCACAACCTGCTTACAGAACATATCCCAGTCATTAAGAAACACATATTGCAGCCAGGCGGTGGTGGTGCACGCCTTTAATGTCAGCACTTGGGAGGCAGAGGCAGATAGATCTCTGTGAGTTTAAAGCCAGCCTGGTCTACAGAGCAGATTCCAGGACAGGTGCCAAAGCTACAGAGAAACCCGTCTTGAAAAACCAAAAAAGAAAAAAATAAACCCATATTGCATTATGATAATCTAAGATACATTTTACTAAATTAAACACAAAAAAGCCTGACAATTCCTCCTCAGCAGTGAGTTTCCTTTCCACTTCAGTCACTTGTGGTCAGCTCTAGTCTAAAAGCATCAAACAGAAAATTTCAGAAATAAACAATTAAAATTTTTCAACTCTAGGTCATCAAGGGGGGCATGGTGGTGATCTGTAATTCCAGCTGCTCAGAAGGCTGAGGCAGGAGGATTGATATAAGAGTCTGAGCAAAAGACTCTTATATCAAAATAAAAAGTAGGGACAGGAGTACTGGAGAGAGGGCTCAGCTGTTAAAAACCCGGCTCCCAACACCTGCATGGCAGCTGATGACTGTCCACAACTCCAGTTTCAAGTGACCCAAACCCTCTGCTGTGTTCATATAGTGAACAGACACACATGCATGCAAGACACACATATAAAATAAAAATAATATAAATCTTGATTTTTTTTTTTAAATTTAAGTAAGGACCAGTGAGGTGGCTCAGTAGGTAAAAGCACTTGCCACAAAAGCTGGCCAGCCTGTTTGATTTCCAGATTCCACGATGGAAGAAGAAACTGATCCTTGATTTCTAGACTCCACGATGGAAGAAGGAACTGACCCTTGAATGTTGTCCTCTAATTTTCACACATGCATGCACACACGCACACACACCAATAATAAATAAGTTTTAAATAAAAGGTAGGAAGAGACTGGAAAGTAGCTCGGTGATAGAGCACTTGCCCAGCAAGTACAAGATCCTAGGTTCAATCCCTAGCACTTCAAAAAGAAGTAAATAAATTGCATGCCCTTCTGAAGAGTGTAATGACATCGCAGGACATTGCACTTTGTCCAGTGTACCCATGCTGTATACGTTACCCGCCCATTTATACTCAGCCGGGCTATCAGACTGACGGCTGCAGTATCACAGCACTGTCCAAGCAGCCCCACAGAGCATCCTAATGTCATTCATCTCACTTCATCTCATTGCTTTTAATCTCTTATTAAGCCTAATTTGCAATTTAACCATATCAAGGTATGTACAATTAGGAAAATTATAGTACAGCCATGAGCTGTTTATGATGGGGATACATTCTAAGAAGTATGATGTTAAGTGATTTCATCACTGTGAGAACATTATGGGATACATATCCAAACTAAGACAGCTATGATACCAAGAGATCACGCTCTTACTGGACCACTGTGGCATCATTCTGTTGACCAAAATGTTGCTATCGACAGCACCTGACTGCACAGAATAGAATAGTGGCACTATCTGCTATTTCAGGTATCTACTGGGGATGGAGCAGACCTCTCCAGAAAGAAAAGAAGATATTGAGCCTATGCTGCTCTACCCTCAATATAAGAAGGAAAGTGTGATTGGGCGACTGTGGCCTTTAATCCCACCACTTGGGAGGCAGAGGCAGGCGGATCTCTATGAGTTAGAGGCCAGCCTGGTTGAGTTCCAGAACAATGGAGGCTACACAGAGAAACCTGTTTTGAAAAACAAAACAAGAAACGGAAAGGGAAGGAAGGTGTAATAAGATCATATCCAGGAGGAGAACTATGCCAGAAGTTAACGTGATTGGTTAACAATAAGAGGGAAAGTAGAAATGAGGCAGAGAGGGGCAGAGAAAAGAAGAGAGGAGTGACAGTTTGGAGCACATTTTTAAAGATGCATGGTTGAGTTGCAGTTCCTAGAACAACAAAAATACTTCAATCAGCCAGAATGAGAGGGAATGAAACACAAATGAAGTGGTGAGCCATTCTCCAGCAAACTGAAAACACACAGCCACGCTGTAGGACACAGGGAAGAGAAACAGAACCTCTAGGACCTGAGTTAGGAATGACTGTGAGCCGCCTTGTAGGTCTTGGGAAATAAACCTAAGTCCTCTACAAGGGCAACAAGTGCTTTTAACTACTAAACCATATCTCCAGCTCCAATATACCCCTCCTTTTTTTGTAAGAATGTTTAAACATTACAGATAAATTAAAGTTCTCTTGACATGCTTTGACTGCCGTCCTTACTCTACGGCAAGGCTTTGACCCACTCCAAACTCCACTGTTAGTTCTCGCCTGTGAGGACAGCAGAGATGGTAAATGATTACCAGTTCTTGGCATTAGACATTTTAATTTTGTTTGAGGACTGAAAAACAAACAGTATAACAATTACTGATTTCATAGGCACCACTTGGCTGCTCTCTTAGATGCTTTCCAGTTCATCTCTATATATAACCGCCCTCCCTGCTATTAACGACGGGGAAAATGAACAGGCAAGGCATATTGCTGGTTCTCATTCTAGAGCCTCCAGTGTGGACTTCAGTCATTGGCACATAGTAGGCACACTATGAATATCTGTTAAATCAATAAGTACTCACTGAATATTTTGAAATAGCCCGTACTATGAGTAGAGCAGGCATAGAGACAAACACAGTCAAACCACAGCACTCCAGCCACTGTCCTCGTGGAGCTTATCATACAGAAAGACTGCAGACAAATCAATACACAAATAAATAAATAAATAAATAAATAAGAAAAGTAACATATCATTACAGTAAGAATTTCACTATAGTTTTTATTTCCTCCTGGACACTACCATGAACAAAAACATTTTGTTTTTAAGACTTGTTTTTAAATTTTTACTGATGTGTATGTTTGTCTATCCGTGTGAGTGTATGATCTATGCAACCTAGGAGGCCAGAAGAGGGCATCAAATCCCCTAGAGCAGGAGCAGTGAGGAGCTGCCTGATGTGGGTGCTGGGAATTCAAGTTCTCTCCAAGAGCAGCAAGCACTTTTAATGGCTGAGCCATCTCTGCAGCCCCCAATAAAAATATTTTTTTTTTGGTTTTTCGTTTTTATGGTGCTTTACTTTTCTTCAATTTGCCAAGCACATACACATTTTCTTTCCTTCTACTTTCTGTTCCTCCCAACAGGAAATCTCAACTGATCAACCCAAAACCAGACATTACAGTACATTAAACCCTGAAGGTACACTTGCCTGCAAACACCAGAGGAAGAACAGTCAAATGAAAACCAGACAGCTCTGCATAGACATTTCCTCACCACCAAGGCTAACAGAATAACTTTTGGTAGACCCTATAAAAGTGAGAAAACAGCTGAGTTTGATGGCACACACCTTTGATCCCAGGCCTCAAGAGGCAGGAATAGGTGGACCTCTATGAGTTCAAAGCCAGTCTGAACTCAGTTATGAAGTATATAGTAAGTTCCAGGCCACCCAGGGATGCATAATCAGACATAATCAGTGTCTCAGGACACTGTAGCTCGTGTCTACACAATCCCAGCACGCAGAATATGGAAAAAAAGCACAACTGAACATACTTTAAACTTTTTCATATTTTACTACTAAACACTTTTTCAGTCTCACAGTGGAGTTTCTGGTCACTACAATCTTAGTAAATATTAACTTAAGAAAAACAGTCCAAGTTTACCTTGTTTTTCAAAAGTATGTTTAGAAATTAGGTGGTTCTATAGTAGGCTATCTCTTATGCTCTTTAAAGGAAAAACAAATAGGAATCCAACCAAACTGGACATGGCAGGACGTGTCTACACAATCCCAGCATGCAGGACACTGCAGCTCGTGTCTACACAATCCCAGCACACAGAATATGGCATCTTGTGTCCACACAATCCCAGCATGCAGGATATGACAGCATGTGTCTACACAATCCCAGCACTCAGGATACAACAGCACATGTCTACACAATTCCATCACTCAGGAGGCTGAGGCAAGAGAATCACAAGCACAACACATACAAATGAGGAAGAGAATGAGAAGAAAGGGAGGCAATGAGGGAGGGAGGAAGGAAATGAGAAATATTAGTTCTACGTAGTGCTATCTATGACCCAGAACTCACTTAGCCAGCCCAGCTGCTTTGGAGGCACGGGCATCTGGCAATTGGGGATCACCAAGAGTCCTGACCCAAGGTGGTCATTATGTCATCTAGCCTACCTCCTCACCGCTTAGCCAGTCACATTCAGAAAACGTGCCACCACTCAACAGAGACTGCTGGGACTGCAGAGAATTCTCTCCAGTGCTTCATAACAAATGTTTCAATGGAACATTAGGTTTCTACTGTGGGCTGGGCCATCTCTTATATTTAAATCTTGACCTTGGAATGTGAACATATTTGGAGACAACCTCTGAAGAGGAATTATATTATAAAGAATTCATTAGGGTGGGCTTTAATTCAGTATAACTGGTTTTATTTATTATTTTTATAGATTTACTATTTTAGTTATATATAATTATGTGGAGTATGTGTCTGTACAAATGAATGCCAATGCCCCAAAAGGTCAGAAATATTACATTCCCTGGAGCTGGAGTTGCAGGCTTTTGTGAGCCACCCGACATGGGTACTGGAAATCTATGTCAGGCCCTCTGCAGGAGCAGTATGTGCTCTCAACTGCTAAACCACCTCTCTAGCCCCATGACTAGTTTATTATAAGAAAATTTAAACACACAAAGACACAAAGGAAGGAAGCCCAAGACAGGGATTGCAGTCATCTATAAGCCAAGGAAAGACAGCTCGGAAGAACTGAGTCCTGCTCATACTGTAATCTCTAGCATTACAGGAAAATGAAATTCTGTGTTTAATGCCTCCCCTAACCTGGGACATTCTGCTCTGGCTGCCCTACAAACAAGTATAGTTCTAAAAGTCACGAGAGCCTGTTCTGTTCCTCAGAGTCCAGACTTCAGTGACAATCGTGAGCAGCAGCATAGCTCTCCCACGCCATTTTTAGATTGACAATGACATCTGTTCAAATAAAATCATGTTCCCATCGCACTAGGCAAGAAGAAAAATGTATGCATTAATATGTAGAGAATCAGTAGGAGGAAGCAGGAGGGAAAGAGAGCTTAAGTACAGATGTTTTATTCCCTACATCTCCTACCCCCAAATGATAAGATGCTCCCATGGGAAAATGCCCCCAAAGTATCAGCTCAATTCTGATGCACCAGGAACACAACTCCTTCCTTCGGGCCAGTCTAAATCTGAGCAAGAACTTCATCTACACGCTGGGAGAGGAGGGATGGGGCCTCGAGGACAGAGGAGGGAAGGGAAGAGGACTGAAGGATGGCTCTTCCAAGGCAAGGAGCTGGGGACGGAGAAGCACACAAGCCTGTGGGGAGCAGGGCAACAGAGGCCCAGATATCGCTACATGCTTCTCTCCTGGTTCCTTTCTTTCAAAACCAAACCTGATAGGTGACCATGACAAGGATACAATAAGGACAATTAAGAGACTCCCTTTTTATATTTTCTTTCCCCAGTTCACTCTCCTCCCCACCCCCTCTTCCAAATGTCCCGTATCACTACTTCTCATACTGCCTACACACAAACAAGGCAACCACAGACGTGGATGCCTTCAGCACGGAGAAGAAGAGCCAGCAGGCATTAACTTCAATTTGGCTAGGGCTGATAAAAGACTTGGGGTTGTCTGCTTCCCTGACTGCTCCCTTTAGCTAGGAAAGTGGTCCTGTGATGCACTTTGAACTAGGTGACTTTGAAGGCCCTTGGCCAAGCTGGATCAAGCTTCTTCTCTAGATGTGTGAATCAATCTGTTTTGATCACTGGTCAGTCTCCACTGACTACAGGGAACCTCAGAGTAGGCCTAAGGGATGAGAGAGAATACCATCTTTTGAGCAGGACCCCTCCCTTTTTGAAAATATAAATAGGGTCTAGGGCTGGAGTTTGGTTGACAGAGTGCTTGCCTAAAATGCATGAGGCTCTAGGTTCAACCCCAGCACCACTTGGTATGGCTATCTCACCTCTCAGGAGGGAGGCAGGAAGATCAAAAGTTCAAGGTCATCTTTGGCTACAGAAGTTGTTTGAGGCCAGCCTGGGCTACACAAGACCTCCATTTCAAAAAAAAAAAAAATCAAAGAGAAACAGGTGAAGGAGATATGCAAAGAGAAATGCTATTGATAAGAGATCTGAAATCCCATAAACACCCACTTTCAGTTTCAGAACCCTGGTTCTATTGAAAAGTGTTTTTTTGCACAAGCTGCTAGATTTTTCCCTTTAACGTAAGCTGACAGATTTGTGTAAGTAAAGGAGTCTTGATAAAAAGAGTGCTGTAATTAAGTAAGAAGCTTCAGGTACACTATCTCATTCGGGACTCCCAGGACCTAAACACATAATTAGGCAAATTACTCTGGCTTTTGTTTTACAGCTTAGAAAGTAAGGTCCTTGACCCGAGGATTTGCCTTGTTGGCTTCCAGGCACTCCTTGAAAAGATGCCCCCACAATTCAGAGAAAGGCATGGACACCCGAACAGAAAGGAGGATCCCAGAAGAGAGGCTCTGTAAGATGAGAGCCATGGGGGAGGTAAAACGGCTACATGGAGACAGTGTGGCAGCCCAGGCAGACTCAGGGGAGGGTGGCTGCTGGTCTAGCCAGCAGGCAGATGAGAAGAACAGAGCCATTAGCCCACAGGATCCTGGAGACTGTGCACTGTTGCTGTCTTAAACCATTTGGAAAGTCTTTAGGGAGTGGATGATAGAGTTCTCTAATAAATAATAATAAATATTAACAAATGGAGCTTGACCCTTGGTCTCCTGACTGATTTCAATAATTTACTCACTGCTCCAAGATGTGACTGAAACTGGAGAAAAATAATTCAGAAGTTTCATACATGTCATTTACATAATAGAAAATGAATTTTAACTCAGAACATCCAGTTGTGAAATTATCTTGTCCTTATGTAAATGAATTATAGATATATGTAATTAAATATGGACAGGTAGGAGTGTGTTAAGATACTTAATAAGGGTACACAATGACTAAATGCTTTTCTCCTCTGTGCTGAAGGAAAAATTTAAAGCCTACCAAAAGCAGAATACACAACAAGACTCAGAGCAATATTATTTCCAACAGGATGGATGAAAGAAAGAAAGAGAGAGAAGGAAAAGAGACAAATCATGAAATATTCATATAAAGGAAGAACAAGGAACTCTAGTTTCATTTATCAGCATAAGTATATCCCAAAACAGTTTTTGGAAGAGATTAAAACAACTATTTCAAAGTGATAGAATTAGACTTATAAAGAGAGCTAATTGGATCCTTCCTCGCATTGTATGAGACACACCAATAACTGGAGCCCCTACATCTACACTGATGCAAATAAATCAGGAAGGGCAGGTTACAAATCTGAAGATTTAAGTAAAGTGGAACATAGGCCTTATGATTCTGTCCAAAAGTCAGAATTATATGCTATTCTCATGGTACTAAGGGATTTTAAAGAACCTCTCAACATAATTACTAATTCGCAATATGCAGAAAGAGTTGTTTTGCATATTGAAATCAGTGAATTTATACCAGATGATACAGAATGGGAGATGGCTCAGATGAGCCTGAATTCACACAAAAGCTTTAGGGGTGGTGCATCTGTAATCTCAGTTCTGGAAGGACAGAGACAAGAGGATCCTGGCATCCACAGGCCAGCCAGCCCCGCTGAAGGTATCAGCTCCAGGTTCAGAGAGACACTATCTCAAAAAACAAAGCGAAAAGCACAAGGGAGATACCCAACATTGACCTCTGGTCTCCACAAACACCCATGAACATGCATGCACACACAGACACACAAACACAACACAGGAGAGAGAGAGAACACAAATAATTTAATGAAATTTAAATAAAAATCTCCAAAATATAAATCTTGGCAACAATTGTTTAGGAATATATATCCAAGAAAAGCAATCATTTTCAAGGGAATAATAAAACTTGAGTCGATTCCCTTCACGGGAAGGACAGCTTGGAGAAAATGGCAAAGATACCTTCTGAAGTGACTGGTTGTGTTTCACTTCTTAATCTGGACAGGAGATAAAGATGTACACTTTAAAACACCCTCTACTAGCCGGGCGGTAGTGGCGCGCACCTTTAATCCCAGCACTTGGGAGGCAGAAGCAGAAGCAGGCGGATCTTTGTGAGTCTACAGAGTGAGTTGCAGGCTAGGCTCCAAAGCTACAGAGAAACTCTGTCTCAAAAAAGAAAAAGAAAGAAAAAAGAAAAAGAAAAAAAAGCCTATACTATTTGTCTGTGATAAGCAGTCCCTTATATTTAAGAAATTTTTTTCATAAGAACACTATTTAAAATATAATCAAAGAACCTAGTAAAAGAAAGTTACAAATTGTCTCCAGCAATATGCTTTTGTAATTCACAAAAGTCAACCTGTGCCTAAATGCTCAATAATTTTATTTTTAACTTAAACACAGCTGTTGTAGTGGCTCATACTTATAACCCCAGTACTTGGAAGGCTATGGCAGGAGAATCATCATGAGTTCAAAATAAACCTGAGCTACAAAGTGAGGCCCTGATATACAAAAAAAAAACAAAAACAAAAACAAAAACAAGGCCAGTGAGGTGGCTCAGTGGGTAAACAGAAGCATGAAGACCAGAATTCCACCCCCTGAACCCACAGTGGAAAGAACCTCCAAAAGTTGTTCTTGACCTCCACAAGTGCTCTCTCTCTCACACACACACACACACACACACACACACACACACACACACCATACACACACGTACACACATAATCGTAAAGGAAAGCAAACAGATGAACAAAAGTCACAGCAGGTATACTACAGAGATGTAACTGACTTCAGAGGTGTTTACACAGTAACAATGCCAAAGTCTCCTACAGTTCACAATTCATACTAAAGTTATTGTCAAAGGAGGCAGCTGTAATGGTACAAGTCTGTAAACCCATCAGTCAGCAGGCAGAGGTTATCAAGTTCAAGGCCACCTAGGCTATACTGCAGGCTCCAGGCAAGCCTGGGCTGGAGTGAGACCCTGTCTCTGAAAATCAAATGAAGGTTAAGAATACTTCCTGTGCTGGGCAGTGGTGGTGCACGCCTTTAATCCCAGCACTTGGGAGGCAGAGGCAGGCAGATCTCTGTGAGTTTGATGCCACTCTGGTCTTCAGAGCGAGTTCCAGGACAGCCATGGCTATTACAGAGAAAAACCCTGTCTCGAAAAAACAAAACAAAACAAAAAGAATACCTCCTGCTCTTCCAGTTCCTGGCATCCACATGGGCCTGCGCACAACTGCCTGTAACTCCAGCTACAGGGGGATTAACATTCTCTTCCGGCTCCTGTATATATGCAGCATGGATACTCATACAGCTGGGAGATGAGGTGCCTGCTCTCCCAGGTGGGGACCAGGTAAATGACTTAGACTTTCCATCCATTTGCCTGCCTTGAATGTACCACACTACATACTAAAAGACCCTTCCCTGGCAGAGGTGACTGACTCAGGACGAGGCAGCCAACCCAAAGCCAGCCAATCACGTTGCCACCTGCCCACCCTTCCAGCTTTGTTCCAGCACCTTCCCCTCATGTCTGTGAACTTGCTGTACCTTTCCTTGACAGAACGCACTTCCAGGCCCAGGGACTACACGTGCATCGTATGATCATGCATTCTGTATCCCCTCTAACCAGAAGCTCTGGGAGGCTAGGAAAGGGTGAGTGTGGACTCACAATTGTGTTAAATCAGTTAGTGCAATTCCTGGCACCAAGTAAGGAGTATATCAGAACTGTTTTTAAGAAAAGAGCAAAACAATTGTAATAGCATATCTTCTTTTCTCAAAAGCGTTATTTTTATTTCATTAAACTTAAATAGAAATATTTGCTTTAAGACCCAAAATTATGACAAAGGAACCAAGGTCATAATAGAATCTACATGCAACCTCGGAAAGGACAATGTCACAGAATGTCATGTTAAATTTTACAATTGTAAGGAATTTGTAGAACATACCTGAATGAAGCTGAATTTTCCCAATAACTCCTTCTACCAATCCCAGACAAATCGGGTTCCAGGCAAGAAGCAGATCAGTGGCTAAAATAAAGCACGAAGCAATCATGAGAACGTATTTACCAGAAAATGTCAAACTATCGCTTGCAGCATATTTGAGAAGGATCAGTACACTCCCAAAAGCAGTTATAAACGTCCCCCATAGCTCGCATTACCATAAAGGACTCTGAGGTAAAGCACTAACTCTGGGTACCAGGGCAGCTACGGGGTGAGAAAGGGGCTGAAAAACTCCGTGGATGGAGGCAGTGCGGGGCCCTGCAGGGGTGGAAACAGGCTGCTGCACTACAGAGGGTAAAGGAAGCGCCCACCCAGGAGCCCCAGACCCAAAGACAAGGCCTGAAAATGGCCACAGTGCTGGCCACTTCCTGATCACACTCATACAGTCATACACAAGGCAAAGGAAACCAGGAAGCCACTTCCCTTACACATGATTCTAGGACAAAGCCAATAGGAGCTGCTTCTTTTCTGAGCGCTACTGCATGTGTGTCCCTTATTGGAACACACAACAGGCTACAGTGATTTGCATGTAAACTAATACCGTTCTAGACATCCAAAAGAGAAGCAAATTATATATCAAACATGCCGAAGGTCAAAGGGCATAATTTAACTCTTCTCCAACCTGGGCCACAAAAGAGTGCTACATGCATAGTGGTAAACACAATGTTTCTGGTAGTTCAACAGCTGCAAAAGATCAGCAAGATTTAAAGCCCGTTGGTTCAGGCCAGCAAGATGGCTGGAGGATGGAAGCACTTACCATGGAAGCAGAGTATGTGCCCAGAACCAACGGAAAAAGGGCAGAGCCAACAAGCTGCCCTCTGACCCCCGCATGTGTGCTGAGGCACATATGCTAAAAAGCTAAATTTAAAATTTTTCTGCTGACAAAAATTACATTTTAATTATAACCACTTAAATTTTATTTGACTGAAATATTATCTGTTACTAGTAGGGTAATTATACAGCAATAGTTTAGTTTTCAAATTCATTTACATTTTGATTTTTTTTTCATTATGTACTAGTTTCTTGAGTTAGGAGCTCCCTATGTAGCCATGGCTAACCTTGAACTCATGGTGATACTTCAGCTTCAGTCCCTATGGCTGGACTGCCATTTCTTAAATGTCTTTATTGCTACATTTTCACTAAAAAACAAAAACAGCACATTTCTTTGGTTGTTGCTATTTTGGAGTGCTGGGGTTAAAACCCAGGATTTCACACATACTGGGCAAGGTGTTACTACCAAGATATACTAACTCCAACTTCATCGTTTTTATTGTAAGAATTAATGGGGGGGATTTAAAGGCTCCTATATATGTTACCATTTCTAATTGTTTTTGTTTTATTTATCGTGTGTGTGTGTGTGTGTGTGTGTGTGTGTGTGTGTGTGTGAGAAAGCTGGGGCATAAATATGCCATGGTGCACACATGGAGGTCGGACAATAAGTTGGGGAAATCTGTTCTCTCCTTCCACCATGTGGGATCAGGGATCAAACTCAGGCTGCCAGGCTTTTGAAGCAAGTGCCTTTATCCACTGAGCCATCTTGCCAGCCCTCATTTCTAATCTTGACAACATTATGAGGCTGACACCAGGAGTCCCATTTTACAAGTGAAGAAATAATGCTGAGAAAAGTAGTAATCAAATCATCCACAGGTCAGGAGGCAGACCTGCAAGCAAAAGAGAAGTCTAGTAAAGCTGAGACTCAAAAACTTCTATTAAATAAAAAACAGGTGTGATTTTCAGGTCATTCTGGTCTACAAATCGAGTTCCAGGACATCCAGGGCTCTTGCAGAGAAACCTTGTCTCAGAAAATATAAAAATAAAAAATAAAAAGCAAACAAACAACAAGTGGCACATGCTTTAATCAACACTTAGGGGGCAGAAGCAGATGGATCTCTGTGAGTTCAAGGCCAGCCTGGTCTATATAGTGAGTTCTAGGACATCCAGGACAACAGAGTTTTGAGATCCTGTCTCAAAATTTAAAAAAATAAGATAATAAAAGTCTAGAGCCAGGAATGGTGATGCATGCCTGTACTCTCAGCACTCAGCTTCTTCGTTCCAAGCCAACCTGGGATACACAGTAAATTTGAGGCTAGCCTTTGATAACAGCAAGCCTGTGCCTCAAAAGAAAGAAAACCAAAGAGGTCTGCCAATCTGATTTGGGTTATACACCTCCGTAAACTTGCTCTAACTCCTCCCTCAGAAACTACACAGGGAGCTACTGAAACAGGAAGTTTTAAATGCCATGTATGATTACAAAGTAACACCACGAAACTGAGAGGAAATTGGCCACTGAGGTTAAGAGTCCTCACTTCAGGCCTCTGTCTGTGCATTAACTAAGTGCCACACACAACCACCCACTTTTATAAGCAACATTGCCTGACGACAAAATTTTTTGTTTGTCTTTTTCCAGGGCTGTAGAGATGGTGTGGTGGGAACCAGGCTGATCTCTGGCTTTCTCTGAGGCCCTGATGGATAAAAAGGGAAACTTCTGAAGAAGGCCATTAATGGCGTGGGGCCAGGATCTTGGGGTAGTTTAAGTTTTGGATCCTGAGAACCCAATACTTCCCCCAAGAACAGTGGTTCTCACCTTCCTAAAGCTGCAACCCTTTAATACAGTTCCTCATGTTGTGACCCCCCCAACCATAAAATTATGTTCATTGCTACTTTATAACTGTAATTTTGCAGCTATTATGAATTGTAATGTTATTATCTGTGTTTTCTAATGGTCTTAGGTGACCCCCATGAAAGCGTCATTAGACCTAGAAGGGGTTGCAACCCACATGTTGAGAACCAATAACCTACAGGGTTACGGACACTGTATGCTTGTGACAAACTTGAGTTGTCCTGTGTTCCCTTTGTGCATCTTGATTACCACCCAGCTGACTCTGACCCATTGTATGACAGTTTCTATTTACTGTCCAGCTTTCCCTGCAAAATGTATGTACGTGTGGTGCTATATTTCCTAATAAACTTGTGCAGAGCAGCCGGGCGATGGTGGCACATGCCTTTAATCCCAGCACTCGGGAGGCAGAGGCAGGTGGGTCTCTGTGAGTTCGAGACCAGCCTGGTCTACAGAGCTAGTTCCAGGACAGGCTCCAAAGCCACAGAGAAACCCTGTCTCGAAAAACCAAAAATAAATAAATACATACATACATACATACATACATACATAAACAAACAAACAAACAAACTTGTGCGGATAAGACACAGTTTATATGATCCCTTCTAGGTCCCAACTTTCCTGTCTTCCTTATCTTCTGATCTCCTGGTCCTTCCTTTCAGAAACCTGTCCCTGAAGAATGACCTGTTGGTCCAGGTCAATAGTGCAACTGTTAAGAACACTTGCTGCTCTTACAGAGAACTAGGGTCCAAGTCAAACCGACAAAATGGCCGACGGTCATCTATAACTCTAGTTCCAGGACATCTGACACCCTCTTCTAATCTCCATGGGCACTGCACACTGTGGTGCACTTACTTACACTCATATGAGCAAAACACTTAGATACATAAACTAAAAATAAATCTTTTTTTATGTTTATTTATTTATTATGTATACAATATTCTTTCTGCATGTATGCCTGCAGGCCAGAAGAGGGCACCAGACCTCATTACAGATGGTTGTGAGCCACCATGTGGTTGCCAGGAATTGAACTCAGGAACGCTGGAAGAGCAGACAATGCTCTTAACCACTGAGCCATCTCTCCAGCCCTAAAAATGAATCTTATAAAAAAAAAATGTTTTTAAGAATTAAAATATCCTTAAAATCATGACTTCACCTGGAGGTATAATTTTCATTTAAGAAAATACTTCCTTACTTAAACATCAAGCTTTTTTTTTATTATAAAAACACTGCAATACAAATGATGAATTCTAAATAAGTATTTCATTTGCTTCCAACCACATTAGCTTTAGGATATAAATTCCTAGGAATGAAATTAGTCTTTACAACATTTGAAGAATTAAGGCTCTCAAGTGATGTGGGATTCCCTTCTGTATGTTGTGAATAGGTTTTATTACCACTGGATAATAAAGAAGCTGCTTTGGCTTATGTCAGGGCAGAATATAGCAAGGCAGGAAATTCAAGCAGAGATAGATGAGTAAAGAAGGTAGAGTCTGCCAAAGGAGAAGGACACAAGAACCTTACTGGTAAACCACAGCCTCATGGTGATATACAGATTAAAAGAAATGGGTTATTTTAAGATGTAAGAGCTAGCTAAGAATATGCCCGAGCCATTAGTCAAATGGTATTGGAATTAATATAGTTTCTGTGTGATTATTTGGGTCTGGGAGGTTAAGAAACGAAAATGCAGCCTCCATTTACAAATGGCACCCACCGTCTGGCATGGATCCACGTGAGACCTAAAAAAGCTTAAGGGGGACGGAGGAAAGAGGGCTTCTAGACCCACAAAAATGGAAGCAAACACAGCTTCTTGGCAGCTGCATTATTTTTCAGACAGGTTCTGTTTGCTGTCCACAAGCAGAGGCGTGGGTCCTTTAAGAAACAGCTTCCTGGTTAATACTGGCAGAATGATGGAATCTGGCTCTTTCAGGAGGTCCTGCTACAGAGCAGTTGGGGTTTGTGAGCAGAGTGCTACAAGTTACTTAACGGTGGAGACATAGAGCCACTGAGTCCCTAGAACTAGGGAGTGAATATGGCTTGCAGAGCTGGCAATAAAGGTATCTCTGCCATTTTGAAAGGTGGAGAGAGGCGGAGTCAGCACTCAGGGCCTCCGTGTCAACATTGCTTACCATTTTAAAAATTATTCCTGTTCAAAAAAGAACTTCAGATACACAACAGGATACACACAGTGTGTTTTTAAAAGGTGTGTATTTGGGAGAGAGAAGAAAAGGGTAGAAAGTTTTAAAAAGAAATAGTTTTAAAAAAATAAAACAAAGTCTTTAAAGAGATAGCAAAAGTAATATAAAAGAGTACAGTCATAGATAAAAGTAGTAAAGATAATAAAATAAATATTAAAAAGTAATAGAGTAAAAAAGCCAAATAAAGATGAAAAATACATAGAGAGTCTGGATTATGTACATTATTGGGTTTTCTTTGAATTTTTTTTGACTGCAGATTATTATTTGATTCTGGGGACTGCTAAACTAAACTAACATATATATTTTAAATATATCTTGACTTCAAAATTTGAGTCTAAGGATATGTTACTTTAGAAAAGAAGTTCGGCTTTTGTTTCCACAGAAGATGAGAACCTATTTTTTTCAGGCCCCCCTAAAGATGCCATTGCCCCTAGATAGCAGGAAGTAATTTTAAGAACACAATGCCCACATTTACAAGAGGTAGGGTGAGTGGTTTTTGGTTGCTCAGTGGATTATGGATAGTTGTCATAATTTAGGGGGTTGGTTACAAGTTGTTATTGATTGTGTTCATGAAAAAAAGGCTAAACAAAGGAGATTAGAATCAGGGATCCCATTCTAAAAAGGGGGAAGGATATAGAAATAATAGGATAGAAGGATAGATAATTGAGTATACTTTTGAACCAAAAAAGCAACTACTAGTCTTAAACAGTTTATAGTGATATGGATTTTTGTATAATGATAAAATTTGAGATTAGTTTTGTTAGAACATACTGTATATGCATTTCTAATCTTGTTCAAGATATTGTACCTATACAGCTCATTCAACAATGTCATGTAAATTTCTAGTCCTTGAAGGTTATTATTACGAACTATTTAGAATAATAAAGAAAAGCAGGTTATTAGTCATCTATTACAATCAAACTTGTAGTCATGTCAGGTATGTTTTTAAGGTCAAACAGATATATTTTAGCCAGATGAGTAGTCTTCAAACACTTCAGAGAGCTATAGAATATGGCATTTAAGATGTTTTAATAACATAGGTTCTTTTCTTTTTTTTAATGACAATGAGGCATGTCTGCTTCTGGTAGCACCAATCTACTTCAGAGAAGACAATGGGTGTTGAAGAAACTCTGTATGGAATTTACTTTCTTTGTGATAAAAGTCAGCCACTAGGCAAGAAACTGCCCTTGCCTCAATTGTTGACAGTATGCTGCCCAAATCAAACAATCAGGATACAAAAGAAACTGACTGCTGAACTTTGCCAAGACAAGGTGGACAGTCCTTAAAAATCTTGTTTCATAGAAAAGTCTGCCAGATATGCTAGGCGTGCAGGCCAAAGATGGATACCCCAACACTGCAAAGGAACCTTGGGTGACTGTCTAGGCAGCTAGCTATTTCTGTTATTTCTTAGTTTTGAAAGCTGTTTGCTCTGCATTTCCTGCTTACTCAATTAATATATCCTTCTCAGATCTCTGATAGACTAAATAGCTATAGTTCTCCTTTTTATCAAATTAAGAAAAGAAACTCACAAAAGAGATGTAAAGTGTATAAGGTTGAGAGACATAAAAAGATAGTTTTGCATTGGTAATACAAGTTAGGATAGAAAGTGAATTAGGTCCAACACTTTGAACTCACAAAAACAGAATAGATTATTGAGTATTACTCTGAATTTGTCAAATGCAAATGGACTGGACATTGTTAATGTAATTCTTACCTGTATCTATTTATTATACAATAAATATAGTTAAATAAGTTAGTTAAAATCTTCCTTTTTTTAAAAGACAAAACAGAAGAAATATATTTTGATCGTGTTCTGATAAATAAAGCTTGCATGGAGTCAGAGGGTAGAGCTAGCCACTAGCCAACCAAAATTAACTACAGAGGTTTTGGAGGACAGTAGACAGGACAGGATGTAGTAAGGCGGGACATAGAGGAATTTGGTTCTCTGTTTGGAGGAAGCGGGCAGGGAGTACTGGTGGCTTCTCTGCTTCTCTGATCTTTCAAGGCTCTTACCCCAGTATGTGACTCCTGAATTTTTATTGATAAAGAATAATTAGAATAACACTTCAATTAACTGTTTTTATCTCTGTTACTTTTAAATGCTTTAACTTTTATTCCAATAGCAAGCTTGCCAACCCTATATTAGACATGTCAAGTCTCACATCTGCCAACACAGATGTTCCTGCTGAAGAAACAGGGACAGCTTCCCTAACCCTGAAACTCTGACCTCCAAAGGTCACAAATGTAATGGACAGGAAGTGGAACTATCTAAGATGTTATGCTCTGGAATCTGTCCTTTTGTTAGGGAAATACATATCAAATACTTGCAAGGACACAGGCTCAGAACATATAAAATACAGAAGCAGGACAGGGAATATCATTAAAAGAAGGGTACTTGCCTAGGTTCAAACAAGCTGGAGAGATGGCTTAGGTGGTTAAGAATACTTGCTGCTCAAACATGAGGTCTAGAGTTTGGATCCCAGGACCCATAACAAACCAGGTGTCCAGCCCCCAATTCAGGGGTGGAGGTGGAGAAGAATCTATAGGGCTTAGATTCTAAGAATCTAGCTAAGAAAACACAGCCCCAGGTTCAGGGAGAGACCCTGACTCACTAGAATAGGTCAACAAAGAAAGAGAAATACAAATACCTCTTCTGGTCTCTACATGCAATCCCTACCCCTCCCACAAGGGCAGACACAGATAGAAGCAACACATAAATTTAAAATAGTATTTAATACAACAATAATAGATTAATATTTAGGTAGCATAAGACCAGTGGGTTTAGTGAAAGTGTGAATAGGGCTGGGAGTTAACTGAGGCCAGCTGACTTAAATAAAGGACAATGAGTCGGCACTTCCTGTAGACAATGACTTAACTGAAATAGTGTTACAGCCATGGATTTTAATCTCAGTTGACATAATGAATGCTCACCCAAAAGTTAAATAAGGTTCTTAACTGTCTGAGGTCCACAGGGGAAAATACTGTTCACACCACGGCTTGATGATCACATTCAAATATGCAAGTGCCAGAAACAAGGCTTCATGAACAGAGGCTGGGGACAGGGAAACCAGCAGGCTACTGCAAAATCGTGGCTTGAAATGACAAAGGAGCTTGGGAAGTGGGTTGGCGGTGCTGTGAGTCACCGGGTTGTTTTCCAACATCTACATGCGGCTCTCAACCACCTGAAACTATAGTTCCAGGGGACTTGATGCATTCTTCGGATGCCTGCAGACACCAGACATGCATGTGATCGATGCACATGCATACATGCAAACAAAATACTCACACACTGAAAATAAATAATCTAATTTTTTTTTTGAAAGAATGAAGAGAAGGTTGTGATGGCTTGGTAAGGTCAAGTGCTTGCTGCAGAAGCATGATGACCTAAGTTCAGCTCCCCAGCAAACCATGTAAAAAGCAGGACATAGTGGTACACACCTATGATACCAGTGCTAGGGCAGGGGACACATGAAGACAACAGGATCACTGGGCCTTACTGACAGCCATTTAACTGTGGCAGGGGAAGGAGGGCCTCCAGGTCCAGTCAGAGCCCTGATCTCAAAGTTAAGAAGGCAGAGAGCAACAGTGGACACTTGATAACCTCTTCTGATCTCCACACACAACAGGAGACACACTGGCACATGGCACACATACATGTGCATACCACACACTCAAAATGAAGAAATAAAAAATAAAGTGTAACACACACACACACAAAAAAAACAAGTCAGGCAGTGGTGGCGCACGCCTTTAATCCCAGCACTTGGGAAGCAGAGGCAGGCGGATCTCTGAGTGCGAGGCCAACCTGGTCTACATTGCCAGGACAGCCAAGGCTACACGGAAGAACTCTGCCTCAAAATAAATAAATAAATAAAATAAGTTTTACTTGACTACAACTTAGCAGTAGCAGCTTCAGGATCAAGTTGTGCTTCTGGCTGGCTGGCCGCTGGAGGATGAGGCTACCCTAGGCCAGTGTGGCATAGAGGCACTGACCACTCTGGGAGTAGCTGGCCACATGCTGGGAGGTAAAGTTCATGGTTCCCTGCCTCACAAAGGAAAAGCGAGAGGTCAAACTCCCAAGGTGGTCAAACAGGAGAAGAAGAAGACAGCCTGGGCCAAGGGACCAATGCAGTATTTGTCAATGTTGTGCCCACTTTTGGCAAGAAGAAGGGCCCCAATGCTAATTCCTAAGTCCTATTGTGATTCTGGTATTCTGACAAAGCCACTTTGCCCAGACCAAAAAAAAAAAAAAAAGAAAAAAGATGCAACACCTCAAAGGACACTGTGGGAAGGACAGGAAGAGTAATGACTGTACAGCAGAGATTATACTAAGGTTTGGGGATCCAGCTCGGTTGGAAGCATGTCTACGTAGCATGTACAAGGCCCTGGGTTCATCCACAGCTGTGCATAAAACAGGCATGCTATGATCTCAGCACTCAAAAGGGAGCAGTGGGGTCAGGACTCTGCCTCAAAAATAAAAACCCATGAGAGGAAACAATGAATGGGGAAAAAAGAAGGTTGAAAATGATATCCAAAGTACAGGCACAAAAGTTAACCTTGGGAAGGAAGGAAGATATTTTTCTGGAAAAAAAAGATGAAAGGCTAAATATAGAAACAGTGAAGCCAGTGAGTGTATCCAATGGCACTGACCGAGTGAAAATGAGAATCCAAGTCCTCTTTCAGCGAGGGGACAGACATGGCAACAAGATGAGGATCAGCACAGGGAGCAGGAAAGTCAGTTTGTAAATATTCTATGTGGGCTTACATGCATACATGTTTTAAGATTAGTTTCAGTATTTATTTGTGTAAGTCTATCACAAGCATACGGGTACCCACTGAGGCCTCTGGATCCTCTGGAGATGGAGTTACAGGTTTAAGGCACCCAGTGAATGTGCTGGGAACTGAGCCCAGGTCCTCTGCGGAAGCAAAGCACCTTCTCTGCTGCACCATCTCTCTGGACCTACATGTGCTTTTTAATTCAGGATTTTGAAGAAAAAATGGTATCAGTCCATCAATAAATCATGAAATCAATTGTGTGTAGTGAAATAAACACTAACAGCAGTGAAACAGAATCAGAACAGGGAAAAAAGGCACACTATAAAGAATAAAATAAAGAGAATAAAAGAGAAATAAAATAAGGAGCCATGCTTGGAGGCACAGACTTGCAATCTCAGCCCTCAGGAGGTGGAAACAGGAGAATTGATGTAGGTTCAAAATCAGACTGAGCTATACAGAGAGGAACAGGTTATCCAGGACTTTATAGCAAGACCCTTTCTTTAAAACAAGAGAGGCGGGAGGGAGAGGAGAGGGAGCACTCATTAAGGTTGATTCTGTAAGCACACACATATATGTATCTAGTCACCAGATCATGACATCGGAACATACTGCTTGGGCTGGGGATATGACTGAGTGAGAGTAGGTTCCTAGCATACACAAGACCCAGTACAGCCAATTTTTAAAAATGTTTTAAGATACTAAGGGTGTCTGGAAAAAGCCTCATAAAATCACATCATTTATTTACCTAAAATTACATACAATACATACAAGTCTGTGTGTATACATACACATATATAGTCCAAATGAAGTTATCCCACTTGGGCTAGCAATGTTTCCCACAAGAGCCACAGGCTAACCAAAACCCCCAATACCAGACATGTGAAACCGCCTTTCAAATGGTTGGTCGGGGAGTACAAGAGACTCCTCAAACAATATGAGCTTTTGCTGTTACCCTTATTTACCTCCCAGAGACTGAAGGTAAGTCCTGTTGCTGAAGACACAAGACCTGGAAGACTTGAGCTGGATCTGACTTGAAAGTCTCCTACCTGAGGACTAACTTTCACAGTACCAGAAGGTGCTATGCAAGCCTCCAAAGGAAGGAAATAACCAAATAGTCTTACCCAGCTATAATACCTATGATCACAATGGCCAGTATGCACCTAAGGGTGCAATAGTGGCATTTATATCTTGGCAATAACCAACAGCATGGACTTAGGGCATGTTCAACAGGAGGGAATACATGCTTGGTACTAGAAAACTAGCCAACTGCCCAGAGCTAGTGAGGTCATGGATTACAGAATCTACTACCACCTCTTTACTAAACCAGCATAATGCCTAACTGCATTCTAAATATGTATCCTAAACAAACCCTAAACAAATATATCAACAATAGACAAACTAACATAACACGAAAGAGGGAACTATCATGGGGCTCCATTCATAGAAAAAGAACTACAGGCAACTTGGGAATGCTAAGACTGGGAGAAACATCCTTTCCCAGGGATGGGTCTCCTAATTGGTTATCCAGTAATATCAAGTGTTCTGCCCTGAAATCATACACATAAAAGTAACACTAACTGCACTAAGTAAGTGGTAAATATATTTTTACACACACACACACAAAACAACAACAAAAAAAAAGCCAAAGAAGAAAAGGAGATCATTTCAAGAGGGAACAAGAGAGTTACACGGTACATGGAAGGAATATGCTGTAATTATATTTTAATTAAAAATTATTTGGGAGTTTAAAAAAAGTACTTTTCAACATGTACCTCAAACAACTGAAAACATTTAATGCTTTTTGCAAGAAAGGTCATTATATCAACCTTGTAAGTTATTTTGCCCAAATCTATGTAGTTGCTAAATATTTTGACCAGTTAATTATTATGGTCTTTTTAAAAATCCCATGCTTTGTTTACTTGTTCCTTCATAATTTTTGCTTTGTGTGTTTTTTAAAGCTTTATTTATTTCATTTTATGTGTATGATAATTTGCCTGCATGTATGTATGTTTACCATATGTGTGCCTGGTGCCAGTCCACAGAGTCTGAAGAGGGAGTCCAATTCCCTGAAACTGAAGTTAAAGAAGGTCGTGAGTCTCCACGCAGGTACTGGGAGCCAAACTCGGGTCCTCTGAAAGAATATCCAGTGCTCTAACTGTTGAGCCATCTCTGCAGCCTCATTGCTTTATATTTTTGAAACAAGCAGATATAGAGATTTGGGATAATTCTCTCTTCCCTGTAAATTTCTGTTTATCAAAATAGATGCCTTTACATCAAATAAATTATTTGCCTAGTTTAACATTAATGTGAAAGAAACACATCAGGCATTAAAAAGGATAAATACAAACACTGTTAATCCAGGTCTACACCCTTTATCCTTGAAAACAAAGTCCAAAATTCCTTAGAAAGGCTTTTAAGCAGATGGGGGGTGGGGAGGATATGGGCTTGGTGGCCTTTAATTCCAGGATTCTAGAGGCATAGGCAGGGAGATCTCTGCGAGTCCCTGGACAACCTGGTCTAAATAGTGAATTCCAGGACATCAAGGACTTCATAGAGAAACCCTGCCTCAAAATAGATAAATGATTCTTAGAAGAAAGCCTTTTAAGTCCTTGTCTGAGCTATCCCTGACTGCCTTTCTCTGCTCTCCACTCATCCAGGCCTGAAGTCACCCTCCACTCATCCAGGCTGGGTCTGGAATGCTGCTCCTCAACCATTTCTGCCTGTTCTTCATTCTAGCCTCAGGACAAGGGTCACTGGTCTTCAAGACACATTCCTCAGTCCTCCCACCCTAAGAGCTGGTCAGACTTTGCAGAACAAATGTCTACCTCAGCATCTTGCTTTGGTTTAGTGTATCTAATTATTGACTTGGTTAACTCCTTGACTGCATTGGAACTCATGAAGAACAGGGAGCTCGCGGACTCGTCTGCAGGTTCAGTTCATGTTCCCAGTGCATGGCACAATAGGTCCTGATCAAGCAACCACATTGGAAAGACTCACTATTTAAGCTGACAGAAACTGAATTCATGTGGTCTAGTTCAGATATACCCATCAAGGCTGACAGGTAAAGTGACGGTCACCGTCATCCAGCTGGTTAACATGAGAACACAGTTTCCCATTCTTGGTCCAAGGAAGCGCTAACATATCTCCAGCACCACAGGTCCTCTAACCAAATAATCCCTGTTGTAATATTTTTGCATGGGGTGTGAGCTCACTATTACCATTCCAGCTGCCCAACCCAAAACCTCCAAGACACCCAGAATGCCTTTGTTGCTCACCAAGACCTAATGATTCTCTCCCCTCCACATCTGATGATCACTACACTTCTCTGCATACCTAATGCCACTGTCCTTGTCCAAAGCCAAGCCTTTCACCCTGTGGACCACAGAAAACGCTGTTATCAAGACTGAAGAGATAGCTCAGCAGTTAAGAGCACATCTCGGCCCTGTCTTGCAGAGGAGAGGACCTATACTCAGTCCCTAGCATTCACGCCAAACAGCTCACAACCTCCAACTCCTAGGGAATCCTACACCTCTGGCCTCCACAGGCACCTCCACACGCACACACACACACACACACACACACACACACACACTTAAAAATAAATAAAAGTTAAAATTTAAATAGCCTCCAAAAAAACTAAATTTTGTCTCTCTCTCTCTCTCTCTCTCTCTCTCTCTCTCTCTCTCTCTTTGAAAGCCAAGCAAAGTTTACTCAAGGTAATATCATTGTATGAGAGTCTAAAGCAAACACTCAGGGCAGAGAAGTTGCTAATTTCAGCAGCTACCTGTTGGAAGAAAATGGAGAGAGGAAATAAGCCAAGCCATTTGAGTTGACCAGCATAGAGGGCAGCTACAAGAAAGGAAGTTTTAGAGAGAGTAAGGAAGACCTGAGTACCAGAAAAGGCACACTTGGGTTCTAGCCAGCATCTGAAAGAGACAGAAAAAAGGGAAAGGAAGGTTGCATCTTTCAGAGTCAGCTGGTCAGACCCAGCAGAAGCTCATGGAAGCTTACAGGGCCTATACTATTGGGTGGGTCTGGGAAGCAAAATCATTCAGCCTGTCTCTAGCATAGCTTGAGGTGGGCCTATCTTCCTAGTGCTGGTCCCTGTGATTGGCCAGCATGACTAGATTAACACTTATGTTTTGGTAGCACAGAATGCTAGGATCCAGCAAGTTTCTTAACAAATAACAGGTACTGAAATGTACTGAATGCACAGAAGACTCTTGCACACTTTAAGAACTGTTGGGTCAGGAGGCAGAAAGCAGTGAGCTGTAAGAACACACGTGAGCACCACCACCTGGCTTTGTTTTGTTTCTTTTTTGAGACAAGGTCTCACTAGGCTGGCCTCAGACTCAAAGATTCACCTGTCTCTGTGTCCTGAGTGTTGCAATTGAAGGCATGCGCTACCACACCTGGATGATATATTGTTTATTTTAAGGGGCTGTTGGGGATCAAATCAGGGCCTTGAGCACATTAGGCAGCACTTGAGCACTAAAATACATTCCCAGCCTCGGGTTTTACTCTGCAGCTCTGCCTGGCCTATTCTCCTACCATATTTGACCTTAGAATGTGCAATATTTTAAACATATTTTTAAAAATCTGATGTGGAGGCCAGAAATGGTGGCTCAGGCCTTTAATCCCAGCACTCAGGAGGCAGAGGCAGGCGGATCTCAAAGTCAGCCTGGTCACAGAGTGAGATCCAGGACAGCCAGGAATACACACACAGAGAAACCCTGTCTGGAAAAACAACCAAACAGAAAGGGAAAACTGGTGTAGAGGTCAGAGGACAACTTGCAGGGGTCAGTTCTCTCCTAACGCTCTAAGGAGGAAAATTAGGTCATCGGGCTTGGCAACAAGCACCTTTACCCAGTGAGCTACCTCGACAGCCCCACAAAGATACCTGACAAACCCTACGCTACCCAAGGAAAGACAGAGAAAACATCGGGGAGGGAAAAAACAGTAACTTAAAGGATACAAAAGAGGCAGAAATAGCACATTAATAGTCGTGATAAATGTAATCATTTTCAACTGACCAAACAAAGGGCTATTGACTCCAAATCCTGTTTCGTTCACCTGTGTGAACCTGGGACCTGGGACAGTGCTTGGTGCCTAAGAGGCGCGCACTCAACAGTTACTCAATGAAACGAATAAATAAAAAGACACAAAGGACGAAAATGGATTTCTCCTAACAACTGGTTATTTCCATAAACTACTAGCAAGACTAACATTTCAGGGTGTTTGTTTGTTTGTTGTGCATAGTACTAGAGTGGAGAAGCAGGACCATGCATATGCTAGACAAATAAATATTCTAACACCGAATCACACAGCCCAAGATTTTATTATTTTTAAAGACAAATCAAAACACTAGTCTTTGCTATATTGGCACTTTTAAAACAAATGCATTGATGGGCCTGAGAGATGGCTCAGCAGTCAAGAGCATTTGCTATACTTGAAGAGTGCCCAGTTTGGTTCTTAACACCCATGTGGCAACTTACAACCATACTTAACTCAAGTTCCAGGGAATCAGACAACCTCTTCTGGCTTCCAAGGGCACCAGGCATGTACATAGAACACACACATACATGCAAACAAAACACTTATACACATAAAATAAAAAATAAACCTTTAGCCGGGCGGTGGTGGCGCATGCCTTTAATCCCAGCACTCGGGAGGCAGAGGCAGGCAGATCTCTGTGAGTTAGAGACCAGCCTGGTCTACAAGAGTTAGTTCCAGGACAGGCTCCAAAACCACAGAGAAACCCTGTCTCAAAAAACCAAAAAAATAAAAATAAATAAAATAAATAAACCTTTAAAAGCTAGTAATAAATAAATTTATAAATTCATTAAGTCAGGCAAGAATGTGCACACCATTTTAATGTCAGCCCTTGGGAGGTAGAGGCAGTAGGAACTCTGAGAATTCCAGGCCAGCCAGGGTTACCTAGTGAGACTTTTTCTCAAAAAAAAAAAAAAAAGTGTTGGTCTATCAATAAAAATAATAATTAATGATAAGATGTGATCCCAAGAGACAGGAACCAGTGAGACCTGAACAGACTTTGTAACTGGTCAGGAAATGGAGGATCCGTTTTGGAGCTGCTGGAATTGATCATTTAGTACAACATGTAATGGATAAGCTGTATGTGTGTGTGAGTGTATGCATGCAGATGCAGATCTCATGTAAACACGAAATACATTATAATCTTATTCTTCACTCAGGAAATAAAACAAGCTAGCACTAGCAAAGCCTAGTGTATAATGGGCTAGATGGTGGTAGCCTGGGCATACACAACAACGAAGGAGTTGACACTGTCAGCATTTTTAATGGCTAGTCTGGGAACAGAAAGGACCAGAATGGCAGAGAAAGTGGCCGTGCCTTGTGCCATCCCTCCACAAAGAACACCCATGTAACTGAACTGCTCCAACCATTTTATAACCTGTCCTTCAGCTAGTGGCAAACAAATTCAAAGACGAACATTTTAAATTCACAGATAAGTTTTAAAATTTAGTACTACCAAAGTTACATAAGAACTCTTTACAAACTACACAAGTGTAGCATTTTAGAAATAATGCCAAATTTTAATTTGTGAAATAATAAAGTGACATACAGTCAAATCCTGTCATTGAAACAAGCTGAGCTATTTGACCCATTAAGTCAACACTTCCACTAATTTCAAGACCATCTGGCAGGAGTGCACAGCTTCTATTTCATATGCCCTTCTCTTCCTGGTACACAAAAAACAAGTGATTAAGCACTGTGAGCCTGCATGAGAGCATGAGTCATTCATTCCAAGATCCCAGAGCGAAGGCACTCCCTCAGACCAAGAGCCCGTGGCGTCTACACAGCTCAGAGGCGAGTTTCAGCTGCAGCTTTAAAAGGGGGCAGATAGTTTATGCATATCTAATCAGACCCCAGTTTCACTTCCTGCTAAAGACAAAAGCTATTATTCCTCTGACACTCACCAAACCAAAGTCAGACAGATGAAGAAAAGAGCTTTAGGATGAGGAACTGAAAGCTCCAATTGTTAGCATGTCATGCTTTGATTTTCAGAATTTAATGAGGCAGGAAAGCAGGTTAAGTAATAACTTCATTCAGGCGCCATCTTAAAGATCAAAGTTTGATGCACAGTTCCTTAACCTCCATAATGCTAATTATTTATTTTATTTTATTTTTTTATTGAGAAAAGGAGAAAAAAAAAAACAAGTTTCCACCTCCTCCCAGCCTCCATTTCCCTCCCCCTCCTCCCACCCTTCTCCCCTTCCTCCCACCCTTCTCCCCCTCCCCCCACTCCTCTCCCCCTCCCTCTCCAGTCCAAAGAGCAGTCAGGGTTCCCTGCCCTGTGGTAAGTCCCAGGTCCTCCCCGCTCCGTCCATATCTAGGAAGGTGAACATCCAAACTGGCTAGGGGAAGGGGAGATGGGGAGAGAAAATGCTAATTATTTCTCTGCCAGGCAGCAAGCTGAAGATTTCATCCAATTCCAAAGTTGTGGCAGGTGGTGATTTCCCAGCATAAAACCAAGCTCAACGGCTATCAACCCAGGCTGCTTATTAATATCATCTAGGCGGCCTATAGACTACTCATGTCTTGGCTCACCTTGGAGAGATGCACTTAACTGGCCGGGATGGAGGGGAGGGTGACAGCATAGATAGAATTGTTAAATTCTTCTGACAGGTAGGTGATTCTGACATATAGGCAGGTTTAGAATTAGTTGCCTAAGTGATTACAGATCCCTGGGAGGAATCCACATCAGTAGCTTAGTTTTACTCTATCAGCCTGACTCATGAATGATGCATGGGACATGCCATCCATGGAAACTGTAAAGATCAAACTCCACAGATATTACCTAATATAGAGAGCTGGCATTAAAGCTGTCTAAGGTACGGAAAGAAACACACATCCAAAGGCAAGGGGAGGGGATGTCAGTCAGTACATAGAGAGTTGGCCTAGCGCCCACGAGGCTTTAGGTTTAATACTCAGTGCTATAAAAACCAAACAAGGTGAAGTACTCCTGTAACTCCAGTACTTGGGAAGAGGAGACAGGTTATCAAAGGTCATAGTATCCTTGGCTGTATAGTGAGTTCAAGGCCAAGGAGGGAGACAGTAATCTGAGAGAAACCCCCGTATTTCCCTTTCCTCATTTAGACACAGCCATTAACACGCAACAGACACAACCTTTCTCTCAGCTGGTTTTTAAATAATTGCATCTTTTTTCTGAAAAATTTATTTAAAACTCTTCTGTATTTTGTTCTAGGATTTCTTGTAATAGTATATACTACTGTGGGCTAACAAAAAGCTATGTCTTCAAATCCACCACCACTGTCTTGAATTCACTGTTTCACCTGGCCTTAGATGAAGAACAGCTTCCATTTCAGGAAAAACAAACAAACAAACAAAAAAACAAGAGTGGGAAAGTAGAAGAAAGCGGTACATCATCTTACAGTCTGCCAGTTAGATCCTACTTGTCCTTATAGGCTCCCCATCCTCTATGATATCCTGCTAGAAGGAAGGCATTATGCCTAAAAAGTGTTGTTTCAGCTGGACATGGCAGTGCATGTCTTTGACCCCAGAACTTGGGAGGCAGAATTCTGTGAGTCAAAGACCAGCCTGGTTTACATTGGGAGTTCCGGGACAGCCTGGGCTACATAAAGAGAGCCTATCACATGAAACAAAAGCAAGGTATTATTTTTGGTAAGTTAAATTCCCACAAAGCACAAGCTTGGTGCCTTCAAAAAGCCTTTTTACTTTTATAGGGCGATGTGATCTGGCTATTTAGAGCTGAAGGAACGTTACAATTAAACCAAGGAACACCTTTCTTCCCATTTATTAGGAAGGAAATGGGGGTAAGAACCACTTAGATCTCAAAACCTCAAGACTCAAATTAGTGAGCCAGGCATAGTGTTCCCAGCACTCCACTTTACATTCACCCTAGTACTGCGAGACAAGAGGATCAGAAAGCCAATGCTACCCTCTGCTACTTACAGAGTTCAAGGACAGCTAGGGCACGTGACACCCTGTCTCAAAACAAACAAATCCAACTCAGTCTTGCACATAACTTTGTGTAAAGGCTCTAAGTTAGTGTCTGTCTCTAGAACCCCTGCGGGTTTCCTCCTTGGACCACACTTCCTGCTAGCCTGGTAGCAGGGTTATCCATCTTTTTACTTTAGCATATACCAGGTAGACAATCTCCAATCAATACTTGCTTTTGTTTAGTTTGAGACAGGGTTTCATGTCGCCCACACTAGTCTTGAACTCCCTAGGTAATCACGGCCGTTTGAATAGGTATGACCCCAATAGCCCTATGTGTTGGAATGCTTGGCTCATAGAGGAGTGGCATTATTAGGTGGCCTTGCTGGAATAGGAAGTGTTCCTTGGGGGTGGGCTTTGAGATCTCATATGCTCAAGCTACACCCAGTGTAGCAGTCTTCTTTTGCTACCTTTCTATTAAGATGCAAAACTCTCAGTTCTTTCTCTAGCACCATGGCTGCCTGCATAATGCCACGTCTCCTGTCAAGATGATAGTGAACTAATTAGATGTTTTCCTTTATATGGACTGCCATGGTCATGGTGTCTCTTCACAGCAATAGAAACCCTAACTAAGACAGTGAGAGAGGATGACTTTGAATTCCTGATCCTCCTGCTTCCACCTCCCAAGTTCTGGGATTACAGACCTGCATCAGCATTTTACACTGGGTTTTATGCAGTACTGAGGATAGACCCCAGAGTTTTGTGCATGCTAGGCACAAATTCTGTCACTTGAGCTATAAACATCTCCAGCCCCCAAACAATAATTTTTTTGAAAGACTAAATGACTTCACAGTGTAATTTAAAAGACAAAAGAAACACAATGCTAAATTAAATGGGAGGGCTCTTCTTCAAGAAATGAGAGTACTGGAAAGTTAGGAAAATGTCACAGCTCTATAAATGAGTCTGAGAAGGCAGGCTAGTACACCACCATCCTCAGAAGCTCTTAGTGTGCCCACCACAGCCTTCCTGGGCAAAGACAGTTACCCTGAGCTCAGAATAGGGTGAAAAGGGTTTGTATCTGGCATAAAAGCAATGCTTAATTATGTGAAACACCAGGGATCTTATACTCACAAAAAAGGAGGAAAAAAACCCTTAATGTTACAGTTAGATATTATAACTGTCTAAATGAGATATATTAGTACTGCATAAATTATGAAATTTAAAGCTCAGTATTTTTTTAAAAGAAAGTGAAAAGTTGTTTGATAAGAATGAGATTCCTTAAACAAATTAGTATATCCTGATGCATCCTACTATTAAGTTCAGGAAATACAAGAGTAAATTTGAAAGAACCTAAAACCAAAAGAAGCTTTGGGTTTTTATTGTTTTTTTTTAAATATCTCACACATGTGTTTATGTGTGTATATAAAAGACAGACTCACTATGTAACTATGGCTGGCCTGAAACTCAGAGATCTGCCTCTCTCTGCCTCCCAAGTGCTAGGATTAAAGGTGTATCACTATTTACATCTTAATTTTTTTGTTTGTTTGTTTTTTGTTTTTTGAGACGGGGCTTACAGAAGCCCTGGCTGTCATAGAACTTGCTCTGTAGACCAGACTGGCCTCGAACTTACAGCAATTGTCTGCCCCTCTCTCCAGAGTCCTGGGATTAAAGGCATGCACAACCACCATGCAGCTATAATTTTATTAAATCTTTGAGAGTTTAATAAAATGTATTTTGTTCATATTCACCCTCCACTTGATGCTTTGGTGTTTCCAGACAGTGTTTCATGCAACTGAAGATAACCTTGAACTTCATATTTATTTTTCAAGACAGGATTTCTCTGTAGCTTTGGAGCCTGTCCTGGAACTAGCTCTTGTAGACCAGACCTCGAACTCACAGAGATCCGCCTGCCTCTGCCTCCTGAGTGCTGGGATTAAGGCCTGGGCTACCACTGCCTGCCTAACATTGAACGTCTAACATTCCTGCCTCCAACTCCCAAATTCTAGGCTTAAGGCAAGTGGCAGGTTTCAAAGGAACACTGACCTAAAATCTACCTACATTTCTCAGTTAGTTTTACCAAAGAAAGTATGACTGATTTTCTTTTCTTTTTTTTTTTTTTTAATGAATGGAAGCAGTTCCCTTAAGGGTCTCTCAATATCTGCAAAATGAGCCATCCTACAGAACATGCAACTGAAAGAAGACACTATCAATGTGTGCCAAGTACTATAATGCTTGATGTTCAATGTTTAGCCTCACTTTCAAAACACTATATATACATTATTACTTATATATCACCATCAGCCAGAAATTGTAATGGGAGTTTCTTCTCCTGCCCGCCAGTTCCCAAATAACCACTCAGATGTTTACTATTACTTATAAATGCTTGGCTGATGACTCCAGCTTATTTCTAACTAGCTCTTACATTTAAATTAGCCTGTTTCTATTCATTTATATATTGCTATGAAGTTGTGGTGTTACCAATATGCTAGCATCTTGCCTCTTGGGTGGGTGGCATCTCCCTTGATTCTACCCTTCTCCTGGATCTTTATTTGGATTTCCCACAAGGCTCTATCCTGCCTTGCCACAGGCCAAAGCAACTTTATTTATCAATCAATGAGAGCAACACATATTCACAGTGCACAGAAAGACCATCCACAGCAAGAAATAATGACATTTCCCCCTATTTTGATAAAGGCTTTGATTCAAATGTTCTCCGCTCACTTATGACCAGTTGACACATGATGACCGTAATTTAGATCAGTTAACACGTCATGATTTATCAGGGCTCTGTGACATCACTGTCACCTCACACTTACTCAAAGCTAGATTTTAGAGTATTGTTTTAAAACATTTGAACAGGAATAGAACAGTCTGTAAAACAAACAACAACAACAGAAAAAAAAACCCCACAGAGTTTGTAAAGACCTAACACATTTAAATCCCCATAAAGTCACACCAAAATTAGAGTATACTGAATCAAGAGTGCAGCTGAACTAGTATGATTCTTCCAATAGTCTAGTATCTGTGTACAAAGACATGAGCCTACTGCACCTTAAAGTCCAAGGAGAAAACGAGCAAGAGCAACCTTTCTGGCAGAAGGACCAGGTGGGAGAAAAACAAAGACATCTGTGGGTCCCACTCATTTTCATTTAAAAGGAAACCAGATCTGCTCAACTCCACAGGTCTTTAAGATAGAGTCCCCCTTGACAGGAAAAAATGTCAACAAGAAACAAGCACAGAACCAGAGGCAATGTTCGACAATGTAGGAGTCTTTGGTCCTAGCCACTATTTAATCCTCCCAACAAGCCTTTGATGCTCAAACTACACAAGGTGAACGGGGGACGATAATTATTCCAATACAGCTCTGGCAGATGACTTTCTGAGGGCCATCCGCCATAGATCTAGAGATAAATGTATATTCTTCCTGTGTTAGCTGGGAGGTCCCATGATGCTGGACACCTTGGAGAGCTCTAATGCAGTCAGGTTTCTGAAACACTACACTGAGGTCACTTAGGTCTGGCACCAGGCAGCTCTACTCTGTCAGTCTTTGTACCCTATGCCACTCCTTCCTCAATGTTCTGACTTGATGGTACTCTCCTTTGGCAGGCTCCAGCCAGAACACAAGTATCTAGGAATCAAGGATTTAAAAAAAAAAATCCTCCCATCTTTGAAAGCGATTGCCTTAAAGGTTTGTTCTCTTCCATTCTCTCTGCTCTGTGTACTCTGAAAGGTCGCCCTGAAACTGGATCTAGGATTCTTGCAAAGCTACGCTAAGACAGGGTTCAGGTTGCTCATCACTGGAGGAAACAGCTCCCATGCAGTACATACCAAGATCTACCCCATAATCTATCCCCACTTTTTCCACAGATGCTCTAAAAACCCAAGAAGGAAAAACTGCTAGAAAGCTATTTGTCAACCTACCATATAACAACATTGTGAAGTTCCTTATACCCACATAAACTAAGTTTGCAGGAAATGAGACAAGGCAGGCACAGGGACAAGAACAAATGAGAAGCCCCGTTACCAGCCTGTGCAGCCTGCACTGGCCTTCCCATGTGAGGGGCCTCTTATTCCCCTATAGGCTGCATTTTATAGATGCCCACGAAACACAAGTCTTACAGCCTCACAGTCATCAAGGTAGAGAGGCTTATTATTTATTTATATATTCATTATATTTGTTTTATCAAGGCAGGGTTTCTCTGTATTATCCTGGCTGTCCTAGAGCTCACTCTGTAGACCAGGTTGGCCTTGAACTCACAGAGATCCTTGCCTCCTTGCCTCTGCCTCCTGAGTGCTTGGATTAAAGGCATGTACCTCCACGCCCAGCTTTATAAAACAATATTGTCAGTACTGAAGAATATGACTGAAGCCATATACTGGAGCAGAAGCCTTGGCTCTCCCTCTTCCTCCAAGAATTTGGAGAAATTATTCCTTTATGCTTCAACGTTCTCATCTGTAACAGAAGAAGTTATTAACAAAATTAACTTCCAGAGTTTTACTGCGGGATGAAAATGGAATAATAGATAGAGACGGAGCACTGTCTGGCTCAGAAATGCTCAACAAGTAAAAGCTGCTACTGTACGCTGGTATCAATCTTGGGTGAAGATGCAGATAACAAACTAAATGTAAAGACTCATTCAGCCCAACTGCTACCGTGTTGACAGTATACTATATAGGTAACAAAAATAGTGTGGGTGTGTGTGTGTGTGTGTGTGTGTGTGTGTATAACAGCAGGACACAAAATACTAAATAAACTGAATACAGTTTCACACAACAGCCCTCCAGAGGTTAGTATTCTATATGGATTTCAATTCTATAATAATTTCCCATTTTAAAAAGTTAACTTCATTTGACAGTGAAAAATAATTTCAGGCTGGCAAAATGATAAAGGTGACTGCCACTAAGCCGACAATCGACGTTTGATCCCTAGGTGGAAGGAGAGAATGGCCACAAGTTGTCCTGACCTCCACAAGTACAAAGCAACATGTAAAAGCCACTTCCCTCTAAAAGGGAAAATAATTGGATTGCCAAAACTGTAAGACGGGCAGGAAAACTTGGTGTGAATTCTGACAGCTAGTATCCCCTGGGGTAGTGGGGAGAAAGAGAAAAGAAAAAGGGAAGAAAAAATGCTCACTACTGTGTATTATTTAAAGTACCATTTGCTATATATGGACCATGCGTTTATAAATGCTGTGTGTACAGCAGGTGCTCTGAGATCTCTCATGGTCACTCAGTCTCGGAATAGAATGAGGTAACACACAGAAATAAATTATGTAACACTGCCCCATCACACAAAGCCAAAAGAGTGGAAGCAATTTTAAATGAAAAAGACTACATAACTATTTCCAATAGTGGATTATATGTTGTTTTTTAATTTCTTAAACTAAAATCTTTTTAAATATATATGTAGTAAATATATTTTTTATTTTTAATTAACATACAAATTACTGGATTTGCCTGTGTGTGTGTGTGTGTGTGTGTTACAGTATTTTCAAGCAAAATATGTTTCAGCCTACTCTCCTCCTCCCTGATCTTGTCCATGCCCCTGGTCTTCCCTTGTGCCCTCTGACCCAACTCCCAGAACCTCTTTTCTGCTTTGCTGTCTCATGTGTCCCATCACCCTCCTCCTTTCTCCCCTTCTCCTGGCATCCTTTCGATTAAACTATAATTCTTAGTGTCAGACATTAAACTCTACTCTCTGGAGATTACTGAATATTTACACAACTCTTTCCTGGGAGAAGTTAAAACAACCTAATTACTTTTTTTCTGGTGGCCATTAACTTGCAATAGTGATAAGCATCTTAAAAAGAAAAATAACAAACCAAAAGCTCAATGATTTACAAAAACATAGACTACTCACTTCTGTTAGGAAAATAAAAACAGACAAATATTTACGTTCAATTTTTTCCTTAAAAAAATTAAAGTGTCAAAAAAAAATAAGGAATCCTATCACAAAAAAAATCAAAAGTTTAAGCTCTAACATTTCTCAATGAACTGAACAAAGATTTTCCACTCAATTACATAAATCTTTTTTTGTTTCTTTTGAGTGTTTGTTTGAGACAGGGTCTTTCTATTACGTAGTTTTGGCTGTCCTGAAACTTACAGAGATGAGATCCACCTACCTCTGCCTCCTGAGTGCTGGGATTAGAAGTGATCACCACCACTATCGGCCTAAACAAATCTTTAAAAAGAGTCACTCAGCCTAGGAGTGGTGGTGCACGTCTTTAATCCCAGCACTCAGGAGGCAGAGGCAGGAGGCTCTCTGTGAGTTCAAGGCCAGCCTGGTTACAAAGCTAGTCCCAGGACAGCTAGGGCTGTTACACAGAGAAACCTTGTCTCAAAAAAAAAAAAAAAAAAACCCAAAAACAAAAACAAAACAAAAGAGAGACAGAGAGAATCACTCAGCTAGGTATCATAGGTCACACTGTAATCCAGGAGGAGGCAGAGGTCAAAGCATTGTGAGTTTGAGATCAGCGACACTGTGAGTTTCAGGCTAGCCTGGGCTATAGAGCAAGAGGGGGATGGGGAATCAGGATGAGGCCTAAAACGAACATAAGAGATCATCTTATTTTTACAACAAAGATTTAAATGTGAGGAAACTTGAAGTTATGTTTAATTCAGGTTAACTCAATCATAAAGTATGTTCTGGATTGATTACAAACACTCTTCAGCCCAGAGACACCAAGATTATTAGTAAAGCAAAGCCTGTGATGAGGAAATAATGCCAACTGAGAAGACACAGGTTAATGGAGAAAGGGAGGATTATAACTGCAAGTGTACAAAGTATAGAAAACATCAAGAAACAAAACAAACGTGACCAATAACTCTGCCCGATGGATGCAGGCTAGACTAGTACAGGGTGGGTGGCCTCGAACAGAAGTCACACACAATGAATGACCTAGGCAGGCAGGAACTGAGAATAGCAGGGATTCTGAGCTTTGGAAATGCTCATGTTAAGCTTAACTATCATTATCACTTCTTTTTCTTTTTTTTTTGGTATTTGAGACAGGGTTTTTCCGTAGCTTTTGGTTCCTGTCCTAGAACTAGCTCTTGTAGACCAGGATGGCCTTGAACTCACAGAGATCCACCTGCCTCCCTAGTGCTGGGATTAAAGGTGTGCGCCACCACCGCCGGCATCACTTATTTTTCTTATGTCTCCAGGAAAAAAAGAAAATTTCTTGTTTCTGGTCACTTAGTAGTCACACGTTAAAAAAAAAAAAATCACAATTCCCAGCACTGCTTGGTCTTATAATACCACCCGTGGTGAAACAAACTTGGTCAGTAGTTTGCTCAGTTGTTGAATAACGGGGGGGGGGGGGGGGGGGGGACGACTAAGATTTTAACTGTTGTCACTTCAAACAAGAGCAAACCTGGCCATAAAAACAGAGGAAAATGTTCAATAGAAAAAACAGGATTTGAAATAACTGTACAGATAAAAGATCTGAAGAGCATTCACGCCAATTAAACATTATTACTAAAATAGCTATTCTTAGAATCGTGAGTATTGAACAGACTAAACTATTTAGTAACTACAAGGATGCACCATGTACTCAACTTGAACACCTAAGGCTCACAAGAGCCTACCTATTCTGAAATATGATGGCCTCTGCCTTCCTCTAGATTTGTGGTCCATGTTTGTGGGGAATGGGCTACATATCTAAGAAATAAAAGAAAACTTAATTGTAATGGCTAGAACAAACTTTTTTATTATGGGGGAAAGTGTTAACTTTGCTTTCTGATATGGACTTTGGACAAAGTGTAACCCAAACCAAATGGCTTATTCCAAAAAAGGCTGGGGTTAAGCTTCTGGTTGAGGAAACTGCCGAGGCACAGGAAATTTCGTCCTGTCTGATGAGCTGATAAGGACTTCAAGTTCCATTCAGTCCTGCATTCCAGCTCCCAGGAACCAGCTCTTGGGAATTTTACAGCCTAATTCTCCCTGCTCTAAACCTCACACGGGTGGCAGGCTAGGAAAGTAGTCAAATTGGGGTAAAGAAGAAAGCAAGAGACTAGCCTAAACTAGCCTACTTATATCATCTATCCCAAGGTCACCAGGAGTCTTGTGGATAAGGTAGTGTCTCCGTTCTGAAAAGAGGACATAAAATACAGTGGCAAGGAAATACAGCCAGAACCGTATTTCTGGAGAAGGAAAAAAAAAACGTTCTCCTTCAGAGCAACATAGCAGGCCTTCGTGATGACACAGGAGATTCGGCCGAAAAGTGTCCGGGAGGTCACTAAAGTGCCCTTCTGTATTGAATGTCCCCTGGAAAGGAATATCCCGACCCTGCTCCTCAGGCTGCCATGGTGAGTGGGGCTCACATACTAAAGGACCTGTTACCTAAGTGGTAACAAGATGTCCAGAAAAGTCCCTTTGAAGCTGTTACACTAGATGCACTCCAGGAATACAGGTAAACTTCCGAGGGTGGCTCTTTCAAGAGTTCCAGTCTCACTTTTCCTAAAGTCAAAAGCTCTTGAGTGGATAAGAAAAAAGCACTGGCAACTAAGCAGAAGTTGCCCAGACTCCCCAGAGAGATAGGGAGACAGCAGCTGTCTGAGGACAGGTGCTGCTGCCTAACCCGACTGCAAAGTTTCCCAAGGCAAATGATGGAGGCTTTTGACCTCTCCTAACCGTTTAAGTGACAGCCGACACAATTTCTTCTCGAAAATGGCAAGTCATACACGGAGCTTTCGATCAAGTGCTGTGAGGTAACCCTCATGAAGTCACTCTTTAATAAGGGACCAGGAACAACACAAGGATGTCAACAGGGAGCGTCCCGCCAAGGCTTCCACTGAACTACATGGAATTCGAACCCAGAACTTTGCCGCGCTGGACGGCGTGAAGCCGGCGCAGGTGGAGGCCTGAGGGACCCGGTCCCCCCTCCCCAGGCCCCAGATACTGGAGGAGGCACACTAAAGGGGGGTGACCGGCCTTTCCCGCCGCACAGAGACTGGAGTGCGCACCAAGGAGGCGGCCGCGCCCCTCAGGACCGGAGCTGACATTTCCAAGCAGCCGGCCCAACCTCCCAGTCGCTGCTCCGGGGGGGCCCAGGCCGCGCCCCCCCACTGCGCTCCAGCTGGCCGGCTCGCCCCACCCAGCCCGCGCCGAGCGCCTCACCCGGTCGGAGCTGCAGGCCGCCGTCGTGCCGGCTGCACCACAGTGCGCGCTCGCCCTGCTGCAGGATGTAGTGGTCCTTTGCTTGGAAGAGCTCCATACCGGCCCCACGCGTTCCGGGGAGGCGGCGGTCCCCGGTCCGGGCACAGCAGCGGCCCGCCGGGGAGCTGTGCAAACGTCCTCCTCCTCCACCGCGACCACGAGAGCCGTGCCTGGTGGAGAGGCCGAGGACCCACGGCTCTGAGGAACAGGGAGGGGAAGCACCCCGGGGCCTGACCCGCCGGCAGAGATCACGCTTGGGCGGCCGCGGCCCTAGAGGCCTCTCCCCGCTCCCCCGCAGCTACCCTACTCAGGCCCCGCCCCCTACCCTGAGGCTCCACCTCCTTTAGTTCATCCTGGCTCCCCCTAGACTCCGCCTCCTCCCAGGTTCCTCCCCTTGCCGTGCAACTCTACCTCCGGTAGTTCCGCCCCTCTCCCCTAGGCACCGCCCTTACTCAGGCTCCTCCCCCGGCCCGCCGACTCCACCTCCTGTAGTTTGTCCCGGGTTTCCCCCCCCAGGCTCCGCCCCTTACGTTCCTTCCCCGACTCCGCCTCCCTCTGTAGTTCTCCGAATGGCGCCCAGGCCCCGCCCCGGTCCCGCCCACTAGCCTCGCCCCCTGCCTCGAGCCTTTCTTCTTTGAGCTCTCAGCTGGCAGTTCTGCCGCGTCTGCTGCAGCTCCTCCCCCGCTGCTTTCTCTCCTCGTTCGATCTCAATCGCTCTCCTCCGCTCCTCTGCCTCTCCCACTGGCCCCTCCTGTGTCCCGCCTGCATCCTACACTTGCGACCTCGGGCGGACCCTGTGCTAGATTGAGTCTGGTTAGACTGGCTAGTCACCCTCTGTGCAGCCCTTCGAATCTTCCGTGACATGCAAACCGGTCCTTCCTTCCATTAGCTCCTAGAAAAGCTTGGACAAGTCCCCGAATCCACCTGACATTCCTTTCTTACCTGGGTACATTTCCTACCAGTCTAAGCATAGACAACACCGAGCTCAGAAGTGCAACCCAATAGACTGGCTCCTAGATTCCATTCCAAGTGGGCCCTCCGCTGAGCAGAGGCCGCTTCTGTTTCGGGGATTCGTATTAGAGCCTGGACACCAACAATCATTTAGTAAATGCACATCAATGGTGATGCGTGAATCAACAGAAAATACACCAGAGTTAACAGGACTGATGAGAACTACAGGACAGTCTGAGAAGCCTGACTGCAGAAAGTCAGTTCATGATGTGAAAAGAAAAAAAAATAATGGATATCGCTCAGAGATAGTAAAATGGCCAGGTGGCCACCTTTATCAGAAAGGATTTAGGAATAAAGCTTCCGATTCTAGACCCGACCCGTCTCCCAGTCTTCGGACCCATCTTCGGGTCTGTCCTGCTGTGTGATCTTGGGAAGATTTTAGTCTCAAGAATTGGTTGAATTCGTGACCTTAAATTACACCAAGACTCCCAATTCTGTACATCAATGAGTCTTCTTCCTTTCTTGTCGTCTTTAAGGCCTTAAAAACGATCTTAAATAGAAGCCTAAGGGGCTGGAGAGATGGCTTGGCGGGTCAAGAGAACTTGCTGCTCCTGCAGAGGACCTGGGTTCAGTTTCCAGCCCTCCAAAGGCTGCTCACAATCATCTGTGACTGGACACCTCTTCTGGCCTCTGTATAGGCTCCTGTATGCACGTGGTACACAGGCACAGAAATACGCAATAAATGTTCTTTTTTTTAGATAGAAGCCTAAGATAGAGGATGTAATACTTTTAACCTTTTGCTCAAATGAAACAGGAAGAGGCTCTTGTTACTAATTATTGTGAAGCTCACACTGATTTCCTTGTTGAATTGCCACAGATCAACCGAAGTCTCATGACAATAAGATGCCCTGGAATCTTTCCCCATAAGCTCAGGGCCTGACAGGCTGCCCCAGACAACACAACATAAAGGGCAAAGGGGCATGGGATTACTCCACCAAACCTCTGGGATGTGATGTGGACAAAGGCAATGACAGTACAACGTTTCAACAGAAATTTAGAAGAATAAATCAACTACAGGTTTGTCATCGAATTAGTACCGAGAAAGTTCTATGAAGACAATGTGCCCTGAAAATAATTTCATTATGTATTAAAGAATCACATTAAACAATCCTGTTTAAAATTGACTAAGCCAGGCATGATGGTGCATGCCTGTAACTCCAGCACTTGGTACATTGTAGGTGGAAGTCTTTCTCCCGTCTATTAGTTTCTGAATATCCACTCTGAGGCTTCATATTAATTACAAACTGTTTGGCCTATTAGCTCGGGCTTATTAAGTAACTTTTACATCTTAAATTAAGTCATTTCTAGTTTATATTTTACCATGAAGCTCGAGGCTTGTTACCTCACATGTGGCTTCTCCAGCAGCTGCTGGTGTTTCCCTGACTCTGCTCCCCTTCCTCCACTCCCCTCCCCTTGGATTTCTTACCTAGTTATCTTCTGCCTGGTTATTGGCCAAATCAGCTTCTTTATTAACCAATGGTAATAAGACATATTCACAGCCTAAAGAAGGGCATACCACATCAGGAAATGAAATCAAAGAGGAAGGCTAGCCTAGGCTACATGAAACCATCTCTCAAAAAAATTAGTTGATTTCAACTTTTCAAGTGTTCAAACCAGTGGTTCCAACCTTGTGGCTACTTACTAGAATCACCTGAGACGTTTGTAAAACATATCAATACTTAGCCCTCAGACCAACTGAAGAATTTAATTCATGTAGGGCATTGGCACTAGTATTTGTTCTAAGTTCCATCTAACGAGTCTAATGTGCACCTAATGTTAAGTAGCACAATTCTGAATGAAATTCATTAGAAAACTGCCTGACGGTCTGGTCAAAAACGGCAGTCACTCTTTAAAGCCATTGTGCAAGGTTGGTTTACCTATGAATCAGACTTCAGCCTCGCTAAGAGAGAGGAACCCCCTGGAAAAATCATACCCCTGCTATCTGTCTGACTCAAAAGCCATACTGTCCTCTCCTTCCAACTCCAAATCCATGCCAGGCCCTGGGGTAGCCGCATGCTTGCCAGGCAAAGCAGAGTAAGTGAGAAGAGAAAGGGCTTTGTTTCTGGGGCAGGCCTCAGCGAGTCTCCTGCCACAGCTGACTTCCCCTTACCCTGCTTTGGGCTTTGTGGACCTTGATCCTGCAGCGTTCCCAACCCCTGGCTGACCTGTCCTTTCTTGGCTCATGGCTACTTCCCAACCTGTATCCCTCTTCCAAACTTGCTGACTCAAGGTCCCCCTGCTCTGGGTGTCACTCAGATTACAAAGAAAAAAGATCCTGCTGTTTTCTAGTTTTTGAACAGTAATGACCATTATATGTCAGTTATCTTTTTGCATGTTTGCTTATATTTTATTTATTTAATCATTTATTTATTTTGGTTCTTTTTGTTTATTTGCTTATAGAGAAAAGGTTTCTCTTTATACCTCCTGGCTGTCCTAGAACTTGCTCTGTAGACAAGGCTTCTCCTTGAACTCACAAAGATTCACCTATGCTTGCCTCTGCCTTCTGAGTGCTGAGATGAAAGGCATATACCACCGTGCCCTGCCTTTTATTTTCATTTTCAACTGTGTATCTGTGTGGGGTGGGTACATGTGAGCCTAGTGCCACAGAGGTCAGAAAAGGGTGTCAGATCCCTAAAGCTGGACTGGTAATGAGTAACCCCCCAATGTGGGTACTCAGGACCAAACTCAAACCCTCTGCAAGAGCGGTCTGTGCTCATAAATGTTGAACCATCTTTCTAGCTCCCCATTTTCTTACTTAGAAAGACCCTCACCAGAGAGTCCCTGCTGGAAATGTGATATTTGGAAAGATTTATGAAATTTTGTCCTGTTGGAAATGTGATATGCCAATGGTCAAATTACTTTTTTTCTTGGGATATTTTCTCTGGATGATTTGTCCATTTTCTTCAGATGTCTCATTTGACCAGTGATCTTCAGATTCCTTAGCTAGATACCTTTATTCTCAAAGACAGAAACAATGCCCTTCCCTAACCTTAATTTTGGGAAGTTCCCTTTTGGCAAGTTATATCTGACCAAATGAAAAGCAGAGGTTTGGAGAAAAATAGAAAAGAAAACCTAGCTGGCGGGGTGGTGACTTTGGTGGGAGCCCCTGTGAGTGCTAATGACTGCAAAGTCACAGACAAGTGGCTTTTTCGTGAATTCACACCATAAAGTTGGGCACAATTGTTACACAAGTTCTAATTGGTCTTAATAATTAAAAACCCGGAGCCAGATATTAGGACAGATGCTGAAAGATCAGAGAGAGAAAGGAGCAAGCCACAGACAACTCTTACCTTACTAATTCCTCAGCAGAAAAAAAGGGTCAAACTACTGTCTCCTCCCACCTTATGTTTCTCTCTCTGCACAGCCGTATCTCTTCCTGTCTGTCTGTACAGACCTCTAGAGTTCTATGGTTAGCCAGTGGCCAGCTCTGCCCTCTCATCTTCAGGCAAGCTTTATTTGTTAGAGTACAAACAAGATATCACTACACATAAAGGAACAGAGGAAGATCTGATTCTGGCCTCCACACTTACAGAGAGACGCATGTACAGACATCCACACATACAGACAATTGCACCTACAGTCCACACATATAAAGGAACTACATATTTACACCTTCTCCCTCTGATTCACAGGTTGAAAAGCTGGCCACCTTGTTGACAAAATTTGAGAGAGGGCTTTTAGGGGGAATGAGATTAGTGCCCTGGCTAAGTAATAGAGATAAGCCCTTCAACCTTTCACTACATGAAAACACAAGAAGAAAGTGAATGTCCACAAACCAGGAAACAGACTCTCACCAGATCTCAAATCTGCCAGCACCTTAACCTGAAACTTCCCACAAGGGTGAGGAATTCTCTGTTGTATCTAGGTCACCCGATAGCCAGCCTTTCCTTGAGATAGTGTTTTACAGTCACTACCAAGTTGCTCATGGTTTTGTCTGTTCATTCATAACTGTCATGTTTTCATCGGCACAGAGGCTGTGTTAATCAACTGCTATTTCACCAGCAAATGCGGTAGTTACCAGCCTGTTTCTATGGCAAAGGCTCTGGGGATTCTGTTTACCACGGCACTGTCTATGTTGCTGCCCCAAAATGTAGCTTACAATTAAATCTCCATCATCCTATTCATCAGTAAGACTCAGGAGTCCAAGGCTGGACTGAAAACCTGCCAGCACAGAGAGGCTGAGTAGCAACTAGCTGATCTTCTCTTTATGACAGTCTCAGAAGAGAACATCCTTCCAATTTGCCAAAACAAAAAAACCCACGCCACTCAAAGCCCCTCCCTACCACTTTCTTCCAGACACTCTCTGACTGATGATGACTACTTTCTGTCAACTAGTTGCTAACTCAGCCTCAGACCCAAGGTTTATTTTATTTAATTATTACAAATGCAAACTTGGGGATCACAGTGTAATTGAATATCACACAACATTTGCCCCTCTTGTCTAAAGAAAAAGAAAAGATTTTTAATTCTAGTACAGTAAAACCATATACAATAAGAACAATTAGCAAGTAAGAATTACATTCACAATGTCCAGTCCATTTGTATTTGGCAAATTTGCTCTATTATCTATCCTATCTTGATGAGTCCAAAGTTTTATACCTAACCCACTTTCTATCATAACTTGTATTACCAACTGAAAAATATTTAGACCTTAAAACATTTTCTTGATAAACAACTTAAGCTTTTATGTCTCTCAGCCTTTATAAACATTTTAATCCTTTTGTAAGTTTCCTTTTTTGAATTTGGTAGGAAACAAAAAGGTAAAACTATAACTATCTATTCTTTAACCCCATCAGAGACCCAAGGAGGATAAAATATTCTGACTAAACAGGAAGTGCAGAGCAAGCAAATTCCAAAATTATAGAAATGACAGAAATAGCTAGTTTTCTGGACAGTTATCCAACGTTCCTATGTTGAGGCATCCATCTTCTGCCTACAGCTCTAGGATGTCTGACAGACTTTTCTGTGAAGCAGCAATTTTGAAGAACTGTCCCACCTTGTCTTGACAAAATTCAAAAGTCATCTTCTTTTGTGTCTTGATTGTCCAGTTTGGATGGCATACTGGCCCCAAATGCAACATATTTCCTGACTTCCATTCTGAAGGGAAGACATTCTAAAAATATATAGGTTGGTTTAGTTTAGCAGTTTTCTCTACAGTTCAATGTCTCCCAGCACCTTTTGTCCTTCGTTCATCAACATCCAAATAATTCCGTCGATAAAGCACCATTCAGGATCCAGAGGCCCTGTATGATTCCTGTCCTTATGTGACTTATACTTTTTATATTACTTTACTCTTTTTTATAGACCTTATTATTTTTAAAATTATCTTATTTATTTTTCAATGACTGTCTCTACCCATTTTTTTCTTTCTTCACCATCTTTGTGTGTGTGCGTGCGCACACACATATGTGTCTGTGTGTATATCTGTGTATATGTCTGTGTGTGTGTATCTGTGTATATATCTCTGTGTGTGCGTGCATCTGTGTCTGTGGGTATATCTGCATATATTTTTCTCTGTGAGTGTGTGTCTGTGTGTGTGTGCATCTCCTACATTTCTCTGACTGCTGAGTCTCCGCTTAGGACATTGTGCTGATGCTGGACTCTGCCCCATCTGACCTGACAGACACAGTGGCTTCCAGCTGCTCCTAACCACCCAGTCACACCTATGTGTCCCAGCTCTGGGAAGCTGCTGTGTCCTTGATGCAGCGGCCAGCTGTTCAAGTGCTCCGGTGCACTTTAAAAGAGCTGCACCTCTGCATGCCCCAGCACTGAAAGACCACGTCACCAGGAAGCCAGGTCCAATGCTGTGTTCGGAACATTTTATTTTCAGCTTTCTCAGGCCCTGTGTGGATTTATGTACCACATGTTGGGCAACAAATGTAGTCTTTTTTTGTACCACCAATGCCCAAATAATGACATGGAGACATCTTATTAATTATGAAAGCTTGGCTTAGACTTGTCCCCAACTAGCTCTTACAATTTAAATTAACCTGCACCTATTAATCTGCATTTTGCCATGTGACTTTTTTTAACCACTATTCCATTCTGTGTGGTCTGACTTGGTCCAAGTCTCTGAAGGCCTAGATTCATCTCCTCTTCCTTTCTCTCCTTGGAGTCCCTCCTATCTTCTCCTGCCTTGCTACTGGCCATTCAGTTCTTTATTAAACCAATCAGAAGGTGCCTTGGCAAAGACACATCTTCACAGTGTACAAACAGATTATCCCATAACACATAACCCATATAGGACCATAGGAAATTGTTAAGAGGCATTCTGGAGCCCTCTGAAGTAGACAGAATTGGTCAGAAAACACTGGATGGCTGGAGAGATGGCTCAGCAGTTAAGAGGGTTCACTGCTCTTCTGGAGGACTGGAGTTCAGTTCCCAACACCCACATCAGGCACCGCACACTGTAACCCTAGCTCCAGAGGGTTCTCTGGCCTCTGTGGGCACTTGCACATACTACACACATACACACACACACACACATACAGACAGACAGACAGACACAGAGAGAGAGAGAGAGAGAGAGAGAGAGAGAGAGAGAGAAAGAGAGACTTAAAAGTAAAATAAAAACTTGAAAAATCATACCAAAAGAAGAATGCCCTTCATGAGGAGATGGCTGGCTTTTCTATTGTATGGCCTGATAAAATTATCAGGGACCCAGGTTATTACAGTCAGTTTCATAATTTATTTATTTTTTATTAATTTTATTTTGTTGTGGGGCATCCACCAGAAAAGACTGTTCAGACACAGATTTCAGCCAGTACAAAGTCTATGTTAGCTGACCGGTGACTGCACTGGGTGTTCAGAATCCCAGTGTCCCCCAGTCTTTCTCAGGGTGTGCTTTACAGGACACAAACCATGTCCTGGGTCGATACACTTCAGTTAACAAGAACAGTTAGACAGAAGAGAGACTATAAAAGCCAAAAGGCAAGGTTTGAGACTTTCCCAGAAATACAGATTTGATGGATTAGATCTTTGTTCTAATTTTGGACGGTGGAGCATCTATGTGCAGAGTTTTAGGGCCCAAATGGTACGTTCACCATGGAATCAGTTGTGCTAAGGTCTAAAGCCTATTAAGAGCTGGGACCCTGTTACAATTTATATTTTACATATATGGGTATTTTGCCTGTGTGTGTGTGTCTGTGAATCACACGTGTTCCTGGAACCCTTCAAGTCAGAGAGCATATCAGATCTCCTAGACCTGCAGTCACAGATATCGTAAGCCACTGTCTTAGGGTCACTATTGCTGTGATGAACCACCATGACCAGCTTGGGGAGGAGAGGGTTCATTTGGCTCACATTTCCACATCACTGTTCATTATCAAAGGAACTCAGGACAGGAACTCAAACAGGGCAAGAAACTGGAGGCCAGAGCTGTTAGAGAGGCCATGATGGGATGCTGCGTACTGACTTGTTCAGTCTGCTTCCTTAGAGAATTCAGAATTAAGCCAGGCATGGCCATTAAAGCCTTTAATCCCAGCACTTGGGAGGCAGAGGCAGGCAGATCTCTGTGAGTCTAAGGCCAGCCTGATCTACAGAGCGAGTTCCAGGATAGTCAGGGTTACACAGAGAAACCCTGTCTTGAAAAACTACACGTCCACAAAACAAAAACAAAAAAGAACTCAGGACCACCAGCCCAGGGGTGACCCCACCCACAATGGGCTGGGCCCTCTCTTCAGGAATGAGTAATTAAGAAAATGTCCAAAAGGCTTCCTGACACCCTGATCTTACGGAGGCCTTTTCTCAGTTGAGGGATCCTCTCAGATGACTCCAGCTTGTGTCATCTTGACATAAGACTATCAGCCACCATGTGGGTGCTAGGAATTGAACTCAGGTCTCTGGTAGAGCAGCGAGCAGCCAGTGTTTTTTTTTTTTAGACAGAGTCTCTATGTACTCCCAGCTGTCCTGGAACTCACTATGTAGACCAGGCTGGCCTAGAACTCACAGAGATCTACTGGCCTCTGCCTCCCTAGTGCTTGGATTAAAGGTGTCTACAACCAAGGTTGGAACAGCCAGTGCTCTTGACAGCTAAGCCAACTCTCCACCTCTGCCACCCCCTTAATATTTTTATTTAGTGTGTTTGTGTGTGTGCATGTATGTGTGGTGTGTGTGTGTGTGTGTACTTACATATCACAGTGCATATGTGGAAGACCAAGAACAACTCTTTGTCTATCATATGTGTCCCAGGTAGGAAATTTAGGTCATCAGACTTAGGGACAAGCACCTATATCTGCTGAACCATCTTGTAATCTTCAGCTTCACAATTCGTGTGTGTGTGTAAGAGAAACAGACTTTCCTGAGTTTAATATTTTTCCTCTCCTGTTACAAAGAAAAGATAATCAATCTTTTTATCAAAAAAGATGTTTTTTAATTAGTTTTTATTTGTTTGTTTTTTATTTGTTTTGGTTTTTGTTTTTCAACACAGGGTTTCTCTGTGTAACAGCCTTGGCTGTTCTGGAACTTACTACATAGACCAGGCTGACCTTGAACTCACAGAGATCTGCCTGTCTTTGCCTCTTGAGTGCTGAAATTGAAAGAGTACACCACCAAGCCCAGCTAACTTAAATTAGTTTTAAGATGTATTTTTTGTATTTGTATGAGTGTTTCTTTGCAGTATATATATGTACCATGTGCAGGCAGTGCCTGTGGAAGTCAGAAGAAGGTATTGGATGTCTTGAGCTGGAGCTACAGACGGTTGTGAGTTGGCATGTAGGTACTGAGAACCGAACCCTGGTCCTCTGCAAGAGCAGCTGGTGCTCTTAACTGTCGAGCCGTCTCTCCAGCCCATTTATTTTTATTTACATGGATGCGTGAGTGTGTGAATGTATGCCATGAGTACCTATGCCCTGAAGAGGATGCTGGATCTCCCGGAGCTGGAGTTATGGGTGACGGTGACTCCAGATCACCCACCTTTCCAGCTGCTAACTAGCCTTTTACAGGAATTATTTCATATTTGCCTAAAGGAGGCAGGTGATTTTCACTTTTTTTGTTAGACATTTACATTTTTGTGGTTTTGGGTATTTGTTGTTGTGCCATGGTTGTCTCAGGGCCTCACTAGCCCAGCCTGGGGCCTCACTAGCCCAGGTTAGCCTCAGACTATTGCTGAAGGAGGTCTTGAATTCCTGATCCTTTGCCTCCAACTCCCCAGGGCTGGAATTAAAGATGTTCATAAGTGCACACCCAGTTTTATGTAGTACTCAGGTCATCCAGCTCCTTGTGTAGATGGACACTCTACCAACTGCCAGACTCCTCGCCTGTGGGGATTTTTTTGTTTTGTTTTGTTTTGGAACCATGAGCTTTTTAATCCTTTAAGTGAAAAAGCTGGGTTAGGAATTTAGTTCAGTCATAGACAGCACCTTGCCTAGCAAATACACGACTCTGGCTTCAGCCTTTAACGCCGGTTCAAATATATATATATATAATTTTTTAAAAAATAAACACAGCCTCCCTAGTCAAGTGTGTATGTGTGTTCATTTCCCCTGGCACACGCAAAGACACATTCTTTCTGAATGTACCACCTAAGGCTCTAGAACCTTTTGCCTTTGCACACGAAGAATTCAAGGACATAGCTCTTTTTAGTCATTCCTCACACTGCCTGAGAGCAAAGCTCCCTCTAAATGGAACAGATGGAGCAGAGCCTCCCCCCTTTCTCAGCTAGGGCGTTTGCAGTCGCTTCTGCCTCTGCTGACTGTAATTCTCACATACTGTTGGCCTGTCAGGGCCCGTACCATCACAAGTCAATAACAACCGTCAAAATGCCTTCTGCGGGATCATCATGCCCGACGTTTTTTCTTTCTTTCTTTTTTTCTTTTTTTTCTCCCAGCAATACTTTGTGTGCTTGGGAGGCAGCAGGGAGGGGACGGCTCTGGTTTAGGGAGCTCAGTGCTGGAGTGGGGGTGTTTGCAGGGCTCTGGCCGAAGGCTCAAAGGCTTGGGGGTGGGGTGCCCAAGGGGAAGGGCAAGAACAAAATGTGACTTGCCAGATTTCCAAGCTGGTATTTTTAACTATGAGGGGAAACCAGGGAGCAGCTGAAAAGCTCGCCAAATAGACTGGCTTTCCTTCCTTTCTTTTTTCTGCTTGAGACAGGATCTCACTACATAGTCCTGGTTGGCCTGGGACCCACTATATAGACCAGGCAGACCTAGAATTCATAGAGTTCCACCTGCCTCTACCTCTCCAGTGCTGGGATCAAAGGGATGAGCCGTTATGTCTATGTAGCTTGTGGATATGATGTTTGTAAAGCTACAGTGAAGAAGGTTCAGGCCAGGCCAGGTTTAAAAAAAAAAAAGACAACGAAAACTAAAAAGTCCATTCAACATCATTAAAAATAATATAAAGAAAATGGATAGAAGATTTAAATTCTGTAAAGTCCTGCCTGTGTATTTTCTTTAAATCTTGTTTTATATATTTGTTTTCTTGTTAACCATTGTCATTCTGTAACAGAATACCCACCTGGGCTTCTTTTTTTTAAAAAAAAAAAAGCCACTAAGCTTCCTCCCAGCCTCTTCTCTTCTGTTCTCCTGCTCTCTACCATAAGATCTAAAGAGTTCTTACTGCAGGGAAGGGAAAGGCTGGGAGGGCCGCTCTGCCCTGAACCAAGTCTCTCTTCTCTTCAGCACAGACATGTATGTCTAGAGAAGGATTGGTGAAGTCCCAGGAAAGGTATTCTCCTTTTGAACGGAAACAAAATGTGAACTGTAAACCATTTCATTTGGATCCTTACATGAAAGGCTGCAGACTAGTGCCTGAACCTCCCCTCCCCTGCGATTATCTGACTGCAACACAGCTCAGCTCATAGAGCAGCTGTTTCAGGAGCTGGGAGCCATCTACAGAGACAGACAAGACCCAGCACAGAAGCAGTTTCCCAGGGCTTCACCCACCCTGGTTTATTCACGATCCCATCTCTTTGGAGCAAATTCCTTTCAGTTCTGCAGATGAGGGGTGGAACTGAAAGACGGGGGAGGAAGGGAGAGGAGCAGTCGAGGTGAGCCCCTCAAGTGGCTCCGCCTTGTTGTCCACCCTCCACTCTGCCTAGCCTGGGTAAGTAGATGTGCTTGCCCACTGTAGTTCCCCCTCTATCAGTGCGGACACCTGAGTCCCAGCCCACCTTTCTCTCTCCTCAGCCAGCCAGATGTGCTTAAGCACATCTCACTAAGGTCAGTTTCTCCCATATAAATTGAGGAGAAAATGTAACACACACACAAAGTGTTCTTGTTGGTTAAATGAAAGAAAATCTTTGAAACAGTTTCCTAAACTATATAGTTACAAAAATGCCCTTTTATGGTTGCTGATAGCATGCAACTTGTTTGTTTGTTTGTTTGTTTGTTTTGTTTTCCCAGATGATGGAGGTGGGTCATCTGTCTATCTGTTGCTTTCATTGGTTAATTAATAAAAAAACTGCTTGGCCTTTGATAGGACAGCAGCTTAGATAGGCGGAATAGACAGAACTGAATGCTGGGAGGAAGAAGACAGTGAGACATACGCCATAGCTCTCCTCTCCAAGATGGATGCAGGTTAAGAATAGTCACGGTAAGCCACACCTCATGGTGCTATGCAGATTAGCCAGCAAGAGGCTAGAGCTAATGGGCAAAGCAGTGTTTTAAAAGAATACAGTTTCCATGTAATTATTTTGGGTAAAGCTAGCCGGGTGGCGGAATGCAGCCCGCCGCTCCATCAACAGAGTGGCTGCCCAATGTGGTAACAAACTCCACGTAAAACCTGAGAGAGCTTAATTTTAAACAGAGAAAAAACAGAATTTAACGCAGATTTTTGCTGTTTGCTGGTGGCGTGCTGTAGAGAGATTTCCTGTTTCAGCAATAGCGGCAGAAAAAAAGCCATGTCATTTTAAAGCGTGGCTTCCTGGGGCTGTACCGCCACTGCAAACTCTGGCTTTAAAGCATTTCAATGGCTTTTATGGGACTGGATGTTTCTGTTCCTGCTTGGGATCGGGAGGAAAGTAGCTGAAACCATGCCCTTGGCTCAGCTCTTCCTGCCTGGGCAGGAATCAGACTTGATCAGGCAGAAAAGCAGGGTGGATTTCTGCCGCCATACAGAGAGGTGTTTTCAGACTGTGCAGTGCTCTGCGTGTCAGATTTGGCTGTAATTTGGACAAAAAGAGTTTCTGTGCTGCACGCTCAGTCTCAGAATTAAACTGCTGGGGGCTGGAGAGATGGCTCAGTTGTTAAGAGCATTGCCTGTTCTTCCAAAGGTCCTGAGTTCAATTCCCAGCAACCACATGGTGGCTCACAACCATCTATAATGAGGTCTGGTGCCCTCTTCTGGCCTGCAGACATACACACAGACAAAATATTGTATACATAATAAATAAATAAATATTAAAAAAAAGAATTAAACTGCTGACTGTGGCTCCAATGTAGACTTGCTATGTGCCTGGAACTGTGCGCAGCTCAGGGGCACCAAATGGATCTGAGGCAGGAGCGGCTGCTCCATGCTGAACTGTGCTGACCTCAGGCAGGAACGATCGTAATTACCCACCCAGACAGGGTCTGATGTATCTATCTCAGGCTGGCCTCCCACTTGAAGATGCCTATCAATTTCTCATCCTCCTACCTGTGTCTACTGTTGCTGGGATTATAGATATGTGTCTGCACACCTAAACCAGGCTCCAAGTGTGGGAGTATGGCAGGCAGGCAGGCAGGCACTCAATCAACAGAGCAAAAAGTTAGCCCCTCAACAAACATTCTTATTTTCAAAGAGAACATTTTAATTTTACGGTTTTCTTTGGAGGGTGTGTGGAGGGAGATAGGGTTTTGAGCCAGGGTTTCTCTGTGTAGCCCTAACTGTGCTGGAACTCACTCCATAGGCCAGGCTGGCCTCAAATGCACAGAGAGTCACCTGCCTCGGCCTCCTGAGTGTATGCACCACCACTGCCTAGCTGTGAGTGTGTTTAATTATTTTTATGTTCAATGGTGCCTGGCCTTGTATGCAAATGTATGTCTGTGTGAGGGTGTCAAAAGACCTGGAACTGGAGTTACAGACATTTGTGAGCTACCGTTTGGGAACTGAACCCGGTCCTCTGGAAGAACAGCCAGTGCTCTTAACCACTGAGCCATCTCTTCAGCCACTATAGTTTTTTTTTTTAATTACTTTATGTAGAGGTTGAAGAGATGTCTCAGGGGCTGAGGGTATACTGCTTTTCCAGAGGACCTGAATTTGAGTCCCAGTACTGAAGTCAGACAGCTCACAATCACCTATAACTCCAGTGTCAGGGGATCTGATGCCCTCTTATGGCCTCTGAGGGCACTTGCTCTCAGGTGGCACACACACACACACACACACACACACACACACACGCACACACATAATAATAAATAAGTATAAATCTTACAAAACAAAACATGGCAGGTGTGGTGGCGCACATCTTTAAACCCAGCACTAAAGAGGAAGAGGCAAGTGGATCTCTGTGAATTCAAGGTCAGCCTGGTCTATTCATAGAGTTCCAGGCCAGGCATGGCTACATAGTAAGATCTTGTCTCATTACATACATGCAATATATGTTTAAATTTCTCCTTCGAGATTTATCCTTTGGGAGTTCCCAAACATTTTAACTGCGAACAGAAATCCCCAGGAAGATTTTCGGTGTTGAAAGTCTTACAAGGCTGATTGACTAAAATTTCAGTGATTATTGTAATTTGGAATGTAAGGGATGAGTCAGGTCACCTGGGCCATCTATTCTCCCTCTTTAATAACAGCTAATTTGCTACCTTTGTGTTCGACATAGCATCCATCCTTGTGACTATCCGGTATGCGGTTGTGTGTAACATACTACACACACACACACACACACACACACACACACACGACTCAAATGTGTCAGTCATCACTGGGAAATGAGAAGAGCAAACTTTGATGTTCCTCTGTCAGCCATATTATCAGAGCCTTGATTCTCAGAGGTAGGGAATGTGACCTGTGAAGAATAAACTTAAGCTTTGTGTCAATTCCATCTGAAATTCTGATTCTGTGTTTACTGTTTTGTATCATTTCTAAAGAACCCCCCCCCTATTTGAAAGAGAGTTGAGAACCACAAACCTAGTCCCAGAATGACCACTGGAGAATTCTCTGAGCTTCTGTCCCTAAAGACTTTTGTGCCTGTTCATTATCTCCTTTCTCTAGTCATTCTCCTTTATCACTGTAGTCCCTCCCCCTTTCCTGACTCAGACTTGCTCGGCAGTTCTATAATGCACTAAGAATTATATAGCTGAGTGAACACACACACACACACACACACACACACACACACGAGTTCTATTAGGAGATAAATATAGAGATAGGAAAGCGAGTGGTCCAGGGTGGCAGCACTCATCCCAGTAACTCAGACGGAGCTATTTCCGGTCCGTGTGGAGCCCTGATAGTGAAAATAGAGCTAGGAAGAACCTTTGATTCAATAATGCTAGGGTTATAGATTCCCCATGGGTGGATTCAAGAGCTCTATAAATAGGAGGAAATATAAACATTACATGTGTGATATTGGACTAAGTGGCCTTAGGAAGGAATGAAATACTCAGTGGCAAGGTGAGCTTGTTCTTGGGCGATTCAGGAGCCTGGCGATAGCTGTGCTGTGGCGGACAGAGCAGGGCTGGGAAGCAGCATGGTACCACTGTCCTCCTCCTCCTCCTCCAGCAGCGTGTGTCCAAGCTACCTCTGCTCACCCCCAGCCTGAAGTGGTAGGCATCTGAAGAGTATAGGAGGGCTGGCAAGATGGCTCAGCAGGTGAAGGTGCTTGCCTTGCAAACATGGCAGCTTGAGCTCAGCCCCCAAGGCTCTCATAAAGGTGGAAGCAAGAACCAACTGTACAGAGTTGTCCTCTGAACCTGATATATGCCCCCATATACACACTAATAAATAAAAATTTAAAAAGAAAGGTATAAAGACTGCAGGATACTCGGGGAAATAAAGATCAAGCCCCCACCTGTGGGAAAGGGTGGAATTTCTAAGGTAGGGATTAGGAAATGTCTCACTGGGAGGAGAACTGAAGAAGGGTAGGAAGTAGAATTCAGGAAACGAGTAGTTCCCATTCAGAACTAAACTGAGAGACCAGTTCCAGTCAGTCAGGTGAAGGTACTGTGTCTAGTCCCATTACTGAGTAGGTAGGTTACTTATCCGTATTTCCATAAAGGTACCATCAAGACCTCTGTAGTCAACGGAGCCATCAGCATCCTCAGAGATGCTAAGAACTTGGGGTATTGTGGTAGCTTGTTTCATTTACCTGCTTATCATGATCTAGAATTACGGGAGAGGAGAATTCTCATAAGGAATTGTCTAGATCAGGTTGGCTTATGGGTATAGCTGTAGGGACTTGCCTTGATTCTTAGCTGCTGTGGGAAGATCAACCCTGAAAGCGGGCAGCGTCATCCTCTGGATTTGAATGCTGGACTGCATGAGAGTTAAGAAAGCTAGCTGAGCATGAAGCATGTACACATTCATTTTTCTCTGCTCTTGACCGCGGATGTGATTTTGTTATAGCTGTGTTAGTTAGGATTTCTAGTGCTGGGGAGAGACCATAACCATGGCAACTCTTGGGGGTGGAGAGATGGCTCAGTGGTTAAGAGCATTGCCTGCTATTCCAAAGGTCCTGAGTTCAATTCCCAGCAACCACAAGGTGGCTCACAACCATCTATAATGAGGTCAGGTGCCCTCTTCTGGCCTGAAGGCATATGTTGTATACTAAATAAATAAATATTTAAAAAAAAAACCATGGCAACTCTTATAAAGGAAAACATTTAATCGTAGTGACTCACTTACAGTTCAGAGGTTTGGTCCACCACCATCAAGGCAGGAAGCAAGGCTGCATGCAGGCAGATATGGTGCTAGAGAAGAAGCTGCGAATTCTCACATCTTGACTGGCAGGCAACAGGAAGTGGTCTGAGACACTGGGCATGGCTTAAGCATTTAGAAGACCTCAAAGCCCTCCTCCACAGTGACACACTTCCTCCAACAAGGCCACGCCTACTCCAACAGAGCCACAGCTTCTAATAGTGCCACTCTCTTTGGGGGTCACTTTCTTTTGGACCACCACAGGAACCCACCAGAGAGGACCACTCAGACACCGTGTCGAGCCAATTGAAAATTTTTATTCCGACGGGCTGGGACTGTGTCCAAGTGTGCAGGGGCCCAGGTGTGGCCACAGGCTTTTAGGAGCAGAGACCTCATTCAGGCACCCCTCCTCCCCCGGCAGCTGCAGTCAGGGCTGTGCAGAGTGTGCAGTTCTGAAGGAAGAAGTTTTAACAGAAACTAAGATAAGTGGTTAGCCAGCCCGAGGGGGTTCTGCTCAAACAGGCAGCTGAGGTGAATGGTTAGCAAGAGCCCAGTACACACAAACAAACGGTTTTAACAAAGGCAATGATAAGTTAGCTGGGACATCCTGATCTTTGGTCCCTTGAATAGAGATGGGTAGTTTTCCTTTGAATTCCCCATCAAGGAGATCAGATTAAAGTTAAACCTGGAAGCGGCCTCAGCAGGAATACAAGATGGAGGAACCTCTGCACTGCCTTGCCCTGTCACAATGTGACTAGCTAGCTTCTTCAAGTTCCTGCCTTGATTTCCCTGTAATGTTGAGTTATAGCCTGGAGCAAAAGAACCACTTTCTCCCAAATTTGTTTTTTGTCAGAGCATTTTATCATGGCGGCAAAAATGAACCTGGGACAGTTGCTTCCTGGGAAAGGAGTCTCTGTAGATGTGATTTATAGTACCCTGGACTGTCCACGTGGGTATTCCCTGCAACCACAGGCATCCGTGTAAGGGAAATGCAAAGAGGTGGCACACAGAAAGTAACGTACAGGTAGGATATATAGTGTGGCCATATCCCAAGGAAAACTGGCCATTATCAGAGCTGGAGTCGGCAAGAACTGATCCTCCCTTACAGCCTGGACACGGATCCTTTGGTCACATTGACCTTGGCTCAGTGAGACCGGTGGTGACTGTGAGGTAAGACTGAATTTGTGTGCTCCAGAATGAGTTGACACCACCAGGTGTGTATTCATTGTTACCCCAGCCTTTGGAGGGAATACGGCCTCTGTTAGATTCCAGACCTGTCTGACCCGGCTATGACAGTCAGCGGTGATGCTTACCTTTGGGTGACCATGATAGACTTTTGTGTCTTCCTCACTAGTAGGGACAATATCATTTGCTGCAGGGGTTGGGGGGGGGGGCATGAGAATGGCCTCCAATTTCGGGGAGGGTGTTAAAACATAGATTTAGAGGCAGAGGAAATGGCTCAGTAGGGAGACATGCTTGCCTCCAAGTCCACCTGAGCCTGGTTCTTGCAACCTACAAGGTAGGAGAGAACACCTATCAGCAGTCCTTGGCCCCTCTCCCCATTCAAGCCGGTGGTGAGAATAGGAGATAAAACTGGCTAAGGTGCTAGGCGGTAGCGGTGGCACATGCTTTTCACAGTCCTTTCCCTGCCAGAAGCTAGAGATGACAGAAATTCGTAAATCCCAACGTCTTTGGTTCTGTCCAAGTCACAGGCCAGAGAAGCCAGGATGCGGAGTCTGGTTTTTCACTACCTTTTCTTCTTTTTCTCTCTCTTATTTTCTTCTAAAGGAGGACTTTATTCCCTAAAATGGTTCACAAGGACATGGCTAAAACTGAGAGGTGCCGACACCTAGGCTGACCTAGAACTCGATACGTAGACCAGGCTGGCCCTGCCTTCCTCTTTCCTCCAGAATGTTAGGGTTGTCAGTGTGTGTCACTGTGTCCAGTCCTATTTCCCAATAAAGTGACATTCATGGGGCCCTTTTGGGGGGATCCTATTCAACTCATTATGGGAACCGACCGGAGGATAAATAGAAAACTCCAGCAATCATCTATGCAGCTCCATGAAAACCCAGCAAGTTTTGGCTGCTTGCCTACCTCCTCCAGGGAGTAACTCAGTGATGACCTCAGGCCTCCTAGAGACTGACCTCAGAACATCTGGTCTGATCCACTTCCCACCACACTCCCAGCCTCCCGGTGAGCTTAGACTCTAAATGATGCTGTTTCAGTTGCAATCAGCTGCGTGCGGTACGCCACCACCAAGCACAGAAACCAGGACGTCATACTTTATTCTGAAAGATTTAAGGGAACCTTGCCAGGGATAGAGCGATGATCCAGCAGTCAAGAGGGCTTGCTGCTCTGGCAGAGGATCCACATTGTGTGGCTTAACCGCTGCAACGCTAGCTCCAAGAGATCCACCACATCTGGCTTTCTTGGGCCCCTGGACACACATGTCCATGTGTATACACACACACACACACACACACAGAGAGAGAGAGTCATATAAATTTTTTTTTAAAAAAATCATTGAGGTTCCAATGCTTAGTTAGCTCCCTGTACTTTTATTAAATAATAATTCTGCCTCATAAAGGGAAATTTCTCAGCAGGGAGCCTAATGGCATGGCCAGGCAGCTATTAGGATGGTTGAGAGCACTGTGCAGAAAGTCGTGGGCACCAGAGGAAAAGTAATCACCCCACAGTTGGGGACACACTCTCTAATTCTAACCCTCCCTCTGCTATCTTTCTGTGCTGATGAATCTCTCAAGAGCTGTCCTCCTGGGACCTCAGGCAGCACTTTCCTTGTGTATGGTGGGGGTGGACTATTCCTCAGGGCCTGTGCTAGACACTTCACATTTGCATAATCCGCAACACTGGCTACCGTGCTGCCCCACCCCCTCTAGCCACTGGCCTTGTTCTTTCCCTTATCAGTGCCTGAGGGGTGTCAGGCAATACCAGGTGACTTAAAACAATGGGAACCTGTTCTTTCACCTTTCACAACCCCAGCTCCACTCCCTCTCTCTCTCTCTCTCTCTCTCTCTCTCTCTCTCAGCTTCTTACAATCTGCACTGGCAAGAATCTCACTCCAGCCTTTGTTATCACGTGGCCTTTTCTCCATGTCTTTTTTTTTTTTAGATTTATTTATTTTTATTTTTTATCTTTTGTTTTACCCATATGTGTGTTGTTCCCTTGCAACACTACAACTCCCAACATCCCTCTGGACGGCAAGCGCGGGACACATTTCCCAGAAGCCTTTGTATCCTCTGTTAAAAGCAAGGACAAGCCACAAGTTTGGCCCTTTTTTATTATCCCTTCCCTTTGTCCCTTCCTTTCACTTTTCCTAGTGTGTTTTCCCCTCCCATTAAAAAGTGTACCACGTGGTACCGCCGCGTGTCTGTGTCTTTTCCCTGCGTAATTGTCTTTACCCCCATAGGACAAACAGAAATTAAGAACAACATTTTGGTGCCGATGCATCGACCCGGAGACCTCTCCGTTCGGTGCCCGAGGCTTTGCCTCTGGGTTTCACCGACAAGGTCCAAAGAACCGACAGCCTTCGCTCACCACCACCTGTTTCCACGGCCATTTCAACAGCTTCATCCTGATCTGTGAGTTACCCTGAGTTGGCTTCCTTCCCCCTGGGGCGTTCAAAGACTGTCCGGCCGGCTTTTTTTGCACACCTCGGGCTAAGGCTAGGTTGCTAACCCGCCTCCCCCGGTTTGTTTTTTTGTTTTTTTGTTTTTTTGTTTTTTCACGTGGTACACTTTTTAATGGGAGGGGAAAACACACTAGGAAAAGTGAAAGGAAGGGACAAAGGGAAGGGATAATAAAAAAGGGCCGAACTTGTGGCTTGTCCTTGCTTTTAACAGAGGATGCAAAGGCTTCTGGGAAATGTGTCCCGCGCTTGCCGTCCAGAGGGATGTTGGGAGTTGTAGTGTTGCAAGGGAACAACAATGTGTACATCACATGCAGGATTGGTTCCTACCAAGGCCAGAAGATCCTCTGGATCTGACCGAAGGTGCAGACAGTTGTGAGCCACCCTGTGGGTGCTGGGACCCAAACCCAGGCCCCTCTGTAAGAGCAGCCGGTGCTCTTACTGCTACACTAGCTCTCCAGCCCTCTAATTGCCTTCTTACACAGACACTAGTCATGGAATGTAAAGTCCATTCCATTCAGCAACGAATTATAGCTGCAAAAAGCCCTATTTCCAAGTAAGGTCACAGTCAAATGTCCCCGGTTGACAGAGTGTGATAGACCCACAGATCCCAAGCACCTTTTCAAGGACACTTTTCAACTTCTGTTTCTGATGGCTTTATTTTCCTTTACTTCCCTTACCCTTGTAAAATTTATTTAGCTATTCATTATTTATTTATTTATTTGAGACAAGATCACACTATGTAGCTCTAGTTGGCTTGAAATTAACTATGTAGACCAGGCTGGCTTGGATCCACCTGCTAATGGCTCTAGAGGGCTGGGGTCAAAGGTGTGTATCACCATAAACGGCTTTCTTACATCTTTTTAAATGAACGAATAAATGTGTTGTTAATAATTATTATTAATTATTACTTAATAATTATAGAGAAGCCAGAGAATGGTTTTTGGGAGTGGTTCCTTCCACTGCAGTTCTGGAAATCAAACCCAGGTACTAAAGCTAGCGCAGCAAGCACTTTTACCCACTAAGCTATCGCTTTGCATCCCCCCTCCACCTTTTTTTTCTTTTTTCTTTCTTTATTTTTTATTTTATTTATTTATTTATTATGTATACAATGTTCCGTCTGTGTGTATGCCTGCAGGCCAGAAGAGGGCACCAGACCTCATTACAGATGGTTGTGAGCCATCATGTGGTTGCTGGGAATTGAACTCAGGACCTTTGGAAGAGCAGGCAATGCTCTTAACCGCTGAGCCATCTCTCCAGCCCCCCCCCCCCTCCACCTTTTTTAAAGACACGGAAGGTCTCATGTAGCACAGGCTGGCATCAAACTCACTATGTAACCAGAGGCTAGCCTTGAATTCCGGCTAACCCTCTTCTACCTCCTAAGTGCTAGGATTACTGGGTGTGTCAACATGCCTGACTTTTTATGGCTTCTACAGACCTGTTCATTCCCAAAGAAAAGAGCATCCACGCTCAGGGAGCAGAAGATGTTGCAACCAAATCACTGGTGTGAGAACATTTGCAACCATCTGCCCCGTCCCTACTGACATGCATGTGGCTTCTGTTATCTGCATCTCTCCCCTTTGCTGTCTTCAAAAGGTATCCCATCTCCTTCAGCCAGCCTGTATCTGATGACTTACTTGGAACTCTCAAAGCTGTACCCGGAAAATGTCCAAACCAACGGCTCTGCCCACCCCCATAACAAAGTACCACAGGCTGGGAGGCTGAGACAACAAAAATTCACTTCCTGACAGTTCTGAAGACTGAAAGTTCAAGATCAAGGTCTCAGTGGGGTTGATCTCTCCGAAGTCCACCCTTCCAGCTTCTAGGTGGGCCTTTCTCACTGTGGTCTTGTTTGTTCTATGTGTCTTAATCCCCTATGCTTACAATGACATGCATCATGCTGAATCAGGGCCCATCCTACTGACCTCATTCATTTAACTAGCTTTTTCAGAGTCCCATCTCCAAATGCAGTCACTTCAACAGGCAGATCTTACCAGTACAGAATTCCCATGACCCCACCAGTGAGCTCATAGCCAGCTTGCCTACTCCTCCCTTCTGCCCAGTCATCCACGACCCATCCTTGTAGTTAGGGATAGCTAATCTTCATCGCCAACATGACTGAATTTGGAATTGCTATCAGACACACTTATGGATGTGTCTGCAATGGTGTTTCTAAAGAGGTATAACTGAAAAAAGACCCACCTTGAATGTGGGTAGCAACATGCCCTAGCTGAGAGTCCCAGACTTAAGAAGAAGAGAGGAAAGAAGGAAGTCAATAGCATTTGCTGTCTGCTTCCTGCAACAATACCTCCCTGTTTTAGAGGATTATACCCTGACCATAAGCCGAAATAAGCTCCTCTTTCCTTAACTGGTCATTGCCAACTGTCTTGTCACAACAAGGAGAAAAGTAGCTAACAGAAAGCCCATTTAGACTGTGATTCCTTCCTCGAGGCACAATGTGAAACACGAAAGTCATAAAGATACAGATAAGCCAGATACTTGCCAAAATATATCCATGATTGATATACTGGATAACGTTGTTGGACAAATGAAAATAACTATTAAAAGCAGCTGTTTCAGAGACATCATACAAATGCTTATTAAGTAAATGAATCAAAAAACATAGCTAAGAAACTGACTTAATTTTATAACCCTGTAGAACAAGATAAAGACTCTGAACAAGTGAGAAGAGTAACCAGAACCAACAAAACCATAACCAACATCAAAAAAGTTATAACCCACATCAGTTATGAAGCAGTATTGTTCTTTTGTTATTGTTTTATTGATCTGTTTATGGTTTGAGACAGAGTTTCACTCTGAAGCCTTAAATTTAAAAAGCTCCTGCTTTAGACTCCCCAGTGCTGCTGTTAGCATAGGCATGCACTACTTGACAGGGCACTTGTCCCTTTAAAATGAGAAAAGATGGGCTGGTGTATAGCTCTGTTAGCAGAATGTAGCTTAACATGCACAAAAGCCTAGATTCCAATTCTAGCCCCAAATAAACCAGGCAAGGTAGCACATGCCTAAAATCTCAGCACTCAAGAGGTGGAGGTAGGAAGATCAAAAGTTTAAGGTTATCCTTGGCTGCATGGAAATTTCAAGGCCAACCTGAACTGCCTGAATGAGACCCTGTCTCAAGAAAAGAAAAATAAATAAGAAAACAAAACAAAATGTAAGACAAAGAGCTGTATGCACACACATACAAACATACACACAAACACACACACAAACTATTCATATTTTTCTTTAGAACAGGAAGAAAAGGAAATATGTGCAATATTCCATGAAAGGGTTAACACTGAGCCCAGAAAACCAGCATACAAACATCTCTACCACCAGGACAAATGAATCCTCTTTCAACCAATAAAATAGGATCTTTGCAGAAAGTAGGAGGCCACAGAAAGTCTGGTTAATGGCAGTGCCATTAACCCGTGGCTAGGTCACCAGCCTATTGTCAGGTCTAGGTTTTGTGTGACTCATGATCGTAGTGGGAGGTGTAAAAACACATCAGCCACGGGGTTTACATCAATTTCACAAATCAGCAGAAGAGCAAAGCAGGAAGCATCCCATTTACAGTCATCTGTAGAGCCTAACAAGAAAAGGATCCATTAAACAGAAATGTCCATCTCCTGCAAGCCCTTCAGTGGACAGAAAGGGATAATTGAATTTCCGAGAGGATGGAAAAAATAACACCTTCGCACCAATGTATCAGAACACAGTGTCCTGTCCGGTCCAGAGCAGAAATGAGAATAACAAATCTGAATGAGAGAGAGTCAGTTCAGATAGAAAAGGGATGAGATGAAGGAAGGCAGCAATACTTCTGATTTCATGGCAGCCCCCACAGAGAGCTGAAAATAGTGTAAGGGCATATTTCATTCCGAGTGCACAGGAAGCCGGGTAAAGTGTGGCTTTCAGCACCAGATGTATAAAGTGAGGATATGGCTGATTCAAAGGTATGGTTGAGGGGAAGGTGTTTATTGTAGATAGGAAGGAGAGCACAGCCAGAGGTCATCTGGAAGAGTCTACAACAGGGAGAGAAAGTAATAGGCTAAACATGGCCAGCAGGATGTACCAGGCCATGGGGGTGGAGGTGGGACCAAGAGAGAGGGAGCCAAGAGAGAGAGAAAACCAAGAGAGAGCATGGCCAAAACAGCAGGGCTGTAAAGGAATGAGAGGCCAGAGGAAGGGAAGCCCAGGAGCTAGAGAAGTCTAGGGTAGGGGTGGGGTGAGAAGAGCTGAGCGAAGGTATACAGGTGCTGAGGGAGCCTGGAAGCCAGCAGACACTTTGGTATGCTAATGGGAACCGCAGTTCGCCATGTGTCCCGAGTTTCTTTTGGAGCTGACAGAAGTAAGTGGCAGTGTTTACACAGGATGTAATAGAAGCTCCTTGTCCTGATTCATGATGGTGCTTGCAGTTTTCTTGTGACTGTCCTGGGTGGGTCCTGAGATGGGCCTCTTTCTCTCTCTTGCCAACTCCTCAGTCAATCAGAAGGCTTTCCCAGGCTTCATATAGATTAAAGAGAAAATGAAATACATGAGCTAAGGATGTTACTTAGTTAAGAGCTAGCTTGCTTGGCTCTAATGCAGAGCCCTGGGCTCCACTCACAACACAGAGCTGGTGGCATAACACAATGCTCAGGAGGTGGGAATAGGAGCATTGGAGTTCAAGATCATCCTCAGCTACATAGTCAGCTGGAGGCTAGCCTGGGATATAAGAGGCTCTGACACCCCCCCACCCCCATACATACACGCATGGACACACACACACACACACACACACACACACACGCTCGCCTGCACACACACTGAAGAGATGGCTTAGTGGGTAAAGTGCTTTGTATGCACAATAAGGACCTGAGATCATAGCCCAGCACCCTTGTAAAAGCCACGTGCTATGATGCATGTCTGTAATATCAGCACTGGGATTGGAAAAGAAGGGCTAATAAAGTCATAGATCTTGGAGAAGTACCTACAACCACCACTTTACCAAATCAACACAATCCCTAACTGCACTCTAAATATTTGTCCTTGTACCCACAGTCCACACTCCTCATCAAGTAAACAGTTCTTTGTAGACAGATACAGAAAACCCCAACCAATCAAAACACAGTTCTGGAGCCTAATCCCAGTGGATACATCTACAGAACAACTCACACACCTAAGGCTCAGGGAATATTGTACAAGTAGGATTCAGAGGATCAGGGAGTTTGCTGTGAGACTGTGTCTCCTCGTCATGTCACCAGCTAAACCCACGAAGTGTCACCAACATGACTGCCTGAAAATGAGCTGAACAAGGACTGTAACAGGCCCTGAAAATACCATTGAGGCCATAAAACTCAGCAGTAGAAAGGCACCACCAGCCAAAACAAAAACAAAGACCTAATCCATCAAAGTCCACAGTTCTGGGAAAGTCTCTAAATGTACTAACTTAATGTACTAACCTTGCTTTATGGCTTCTGCAGTTTCACTTCTGGCTAACTGTTCTTGTTAACTGAAGTATGTCAACCCAAGACATGATTTTTGTGCTTAAAAAGGCTTAGAAAGGCTACCATAGGATCCCAAACACCTAGTATAGTTGTCAGACAACTTCCTATTGGCTTAAAGCCATGTCCAAGTATCCATCTCTGGTGGATATGCCACAGCAGACCAATAGACGTCACCAGTAGACATGCCAAAATGGAGAGATCCCACTAGACCTTCTCCTACACGAAGAACTACACAGCTAAGGAATAAGGAATTCTGAGAGCAAGAGAAACAGTCTTCCCAAGGGAAGAGCACATCAATTGGTTATCCATTACCAAATGGCTATCCCTGAAAACATACATATAAGTAATATTATACAGACTGAGTAGGTCATATAAGTACATACATATATACATACACATATAAGCATGTAGCGATAATTAATGAGAAAGAGGCCATGAATTTTAAAGAGAACATGGAGAGAAATATGTAGGGAAGAAAGGAAAAGGAGAAATGATGCAAATATATTATAATCTCAAAAATAAAAGAAAAAGCTAAAATAATAATAATAACAATAATAATAATATCAATCACGGAATAAAATTAAAGACAATTTTTTAGAAAGGCAGATGATACGGTTATACTGGTGTTTCCTGATAGAATAATCCAGAAGCTTTTTCCAGAATAAATTTCCTAGGAAATCTTTCTTGCCTTTAGGACCCAAGACCAAGATTCTAGGTCTGAGAACCTAGGATCCTAAGGGTTCGACATAAATCCGGCAGAACTTTTTTATCACAAAATGCCTGTCTTGATGCTGTTGGTAGAGTTTTCCAGAGGAAACTTCTGAATTGGGATTGTCTACCCTAAGTAATTCACCATTTTTTTTAAAAAAATTGATTTTTATTTTTTAAATTGTGTTTATACGTGTTTATGTCTGTATGTGGGTATATGCACATGAGTGCAGGAGGCCAGAGGTGTTGGACCTTGTGGGGCTGGGGTTACAGGCTGTTGTGAGCCACCTAACCTGGATGCTAGGATCCAAACCCAGGTCCTCTAGAAGAGCACTAAGTGCTCTTAACCTCTGAGCCATCTCTCCAGCTCCTTCGTCTTCGCATGCATGAATATGTGTGTGTGCTATATGTATGTGTTGTCCTGTATGTATGTGTTCTGTTGTATGTGTTTTTGTATGTATGTGTGTGTCATATGTATGTGGTATGTGTTTGTTGTGTGTATGTGTGTGTCATATGTATGTGGTGTGTATTTGTGTTGAGAAGGTTCTCATGCAGCTGAGAGGCTGGGCTAGAACTACTGATGGTTCAGCCTTCACCTCCTCAGCAGTTCTGGGATTATAGGCAACCACCACTATGCTGGTTTATGTGATGTTAGGGATAGAACCCAGGGCTTCTTACATGCTAAGCAGGGACTTAGTATCCCTAGCGCCTCATCTATGCTGATTTATTTTTAATTATACTTTACTTCTCTATTGGGAGGGTAACACATGGAAGTCAGAGGATGGTTTGGTTCTTTCCTTCTACCTTGTAAGTCCCAGGACTTGAACTCAGGTCATCAGGCTTGGCAGTAAGAGCCTTTACTCACTGAGCCAAACGTCCATAAAGGGAAACACATAAGAGTAACTAACATGGTTGAGCTTCCTTTCTGTATAAGGCTTTGCTGAAAGCACAGTTAGTTGGCTTGATGCGGTTTTACGGGATCACTTCCTGCCGAGGATGCAGGAGACAGGAAGCAGAGCACAGAAGGGTCTTGCTAAGATCTTGTGGGCCCTTAGAACAGTAAGGGCAAGCCACGGAGATGTTCCTACTTCCAGCCCCAGGAGCAGGATGGCTGTGGGAGCGGAAGGATGGGGATAAATAGCTGCTTCCTCCTTCCATCTGCGCCAAGCTGTGGCCTGCTTGGGAGCTACTGTTTGCGCCTGCGGTATAGTCTCTAGCACCTCAGCACATCTCTAACCACCCAACGGCACCGGAGCAAGCCTCTCGCTCATACAGCATCCTCTGTAGTGACTCGTTGTCATACGGGCCAGGTGACCACCAGCTAGCGTTGTTTTCTTGATCAGGGCCAATCACTGTTTTTGAGGATTGATGAAATCATGACATGTGAGCATTCTTTGGAATTTTCTGTAAGAAAACTAGCAACATTGGATGAGTCATTCTCAAGTGACACTTTGAGGTCTCTTTCCCCCCACAACGTTCTTTCTCCAGCATCTCCTCCAGAAACGTCTACTCATGCGGTAAGTACAGGACCTGTGAGGTGTGGAGAGAATCGACTCCTACAGGCTGTCCTCTGGCCCCCACCTGTTCACTACTCCCGGCTGCTTGCCCATCAACACATAAATAAACACAGAAAAGTCCCTCCCATACCCCCGGACCTGCTGATCTCTTGTGCTGATGGCAATGCACAGGTCATAGACTCTGGGTCGTCAGGTGAGGATTATGAAACATTATTGTTGCATACATGCATTTGTTTATTTTTGGAATATGAGGCAAATGCTCTACCATTGAGCTAGATCCACAGTCCCTTGTAACTTTTTATTGTGATTGCTTTTTGTCCTTGTTGTTTGCTGTGTTCGGGATCATATCCAAAGCCCTGTGAATGGCAGGAAGGTGGTCTACTCCTGACTAGATTACTACTCCCGACTAGGTCACTACTCCTGACTAGGTCACTACTCCTGACCAGGTCACTACTCCTGACTGACTAGGTCACTACTCCTGACTAGGTCACTACTCCTGACTAGGTCACTACTACTCCTGACTAGGTCACTACTACTCCTGACTAGGTCACTACTCCTGACTAGGTCACTACTACTCCTGACTAGTTCACTACTCCTGACTAGGTCACTACTCCTGACTAGGTCACTACTCCTGACTAGGTCACTACTCCTGACTAGGTCACTACTACTCCTGACTAGTTTACTACTCCTGACTAGGTCACTACTCCTGACTAGGTCACTACTCCTGACCAGGTCACAACTCCTGACTAGGTCACTACTGACTGATTCACTACTCACTACTTGCGATTTTGAGATAGAAACTCAGTAAGTTGCCAAGGGTGATCTTAAACTTATTCTGTAACTCAGGCAGGCCTTGAACTGGAAGCTCTCTTGCCTCTGCCTCTCTGGTAGCTGGAACTCCAGGGCTGTGCAAGGCTTAACTAGTGACTTAGCACTCCTGAAGAGTCATCTTTTTGAGTAGATGGCAGGAGATTTCATAAACATTTTTAAAATGAGGCAACCTTATTGTTTATAGAAAAAAAGAGAAATACAAAGAAAGGGGAGAGGGGCAATTTTTAGGCAGTGTTGCTAAGAGTAAAAGTGTTGAAAAATTAAAAAGGAAGTGAAACCTGGCAAGAAAAAGCCTGAGTCCTGGTGTGCTCAGATTTCCTTTCTAGCACCTTCTACTAACAACACTTTAAGGTCACAGGCCAGACAACAGGGGAAAAGGACTCAGTAGATTGGGACCAGATTTCATTCAGTGGTGTAGTTCACCAGTTCTATGTTCCCCAAGCACCCTAAATGCCAAGGGTATGTCATCTGATGAATGTTAATCAGAGCAGGTTAGTTGTCTATAGGAAGTTGAATTATAATTGAATCAGGTTGTAGGCCTGGAGACAAGACCCTATGCTGTAATAATAACAACAAATGTGTGTATATATACACACATATATGCATATATATATGTGCGTGCGTGTGTGTGTGTGTGATATTTGTGGGGCTGGAGAGATGGTTCAGCGGTTAAGAGCATTGGCTGTTCCTAAAAAGGGCCTGAGTTCAGATCCCAGAACTTACATGGTAGCTTATAACCATCTGTAACTCCAGTTTCAGGTGATCCAGCCTCTATGGGTATCAGATATGCATGAGTACACATACATACATGTAGGCAAAACACTCAGACACATAAAATAAAAATAAATGCATATTTAAAAAGAAAAAAAGACTTATTTGGGACTTGCATGTGATGATTCATGCCTTGAAATCCAGCAGTTGAGAGGGCAGGGCCAAGAGGATATTTGTGAGTTCAAGGCTAGCCTGGTCTACAGTTCCAAGCTAGCCAGAGAGACATAGTGAGAAACACTATTTGGGGTACATGAGACCCTGTCTTAAGGAGAAAAAAAAAAAAGCAAGATCATGGCTCATTAGGTAAAGGTGCTTGCTACCAAGCCTGATAACCTAAATGCTACCCAAGACTCACCTAGTGGAAGAAGAGAACCAATTCTTGTAAATTATGCTGTGATCTTCGCATAAGTACCTTGGCATATGTGTGCTAAAAAGCACACATACACACACGACAAATAAATAAAGAGTGTAGACAGATTTTTTTTCTTGGGGCCACCAGCTCACACAAAACAATATGGAGACTTATGAATCATGAAAACTTAGTCTATAGCTTAGGCTTGTTTCTAGCTAGCTCTTAGAACTTAAATTCACCCATTGCTGTTCATCTATGGGCTACCACGTGGCTCGTGGCTTTTACCTCTCCTCCTGCATGTCTTGCTCCGTCTGCGTCTGGCTGATGACCCTCCTTGCTTCTTCTCTGAGCTCTCTCTGTCCAGAAGTCCCGCCTAACCTCTTCCTGTCTAGCTATTGGCCATCCATCTCTTTATTAAACCAAGCAGGAGGTGCCTTGACAAAGACACATCTTCACAGTGTACAAAAAGATTATTCCGTAGCCAATAAGGAAAATTTTGTTGAGCTGAGGATGTAGCTCAGATGGCCACATGCTTGCCTAGAATGTACGACGCCCTGGGTTTACTCCCTTATCACTGCATAAACACAGCATGCCGGTACACGTCTGTAATCCCAGGATTCAGGAGATAGAGGCAGGGGCGTGAGAAGTCCAAGATCATCCTTGGCTACAGAGTGAATCTGAAGTCACCCTGGACTACATGAGACTTTGTCCTTAAAAAAAAAAAAAGTAACAATGAATACAGAAACTAGATTTGGGCATGTGCTTGTTTCATAAGACCAGACACACATGTGGCTAGGACAGAGACATACCTAGTCCTGTGTTACCAAAGAGAGAGCCAGAGACCCAGCTCAAACTGAGAAATGGGAGTTTCTACTCTGGTACAGTTAACATGGTATCAACATACAGCTTCCTTCAAATCATGAAAATAGCAACACTTCCTCAACGGCATTGATAGGAGGATACAATAAGAACCGTACCCAGCTCATGTGGGTGCAGGGTAAGCAACATTATTCTTCTTAAAGGAAGGGCAGCCTGTGTCGAAGCTGCCAGTTCCTGTACCCAGTCCATGTCTAAACGAGAGGCCACACTGAGTGCCAGAGCTGATGGTGCAGGGAGTCATCTGTCTCCTTCAGGATTCATACCAGTAGAAAACGTATTCAACCACAGGTCTCTGGCTGTATGGGAAACTGCACACCAGTCTTGATGAAAATTTTAGTAAAGGCTGGTTTTAACATGACGTAAAGCTTCAGTGACAATGGAAGAACCAGAATAAAGACAGTGATGGTCATATTCTGCCCTCTCCCTCAGAAGGCGGTCCTGGCTATGGGGGGCAAACTCACCGGAGCTCCATTCTAAACTCAGACAATGGAAGAAGCGGTGACTGGGTCCTGACTTCAAAGACCAGCAACAGGTAATCATAATACAATCAGACTCTCCACCACCACCACCTCCGGCCCAGAGAAAGCAAGAGATAAAAGCAGGAATCGTATTTCCTCCATCCTGCGATGAAAAAGAAACTGAAATTATCTATCGTTCTCGTTAAGCTGTCAGATGTTTGAAAGTTGAAGATGATTCCTCTGGGACAAAGAAGAAGCCACACAAAGATACGGAGCACAAAGGAGCCTGCAGTTTATTTTCCCTACGGCGCAAGCGCAGTGAGCAAGGGTAGCTAGCCAGACGGGAGGATTCGGAACAGGAAGGTTTTTTCAAGACGGATTAATTGGAAGAAAGGTATTGATTAGGACCCAGCAGCAAGTGTGGTATCCATCTGTGAAATGCCTCGGGCATTCTCATTAGGTGAGGGAACGTGACACGTAAGCCTCCCAGGGTAAGACGTTCTCATCAGACACTGTAGTAGCAGGATAAGAAAGGCTAGCGGGCACCATAAGGAGAGCAGAGAAGGCAGAATCGTGTGGTTATTGGTCTCTTGCTTTGTGGCAGGAGCAGATGGGGCTGAGATCATATTAACAGAACAAAGAACCATAATACCCCGTAGCTGGTACGGCACAGAACAAAGCCAGAGCATAGAGGGTGTTGTTCTAGAGGCTGGCCTCCAAAGTCGAGGTGACAGAGGCTGTCTTCCCTGGGGTCCTGGCGAAAGCAGAAGTGCTCCTACCTGCTGAACCACCTCTCCTGGTCACCCTCTCTGTTTCTGTAAGGACACTGGCTCTACTATAGTATAGTCCCATCCTATGACGTCACTTTTGTCAGCTACTGCTAGCCGGAGCTGGAGTCACGGGACACACACACACACACACACACATACACACACACACACACGACTCGGGCGTAGCCTGGGGACTGCTCTTCAAACAGCTCTACTCAGGCGAAGCTCAGTTCCTGCCTTAACCACAGGGAAAGGTTTTTGGGTGAGCTGGTTTTGAGCACTGTTGGAGTTCATTAAGCAAAGGCTTCAACCTAGATTTCGGCACAAGGGTTAAAAGAAAGAAGGTGCTTAGGGAACTCCAAGTGGGTGCAGCTCTCTCTCGAGTCATATTTATGTGTCTTTATAGAAGTTACATACACTATCTTGGTGGGCACAGCTCACAGGGTTCTACAAGGGGAATTGCCAGGTTCGATTCTTCGGTTGGTTTTGTTTTTGAGACAGGGTCTCACTATGTAACCTTTGCTATTCTGGAACTTACTATGCCAGTCAGGCTGGCCTCGGACTCACAGAGAACTACCTGCCTCTGCCTCCCGAGTGCTGGGATTAACTGTGTACGGTATGAAGCACACTTAAGACATATTTTGTTTGATTTGCTTTTATAAGTGCAGTTTATAGTCTTGTTTGTGAGATCCCCAGGAGATTGAAGGTTTTCACCTGGAGAAGAAGTGAGGCCATTATGATTAGTCAGAGTTTGTTGTTTGGTTTGTTTTTTTTTTTTGTTTTGTTTTTTGTTTGTTTGTTTTTGTCTTTTTTTTTCAAAACAAGGTTCCTCTATGTAGCTCTGGCTGTCCTGGAACTCACTCTGTAGATCAGGCTGGCCTCGAACTCACCAAGATCTGCCTGCCTCTCTCTCCCAAGTGCTGGAATTTAAGACTTATGCCACCACTGCCTGGCTTGGTCTTTTAACATTCTTATTTGAACTATTTCTATCCAACAGGAACATTGTCTCTGTGTAGCTAGCTGGAAAACTGATCATGGTTAGTACTAAGAAATTACTCTTTGTTCTTTTAGGCAAATCCTTATCTGTTAGGACTCTATATTAAAATATTTATGAATAAAATGATCAGGCAAATTGCACTTGTTTCAAAATATTGTGTGAGAGGTAGGAGATTTGGGTAGGAACAGAGCGGTTCTGGCCCACATCATTCGTGCTTATGGGGGCTGAGAGAGAATTAATAACGCCATAATCTGTACTACATAGTACTTTGCCTTCTTTATTGTTTTTGCCATGCCAGAGATTGAACTCTGGGCTTTGTACCTGTTAGGTAAACAATCCACCACTGAACCACATCTAGCTCCCAATATTCTGTTTTCTTTACCATATGTTCAAAATTCTGAATAATCAAATGCTTAGGAGTAGCTAACATATTCTTAACTTAAAGCAAGCCTGCCTCCATTTTGTATGATGTGAGCCTCTTTGTACATTTAAAGTTTGTTTTAAAAAGGAGTAGGGAGCTGGAAGAGACAGCTGCTTGGTTAAGAGAAAGCACAGCTCTTGTGGAGGATCTGAGCTAGGTTCCCAGCACCCATACTGGATGCTTCATGCCTGTCTTGGTGCTTCAGTCTCGTAGAATGAACTAAACTGGAGAGTTGGAAAACTGAAGGCCAGAAGCCTCGTCCGGAGTCTGAAGTACGTCCGGAGTTGTGGGAGTGGCGGGAGGGCCAAAGAAAGGAGAGACACTTAGAGACTGGAGTGCTGGGTGTTTAACACATGGAAGCGCCTGCCGTCGCTGACTCTTAGGTGTGGCTGTTGGACTTGCTACAGAGTGAGGGAGAGGTAGACCTTGAGTAGATGCTACCCTCAGTTTGAACAGGTGGGTGGCATCACCTGTCGAAACTAGCCCCATCACCAGAGGAGGACTGTGGAGCAGAGGGTGCTCAGTTGGCCTGAGTGTGTAGAGACCTGGAGGGTATCTCGGCAAAACTGTCTACCCAGTCTGTTCAACAGGCCAAGAGGCTGAGCAGATGTTTCATGTTGGAAGCTGTCAGTCCAGAACAAGTGACTGAGGCCATGTGGGAGAATGATATTGCCAGGGGAGGAAGTAGAGAAAACACAAAAACAAAAAACCCAAGACCCTGGGGAAAAGAGTAAAATCCCCATGCAGAAGAAGCCTGGCTTTGAACTAGAGAAAGAGGAAGAAAAGTCCACAGACTGCCTGGAAAGAAACAGCAAAAGAGTCGAGGGGAAAGGGAGGCAGCGAGATTACAAGGAAAGAGTCAACAGCTTGGAGAACCAGGGAACACTTGTGCACAGAAAGCAATGAATACCACCCATTCGGTCCAATAACAAAGACGGCGCTTATGCACGCAGTGAGAGCAGCTTCCGGGCTGCTGAGCACACGGACCAGTTATTTAAGATGTAAGAGTGAAGAGGCTCACAAAGATGCTCTTCAGGGCTTCTTCTCCCCTTCAACAGCCCCCACTAAGCCAGGCGCCACCCCCACTTCCGGATCCTGGAGCTCTAAATAGCCCTAGCTGGAACTTGAGGCCAGTGATCTACCGCTTGTTTCCCCATCCAAAGAAAGGACTGGGCTAACTGGGTTCCACCCCTCTCTGGCATCTGTCGGCTGACAATCAAATCCTGAGGTAGACTACAGATTAGAGGGCCCACCGTGGAGGGCGGGAGGAGGGAGAAGAGGGAGGGCAGAAGACTAGAGATGGGCAAAGAAAGAGAAGAAAAAAGAGGCGAGGGAGGAAAAAGAGGAAAGAGAGGGAAGGTTTGAGGAATGTCTGGTCCAGGCGTACACACTCTCCACAGCAAGTTTCCGCGAGGCCAGCCCTGATTCAGCATCTTGTCTGGGTGCTTTCATGTGATTGTTAAAATGATCTCACAAGATGTAGGACCCAACCAGTAAGTCTGCACTGTAAAAGAACTCCAGCAGAACAAAGAGTGAGAGAGGGCAGAGGAATTATTAGAGTAACGAGAGCCATTTAAAGATAACTTTTAAAAAAAGATTTTATTTTTTATTTGTGTGTATGTGTGTTTGGGGGCGGTGCTCACAAAGACCAGACATAAAATACACTAGGCCCCCTGGAGATGGAGTTACAGGGGTGGATCCTGGGACTCAAACTTGAGTCCTTTGAAAGAGCAGTAAATGATTTTGACCATTGAGCCATCTCTCCAGCCCCCCCCCCCCTTAAACGTATCTTAACACTGCTGGCTGTAATCAGTATGGAGGGAGGAGTTGGGAGAGCTGAGCCAACTGATAAATCCCAGAGCAGGGGTCAGTGCTGCGGCTCCCTTCCTTCCAGGAAGGCGGTAACTAAGGAGGTAGATAAGGGAGACTCACTTTGCCCTGGCCTGAGTCCCAGGGCACTCAGTTCACAGGATGTATTGAAGGATGACCTGGTCTCAGAAGTGTTTCCCTGTGCTGTAGAACCTCCATGGCCTCTCCCATATATCGCCATAATCATCCTGCAAGAAGAGCCCCTAGCCCGGCGGTGGTGGTACTGCACGCCTTTAATCCCAGCACTCGGGAGGCAGAGGCAGGTGGATCTCTGTGAGTTCGAGGCCAGCCTGGTCTACAAGAGCTAGCTCCAGGACAGACGCCAAAGCTACAGGGAAACCCTGTCTCAAAAAGCCAAAAGAAGAAGAAAAAGGAGAAGAATAAGAAGGAGAAGGAGGAGGAGGAAGAGGAAGAAGGAGGAGGAGGAGGAGGAGGAGGAGGAGGAGGAGGAGGAGGAGAAGGAGGCCCTACAGCCAATGGCATTGATTAAGGGCCGGAGAAGATTGCATCACAGACTCCACTGATCCTGCTTCATACTCCAAGGATTAACACTTTTGTGGGTCAGAAAGCAAAGAATGAGTACATGCCTGTATTCCCCCTCCCCCCCCCACACAAAATTTCCCTGCAGAGGAGTAGCATCGGTTATGGTTTTGGGGTGTGGTTTGTCCTCAAAGATCTGTGTGCTGGAAGCTTGATTCCTAGCATGTTCATCTTGAAAGGGAGTGGAGCCTTAGGAGGGGAAGCCTAGAACAAGGTAATTAGTTACCTAGTAGAAGGTACCTAGTACAAGGTAATTACCTAGTAGAAGGTACTTTAGGCCATGTGGTCATTGCCCTTGATCTCAGAAGAGATTAGTACTAATCCTGTAGAGTACATTAGCTGCTGTGAGAGCATATTATAATAAAGCGAGGCCACCATTTTTGCATGTGACTGCTTCCCTTTCCTGCTTCTTTACCACATTGTGACATAACTGGGTGACAGGGATGGGGGTGGGAGGTGGGGGTGGCACAGGCTGATCACAGACCTTCAGCTTCCAAAGCCTTTAAGAGCCTTGCCTCCTGTATTTTATTATAGCAACAGAAAACAGACTATGATGTCATTCATCCGTGGTTAGATCCAGAAGTTCAAGTCATGTGGTTAGGTCTCAGGCTTACTCTTCACCTCTTGTGTCTATTTTCTTCTGGTGGCCTTTTTTGGTGGCAGGCTTACTCTATATAATGATCATTGGGTGTTCTGCACTATTATTCTACCAGCTAAAGAGCTCCAGGAAAAGACAGCATCTCCTAGATGTAGCAAAAAACCTCACAACTGGCCGGATGGTGGTAGGACACACCTTTAATCCCAGTATTGGGGAGGCAGAGGCAGGCGGATCTCTGAATTTAAGGCTAACCTGGCCTACAGAGCAAGTTCTAGGACAGTCAGAGCTGTTATACAGAGAAAACCTGTCTCAAAAAACCAAAACCAAAAACAACAAAAGCCACACAAATGATACTGGGGCTCTGATTAGCCATACTGAGAAGTGTTATGGGGAGGGAAGGCATGGTGGTTTGGGTGAGAATGGCCCCTACAAGTGCACATGTTTGAGAGTTTGGTCCCCAGCTGATAGAACTGTTTTGGAAAGGATTAAGAGGTGTGACCTTGTTGGAGAAGATGCGTCACTGGGGATGGGCTTTGAGATTTCAAAAGTCCCCACCAGGCCCAGCCTCTCACTCTCTCTCTGTCTCTCTCCAGCTACTACTTCAGCACCATGCCTGCCTGCTTGCTGCCATGCTTCTGCTGTGATGTCATGGACTCACTCCCTGAAACTGTAAGCAAGCCCCTAACTAAATGTTTTCTTTATAAGTTGCCTTGGCCATGGTGCCATTTCACAGCAAGAGAGAAGTAGCTAGACAGAAGAACAGTCCCATCTGAGTTACATGGGGTGATGGTAGAGGACCAGAGGCTTCCTAAAACTGAAATGAGGGACTTCTATTAGCCAAAAGGGCAATGGAGAGCCAATCACAATGTTGTACACCCATGTTAGTGATCAGGTGTGTTCTGAGACCTACCATCCCTGTGGGGAAGTCATTTAACCTCGTGCACACTGACATCCACGTCAAAATGACCTTGCCAAATATCACCAATGTTCTTTCCAGCTATGCATGGTGTTTTTTTTTTAAGGGGGCGGGGTGGGCTATAGTGATTATGCTTTTACAAAAACAAGTTTGTTTCTTTGTTTAAGAAAATGAGCCGGGCGGTGGTGGCGCACGCCTTTAATCCCAGCACTCGGGAGGCAGAGTCAGGCGGATCTCTGTGAGTTCGAGACCAGCCTGGTCTACAAGAGCTAGTTCCAGGACAGGCTCCAAAACCACAGAGAAACCCTGTCTCGAAAAACCAAAAAAAAAAAAAAAAAAAAAGAAAATGAAAAAACAAGCCAGGCGGTGGTGGCGCACGCCTTTAATCCCAGCACTCGGGAGGCAGAGGCAGGCAGATCTCTGTGAGTTCGAGGCCAGCCTGGTCTACAAGAGCTGGTTCCAGGACAGGAACCAAAAAGCTACGGAGAAACCCTGTCTCGAAAAATCCAAAAGAAAAAAAAAAAAAGAAAAAGAAAAGAAAAAAATAGAGTGCGGATGGACTTAGAAGAAAATAGCCCAAAATATTACAGCTAAGACGTAGTCCCCCTGAGCAGAGCGTCAGCCTGAACCCTGGTTATCTGGACTTCACAAGCAGTGGGGTTCAAAGGGCATCATGATACTAACAAGGGACCCCCACAGCCACAAGCTCAACTCAGGGCTCAGTATCATTCTCCTGACCACACGCACTGTATGGGTTGCTCCTCCTTAGTGATGATAAACAAAACAAAGTAGGGGTACTTTGTTTTGTTTGATTTTTAATTTTTTTTTAAATTTTGCATATTTGTGTGGGGATGTACATGTGAGCATAGGTGCCTGCAAACCAGAAGAAGAGGTTGGATGCCTTGGATCTGAGTTACAGACAGTTGCCAGCCTTGGTGCAGAAGGAAAGTCAAGTCTTCCACAAGAGCAGCACGCGCTCCTAACCACTGAACCACCCCTCCAGTCTCCAGAGACCAAGACTTAATGTGCTTGTCTGCGTAACCTGACTCTTCCCTGAAGGAGAGCTTTTCAGATGTTCTTTTTACCTATCTAGATTGACCAAAGGCCACAGTATGGTTCTCACGTAACCTGAGTTTGCACAGGGGCGTAGAAAATGTGGGAACCATACGACACCACAACATACACACACAAAACAACTGTTTCCCGTATGCTTTGAGCTCCAGCTACTCCTGACAGCTCCCTGAAGAATGTTCCCCATTGAAAGCAATTACCTGTTTGCAACCTACCCTACTGGACAGACTTCAAGGGACTCAGGGGAAGGACCGGGGCAGGGTATGTATGTCTGTTCCGTTGCTGTTGCTTTTTGGCTATTTTAAGTTTGTTGTGTGGTTGGGTTTTGTTTTTTTTAGTTTCTATGAATAATTTTATTATAAATTGTCACTGATAGAAATGAAAATCCAACATGTCCCTAACAAGCAAGTTGAAAACACTAATTAAAAGCAATTAGTGCCAAGGCAAGATGGTACATGAAGCTGCCTCAAAGAGAGGGAAAAACCAAAACCAAATGAAATAAAATGACCCACAGGAAAAAGCAAACAAAAGCCAAAACCACCAAAACAACCAAAAATCTCACAACACAGCATGGGTTGGACAGCACAGTACCTGGGAGGTAGAAGTTCCAAATCCTAGGTCAGAAACAAAACAACCACAAAATAAAACAAAAAAACCAAAATGGGTGTGGTTGTCATCCTCAGCTACATGGAGCTGAAGGTCAACGTGGGGCACGCGTGCCCTCTCAGAGAAGACAAATGGCGGCTACAGCAGCATCTATAGATGTCAGATGTGGCCCTGCAGGCTCCACAGGACGGACGCCTTCCCTGTGGATTCAGGATTCCCATGACATGCCACCTCCTCTTTCATAACCAGATGCCAAGGTGGAGAGCATGTGCTTCTCTGTGCTCCCAGACAAGCGAAGAGCGCCGGTGTCCTCGGAGGACGGCCTTGCACGGCTGTTTCTTCACCCTTGCTGCAGGCCTGGGCAGTGAGGCGCCTTGTGGTGGTGGCACTGGAGGCTGAGCAGGGTGGGGCAGTTCCTGTACTCTGGGTGGTGTTTTGGTTCAGGGGCATCAGCTAGCTAGTAGGACAAGGCTCGCGGAAGAGCTGCTTCTTCGGCTTCTGCTCGTTTCTGAGCCCAAAGAACCAAGTGTGAACTTCCTCCTTCTTGACGTCGAGTCTGGGGCGAGGACCTTGCAAGCCTCCCTATGTAGCTCTGGCCGGCCTGAGACTCACTATAGAGACCAGGCTGGCCTACAATTTATGGTGATTCTCCTACCTCTGCCTTCCAAGTTCTGGAATTACAGGCAATGCGCCACCGTACCTGACCAGAACTGGGTTTTGTTTCCAGCTTCAAGTACAGTACCTGGTACAGAATAGGCGCTTTGTAACAACCGTGAATGAAAATCTCCCTGACACACGCCAGAAGGCTTTTGTTCAATATGGCTGCCAGGCAAAGTCTTAACTAGGTTCCCCTACTCCTCCCTCCCTCCTCTCCTCCTTCGAACCTCTCATAAAGTCTCAATTACATTTACCCCTCATTAACCAACCGTGTTCTGTCCTGCCAAGGCTTCTACAGTGCCTTTGAACCACTGGTTTATTGTTCCACAGACGCTCATCTCCCCACCTAACCGCAGCTGAAAGAGCTTTCCCACTACAAAGAGCAAGTCTGATCCATAGCTACCTCCCAATCTCAGTCCTTCTATTTGTTAGCAGAATTAAGAGTCTATCAGCCGGGCGGTGGTGGCGCATGCCTTTAATCCCAGCACTCGGGAGGCAAAGGCAGGCGGATCTCTGTGAGTTTGAATCCAGCCTGGTCTACAAAGTGAGTTCCAGGACAGCCAGGACTATTTCACAGAGAAACCCTGTCTCGGAAAACCAAATAAATAAGTAAATAAAAAGAGGAAGGTCTGTTATATAGTAGGGATCAAAGACACCTGGGTAATCAATCCAGTTGAAAGAGTCCCCGCTTCTATGTCCTGGACTACTTCTGGGGAACAAGCAGAGACAGTAATTGAATATTCAGTGCTATTATCGTCCAATATGGAAACCACCCTCAAGCCACAGGACCCTTTAATCTGAGGCCCTGGCAGCACTTCCCTGGCAAAGATGGAGGGACAAAGCTGTGCTGGAGACTTCCAGGTTAATTAGCAGAGGCTCTCCCCTCTGCCTGGCGGGCTAGCCTTTGCCAAAGCAAACAGCAGCTGTTCCAAAAGTGTGGGCAGATCTCACAGAGTGGCCAGGATAGCTTCCGAAGGAAATAAAAAAAATGGAATGTCTGAAAACCAGGCCCAGTGGCCCTGCCTGTAATCCCAGCACCCAGGAGGCTAAGGCAGAAAAGACATAAGAGGTCAAAGGTCAGCCTAGGCTACATACCAAGACTCAGTCTTTAAGAGATCTGCAGGGCTGGAGAAATGGCTTTGAGTTTAAGAGGCCATTTTGCCCAGCCGGGGACACATTTGGCAATGTCTGGAGTCAGATTCACTTAAGGAAGGGGACTAGCAACTGGCGTGTGAGTGGCTAAAGGCCAGGGATATTGTTAAGCCATGGTGCAAAGGACAACCTTTGATAAGGTCGCTGTCAGTGTTGGTGGCACTGGGACAGGGAAGGACAGTCTTAATTGTGTCAGAAATGATGCTGATTGGAACCCAGGCTGCTAAGTCGGTGAGGTTCTGTGTTCACTCTTCCTCTTCTGACAGGGGACCTTGGAAGTCCCAGGTGAGTACCCAAGGTGGTTGATCAGACTCCCCCTTGGGTGCCCAGAACTCCAGATGCCCATCCTTTTAACAAAGTGGTTTTCAGCCTTCTCAATGCTGCGACCCTTTAACACAGTTCCTCATGCTGTGGTGACCCCCCATCACAAAATTATTTTGTTGCTACTTCATAACTGTAATTTTGCCACTGTTACGAATCTTAACGTAAATATCTGGTATGCAGGATATCTGATATGTTACACACACACACACACTGGCCATCCCCTGCAAAGGGGTCATGACACATAGGTTGAGATCCAGGAAACTTCTCCATCTGTCTCTTCAGATAGGCAAATGCCTCAACACACAAAGCTCTGCTAAGTCCTCTCTCCAGGGTCTTAGTTCTCAAATCCTCCCCATTTGGGAGTTCGCCTTCAAACATAGCCTTTTATATTTTGCCAGTTTTTCTGAATATATATTTCTTTGTATGTGGGTATGCTGTGCCTGGATGAGTTTATGTGCACCATATGTATGTGTGGCACCTTGAAGGCCAGAAGAGGGCGTCAGATCCCCTAGAACTGAAGTTACAGATGTAAGTGCCATCCGGATATTAGGAACCAAACCCAGGTAGGTCCTCTGCAGGAACAGCCAATGCTTTCAAACCCTGACCCATCTCTCCAGCTCCTGGCCGTTCTTTGTTGGAGAACCAATCTGCCGATCTGTTGTTAATGGGTTGTATCGTATTTTCTGGAGTCTTTTGGATAGAAGCTTCAGACCACTCTGTGATGTTGATAGAGCATCTTCTCTGCCCAGTTGTCTCCCTTCTGCTGAAAAGAGGGTACCAATAGTCCCCAGAGACAGAATGGTGTTAGATCTTCATTTCTTATCCTTACCAGCAGCACCAGAGCTCCCAGGTGTGTGTGATGTGTGGGTGTGTGTCCTCTCTAGGTGTCTAAGAAATTTACCTAATCCCTAATTTTTCTTTCTCACTCAAGGGGGAGGTTGTGAAGTCTCATGGTAGGAGTCACATTTTTCCTGTGTTGATTCTTCTCCTTAGGAAAGAGTATGGCTGGAATTAAAGTGCTGTGAATATTAACCTTCCCCCCCAAAGTCGGTTTACTTTGCTGGAAAAGCTGCCAAGTAGCAACTGCACCCGTATCTCAGGAAGGGTGTGGTCACTTTCTATTATTAGAATGCAACTCTCGTCAGGTTGTGGATTTGATTATTTCAAATCCATCAATCTCCCCAGTTTTAGAAAATGACAGTGCCTCATTGTTCCTGGGCCCCGAAAGCTCCAATAAGCCAGGCTCAGCCACCAGTCCTCAGTTGGCCACTTAAAGAGAAAAGCTAGAGGTAAAAAGCAGAAAAAAGAGATTTAGTCAGTGTGACCGCTGTGGGAAAAGGAACAAAGAGGCCTAATGACCTCCCTACCAAGTTCATATCCAGAGGTCCTATAATAGAGAGCTAGAGGCACGCACGACTGAGCAGCCCTGGTCACCGTGTGGGTCCAGCCGTCGTTCTTGTCTCCCCTGCACTGTGGTCTGAGAGGCTGTCAGAACGGTGTGAAATTTCCTTCCAGAAGACAAGGTCCCCCTCTGGCCGGCACCGTATTTCAGCCGTTTCCTAGCATGAAATTGATTCCTCAGGACATCTATCTGGGGACAGGAGGCAGTGTTTTGATTGTCCGATAGCTGAGGGGTGTGTCTGTCCCTCTTCAGTCCTCTAGGGATGGTTATGCCTCCTATTCATGGTCTGAAGGAGTAAAAGATGCCCACCTGCACTCCCATGGGCTGATAGGTCAGTACTGTGGTTATTTCTTCTGCCTGGTGCTCCAGGAAGACCCCTGTCCTTGCTCCTATGTCACCTGCATTGTGAAAAATACAAACTGTTTCGGTGGCTCATCTAAAATGGAGCCCACCGCTATAGGAGTAAGGCGAAAGGAAAAGGCACAGGCAGGATTGCCCCCTACTGGCCAGTCTGTGGCAATCCCTGGCCTCCAATCGTGATGATTGCAATTCTTTTTTTGTTTTGTTTTGTTTGTTTGTTTGTTTTTTATTTTTTAATTTATTTATTTATTAAAGATTTCTGTCTCTTCCCCGCCACCGCCTCCCATTTCCCTCCCCCTCCCCCAATTAAGTCCCCCCCCCTCAGCCCGAAAAGCAATCAGGGTTCCCTGTCCTGTGGGAAGTCCAAGGACCACCCACCTCCATCCAGGTCTAGTAAGGTGAGCATCCAAACTGCCTAGGCTCCCACAAAGCCAGTGCGTGCAGTAGGATCAGAAACCCATTGCCATTGTTCTTGCAGAACTAAAGAGATTTCGTGAACGTACAGGAAGCTAAATAAAAATCTTTTTCTAGAATTAGTTAGTACTCTATATGACCATTAATATCATGACACAAAGTTTAAATATATACATACGTTACTCTTACGAATTTTGAGGTAGTGTTTAACTTAAAAAAAGTTTTAAAGAGTCAAAATAAAAACCAAAGAATTATGAGCTTAGTAGCAATAGTCCCTAATTTTTGGTTTTTCTTCTGTCCCATATCAGGTGGTTCTTCTGACATGAGATAGAGATAAGTGTGCACCACTACCACCTGGCAACAGTTTTTAAAATCTGTATAACATCTGTTTGTTCTGCACAAAGCAAGTTAAGTGCCATATCATATTGTAGAGCTATGAATCTACCAGATGATAAATCTGGGCCCACTTTGCTGGTGTGCCAATTGGCATTATAGGTAGCCATTTTCTCCCATACGCCACAGAGTTTCCTTTTGACTTAGTTTAGCATTTCATCCTGTTGGTGGGGAAAGGGACAATGTATTCTTGTCTACAACTAGTTCCCAGCTGAAACTAGGGCATCATCAGACCCCGGAAGACTGGAAGGCTAGGCAAATGCTGGGCAATGGGGCATTTAGTGGAAGCATCTGGGTAGCTGGCCCAGCTGAAGAGACAGGGAGCAATCATATCAGAGAGACTGGCTCACATCAACCTTTAGAATGTCCAGAGCTCAGCAGTTTGCAGTCCGCAGGTGATTCCTGGAGGTTGTCTGTCAGCCAAGTGAAACTATGCTAAGACATATTTCCATAGGGACAGAAAAGAAGATTTAGAAACTTAAAGGAAAACTTTTAGGTCCAGAGTCCTAGTAATTGAGGGACAGGAGGAATCCCAGGACCAAGGAAGAGGAGAAAAAGAGAGAGAGAAGGAGAAAGGGAGAGGGAGGGAGGGAGGGAGGGAGGGAGGGAGGGAGGGAGGGCGAGCCATCCTCAGGAAGACACAGGTGGGGAAGCACTTCTCTGGAGTCCATTTGCCTGTGGCAGGTGGATTCAAGTCTTATGATTTCTTTAACTCCCTGAAGCTCACATGAATTCCTAGTTTACAAAAGGAGATAAAAGTTTTAGATGTATTAATATTACCATTGCACTGAAATCTATATTTTAAAAAAAATCAGCTAACAAGGATCTGTAAAACAGAAGGAACAGATTTATATCTTGGAATCATAGCAAAAAACATTATGACTTTGGGTTATAACGCATGAATATTTTTCCTATATAGAGAGCCAGGTGTAGAGATGGAGCAGAGATGTTTTTAACCTGATGAAAAACACCTTTAAGTCTATACTTAGAAGATAACCAAAGGACATTTAAAATCTTGAGCCTGTGACTGAATAATAAGTAGTCAGCGCTCTGCCAGCTTACCAGAACTCTATTGACCGATGGTAAAACTCTGAACCTTTGAAATCTTAGTATAACAATGGCATAGTAGGGGAAAGAAAAATCTAAAATATTTCTCACTATTTATATACCTTAAATTATTTTATATACCTTTTCGACTTATATTTATATATCTTAAATAATTGTGAGACCCTCAGAATTTATTTGTTTTTACATCCTCAGATGTAATGAACTTTGAACCCTTTTCCCCCTATCTAGTCATTTACCAGAGACATGAGTAGTTGTTATGGAGAATAGATATTGCAAAGCACGTTTCATTAGTGAAAAGTTACACCTGAAATCTATTTACCCTTTAATATGAAGCCTGTGAGCAAGGCAAACCTGTCTGCTTTTCTTAACAAGAGACTATTAGCTTTAGCTAACTAATGGATGAAGTAATGAACTAACAAGGTGGTTGTAGCCTTGGGGGAAAGAGCTGGTTGTCTGATGCTGCCAAGATGACAAAGGGACAGTTAGATTACCTGTCAACGCCAGGTAATGTATCCTCTGAGGATACATTATAGCAGGAAGTATACCAGGACAGCATCGTCTTCAATCACCTGGCCCAGAAGATGAGAGACATTTCCTGTAGCGGAAGAACCTGAGAGGCTGACCTTACTTTGTCTCACCAAAATGAGACAATCACTTCTCCAGTGTCCTGTTTGTCCACAGTTCCGGGCAGGCCCCAGCATGTCCTTGGGACAGTCTTGTCCAGTGGTTAGCATTGCCACAATTCACGTGGAGTCATTGTTGCTGTGCTTATTATCTACTTGGAGACCTGGGGGGGGGGTCACTTCTAGGATCTGGGAGTCTCTGTCTGTCATAGTAAGTTTAAACATCTTAAATGTCATATCCAGCAGATCTGTGACAAGTTTGAGGACCATTATCAGTATATCAGAGCTAACAATTCTTGCTTGTTTTTAGTTACTTGCTTTAGGCTATACCTTGAAAACATAATCAGGAGGCTAAATAAAGCTTTTTCCTGCAACTGATTACATTAGTACTTAGCATGACAAAAAGTATAGTTCTGAACATCTTAAAGCTTAATCATCTTTGTTTATAGCAAAAATAACAAATTCTGAAATGAAGCTCTTTTAGTATCACTCATAAACATAGTCCATAAAGAAACTAAAAACCTTCTTTGATCCTCTTGTAGTACACCATCACAGAATGTAAGTTTCTTATATCACTCAGTCTATGAAATAGTTAACAATTAACAATATTAATGAAATCAAGGAAGTTAGACATAGCTTTTTTTTTTTTTTTTTTTTTTTGTCGATTTTCGAGACAGGGTTTCTCCGTAACTTTTTGGTTCCTGTCCTGGAACTAGCTCTTCTAGACCAGGCTGGCCTCGAACTCACAGAGATCTGCCTGCCTCTGCCTTGTTTATTTGTTTGTTTGTTTTAAGACAGGGTTTTTCTGTGTAGCCCTAGCTGTCCTGGAACTCACTCTGTAGACCAGGCTGGCCTCAAACTCACAGAGATCCATCTGCCTCCTGGGTGTGCTAGGATTAAAGGTGTACACCACCATGCCCAGCTTATACACACATTTTAGGCCTGGATAGACCTTAGGTGAGGAGAGACCTTTTGCTAGACCGTTTAGGTAATCATCTTACTGCGTCATAGACAGGAATACCTCCAGTGTTTAATGTTTGGTATATATAGCTGTGACCCTAGTTTTTAACCTTTTATTTACCTATTTATTAAGATCTATATTAATGAAGACATTATAATAAAATGCTTATAAATTTTAAAATATCCCCATAGCCTTATAAACTTAAATATTTTTAAAAGCTGTTTCTTGAAAGGTATAGTTTTTATTGAAACTTTCTGTAAAATTATAAAATTTCCCTTTAAAGAAATTTAAATCAACATGAAGTATGTTTTTTATTCAAGAGTGAAGATTCAGGGCACAGCCATAATCTGCACAAGGCAAAACCAAACTCCAACAGTGCAAACAATCCAGTGTATCAAAAATCAGTACCACCTCGGTGATTCTTATGTTATATAGTTTGACTGCCAGCAAGGCACATTCTTGTATATGAATGCATGGGGGTGCAGCTTTAATACCTCACTAAACAAGCATTGCTTATAAATCCTATCTTTTATAAATCATTTTTAAGGTTTTTAAGATAGGACAGGAATCATATAAAAATCCTTTTCCACTGTAAAAGTATCTTTGGAGATCTGTGGTCTCTTTGGTTGGCCTCTACCACATGGTTGCCCTTAGTCAAGATGGTGAATCCATGATATCCATCTTCTCCAACCCTAGGAAAGATGGTGTCTTAGTTTTTTTTTTTTTATTATTACTGTGAAGAGACACCGTGACCTCAGCAACTCTTATAAAGAAACACTTATTTGGGAGGGGGGCTTGCTTACAGTTTCAGAGGTTCAGTCCATTATCATCATGGTGGGGAGCTTGGTGGCATGCAGGCAGATGTGGTGCTGGAGCTGAGAGTGTTACATATTCACTCAGAGGTAACAGGAAGTCAAAGCCTGCTCCCACAGGACACACCTCCTAATAGTGTCACTCCCTTTGGGGACCATTTTTTTTTTTCAAACCACCAGAAATGGCAACCAGTCACATGGCTGCCTAAATATGGTGACAAGCATGTGTTGCTTATATATACCAGAACAAAATCATGCCACATGTTTCCTTTACGATTACCTATGCACAGACGTTTAGTTACCAACCCCAGGTTACAAGTTAACTTTTTGTTATAGATATTACAGATTGTTAATCATACCCAATAAATTTATAAGCCAAAAATCCTCTTATCTGTTCTTTTTTTCCTGTCTTAATCAAGACATAGGTACTTTAAAAGCACACCTGGATCTACAAAATGATGAGCCACAACCCAATTCCAGTCAGTCTTTTAATAAAGTAGAATATCATAAAACAACTTTAATATTACCAATACCCTATTGACATTTGAATCCCTATGACATTAGATACAGTGGCCAGAAATACCAGAGGTAAATTCTAAACCCAGGAAACTGGTGGCTGAAGAAACATCAAGTTTACACCTTCAAGGAAGACCAGTCATACAAAAGAGACAGAAAGATTACACAGTAAGTTCACACACTCAAGGAAGACTAGCCAGAACACATTATATATTTATAAGCACAAACGGATAGATAAAACTAACTTTTTGATTCAGTAGGGGGACTGTAAAGTCAGCAGTTGAGCGACCTCATGAACTGCTGTAGTAAGTGCCTATAGTATGTGGCACTAGAGTTGAAGTTCCAGCAGAAAACACACATTTAGTGTTGCAACCGATGCATATCGAAGCTGCAACTGCACCAGCTGAAGCAGGGCCCATCCTTGGAATTCTGCATGGGGCTGGGGATTTGTCTTCAAAGCTGCCCATCAGTTCCAAGCCTGGCCCCAATTATGGTACTTTGTGACATACTAGCATGAAATTCCATTTCCCAAAAGCTCTGCTGTTTCCGGAGTGATCTGCTGTGGAACAATCCTTCTGTGTGCTGTGGAGATTGTAACTCAGATTGGTTTAATAAAAAGCGGATTAGCCAGTAGCTAGGCAGGTGGACAACCAAACTAGGAGAATGATGGGAAAAAGAAAGGCAGAGTCAGAGGTGATGGCAGACAGCTGCCAAGGAAGCAGCATGTGTAGAATATAAGGTAACAAGTCATGAACCACATGGCGAAGCATAGGCAAGAATAATGGGTTAATTTAAATGTAAGAGTTAGGTAGTAATAAGCCTGAGCTATCAACTGAACATTTATAATTTATATTAAGTCTCCAAGTCAGTTATTTGGGAAGTGGCTGCCAGTTATTTGGGGGCAGGTATTCAGGACAGGAAGATTCCACCTAAAAATGGTGCTCAACATGGGGCATAGGTTTACATAATATCAAAAAAAAAAAGCTCTGAAAAGGTTCTAAACACACAAAAATGAAGCCAAATGTAGCTTCCTAGTCTCACCGTCTCATGCCAACTGCAGCACAGACATGCGTCTCCTGACAGCTGCTTGCGAGATGGAGCCAGCCACAACAGTATGAGCTAAGCAGCATGGTGGGTTCCTGCAGTCTCTCACACTCACCACAGTACACAGAGGCTTCTCCCAGCCGCTGCCTGTGGACTTGAGAGTTCCACCAGTGGGCTATATGGTGGTTTAGGGTTGTTGCTCATGCAGACAAAAAAAAAAAGTTACATATATGCAGTAAAGACAGATTCAAATGGAAAAAATATTCTCAACAGGCTACGGTGTGTTTGAAAATATATGTAGGCTTGGGAAGGAAAAGAAAAATGATAGAAAAAGTCCTTAAAAATAGAGTAATAAGGACTAGAGAAATGGTTCAGTGGCTAAGAGTACTGGCTGCTCTTGCAGAGGACCTGGGTTCAATTTCCAGTACCTACATGGCAGCTCACAACTGTCTGTAACTCCAATTCCAGGGGATCTGACACCCTCACACAGACAAATGTGCACATAAAATAAATAAATAATATATAAAAGACCTCCAAAAATAGAGTAATGAAAATAATAATCCATGTAAAGATGGAAAATACACAGAGTCTGGATCCTATATGCTATTGTGCTGTCTTTAAATTTTTTTTGGCTGCTAAGAGACATTGGATTATTAAAAACTGCTATATATTTTAAAGCCTATATATTTTAAAGATATCTTAACTTCAAAATTTAAGACAAAAGATGTGCTACTTTGAGGAGGAGGTTACGCTTTTATTTCCATCAGAAATGAGAGACTGTGGATTCATTCCAGGTTTGGTTTGATCATGGACAACCTCTGAAATCCTGACTACAGATATAAAAAATAAGCCTAAAAGAACTACAGGACACATGATTTATATTTTACTGCTTAAACATATAACAAATAATCATCTTTAGCTGACTTGTAATGCACAGTTTATACTTGTATTAATGCATAGATGCATGCTATCTTCAAATATTTTCCAGAACAAGGGAACCAGACAGCATGAGCCAGATGGTCCAGCATCCAAAACAGCTTCCAGGCTGCTGACTGAGATGATCCAGCCTCACAGAATACCCAGTGAGGATCTAACAACTATCCTGATTTTCTCAAGGTTCCCTCAAAGATTACTAGTGCTCCAAGATAGCAGGAAGCAGTCTAGAAAAAAATAGCATTCATGTTCCCAAAATATTGGCTATAGATGTTTGCTATCATTTAAGGGAGGTTGGTTACAAGTTATTATTAGCAATAGTCAAAAAAGGCTGAACAAAGGAGATTAGACTTCAAGGATCTCGTTCTGAAAAGAAAAAGGGGGATATAGAAATGATAGGATAAAAGGGTAGATTATTAAATATACTAAACCAAGAATGCAACTACTAATCTTAAATATTTTACATTAGTATGAATTTTAGTATATTAATACAAATTTAAGGTTTTTTTTTAAAAAAATATTGTATGTGTGTTTCTACTCTGGTTTATTGTGCTTATGAAACTCTTTTAAAAATGTAATGTACAATTAAAAAATACAGATTAATAGTCATCTATATTAGTTAACTTATAGTCATGTTAGATATGTTTTCAAGGTCATAAATATATATTTAGATAGATGATCTTAAAATACTTCAAAGACCTACAGCATGTGACATTTAATATGTTTAGTAACCTAAGGTTTTTCATAACAATGAGACACATCTATTCCTGGCAGCACCAATCTACTTCAGAGAAGGTGATGGGCACCAAAGAAACCCCATATGAAGTTAACTTTCTTTATGGCAAAAGCTAGCCATGTGGACAAAGAAGCTGCCCCTACTTCAGTTGCTGAGTTACTGTCCAAACTGGACCAACAGGATACAAGAAAGGCAACTGCTGAACTTTGCTAAGACAAGGTACAACAGTCTTTCAAAATTCCCTGCTTCACAGGGAAGTCTGTCAGATATTCTAGGCCTGTAGGACAGAGTTGGATGTCCCAACATTGCAGAAGAACTTTGGGTAACTGTCCAGGCAGTCTGATGTTCCTGTCATTAGGCAACATTTATCCTTCTGGGGTCTTTGACAGAGTTAAAGACTGGATGGTTATAGTTTTCTTTATTTATGATAAAAGGAAAGTTAGGTATAAAACTCTAGGCTCACAAAGATAAAATAAATTATGAAATATTTATTCCTCTAGGTGCTGGAGCAATGGCTCACAGGTTAAGAGCACTGGCTGCTCTTCCAGAGGTCCTGAGTTCAATTTCCAGCAACCACATGGTGGCTCAAACCATCTGTAATGAGGTCTGGTGTTCTCTTCTGGCCTACAGGGATAAACACAGGCAGAACACTGCATATATAATAAATATATCTTTAAAAAATATTTCCTCTAATTTTGTCAAATACAAATGGGCTGGATATTGTAATTATAATTCTTACTTAATAATGGTTTTTGTTATCTATAATCTTATTATATTAAAGTTAAAATTCTCCTATTTAATTAAGCAAAAAGAGGGAAATGCTGTGGAATAATCCTTTTGTATACTGTGAATATTTGTTACTTTGCTTGGTTTAGTAAAAAGCTGATTGACCAGTAGCCAGGCAGAAATTATAGGCAAGACAGCTGAACTAGGAGAATGATGGGAAGAAGATGATGTGGGAGTCCCCTCTGTGTGCAGTGATTTCCATTAATGAATAAAGAAACTGCCTTGGCCTATTGATAGGGCAGAACTTAGGTAGGTGGGGAAGATGGAACTGAATGCTGGGAGGAAGAAGGGTGGAGTCAGAGATGCCATGGATCTTCTGCCTGAGACAGACACTGGTTAGAATTTTTGCCGGTAAGCCACTGCCACGTGGTGATATACAAATTAATAGAAATGGGTTAAATTAATATGAGTTAGCCAATAAGAAGCTAGAGCTAATGGGCAAGCAGTATTTTCAGTATGCTTCAGAGGTTCACCAGTCTGACTGAGAGAGTTCTTTGGCTCCGAATATCACCAGGTGGCCCCCAGGGACAAGTCAGAAGAGAAAAGTGGGTGGCTGTGTCTGTCTAAACTCCAATTAACCAACCAAATTCCAAATTTGGATTTTCAACCAAGTCCAAATTCCCAACAACCAAAAAAATATTAGACTCAGTGCCTGGATGGTCTCAGAGAATGTCTCCACCAAACAATTTACTAAGGGAAATATTGCTTCATCCAGCTTCCCACCTAGACTGAGGTCTGTAGTGAGGAGGAAGAGCTGGGGCTGAATAAGGAACATCTCTTAGTGTTCATCCCCTGACAGTTCCTACCCCAGACGGTTCACCCACATCTTGGTGGGTCCTTCAAACGTTTTGGTGTCAAAAACCAGAAGCTAACACTGGGGTGTTGCAAGGCAAAAATTTATTTATGGGCAGGCCAAACTTTGAGTGTCCCATAGAAGAAGAGCAAAGTGGCCCATATTAAAGGCAGAGTAGCCTCTATACCAGGCAAAAAAAAAAATGATTATAAAAGTGGAATTTTGCAGTTATTTTTACGATCATGGAAAAAGTATATGTTATGGGTTTGTGGTCAGGTAATTATTGGAACATACCATGAAACATTTTATGGTCAGTCAATTCTTGGAGCATATCATGAAATAATGGGAACAACTTATGAAGTTTAAATTACAAGATTATAGAGGAAGAACAAATTGATCTTCAGTGTGGTACATAATTAGAGACTTAATGTGATTCCCTTTTTTCATTTTATTAAAAAACAAAACTCAGGAGTAAACATTAGTGGACAAACCTGAGAAATCCAAGGAGCAACAGAGTTCTGAACACCTTCCTCTCCCCACTTTCCAGGTTGAAGAGTACACACACAACCTCTCAGCTCCTCTTTTTTCTCCTCGGTGTGTCCTTCTCTCTCCTTCTGAGTTCACCAGTGAACTCTACAGTCCACTCTGGCCAGCTGAATGTGGACTCTGTCCTCTGAACAAAGGTCAGACTCCCTTGGTGGTCTCAGAGCAATCAACACAAACAAATTTCCCCAACAGAGACTAACATTGTGTTTAGCTAGGAAAAGGAAGAAAAGTAGTCAGTTGTCCCTTAACCCCTTCTTCAACCTCCATAGGCTCTCATACATGGGGGCATATACTCACATAGACAGAAATAAAAATAAAATAAAGCTATAAAAGAAAAAGGGGGAAAAGGTAAGACAGGGTCTCATTGTGCAGCTTTTGCTGTCGAGGAGCTCACCTTGAACTCACAAAGATACACCTGCCTCTCTGCCTCCAGAGGACTGGGATTGAACATGTGTGCCACTATGCCAGGCTTAAAGAAAAAAAAGGTATGATTCAGCTAAAGGATGCAGAGATTTATCCAGTTTTGAAAATAGTAAGCAAGTGACACTCATTTTCCTGGTAAAAAAAAAAGTAGTATTCAACTGTTCTGACAGGTGGATGAAACCCATCCATCTCCAGGTCCACCCAGTGAGTGGGCAAAGACAGTTGCCAGAGGAAGATGATGTACCTGTCTGCTGTCTAGGACGCTTAGGTGGGTAATCTCTAGTCCCTTGTTCTCTGGGACTCTAAGACAGTCTGTTGGGATGGTCAAAAAACAAACTTTAACAATTTCAGTGGAAACCATGAGGAAAGTCTGAGCTGAAGTCAAGGGACATGGAGTGTGGGGATGGGGAGAGGGCAGGGAGGTAAACGGGAGTTCGTGGGAGGACATATTGGTAGGAGGGTGGACGTTTGTCCACAGGTGAAAATTAGTGAGCTATATCCAGCTGTGTTATATAAAGGTGGCTTCAGGGGGAGCAGGTGTCTGGCCTAAGGCAGATCATGATCCATGAGTTAATCAGGGAACTGTAGCAGCATCTATGAAGAGATGATCTGTCAGTCAAATCTACACTCTAAGATGTACAGGGATCACACACACACACACACACACACACACACACACACGCACGCACACACACACACTTTTAAGGTTCTTGAGCAGGAGCTGGCCCTCACACCTTCTCCCTTTAGTTCAACTTTCTACTTAGGTTTGGAAACATAAAGAGGGATATGTTTGTAGCCTGGCTTTGGAATTGAACTGGCACTCTTAACCATTCCCCTTTGTATGTTAATGTTAAAGACCCTCACAAGCGACTTGTGTTTAGGGGTCATCTAGCAAGAGTGTTATGTTTGGTATTCTTTCAACCCCTGTAAACCAGATCCTGGAAGCCACTACTCCCCAGGCTTTCTTAACTGAGGTCATTCTCCCAAAAGACACATCTCTGAAATGGCCAAAAAGACACATCTCTGAAATGGCCAACGGCACCACGCTGAGCCTGCCTGAGGGCTTCCTACACGAACCACTGTTCTCTTGTCTTACAAACTGGCAGAGAAAAAAAGCGCAGTCAAAGGAGCCAGAGGGCCATCTTTCTCTCCTCTCCAGGCCTGGTCTGCCTGCTTCCTTGGTTCCACAGCTGAGACCTTCAAAATAAATGTCTTGTTTTTCTGAGACGCGGTTTCTCTGTGTTGTCTTGGTTGTCCTGGAACTCATTTTATAGATCAGGCTGGCCTCAAACTCACAGAAATTCACCTGTTTCTGCCTCCAGAGTGCTGGGATCAAAGGTGTGCACCACCACCACGTCATTAGGTCCTTAAGAGGGGTCATTGTCCCTGTTTCTTGCTTCTACAAATAATCACATGAAAAGATGCCTAGCCAGGTGTGGAGGTGCACACCTGTTCCCAGCACTTAGAAGTGAGGAATAGGTTAAGAATGTGGATGATTACTGAATGAGGAAGCTGGGACTGGCACCCAACCCTCCTGACTGTTAGAGCCAACTCTCTGCCATCACCCCTTGAGCACTGGTGCTGAGCAGTGTGGGCCAGTAAAGAGGGATGGCAGAGCTGAGAGAGGATCCTAAGGCAGCTACAGAGGTCTGGGTGCACTTGTGGGATGGGCAAGACTTGGATGGGCACGTGTAGTAAACAGGGGCGGCAGGGCTGCGTTCCCAGCACCCCGGCCGCCTGCTCGGCTATCTTATCCCCCAAAATAACAACACACAAACTGTATTCATTTAAACACTGCTTGGCCCATTCTCTTCTAGGCTAATTCTCACATATTAATTTAGCCCATTTCTAATCATCTGTGTGTAGCACCCCAAGGTGCGCTTACCGGGGAGATTCTAGCCTAGTCCATCCTGGGTCAGAGCTTCATCCCGGGAGCGGGGCATGGCATCTCTCTCAGGCGTCTGCTCCCGAGAGGAGAGCTGTCGAGACTGAGCTCACTTCCTCTTCCTCCCAGCGTTCTGTTCTGTTTACTCCTCCCACCTATCCTCTAACCAATAAAATGGGCCAAGGCAGTTCCTTTATTAGCCAATGACCTTCCTCCATCAGGCACAGCTTAAAAAGGAGTTTGGTAGGGTGGAGGAAACAATTGAGAGCTACAAACAGGCTCCCCTGTTGCCACCTCTCTAGGTCACTTGTCCCACCCCAAGCTGGCCAGGTGAGAGTCCAAGTTATAGTCTTGGCTCTCAACACCTTCAGGGCCAGGGGAACAGCAGGGAATTGAGACTATTAAATATTTTACAGAATAGTGGAACTTGGAGCTTGCTTGCTGGCGGCCCCAGGACTGAATCTGGCTTGAAGACAGATTTTGTTGGGTCTGGCTAGTTCTTTTAAAACATTGAAAAATATTTTTAAACGGAGAAATCTCACAGAACAGATTTCTTGTCTTTCTTGGAAACTAGAAATCTCTCACAACACTGCACCCGTGTTTCCCTTGGCAGCAACTGAGCATCAGCTTCTTGCCACCCAAAACCTGTGGCAGCTGGCACTGCCTCTCATCCACCTGACTGGCCTCTGTGACCTCGACATTGCCCCTGTGGCATGCTGCTGGCCCAAACCTGGCTTTGTCTTTACTCACAAGAGCCCTCAGGTTTCGAACTTGAGGCCCCAAAGGATACGGGTAAATGCTCACCTTTTGAGTAAAGGTATTAGAGATACTGACCACAAGTGGCCAGGGACTCAGAAAAAGAGGCTGGGCACCCGAGTCAGGACACACCTTTCTCTAGAGAAATAAACATCTGTGTTTGTTTGTGACAGGGTCTCATGTAGCCCAGGTTGGCCTGAAGCTTGCTTGCTATGTAGCTGAGGATGACTTTGAACTTCTGGTCCTCCTTCCTCCACCTCCTGACTTCTGAGAGATTACAGATATGCCTCCACCTCCTGATTTCTGAGATTACAGATATGAAACACTATGCCCAGTTTTATGTGGTTCTAAGAGCATTCTGGGCAACCACTTTAGGCACTGAGCTACCACATTGGGCGCAGCAGCAGCCAGGGCTTGATCCAGCGTGGGCTCTACTGCCTCGCTGAGCAGATGTGAACTCATTCTCACCCTGTGGTGACGGGAAGGGCGGTAGGCAGAGGGAGGGATGCGGTGCTTGAGTGGGCAGGGAGGATGGTGAGTCAGAGGCCAGTGGGGAGGAGATCTGGGGAAGCTGCATAGACACGCCCACAAGGAGAGGTTTCGACAGAGTGGGAGGGAAGAACGGGTGGATCGCAGAGGACCGTGCAAGCCCTGGGAGTTCAGCCGGGCACGTGGGTGGCTCTTTGAAGATATTTGCTAACAAAGGGCGGTGAGCTGAGCATTGAGGAGGAGTATTTTTTTTTTCGGGTGGGGTGAGGTTGCACTTCTTGTCAACTAAGGAGAGAAAGAAGTCTGTTAGTTGAAGAGACAAGGCAAATGGAGAAAGCGAGAGTGGGGTTAGGGGTAGAGTTTCTCTTGAGGGTAGAAAGGGAGGTCTCCCTTAGCAATAGGTCACTAAGAAAAATGCAGTCTCCACGAGGACTGCCAGCTCACCAAGGCGAAACCCTGGTTGGAATAGTCAAGCACAGCAAGGAAATGTTCTAGAAACTTCTAAAGAACACTTTTGCTTTTGATTGTCTTTTTTTTGGGGGGGGGGTGCAATTTCTTTAGTCTGTGGCCCTGTCTGACTTGAGACTGCTGCTTCAGCTGGGATTATAGCCATGAGTTACTGTGGCTGGTAACTTAGCAGGTGTTCTTAACCACTTAACTGTGGTTACTTAGCAGGTGCATTCTCCACCTCTGCACAGCCCCCGGACTGGCTTCCTTTGCACCTGGAACTCTACCCCATTGTGTCCAAGCTGCCAGGTCTCAGCACCTGTGGCTGCCTTACCTCCCACTGGGTACAGAGTGGGCACCATGGCGTCTGTCTGCCACTCTATCCCAGGACTGAATCCTCCCTCTGCCAGCATTCTCCCCGGGGCTGAAGCTGCTCTTCTCAGCTGCTACTGGCTCCTGCCATGCTGAAATCTCAGAAAGTCCCAGAAAATGGGGACATGCCCAATCACGCATATGCACACCTGGAGGAATTTTTTAATTTTGTTAAAGTCAACAAAATTTAGCAGGGGAAGCTGAGGTCTTCTTTACACTTCTATTACCAGTACTATTGTGTTTATTTTGAATTATGTATCAAGGGAGGCTCTTTTTACCCCCCATGCTCAAGGCTTCCCAGAGCTAAATACAGCCCTGTTCTCACACCCTAAATCAGCGCAACTTCAGAGCCAGGAGGATGTGGCAGGCGGCATGGGCCCAGCCAAAGGCAGTGTAGAGAAGGGAGGGATGTCACTAGGGAGTGTGGACCTGCCCAAGCTTTTGCTACGCTCTCAGAAAGTTCAAAACATGCTGGAACTCGGGAAGAAAGGTATTTTGCCCTAGTGACTAAGACATGTTCGAGCATTTTTCACAGGCTCCTGCACATCCCAAAATAAACTGCTGGCCTGGCTATTGGCTGCTGGCATGTGATTCCATTTGTCTAATGTTACAGAGTGGCAAGCAGGTGGGTTACACTCCCAGGGGTTGGTTTGTAGCAAATGCTCCACTCACAATGGAGCTCCTGGCTAAGGTTCTGGGCTGGGGCAAAAGGACAAATGCCAGAGACAAACACCACAGCAGTAACAAGTATACCCAAAAGGCCAAGAAAAACACTCACTTAAAAATTATTTGTAGTCGTAGCCGGGCGGTGGTGGCGCACGCTTTTAATCCCAGCACTCGGTAGGCAGAGGCAGGTGGATCTCTGTGAGTTCGAGGCCAGCCTGGTCTACAAGAGCTAGTTCCAGGACAGGAACCAAAAGCTACGGAGAAACCCTGTCTCGAAAAATCAAAAAAAAAAATTATTTGTAGTCGAGCGATGGTGGCACACACCTTTAATCCCAGCACTCAGGAGGCAGAGGCAGGAGGATCTCTATGAGTTCAAGGCCAGCCTGGTCTACAAGAGCTAGTTCCAGGACAGGCTTCAAATCTACAGAGAAACCCTGTCTCAAAAAACCATAATAATAATAATAATAATAATAATTTGTGTGTATTTGTGTATATGTATGTGTGGTATGTGCCGCATACACGTGCAAGCGCTTGGGACCCAGCTTTCTCCTTACACCATGTAGGTTCAAGGAACTGAACTCAAATCATCAGGCTTGGTAGAAAGTACCCTTGCCTGCTGAACCATCTTGCTGGTTCTCACCTTTCACAGTTAGCAGTAAAAGGTCCAGAGAGTGGAGACACTGGGGATTGTGAGAGCAAGCTGATAAGCCGAGCGTGGTAGCCCAAGCCTATAGATGTAGTTCTTAGATGGCTGAATCAGGAGGATCACCTTGGGTCTGGGGCTAGAGTGTGCTTCATTGTGAGACTGTACACAGGGGGATGGGTAGTGAGGCGGCTCAGTGGATGTAGATGCTCAAAACCAAGCCTGACGACCTCAGTTCCATCCCTGAACCCATGTGGTGGGGGGAGAGAATGGGCTCCTTCAAGTTGCCCTCTGACCTCTACCTGTATATTATACACACGTGTGCACACACAATGATTAAAAACACACACAAACACAAAGAAACACACAAAAGGAAGAGGATGGGATTACTTCTGAAGAAATATCCATTTTGCCTTAGAACCATAAGATCTAAGTAAAAGGATGTGTGTGTGTGTGTGTGTGTGTGTGTGTGTTGTGTCTGTGTGTGTGTTGTGTCTGGCTGTGTGTGGTGGTGTGTGTATGGTGTGTGTGTCTGTGTGTGTGGTGTGTGTGTATGGTGTGAGTCTCTCTATGTGTGGTGTGTGTGTGTCTGTGTGTGTGGTGTGTGTATGTCTGTGTGTCTGTGTGTGTGGTGTGTTGTATGTGCTGTGTGTCTGTGTGTGTGTGGTGTGTGTCTGGGTGTGTGTGTATGTGTGTGTGTTACTAGAACTGTCCCTAGGGCCTTGCACACGCTAAGCAGATGATCAGGGCCCTGTGGCCACTAAGTGTGTCTGTGAACTCAGGCTGGGACAACACTTCGAAAAAGGAAGTTTCGAGATGGATTTAGTCCTGCAAAGGCTATTAGTGAAGATGTTTTAAAAACTAGAAAACCATCGGGCGACAACAATTAAGAGAAAGGACAAGAGAAAGCAGGAGAAAGAACGTAAGGCCCACATGAGGGGGATTTATGATGACCTGCGCCTCAGGAGAGACAAAAGAGAACATGAGGCACAGAGTAGGAGCGGTTGAAGGAGAGAGGGAGCAAAGAGGACAAAAGAAGAAGGAGGATACAGCAGAGCTTGAAACCACACTAGGGGTGCAGGGGGCTCATATTCAGGCCACGTGTGGCTTTCAGTATGGAGGCCTAAAAGATGCTCAGCTTAGTAACAGAAAACCTATCATATGCTATATCATAAACTGAAAATGCAGGGGGTGCAGAGATGGCCCAGGGGTTCAGAGCACCCACATCTGGTAGCTGCAGTGAGACTGTGTGTGTATGTAGCAGGATGGGGTGTGGAAGCCTAAGATTTTTTTGTTGTTTAAATTTTTATTTTATGTACATGGGTGTTTGCCTACCTGTATGTGTACATGTGTGTGTGTGCATATGTGTGTGTGTGCATATGTGTGTGTGTGTGTGTGTGTGTGTGATCTCAAAGACTCTAAGAGGGACTTGGATTCCCTGGAACTAGAGTGAGTTATCATGCATGCAGATGCTGAGAATCAAGGCTGGGTCCTCTTGAAGAGCAGTCAGGGCTCTTAATCTCTAAGCCATTTCTCTGGCCTCCAAATAAATATTTAAAAAGAAAAGGTACATACATCATCTAACCTTCTGAACATTCTGGCTTAGCAATAAAACAGAACACTGCAGGGCTGGCCATTTTCTTCTTGTGATGGTGTGGCTGACCTGAGCTGTGGCTCACTGCAGCTGCACAGAACTGCATCACAGCCAGCATCTCACACCAAATTTGCACACGTATCACTAAGCTAGGAAAAGATCCAAATTCAATATTTGAAGTATAGCTTCTACTCAGTGCAGCCTGGCTCAGACCGTAGTAAGCCAAGGACTGTCTGCAGTCCGGGCTAGTTGCTGCATTTGGGCAATAGGAAAGAACCCCATAAGACTATGAATGGATGCATTGAAAAATAATGCCCTCTGTGTTTAGAAGAGTTAAGAGAGTCTCAAAACTCTGTGGCCCTTTGGCGCTCCTCTGCTACTGTGGTCTTGTCAACATGGGTCTAGAATCACCATGGACACACACCTCTGCGCACTCCTGTGAGTTAATCCAAGTAGGAAGACCTGCCCTGAATCTGGGTGGCAGCATTCCTTGGGATGGGTTCTGAATCCGAAAACGCGAAACCGAGCTGAGTGTTGCCATTCACTCTTTTCTGCTTCCCGATTGCGGACACAAAGTGATTGGTCACCTCCAGATCCCGCTACCAAGTCTCCTCCACCAAGGACTGTGCCCTGCAGGGGTGAACTAAAATCGACCCCTCCCCTTCCTGGATTTGCTTGTCAGGCATTTTGTCACAGCAGAGAGAAAAGTGACTAATCCAGCCACCGTAGCCCACTGGGTGCTAGACCACAAGACGCCACGCGTGGATCTCTATGCCAATCCTGCCTGCTCCTGGCTGCATCTAGGGAGTGAGGATGTAAATTACAATTAACCTTGTCATCTTCCCATGTCTGAATTCATTTAATCGTTTCCCTATTTTGTAAATGAGGACCCTGGGGAGGGAAAGATTCTGTAACCAGTCCAGTATAGTAAAGCTGGGATTTGAACTTGGAGTCACTCAAACTGGGTTCTTAACTGCAACACGCTCTACCTGGTTACCTGGGTTTAGGTTAAATGAGCCAAAGTCCCCTGACACTGGGTACTCAGCAGTGCTACCTGCCCCCTCCCCCCAACTCCTAAGGGACCGGGACAGCTATGCTTCCGTGCAGTCAGCAGTATGTTTGGTCTCCTTGCAAAACCCAGGACTACGTAAGCTGTCATCTTGATGTCCACATTATATCTGGCTTAGATGGACCAAAGTAGTCTGTGTTAGAGACTGAGATTGACTCACAATTATTTATGGATATTGTATATGTATGCATGCTTTATATATACATATATATTCTTTCAGTCTGAGTCAGTAAAATCTCAAGGGACCTTAATGTCTGGGTGATGGCCTTCTCTGTCTGTAGCTAGTTTACAAACATGGTCAGATGAAGATTCTCACTTAGTGGAAGAAGCATGTAGGAGGCTCCTCGTTTGCTCTCCAGTTCTGGGAGGTGGCAGGGGAGGATGCACTCAGCAGGCTTCTCTCTCTGTTTACCTTTGAGTTTCTAGAGTCTCTGGCACATTGGCTTGTCCTCCCCAAGTGAGTTCACTCAGGAATGATGTTGGCAGCACCCCACCAGCATGACTTCAGCCTTCCTCAGCAAGCTAAGAGCCCCAAGTACAGCAGTGTGTATTTTTGTGTGGCTTCGTCAGGCACCAATATTAAACTCAGGATCATCATGAGGCACTCAGCTTGGGGCCCTGAAGTCAACTTACCCGCATGTTTCAGTGTCTCAGGCCCCTCTCTTCCTTTTCATCCTCATTTGGAAGGGTGGGGATGCAAGAAGAAAGGAGGCAGAACACTGAGCACATCTCCACACAGTGGGTGAGGGTGGAAGTGGCTATGGTCTTTCCTAAGCTTGACTTTACTTTTTTCTTTGTGATTATGATTCCATTTTTCCCTTCCTTTTCCTCCCTCTACATCCTCCCATATACCACTTTGCTCTTTCAAATTCATGGCCTCTTTTTTCACTGTTATTGCATGCATATCTGTATATGCACCTGCAGATATATCCCTAAATATAACCTGCTTAGTCTGTTATTAGATAATCAACTGGTGTACTCTTCCCTGCAGAAGGTCGTTTCTGCCACTCAGCATTCCTTAGTTGCCTGTAGTTCTTTGTGTAGGGTTAGGGCTTCAGGGGCTTTTCCCTACATTTGGTCATGTTTACCAGTGCTGTACTTGTTCAGCTCATGTTAGGCAGTCACATTGGTGGGACTTTATTATGGGTGTAGCTTTTACTATTACTAGGTACGGTGGTTTGAAAAAAAATGGCCCCCAAAGTGAGTGACACCATTAGGAGGTGTGTCCCTGTGGAGGTGGGCTTTGAGGTCTTATATATGCTCAGCTCACGCCCAGAGAGGCAGACCTGTTGCCTGAGCAAGATGCAGAACTCTCAGCTACCCCTCCAGCACTATATCTGCCTGCACACTGCCATGTCCCAACATGACAATGGACTGAACCTCTAAAACTGTAAGCCACCCAATTAAATGTTTTCCTTGCATAACTTGCCATGGTCATGGTGTCTCTTCATAGCAACAGAAACCCTAACTAAGACACCAGGAGACACAATCTCACAGAAAATACCCTGATCCTCTAGCTCACAACATATTCCCCCCTTTTCTGCAATGTTCCCTGAGTCTTCAGTGTGGGAGTGTTCTGTAGATGTATCCCCATTGACACTGGGCTCCACAGCTTGGCATTCTGATCAGCTGAAGCTTTCTGTAACTGCCTCCCTCTGTTGCCAGGAGAAGCTTCCTCGGTGGAGGGCGAACACTGCACTTACCTGTGAGGAGAAGGACAAAGGTTTCAAATGCAGTTAGTGATGATGCTGGTTTAGCGAAGCTGTTGCAGATTCTCCTCTGGTAACTATGATTTCATTAGCAATGAGTAGCTGGCAGTACCAGGCAGCCTCTCTCCTGTTGAGCAGGTCTTAAGTCCAATTAGAGCTGTTGGTCACCACCAAAGTATGTGTGTCACTACTACATTCTTAGGGTTATGGTGCCCTGCTGATCACTGATATGGTCTGTAGGCATCTTAGCTGGGCAGGACTGTTTGTTGCCTCTCCTTTGGACGCTTGCATGGTAATTTCTGTTTCCATGAAGGTGGGGCATTCAGGTCAGTTCCAGCTTGGGAGCCTCTGGGCCCTGTTTCTGAAATGTACGATGTCTTCAGCAATAGAGACTTATCTTCCACCTCTCGGGGGAGACCAAGGGGAATAGCAACAGGCTGTATGTTTTGGGAGTCTCTTGGGTAACCCAATTTATTTTGAGACAGGATCTCTGTGGCCTTAGCAGTCCTGGAACTTGTTATGTGGACCAGGCTGACCCCAAGCTCACAAAGATCCACCTGCTTTTGCCTCCTGAATGCTGGGACAGGTATGCACCGTCATGCCCACCTAGATTTATTACACATGTATGCATGCATCTGTGCCATGGCCTGTGCATGGAGATCAGAGGACCACTGTAGAAATCAGTTTTCTCCTTTAACACTGGCCCAAGGGATGGAACTCAGGTTGTTAGATTTGGCGGCAGGCGCCTTTACACACTGAGCCATCTCTATGGCCCCTCCAGAGCTTTAAATTCTTCTAGTACACGTGACCCTGTGATGGAGAAAATGGAATAATAGATAATTTAGTGTGAACTTATTCACACTAATAATAATAGTGGGTAATAGAGTGAATACTTGTGAGCTATTATTTATGGATAATTTACATTGGTATAGTTTTTGTATATTGATACAAGTTCAAATTATATTTGTTATTTCTTACAATATTTATACACCTACGCAAAATTATTATGTCAGATTGTATACATGCATGTTTCTCCCTCTGTTTAAGACATTTTGTATATTGATACAACTTTTAGGATATATTTTCATATTGTATTATATATTATTCTTACCTCTGATCAAGATAGTTATATATTGTTTACATTTTGAGGTCATTGTCCTCATTTGTTGCAGTTATTTACAGATTAATATTCTGATATGAAGTCTTAGTCTTTAAGTTATACAAGTATTAAGTATTATAGGTGAATAGTTATTCATGTTTGTTATCCATATAGTAAGATTAATTAGGTTCTTTAGAGATGGTATTCTGCCTAGATAGGTAATTTTCAGTCACCTCAAGGATCTGTAGAACATGGCATTGAAATAACTTAGGGTTCTGTTGACATGAGACACGATTGCTCCTGACAGCACCAATCTATTCCCAAGAGAATGTGGAACTCTGAAGACACTCCACTTGGAGTTTGTTTTCTTCTTGGCACAATTGGCCTCCACCACTGACAAAATACATGGTATCCAGACTGGATAAGCAGGGCCCAAGGAAAAGGACTGCCAAATCTTGCCAAGACAGGATAAGACAGTTCTAAAAATTTTCCTGCCTCTGAATATGGTCTATCGTCTGTCAGTTATGCTAGACCTTAGCCAAAGTTAGTTGCTTCAACATTGCAAATGAGACTTTGGGTGATTGCTCAGGTAGCCAATTGTCTCTGTCATATACTGCTCACTCTGGAAGCTGTTTGATTGCACTTCCTGCCTACTCTAATATTATCTCCCTTCTCAGGCCTTTGATGGGGTTGAAGATTAGATAGTCTTAGTTACCTTCCTCTTATGATTTTGCCAAGCCAATTTCCGATGCAAGACTTAGACTCTTTAGAATAGAATGTTTATTAAAACATTTATCATGGGTTCCTTGCTTAATATTGTTTATGTTGGCTGTAATTTTATACTTGATATCTGTTCCTATTATATATAGTTTTGTATTGGGGTTGGATAGCTCTTGTTTAGACAAAAGGGGGAGGTGATGGGGAATCTTTACCAGACAATTATCTTTAAGAGGAGGGACCAAGTTAGGGTGTGGCTTTCTGGATACCAGCAGAAAAATACATGGCCCAGGTGCTACTCAGCTGAGCTTGATGTCTCGTTCCTGTTTCATGAGTTTGCCCCTTTTAATCAAGAAAAATATAATTGATGTATCTTGTAGTTAGCTTGGTATTTCTCAACCTGAGATAAATTAACAACCCTGAACCCTAAAGCCTTCTAGGAAGCCAATCTGAAGAGAGAAACCTGGTCCTATCCAGCTCTGACTCAGAAGTGACAAATCAAGATACCTCCATGACTCTCCGGGAGCATATCCAGTCCCCAGGGGCCTGGACCCCACACAGCACTTTGTTAACAGTGAGAACTGGCTTCCTTGTGCACCAGTAAACCATCTCAGCCCCACATTGATGCCTGAGGTCAGGTGAGTAGAAAGGCTGCAGAGATAGCATTTGGTGATTGACTGATCGCTCTGAGGAGCGCAGCAAGCAATTCCACTCCCTAAGCTGGCAACACTGTTTACTCTGGAAGCTAGAACGAGACCAAGACTCACTTTCTCATAGTCAGACAGATCCCAAAACCGTCTTACAAGTTCATCCTAAAGTCAGGAGCAGTCTTTTCCTGAGTTTTCTCTTTTTTATTTTGAATTTATTTATTTATTATGTATACAATATTCTGTCTGTGTATATGCCTGCAGGCCAGAAGAGGGTACCAGACCTCATTACAGATGGTTGCAAGCCACCATGTGGTTGCTGGGAATTGAACTAGGGACCTTTGGAAGAGCAGGCAATGATCTTAACCACTGAGCCATCTCTCCAGCCCTTCCTGTGTTTTCATGTGTGTGCACATACCCATGTTAAGAAGTCAACAGGTCAATATGGGGTGCTGCCCTCAACTGTTCTCTACCTCATTTATGAGACAGAGTCTCTCACAGAGCCTGGAGCTCACTGGTCTAGCACGGCTGGCTGACTAGTGAGCCCTGGGCATCCTAGGCTCTGCCTCCCTAGTGCTGGGATGATAGGCCTGTGCCCAACCTTTCATATGTGAATCCCCACTTCACCCACTGAGCTACACCCCCAGTCCTGGAACAACCTTGATGCTATCTGCCACTCTTCAAAGTTCAGAAACCATAAAAACCATCTCGAGAGTTATATAATCACTTTATTTTTTTCCCCCACCCCAAAATGTAACATTAAAGCCATTCCAACATACAGATATTCCTGGGGCTTCCTGTACATCTCATTTCGGCTAAAGGTAGGTATTTCAGTAATGAGATGAAGATTATCCCATCAAAATGGCAACATGTCTCAAAAACCGGGTTTCAGATTCCTGTATCTCTCTGCCTATCCCCCCAAAGCCCTTCAGTCCAGAGCTACAGGAAGATCACTCACAGTCATGGTTAACTCATCCTACTCATGCACAGAAAGGGCTCTCAAAACAAGCAGCAGGGTTAGACTTTATTTATACAGATAAGAATACAGAAGAAAAGCCCCCTTGGTTAGTTAGTGCTTTGCCTCCACCCCACATTACTGCATACCAAGCGGCTATGAATAATAAGGACCAGCTGACTGCAGGTCCTGCAGTGCATGCAACTTAAAAGTCTCTACAGCACACAGTCAGTCCGAGGCTCCAGGCGGACTCTAGGGAGCCACTGGATTGCCAGCTGAGTCCGCTGTGCTGCTGGGATTCGGAGGTGAGGCTGCTTTGGCTTCCGGCTGTTGGCTTTCAGTCTGTGGATCTTCGGTTCCAGGACTTTTCTCATCCTTCTCAGGGGCCACGACACCCATGCCCATGATTTCCTGCAGCGGCTGCTCTGACCCAAGGTTGCTGGGCTGGAGTTCATAGACTTGTACTTGACCTGGGACATCGATTGCTTTCTGCTCGAGTTTTTCCAAGATGGTCTGAACCTTCCTGACGCCATCTCTCCTGGCCTGGCGCACATCAGCTCGCCCTTCCGGGTCTACAGAATCCAAGGCCAGCAGCTCTTTGGTCAAATACTCTTCGATCATCAGGTACTTTTTATCAGTCTTCTTGCCTTCAAAGTTGTCGACAGCCTGCTCCAGCCCCTGTACCTTCTCCAGGATGGCTTCCACTTTGAGCACACCTGGGTGTTTAGGAGGGGCTTCAGCTTCTGGTTTGGAGGATGCAGGCTCTGCAGGGGCAGGGCTCGGGGCTGCCTTCTGTTCTGCAGCCACATTCTTGGGGGGAGAAGGAACAACTGAAGGGGCTGGGCTTGGAGAAGGACAAGGAATTGGGGCAGAGGAGACCTTCACTTCCACCTTCTCCGCAGGAGGAGGCAGTTTCTGGGAAACAGGCTTGGAGTCTGCCTCCTTGCGGATGACTTGAATGGGGATGTGTCCAGGAGGGAGATCGGGTCCAGCTGCGCCTGGCTTACTTTCTGCTTTGGTTTCAGGTTGGGTGACAGGTGGAGGCTCTCGTTGGGTCATGGGCTGCTGAGAAAAGAGGACACAGAGTTTTAATAGCCGTCTGAAGCAATAATTTAAAGCTAATACCAAATAGTAAGAAGATCGGAAATAACCCTTTTATTGAGTGTGTGTGTGCGCGCGCACAGGCACTTGGTGCCCGGTGTGCCTGTGGGTGTCAGAGGACAACGTGCAGAGTTCTGTCCTCCCACCGTTCCATGAGCTCCAGGAACTGAGCTCGGACTGTCAGCCTCGCACGGCAAGTTCCTCTTTAGCCACTGAGCTAGAAAATGCCTTTCATAAAAAATATTTTTTAAGATTTACTTTTATTTATTTCTATGTGATCTGTATGTACGTCATGTGCCCTGAAGAGGCCAGAAGAGGAAGTCGGATCTCCCAGAGCTGGAATTACGGGCAGGTGGGCACCTTCCAAGCAAACAAGTGCTCTACCTGCTGAGCATCTCTCTAGGCCGGTAGTGAGACTTTAAGGTCAGCCAAGAGCCAAATTACAAACTGGGTATTAATTACGTATGTGACCAGATTATTTGCTAAGCCTCCGGGGATCAGTGTATTTCTTGTAGATGATAGATAGTCGTCGTCGTCTTCTTCTTCTTCTTCTTCTTCTTCTTCTTCTTCTTCTTCTTCTTCTTCCTCTTCCTCCTCCTCCTCCTCCTCCTCCTCCTCCTCCTCTTCTTCTTCTTCTTTTTTTCCCCCCTGAGACAGGGTTTCTCTGTAGCTTTCAAGTCTGTCCTGGAATTTGCTCTTGCAGTCCAGGCTGGCCTCGAACTCACAGAGATTTGCCTGCCTCTGCCTCCCAAGTGCTGGGATTAAATAAAGGTGTGTGCCATCACCACCTGGCTATAGATGATATTCTCATGGCAAGAAAAAGCAGGCCACAGTAATTCTCAAAAATGAAAATGCTGGCTGTTCAGGGTACTTTCTGAGTGACTCTATCTCAGCCCTCGGCAGAGACCCTGCCTCCACTCCAGCCTCTCCTTGCTGGACCCTCACAGGTGACCTTTCAAATGCCTGGTCCAGACTTGTAACAGTCTAGTGGTTTCTGCTCAGACCAGTTGTTTGATTTTGAGAATAAGCAAGATGCTCAAAATAGTTGAACCCTGGAAAAGGTTGGCCCCCGGACACTGGTGCTCTGCTGAGATACAACACCTTACCCTGGCATCTGTCACACAGTCCTTCCAGGGACTGGAGGTCAGTCATATTTTTAAAAATGAATTATGCTCCGAATGGGAACTGAGCAGGGCTCTTCTAGCATCTAGATGACACCTGGACTCTAAAATCCTCGTATGCCCTGGTTTCACCAACCGAGAGGAAATGTTGCTCTATTCCCATCAAGTAAAAATATTAATTCTGCTTTAATGGTCAGATGAGTGAAATCCTTGAAAGCTCTAAAAATGGTTCTATGAACAAAATACAAGAGAAAGGCGACCAAGATCAAGGTCAACAGAGGTCAAGCTAGTATTAAATGCTCCCTGGCTGACATGGGAAACGTGGAGCAAGCCTGAGGGAAATTCTCACTACCAATGGGCGCTCTTTCCCGGGACTGCTAAACCCCAGGATCCCGAGCAGCACGTCTGTCTCACTGGCAAGCTCTGCTTCCACCAAATGCCCTCTGCCCCACATCAGCCCTCACCGCTCCTGCCTCCACAGCCACGCCCCACCCTGGGTTCTAAACGCAACAGAAGGCTGCGTAAGGAGAAACACTCAGAAAAGGGCGTCCCGCTCTTCAGAAATGTCAAGGTCATGAAAGCTCAAGAGGCTGGGGAGAGGCTGGGGAACAGTTCCAGAGACGAAAGAGAAGTGACGTCTAAAGGCGGTGTTCGCAGTCCTGGATCAGATCCCGAAACGGGAACGTGCTGGGAAGGAAATCTAAAAAGTGGAGAGGATACTGGATCGTGCTACTGCAAGAATATGACATTTCTGGAATCGGGCCATCCTACTGTGGCCGTGCTTCTTGGGCAAATATTTGCTGAAGTTTCCAGGAGTAAAGGGCATGGTATTTGCAAACACTTCTCGTGCAGTTAAAAAGTGGACGATACAGAGAATGAAGTGACAGAAAATGAGAGCAGTAAGCACGAAGAGGGCGGGCATTGTGGGGGGTGGGAAGGGGTTACTGGGGATGTAACTCAGTTGCCAGTGTTTGACTAGTGTGTAAAGGATACCAGCACCACGTGAACCCAACACGGTGGTACACCCTGTAACCCCAGCACTAGGGAAATAGGAACAACAGGAGGATCAGAAGTTCAAAGTCACCCTCAGATACATAGTAACTTTGGAGCCAGCCTGGGTTACTTGAGAGAATGTCTTAAACAAAACAAAACAGTGGACATGGATGAAGGGCCCCTGGGACTTCTTTGTATGAGTCTTAGAAGTCTTCTGAAAAGTTGAAATAATTTCCAAATCAAAAAGCTAAAGACAGCGCTGGGGAGATGACTCAGCAGGCAAGTCACCTGCTGCACACACGGGAGGGCTGGAGTTTGGGTCCCAGGGCCCTCGTGACCGCTTGGATGGTGTGGTGGGCCACCTGTAATCCTAGCGCTCAGGAGGCAGAGAGAAGGTACCCCAAAAGCAAGCTGGCTAGCTAGACTAGTTGTCCTGGCAAGCTCTGTGTTCAAGTGAGAGACTCCGCCTCGGTATAAAGGGTGGAGAGTGGAAGACACGTCCTGGAAACCACAGGCCTCCACCACACAGAACATGTATGTATCCATGCATGCATGCATGCCACACACATGCAGAACCAGCAAAAAGATGAAGGTTTTCTGTTTCAGGGACTTAGATAATATCACTGTTTGTAGGAGATTTCCTTTTAAAAACTGTGATAATAATTCAGCTGCTCGTGTTGCAGCCAGAGGAGGCCAAGGACACTGAGTGTCCTGCCTCTAAGTTGCAGGCTGTTCAGTTTCAGTAATATTCTCTCCCCAGCTTCCCAGGAGGATACACAGGGTTGCACCCATGCTACACCCCGGACCAAGATGGCTTTCCATTACCGCCTGCCAACGCATCAGTCAAGGGCCACAGTGCCCTACTGTAAAGGGAGGAGTGTGTGTCAGACAGGGTCCCTTGTTATCAGGCTCAGGGCTGACGAGATAAGAGGGCCATTTGGTAATGTACAGAATAATCAGGTGCTGGACCCTAAGGGACTCAAGCAAGACGTGGGAGAAAGGAGGTGGCTTTAGGGCACAGACTAGCTGCCCTTTGGAGGGCGGGGAGCAGGGACTGCGCTGGTGTTTTATGCCTTGGATCCGGCCTGAGCAAACTCCCAGAGGGATCAAGAGGATGGCTTGGAGACCAGAGAAAGGGAAACAGTGTACCTCTTAAACTTGAGACTACACAGTGTTTGAGGTGTGAGTGGGGGCACAGGGAGACCAGGAACCACCGGTGTGGTGAGCATTCAGGAATAAAGAACGAGAGAGACAACACTGAGAGGCAGCATTACCAAGCTCTCCCCTCTGCCCCTAGAGTGAGTGCAATGGGAAGCAAACAGCTGAGCAAATGCCATGGAAAGTACTGAAGGCTCGACAGTCCCTGTCCTGCGTTTTCATCAAGGACCGGCAACTTCCAGAGTTCAGCGTTTCTCGAGCTCTGCCTAAGCTGACTAGACAGCATTTTGAGGAAGCCCAGCGCACCTGTAGAACCCCTCAGCTTGCAACAGCCATCTGAATTTCTGTCAGCCACTGCCTCTCCATACCTGAGGTCTGTCAACCACGGTGTGCACACGGATGGGTGACGGGGAGTGAACTGGTGTGCCGCTTCTGGCCGGAGAGACCTCCCGGCTGGATGCACCCCGAACTGGTGACCTGAATGGGGATGCTGCCCGAAGTGGCCGGGGCTCCCAGTCATCCCCTTGGATCTTGTGGTACACAGGCTGGTGGGTCTGGTATTCACCCTGCTGAGCTGGGTAGTGGGTCTTCTGGGCTTGGTGGAAGGAGGGCTGGGCTGCCGGCCGAGGGATGTTCTGCTCGTGTATCACGGGGATGGGTATGTAGCCCCGGGGGAGCTGGTGGCTACCCAGACTGCTCCTGCCGGAGGAGGGCAGGCTGGCTGAGGAGGATGAGGAGGAGCAGTCAGAGGCAGCTGGGGACTGAGACCGCTGTAAGAGACAAAGGGCAGAGGCATGTGTCATAAGTGACCCTGCTGTCCTGGCACTCCGAATTTCCATCAGGCACCCCCTGGCACAATTTGGGATAGCACAATTTGGGATAGCACAATTCCCAAAAACCTTCCCACTACAAACATTTTCAAGGTGTGGGGAGAAAGGCAGCCTTTGTGTGTCCCTTTGTGAGGAAACATGTGCTCAGTGTGTTTGGGGCCCTGGTTTTGATCTCCAGCCCATCTCTCCTAACGCTCGGAATGTCGTTCACTGGGAGAGCACTCGCCTAGCACGCACAAGGTTCTCAGAGCCCCGGCATGAAAACGCTCAGGTTCAAACACTTGGAAGCTCGGTTCTCTGGGCCTCACCTGAAATACGGGCAAAGGCTAGGCCGCCTGCCCACCTCACATGGTTGCTTTAAGGATTAGCTGAATGCGTCTGTGTACATGCCTTGGCCGGCAGCGCTGTGCACTGGAAGGGCGTGGTCCGCGGTGTGGGTTAGGTCTCCTCACTTCCTCTTAACCACTTACTGAAGAATGCAGTGGGACCTCTATTAGGGAGCTGCCCCTGTCTGCATGCAGGCCAGGTCCCTTTCTCTTCTAATCTACCCTCTAGTCATCCAGAAAGTGAAGAAGATGGCTCCTTAGGCGGCTCACAACTAAAAGCCTTGTTAACTTAAGTTTTCTAAGATCTCTGCCCAGTGTGCTGTTTTGACTCAGATACTGCAAAACTTCACAAGCATGGGAAGCACATCTCCAAGGAAGGAAAGGGACCTCCAGTGTCCCACATCAACTGCGACTTTTCAGCCCGGGATGGTGAAGTTAACATATGTAGGGGAGGCAGTCAGGACACTGATACAAGCAGGAAACGAGGGCTCATACTCAAGAACAATGCCAGGGGCCCAGGGGATGAGCTGGAGACAGGAGGAGGACGAGGGCTTCACTGCTGAGAACCCTACCAGATCTGCCGGCCACAAGCCTCAGCTCAGAACCGGATGGGCTGTATCTTTTCGCTATTAACGCACCTTGCAGTGCTGAGCTTCAGGGCTCAAGCCCAAGTCTAAAGCTGTTGCCCTCTGACTTGAGCTGTGTTTCCTTTAGCGGCACGCTCTGAAGACAGAGATGCTGTCCTGATTTCATCCTTAGCATAGGTCCAAATGGTTGATGTGCGTCTGGAAGGACTGAGCAGAATAACTGAGGGCCCTCTCCGAAACAGAGAGTCCAGGGTGAAATAGAGCGTTGTGACCTAGGAGGCAGGCAGCTGCTGTCAGCTTTATGCATTTTGACCATGCAGCTGCCATCGTGGCACCAATTCTTTTACTACAGAAATAACACGGGTGTAAGATACAGGGAGCAATATGAGGCTGCCGAACTGTCTCTGCATTGGTGCAGCAGGCCGGGCCCTGAGCCCTGTGTACCACCAGGTATCTGGCCCAGCAAGAGCCTGGTGTCTTACCTCAGGCCCATGGGCTGCTGGAGGCTGAGCTGCTGCAGCTGCGGGCACCTGTCCACACTGTTTATCCGACTGGGTGGCTTCCGTCATGCCACCGCGCAGAGGAGACTGGGACCTCTGAGGAGCAGTGGCTGCTGCCTCGGTTCGAAATCGCTGCACCCCAGGCTGGGAGTAGGCATGGAAAAGGTGTGGCTGCCGATTTTCAGCGCCTTCGTGGAGGACAGGAATGGGAATGTAGCCTGGTCGGAGCTGGGGGTATATAGGGTGGCCTTCTCTAGCGGGCAGCAGCCTGGAGCCTTCACGGGAAGGGCCATTGGCAGAGGATGCAGTTTCCTAAAATAAAGTAAGGAGAAATGAAGACTGGTTAGAAACAGGGCAGAGAGACCCTGAGGGGGAACGGTGGTGCCCAAGGCCTTGATCCTCGAGGTGACTTGGGCATCATAGGTCAGACAGGCGAGCTAAGCACAGTGGACAGACCACTCCACCGGCTCTGCTTTTCCCAGATTCCCAGAGACTGCTTGCTATGTGATCAACACTTTAAGATTTAAGGGTACTGGGAATGGTGGTGCATTCCTTTAATCCCAGAACTTGAGAGGCAGAAGCAAGCAGTTCTCTGACTTGGAGGCCATCCTGGTGAGTTCCAGGCTATCCTGGGCTATGTAATAAAACCTGTCTCAGGAGAGGGAAAAAAAAGTTGAGGTGCACCTGGAAGTCAAGTATCAGTTTGAAGCACAAGAGGGATCCCACTCTCCCACAGTGGGGAGACCGGTTTTTCTGGGTGATAGTAAGGCAGAGTACAGGACAGCAGCAGACAGCAGCTAACAGCCCCTGCATATCTGCAGGGAAAGACTCAACTAGGGCTACTAAACTGCACCAAACTTCTCTGCTCCCAATAAAGCTCTCGTGTTTCCCAACCACGAAGTTTGTATTTGATCCAATCACAGAACCTAACTTGAAAATCTTTCTGGAGAAGCATATATGTTTGTGTGCCGTGAATGTGGTGTTGTGTGTGTGTGTGTGTGTGTGTGTGTGTGGTGTGTTTCAGGGGCTAGCTACTTGGAAATATTTTTAGAACAAGTTGCAAGAAAGGGAGATCCACAGGAATGCAGAAGTGGTGCAAGAAGAGAACAAAACCCGGGGATTAGTCACGGTGCCAGTCTCCCGGGCCAGCTCGCAAGTCTCTGCCTGGCTAGACTTTACAGCAAGGTTGCTGAACTTTCTCCTAGGCCCATCTGTGCATTTCCTTGTAAAATCCAGTTACGACAAAAGAACCGCTGAGCCAGGTCAGCAGAACCCCCTCCTCCCAGCCCACCACGGTGGCTATCGGATCAGGTTCCCAGGGCGACCATCCTCCCCAGGTGTCTGATCACCCTTGGCTTGGAAGAATCCTGCTGGGTGAGTTTGGTCAGAATCTCCTTTGGCTTGGAGCAGCTTTCTCCTTTGAGTGATTTCCTGGCCACATGTCCCACCCTGCGCGTTGCCGTGCTCAGAAGGAGCTGTGCTCATCTAAACTTTTCCTGGCCCCGCTTTGACAAGTACCATAGATACCACAGAACATTTCCCCCATCCCCCAATAAGCTAAACCCTGTTTGGGCTAAGAACAGTTGGGGGTCCTTCTCAAGTCCTATCACAAAGTTGTCCCTTTAGAGGCCTGGCTATTTTTGGGGACCCTTGAGAAGGCCAAGTTCCAGATGTACCTCTGGGGAAGATCTTATTTCAGACACCGAGGCCGGCCAGCCACCCACTGGGCAATGACATCTCTCTCCAATCGGCGGCTGTGTAACTTAGCCTCCAGCAGCCTCCTGAGCAGACGCGTCCTTCCACAGAGGAGGGGAGCTGGGCTCTGTCACTTGTACATATCCAAGTAGGTCGGTATTTAGGAGAGCGAGCCTTCCTCTGTGGGGTAGTTCTCCGAATGGCAAACAAATGTCAGAAGCTGAGACTCTGTGAGCTCGGGGTGTCATTTCTACAGCTGCAGACCCGGGCAAAGGCTAAGAATGGACCCCTCACGGTTCATTTGCACTTTGAGTGAAGAGGCATTAATTCCGCCACGTTTTCTATTTATGTACAGGTCTGGACACCAGGTAGCTGGCCCTGGAATGTGACCCTTTCAGGCCCATCCACTGACTCTCTCCGGCTGAGACCTTGCCCCTGGAGGGCCTCCAAAAAACAGAAAAGGCAAGAGTGTCACTGTGTCCTTGGGGAGAGGGGCAGACAAGCACTCGGTACTCTCAGATTAGAATGCCCACGTGCTCAGGACATCAGCATTATTTTAGCCTGCTTAACTCTCAGGTCACCCAAGAGCTGGGAGGAGATCCAGGCTTCACTGACAGAACCCAGTTCTGGCCATGAGGCATGCACCATAGGGAACTGGCAAGAGACAACCGAAGAATCCTGCTATAACGTATTTTCTAGGCAAAGTGTCCACTCACTGGGACAGGCACCCTGCTTTGCAGTTGAAATCAGACTTTGCATAGTCCTATCCTGTGTTTTGGGGGACTGCCTGTGACTAATTGTTTCTTCTGCACGAACAGAGCCTCAGGCACTACCTACCTCCCAGAGTCAGGCAGCTAACAAGCCTGAGCTAGCCTCATCTAAAACTTCCAGGGGACATCAAACCACCACTCCAATGGGCCCCAGGGGTCATCAAACCAACAAGATATGACCCTTGCAAATAAGACAAGTTAAAGGGCTGGGGATAAAGCTCACTTGGTAGAGTGCTGGCCTAGCATGCAAGAAATCCTGCGTTCAATCCTAAGGAGCATATAAGAACAGATACACTGGTGCACACCTATAACCCCAGTACAAATTCAAGGCCATCTCCAGCTACACACTGAGTTTGAGGTCAGCCTGGACTACATGAAACCTTGTTCAAAAACTAGACAAGTTAACGCATGAAACAAATGAGAAACGTGTTTACCTGAAAAGCCAGGGTGGCTGAGGTATTAGACACATGGGGCTTTCCCACCGTGGAGGCTAGCCTCGCTAGATTCCAAGCCCATTTTTACCATCAGCCAACAGCTCAGCGAGCACGGACAATTCCCTTTCCCTGTAAGCCTTCACTTCCACTTCTTTAAAGCAAAGCAGGCAACAAGCGCCCTACAGAACTACTGTGAGTTGTTTGTTTGTAACAGGGCCTTACATGTAGCCCAGGCTGGCCTCAAATTTCTGGTCTTCCTTGAGCTACCCCGATGCAGAGATTACAGGTGAGATGCCAGGCCTTGCTTTCTGATTTTTTTTTTATTTTTAAATGTGTTTTAGGGTTTTCCTTGCATGAATGTGTGCCATGTATCCATGGCCAGAAGAGAGCACGGGATCCCCAGGGACTGAAGTCACGAATAGCTATTGGCTGCCACGTGGATGCTGGGAATCAATCACCAGCTCCCTGGAAGAGCGTTCAGTGCTCCTAACTGCTGAGACTCCTCTCCAGGCCTGAGGGTTTTGTTTGTTTGTTTGTTTGTTTGTTTTAAAGACTGAAATTCACTATATGTTCCAGATCCAATTGCCTTTGCTGGCCTTTAATAGATAGTTGTAACTGCTGCCCCCTGGGTGAAGTTTTATACAACACACTGAAGAGGGATATGCAAAATGCCTAGAACAAATCAGGGTTCCCTCCCTAAAGAGACACAAGAGACTCCAAAGCATCAAAGGAACCCAAAGTGAAGGACAAAGGTAACTGATGGTGATATAAATCTGCATGTGGTCATCTATGAAAGTGGTTTGGAAGGTTCTAGAAGGAACCTTGAGTTAAAACATTCTCTGCATCTGGGTGGTGCATATGCTCACCCCGTAACAGCTTACCCACCCGACTCTATGCCCCCACAGACAGGCCTGACTGGCGGGGGGGCTTCTCTTAGGGTCAGCCCCTATACCAAGGGCACTAAAGACCTTGCATCTTATGCAGCTCACCTGTACCTCAACTGGAAAAGCAAAGGAATAGAAGTAGGCAGCCCCATCCAGCTCACACAGGGACCTAGGCAGGAGGGTAACCTGCATCTTGCCAGAAGTGTTAGGCCTGGGCCCAGGGAGGAAGGGGTGCGGTAACCAAGAGCGAATGCTACAGCTATGGCCGATGAAACTGAAGGGAGAGAGGGTCATCAGATGCCTCAACGAGGTAGGAGGAGCCAAGGAGGACTGAAGAAGTCAGAGATGAACGAGGAGCGAGGAGCGGGGACACCAAGGCAGAGATGGGAAGGAGGCGTAATGAGAAAGAGAAGTGAGCAAGAGATAGGAAGCCCTCCGTTATCGGAAGGAAAAGCAGGAACCTCCACCAAGACTCTGGCCTTGAGTCAACAGGAAATGGCGCTGCTGGCTGGCACTAGCTGGAAAGTAGTGACAGGCATCCAGGTAAGCCTGGCCCAGGGATTTTCCTTAGAGTCCTGAGTCTCATGGGTGTGTGAACTAGTAACCCACACACGCCAATTGATAGAAAGCCATCATCATCCTCAAGAGTCCTGTACCCTAAAGAAGTTCCACGCTCCCCTCTATCCCTCTGTTGGGTTTTGATTGAAAAAAAAAAGTATTTTGAAAAACCAACTGACTCACAGAATAGGTCACATCAGCGTCTTTGAGGCAAGACTCAACCACCTCTGATTGCAGTGAGGACCCCAGGAACCCTCTCCAGCCACACAACAGGGGCTGGGCACAAACACAGCTACTGATCAGATGTCTGAGAACCTTTCACCTCTTCCTGGTGACCTCCCTGCAGTCCAGCTCATTATCCTTATCTTTGATAAAGCCCTCAGGAAGGCGCACAAACTCTAACTAGGAAACGAGGGCCTGGGGCTGACTTTGACTTATTATACTGCATTAATGTATAAATGAATGCACTAATCTTACTCTTGTTTCATAGTGAAAACATTATTGCAAACATTAAAATCCTGAGGCTATCTTAGGGTACCAAACAACTCCATGAGATGACCCAGGGAAAAAAAATCAGGAAAAATACTAAATGAGTCCAAATGTGTCCTTTTAGGCATAAGACATTATTAGAAAAAGCATGAAGATAGGCTCTGAGCCCAGTGAGTGATGGGCTTGTCTGCAGGTCTGCAGGAAGTGCAAAAACACGAAGGGGACACACTACCGACACAAAGATTGCACTTGGCTGCTCCCCCCCCCACACCCATGTGCGCCGTGAGCAGACTGCAGCCCCTCCCTAGACCTCAGGTTTTCTTAGCTATAAACTCAGAGGAGGCCCAGAAATATCCTACAAAGTATTGATTCTCAGGCTGTAGGACAATGGAGCATCCAGGAGAAAATAAAAATGGTGAAAGCTGTGTCCATCCCAAGAAATCCTATTCAAACTGGGAGGACAGCCTGCGGTGCTGGCGTGAAGAAGGACCTGAGGTATTCACCAGAAACTCCTGGAACTCCTCTGTGACTATATCCCCACAGGCATGCCTTCATTTGTCAGAAACCAGTGACACTCAAAGTACCCCAAAGCTTTATAGCCCAAATTAAGACAAGGCTGAACCCCACCCCCACCCTCATATATTAAAAGCAGAGTTGGGAGAACAGCTCTTGGGCTTGGCACACTCAGTTTCCCAGAACAGAATGAAAAGCAAGCCTCGACCCAACCACAGCTGGTTCCCTGTACACTCAGTAGGTGGCTCTCTGAATCCTGGATACCCCTTCCTGGCTCTTAAATGAAGTGGGCTTAATACCTAAAATTACAGTTCTGATTTATCAGGAGCAATGGTGACGAGCAGGACTTCCAACTCAAGTCCCGGAGTCTTAAGTAGAACACTAATTCCATGAGCTTGGTTTTCAGGCCAGAAGAGCTTTCTCCCAGGTGAGCTGCTGAGTCTTACTAACAATACTCAAAACTGCTAACACCAGTGAAAAGGCAGAGGTTTCAAAGAGACACAGTGCAAGTCCAGTGGGGCCAGGATCTGGGCAGAAACAAAGTGGCTGGGCTCGCCTCTATCAGGCGGGGTACCCATTATAGCCTTTGTATCCAAGAGGCCACATAAATGACTGACCATCGATGAGATACCTAAGCCAACATGCATTCTGGCAGCCAAGTTCAAAACTCTCTTACTCCCCTGGATTGTGACGTTGCTTCTGGAGGGCAAATTCTGGGCAAATTCGGAACCAGAAGCCAGACCCACGTGCTGCTCAAGTCCGTTCACAGTGCTTCTGAGGAGACGGGTTTTATTCTGGGACTCCCGGGAAGACCGAGGGCCATGGGGCTGAAGATGGCTCAGTGGCTAAGAATACACACTGCTATTGCAGAGGACCAGGATTAGGTTCCCAGCACATGCATCTAGTGTCTCACAATGGCCTGTAATTCCACCTGTAAGGGATCCAATCCCCTTCCTCCCATGGCGTCTGCAAATGACAGCACTCATATGTGCAAACAGACATTCACAACACACATACAGTTAAAAACAAAAAATTATGAGGGCTGGAGATGGCTCAGCAGTTAAGAGCACTGGCTGCTCTTCCAGAGGTCCTGAGTTCAGTTCCCAGCAACCACATGGTGGCTCACAGCCATCTATAGTGGGGGTGGGAATCTGATGCTTTTTTTCTGGCAATAAAGTTGTATTTGACTATAGAGCACTCATACATAAAATTTTTAAAGTTATGAATAAGTCTTTTTTTCAAAAAAAAAAAAGATATTATGTCTGTGTTGACCACAAAATATCATGAGTCACAGATTGTGATCAGAGGCTTGCCCAGGTATGCCAGTTATTCAGATAGAAACACTTATCAGCTGGCACGGTGACCCACGCCTCTAATCCTAGCACTCAGGGGGCAGAGGCATATATATATGTATCTCTGAGTTTGGGGCCAGCCTCGTCCACAGAGTTCCTGGAAGCCAGGCAAAACAAAACAAAAAGAAAGGCTTCATCCTAGGATTAATAAAAGGGATGTCCCTACATGTTTTAGAAGAGGAAACCCATACTGCTTGTCTCTGCAGCTGTGTCCAGATAAATAAGAATGATGGGCATGAGCTCTGATCTGTAAGCTGCTACCCTGGGCTCCAACCCTTCCCTATAACTCGTTAGCCTTGGACAGAACTTGCTTTAACAGACTCAGTGTCCTAGCCATAAAAATTCCCTCACTTTCTAGGGGGTTCTAAAGGGTTTTGCTGTTTTGTTTTAATTGGGTTTGCACATTCACATTGGCCTTGAACTTGCTATGTACCTGAGGATGGTCTTGAACTCACGATCCTCGTGCTTCTTGTCTCCCAAGTGTAGGGATTAGAGGCATGTGCCACCTCAACTGGCTATTATTAAAAGACATAGTGAAACAGGGCATGAGAAAGCCTTTGTAAAGACTGAGCTACTCCCTGGTGTTGAACTACAATCCCGCTCCATCGTTCCCAGTTACTGATGGACTAAGGTTGAGCCTACCGCTGCAAAGCCCAGTTCCTTGGTGGATTTTAGCGGTTTGGTAATAAGTCTGTTACAGCTAGAAGCCTTTTTATCTTAGTCTTAAGAGACTAGTTAGTTGGGGCTGGAGAGATGGCTCCACGGTTAAGAGCACTGACTGCTCTTCCAGAGGACCCAGGTTCAACTCCCAGCACCCACATGACAGCTCGCAACTCTCTGACTCCGGTTCCAGAGGCACCCTCACACAGACATCCAGGCAAAATGCCAATGCACAGAAAATAAAAATAAAGTTTTTTTAAAAAATAAAGAGAGAGACTAGTTAGCAAGAATGTCAAGGTCTACACTGAGAACTAACCTGGAAGTAAACAGGGCCAAAGAAGCACCCTAAAAACCTACGCCCTGAGCTATTCTTTCAGATGCTAGTCAGCTACTTGGGGAGGGGCTTACACACAGAAACCCTCGCTGCTGGGAAACTGTACATAAAGGCAAGGAATGGGGCTCCCTTGCACACCCAAAGGCTTAGTTAGGGGAGAAAAGTCAGGCCAGGGCAGGGTGCGTGAAGGTTGGCCTGGGAGCAGGGCATCTGCTGCCACCTCCTCAAAGTTCACACTGTGTCCCTCTGAGGAGCCCACGCACAGTCTGAGGGCAAGTGTAACCAGCAGCAGCTGCCAGGTATTTCCCCTGCTGGAGAGAGCACTGGGAACCCATAGCCAGCCTCCAGCCTCCTACGTTCCCAAGCCCTGGAACCTTCCTCTGGTTTTCCACATGTCAGATAAAAGAATGGGATGGATCCCTAGTCACAGGGGAAGCTGGTGCGCAGCTCCACGAGGAGCCCAATCGAGAGACACTTGGCTCCTACACTCACAGCTTCAGGGAAAAATCAAGTACTTTCTTCTTCTGGGGGAGAAAAAAAAGAGAAAGGTCACCTGCTTTAATCAATGCAGACAGAAAAGTTCTATCTGGGAAGCAGACTGAATTTCAAATGATCAGGAGGAGGCCATCCTCGGGCTGGAGCAGTTCCACAGCCTTCCCCAGGTTCACTCAAGGCAGACTAAAGGGAAACACGGTGGTCCTGTCACAGGGCCTTCACCTCTAACGTTAAGGTTCTCAGTCCCATATTCCCTGCCATAAACCAGACTCCTGGCTCTTGCCTGGCACTGTTCTCAGGACTGCGGAGACAATGGAGGGACAACTTCTTCTCAAGGAGTCAGGGCCGAAGAATGAAGAGTTCAATGCAGTACAGTGCAGAGTCCCCTCCCGTCCGTCCCTGGTATGAAGGAACAAGTCCTCAGAGCCAAGGAGCCTGATGGAGGCCCTAGAAGGTGCCAAGGCCTTCATCTGAACCCCCGCTGTGTCCCAAGCTACCGTGTACCTGAACACAACCCTCACAGGGACATTGGAAGCCTAGGTCAGCGTTCTGAGGGCTATCTGGAAACCAACCAAGGGAGAACCAGTTACATTTGGGACAAACTTATGAGAGAGAAGACTTCAGGCTTGGCTGTTGTCTGAAAGACCCATGTATGCCCAGGTCTGCTACATGGGAAGGTCAGCTGGCTGCGTATCTACAGAGACCTCCCCACTTCACGGTAAACATCTTTAGGAACAACACACAGGCTGAACTTGAACGAAGCACTGTCTGTGCCCTATCTCCTTTGATCCTCTCAACCCTGTTAAGAGTGGTCCACCGACAGAGGGACCAGGCTAATGGAAGGCGTGCGACTTGCTTGAGATTTCTAGAACCATGTTTGTCTGGCGGTAAGGCCAGGCACATAACTCTTCCCCTGCCCCCTGTCACTCGTGAATGCTGTGTGTCAATATCTGTGATCTCTCCAAACCCTTCGGTTCCACTGCTCCTGAACCGAGGCTCAGTCTGGGTACTCTCCAAGTCAGGGAGCGCCCGCTGTGTGCTGAGTCACTGGCCCAGCCAAGGCAGGGCTGGCAAGCAAAGACTTTGGGCTCCATTCTGAGTCACCCAGCCTCTAAGACTTCACCATCACCAGAGACAGGGGTGCTACGGGAGGGAGACAAGACAGTCACACCTCATGGATGAGGGGGTCTGGCTTGGATGCAGACAGCCTGAGTTAACCTGGAAGGGTGAACCAACCACAATGCCTTTTCTTCTATACACTCAGCTGCCTTCCAGTTCTCCCAATTTGGCTTTTCAAAACTACCCATTCCTTATTTATTCATTCAGTGTCCGAGAAAGACATTTCTAAATAACCAAGGAAAAGCCCCTAAACTTCTACTTCAGTGAGTACTGGAGAAGATCTTTTGGAATAGGAAGAATTGTTTTCCAACAAAATGCTAAGGCATTTTCAGTGGGAAGCCCCAGTTCGAAGGACACAGCCCTGTGCTAGGAACTCGGGAAACATGATGGGTTTACAGGCTCCCCTGATGCGGACTGGCAGCAAATAACGATTCTAAGTGGTTCTGGATAGACAGTAAAGAACTTTATATATGTGGCGTCTGATCTTACTGCCAGCCACAAGAAAAAATAATTAGATTCCTTTGCCAGAGCCACCAGGCGCTGTCTGCTCCGGATCTGCAGTGTCTGGTTGCTGTCATTTCCCAGCCCCTCCCTACAGACCTGACGAAGATGCTGTGTCACTGATGGGAACGAAACAGCTCCTCCAGACCTGCGAGGATGGGCTCAGGGAGTCAGCACTGACTGCTGCACAGAAAAGGCCATTCAGAAAGTGACTAAGGAGACAGGCCTCTGGGGGACATCTGGGAACCTAGGGACAACACGGTTGTGCTGAGGCATTGCCGATGGCCTTCTTTGTGTTTATACTTCTATGGAGCCATTGTCCCATGCCCACAGATTCTGCTAGGCAAGGAGAGGCTGAGATGAAACAGACTGCCGGGAACACTCAACAGGGTTGAGAGCCAAAAGGGCAAAGCAAGAGAGACCACCACCTAGAAAAGATTCAGATTAGAGAGCAGTGCGGAGTGCAGAGCTGCCACAGCCTGCGTCTGGCCCGAGAGAGGCGAGGCAAGTCAGTAAACATGCCTGACACTTCTACAGAAGCAGGAGCAGGAAGGACAGGCCAGCCTTTCTGTGGAGCCACAGGCTAGGTACATCCCTCTGCGTCATGGAATAGTTTCCACCTCAGTGTCTGGAGTATTTAAAGAGACAAGGTTTTCAAAAGCGCACATCCACATCCAACACACATCCACACTGCCTGGCTTCCCCCAGAGCTACCAAGGCCCCAGAGATATGTTCCATAGAAACAAGTGATGGCTTTGTAACATCAGTTGTCACACACACACACACACACACACACACACACACACACACACACAGAGTCACATGTGCCAGACAACGGACAAAGTTCAGCTCCTGTATATGTGTGCAGTGAGGAGATCCACCCCTGGCTAGGCGTCCCTAAGGTGTGAGGCAGCAGTAGATTTATGCAGTGGTTCCTCACAGTGCAAAGCAGGGGAGAAGGGGTAGGAGAACAGAACAGCGGGGTGGGGGTGGGGCATGAGGATGCTCATCAGGGCTGTCACTGTAGAGTCTCAGAGACTCTTGAGAAGCAAGAGCCTTGTTCAGCTCTCAGCTTTCCTTCATAAGGCCTCGCATATGTTTAAGATCAAATTAAAACATGAAGGAAAAAAAAGAAAAGGTTTAGATTAGGTATGGTTTCCTATTTTTGATGGAAGATACCAGAACAAACATTTTTAATGTCGAGAAACAGTCATAAACATGTAGAGTGGTTTATATAAGGAAACCATGTGCCATCCCAGAAACAGGGCCAGTGCTAATCAAGCCTCACGGGGTGGTATGAGGCTTTCTGACTCACCACCAGCCCCGACGGCACCCAACGTTTTAAGCTTTCTCAGCCCTGACTAACGTCAAGCGCTGCCACAATTTTCCTGTGTACGAATTCTAACCCTCATAAAGGACAAATCTACTTCACAAAATGAGGGACAGACTGTGTCCTGGGAGGTGCAATCAGTTCTTGTGTGAGCCAAATACACAGGCTGTTCTTTAGAGGGAAAACGAAGGTCTTGGATGCACACCCTCCCGAGGCACGTGGCTGTGCTCCCGGTCCACTCCCACCTAACCACTGACCTGCTGGAAAGGCGAGGGGAATAAACAGCCACTCATTTCCTGACTCTGCTAAGAGGCGCACTGGCCTGTGATGAATGTAGAAAGAGCAAAATGACCTCATCTCTGGGGAGCAGGAGGCTGGGCTGAGCCCGAAGCAGAATAAATAGGTCTTTCCACTTTAACCGTAACTCAGAAAAGACTTCCAATGTTCTTCTGTGAAGAAGGGAGATTGCTCCCTCTCGCAGATCTACGTCCAATCTGCCAGAGTGGAGGTGAGACAGTGGAGGAGAGAAAGGAGGCAAAAATTCCAGGCCCGGGGAGGAGGGTGGTCTCCTCACACTGCCACGATCACCCCGCCACTGGGCACAGGGTCTCGAGATTCCCTAGGCGTTGGCAGGCCAGATGTGAAGCAGGTCGGGTTCAGGGGGGCCACTGTGGCTTTCACGACCAAGGTGGAAGAATCAGAATCGCCAGAAAACCCTCTGAACTTACTTCTGGGTGCCATTCTGGCCAATTCAGATCCAACACGGGGTGGAAGTAGAATGGGTCAGGTAACCAGGACTTGCATTTTTAAAGATTTATTGTTTCTATTTTATTTGAGAGTGGCTACACATATGTCTGTGGAACTGGAGTGAGTGCTGGAAAGTGAGCCCAGGTCCTCTGCAAGAGCAGCAAGTGCGATTAGCTCCTGAACCATCTCTCCAGCCCCTTAGCACAGCCTTAAAACGCTCCCCTAGAGGGCATCAAGATGACTTGACGGGTAAAGACACCTACCACCACCAAGCCTACGGGACTGAGTTCCATCCCAAGAACCCACTTGGTGGACACTTCCACCTCATTGTTTTCTCACCTCTACATAGAAGCCATGATGTGTGTGCCACGCAAACAAAATTAAACTGAATTAAAAGAACAGAACAAATCTCTGGAAACTGCCAGGTTGGTGAGTCCCCAGATCCACCGAGGTGAACAGCCCTGCTCCATGAAAGAGGACAATCTGCCTGGTAAGGGACCAGCACTCTTGAGTACCCGGCCTCTATTCGTGGAGGAGAGATGCTGGGGAGGGGCTACTAGGGCTCATGGATCTCCAGACCCCAAAGTGAACACTAACGTTGCTACAGAAAAAGGGGTCTTGGCTGGCGTGGGCCTCCCTGGTTAGTGGAAAACTGTGCGGAAAACTAAGAAGGAGGAATCGTGTGGCTGCTGAGAAAGGCAATTGCATACAGACATCACTGGCTTCAGCAGGAACAGGCCAAGACACTGGTTTACTTAAAAAAAAAAAACCGGGGCAGGAGGCTTGCTACCACCTCTTCAGAGACGACAAAAGTCAACCCTGGAGACAAAGTTTAAGACTGACTACAACACAAGGGGCCAGTGGGTCCCTTCTTCCCACAAAGGACTCATCTTTATCAGCTTTGACTGTCAACAATCACGTGGCTTTCCTTCCCAGCTCAGTGAAGGGATCCTCATCAACTGAGAAGCAGCTCCCACCCAAGGGGAATATGCTCTGAGGGTCTCTTAGCTCTTCCCAGACAAGCCTTTGTTTAGGCGGCAGCTCTTTCTCCTAAGGCTTCAAGAAATCTATGTCAAGAAATAGGGAGACGGCTTGGCAGTTAAGAGGTGCCTTCTGTTCTCCCAGAGGACCTGAGTTCGATTCCCAATATTCACAAGTTGGGTCTCAACCACCTATAACTCCAGCTCCAGGAAATCCAACACCCTTTTAGGCTCTGAGGGCACCTGTCCACAGGCAGACACATAAAAATAAAGAAACCAATTTCTTTTTTTCCCTTTGTTGTTTTGTTTTTCTAAACAGGTTTCATCTGTAGCCTTGGAACTACTTGGAACTGTCCTGGAACTAGTTCTTTTCTGTTGGTGGTGGTGGTTTTTTGTTTTTCGAGACAGGGTTTCACTGTAGCTATCAATTCTGTCTTGGAATGAGCTCTTGTAGACCAGGCTGGCCTAGAACTCACTGGGATCCACCTGCCTCTGCCTCCTGAGTGCTGGGATTAAAGGCGTGCGCCATCACCGGTGGCCCAGCCGTAGAAACCAATTTCTATTGTAGGATATTAAAGGTTTTCCCAGTTTGCAGCCTGCAGTAAGTAAAACCGCAGTCACGCAGATGTTCTGTGACCGTCAAAGCTTCAGTTTGGAAGGAGCGAAGCCCGGGCTCAAAGCAAGCACAGCTTGAGGGACTTGGCTCCTAGACGGAAATTTCGATTTCTCCTCATGCTTTGGTACCATGCTGGCAAAGGAACCCCTTCTCCTGAGTTAATCACAACCCACCATCAAAATCCCGGCTAGCAGGGCAGTCGGCATGCTCCAGTTTCATAAAAATTCACCCACTTCCACTTTTGTACAGGTCAGTCTGCTTGACCCCTCGGTTTGCTATTGGTGCTAGGTGGGTGGCCTTCAGAAACACACTTGAATTCTCTGCATTTCCTTATACGGAAGGAAGTAGGGCACCATTAAGGGTCTTGTAAGTTTAAAATTATAATGGTGAAAATTTCCAAGTTTTTTAAGCCTAGGACATCTATCTGATTTAGTACTCTGCACTTTGTTTAGTAAGAACAATGTTAACTTGTTTAGTTTTTTTTTTTAACCCTGCACAGTCTAAAGCATCTACTTCGTGGCTACAACACCTACTTGTGGCTACAGAAAGATCCCAGCCCTTCAAGCTGGGCGGTGGTGGTACACACCTTTAATCCTGGCACTCGGGAGGCAGAGGCAAGAGGATCTCTGTGAATTTGAGGCCAGCCTGGTCACAGAGTTACAAAACAGCCAGGGCTACACAGAAAAACCCTGTCTGAAAAAAAAAAAAAACAAACAACAACAACAAAAACTTGCTGAGCACCAGCATATGCTCAAACTGGATCCTCACTCCCAACAAGGGGTGCCAGCAGGTTGTGTGTGATTCTTCTTGGAGTTATAGAAAGGAGGTCTCAAAATACAGATGTATACAGCTGTAATACACTACGGGTTTTCTACTCCCCAGAAAAAGAGAACATTTTACCCACTAATGAGTAAAACACACACACACAAAAGATACAAGTATGCCCACCCAATTCAGCCAGGAATACATACATAATTAATTCCTTGTAAATGTAAACTCCTGAGTATGTAGCTCGCTGCTAGGTACCGTGGTTATAGCAGTAGTTGCAAGAAAAAAAGTGTGTCTGGCATCTTCAAGGCCCTGGGTTCAACCCCAGCATCACATGCATAAAAATGAAAGTAGAATTTTCTAAAATGCTGATTTATAAAGCATTTCAAATTTGGTGAGTTTTTTGAAAATTCCAAATAATATATCAACTCTTTACTGCTTTTATTGTCTTCAAATAGCAATAATTTTGGGGGGGGAGTTTGTTTTGGTTTTGTTTTGTTTTGTTGTTTTGTTGTTTTGTGTAAGGCAAGGTTTCTCTGTAGACAAGGCTGGCTTTGAACTCACAGAGATCCTCCTGTCTCTGCCTCCCAAGTGCTGCGATTAAAGGTGTGAGCCACGACGCCTTTAAGACTAATCTTGAAGTGTAATTATTTTGCCAAACTTTTCATTTTGAAAAGATCAAATTTACATAAATTATTACTGATCAGTATGCTAAGCATGACTCTTGTTAATTATATATTAAGAGATCCTACCTAAATTTGTATCTTTAAGTATTTTATTCAAAATTTAATTTTTTTAAAAGACAGGGCCTTATTTTGCAGCACAGGCTGGTTTATTCCAAATTTAATTAATTATTATTTCTGGAGGCAGACTCTGGCTTTGAATTCCAGACCCTTCCACCTCAGCCTCCTGAGTGCTGGGACGACAGGACTGCACCATGTCAGACCCAGACGTCGTCTCAAATCTGTGCTTTCAAATTTTCTTGCCCTTGATGCTGACATAACACGCCTGGTTGTACGCAAACACAGCATACACCTGCTGTGTTCACAAGACTCCCCAGCTGTTTCTGGTAACAACGTCCGAGTATTTTAATACGACAATCACAAGAAAGAATTACGCCATTAAAAATATATTCTCTTTCTCTCCAGTGTGAGGCAATGGCTAAGCGTGCGAGACAATGTCGGATCTCTAGTTTTGAAACTGTATCCTTAAAAAACAACCACAACAAGATCAAGTATCCTCTAATTGAAAGCTGTTTCAATCAATAACGCAAGTTAAAGTTTAATATAGGTCTAAATCAACTTATTTATTCGAGCCTACTGAGTCACTCTATGCCTGAGATCCAGCAAACTCATAGGAAAAAAAACTAAGTTCAGAACTTGGAGGTGAAATTCCCAAAGAACTCCACCTCTAGCAGCTCTGGGAGCCCGGCCGGGCGCCGTCAGCCCCGGAGAGAGCCGAGGGTCTCAGCACGCGAGGCGGCGGGACCGAAAGGCGGCGGCCGGGCAAGGCCTGGGCCTCGGCCGCTCATCGGGCCGCTCGTCCCTCCCGGGGGACCCTGCGAACGGCAGCTCCTGCCGCAGGCTCTTCGTCTTCCACAAGAAGCTGGTGAAAACGACCCCATGATGTCACCACGAGGGTGGCACCTCGCTGGCTACCCTCCAAGGCCACCCCTCCGGAGGCTCCCCCAAGGCCCGACGCCTGTCCGGGGAGGGTACGGGAAGGGGCTCTCCGGGCGGGCGCAGCAGGGCGCGGGGTGGAGTGTTCCCCGTAGCCCCGGCCAGACCTGGCCCCTTCACGGTCGAGGTGGGATCGCGAGCCCGACTCACCTTGGGGCCCTCGGGGGGCACGCGCGGGTCGTTCCACGTAGTGGTGCGACTGTTGTGGTCCACGAAGAAGGGCCAGCCGGTCTGCGGGTCGATCTTGATCTCCCAGCCCGGGGGCAGGGGGTCTCGGTCACCGGCTCCGTTGCCGGACGCCATCTGCATCACGGGAGATTGGGTTGCGGCGCTCATGCTGGGTCGGGGTCCGCCCGGGGCGCGGAGCTAGGGCGCGGGTGACGAGGTCGTGGAGTGCGGGCACCTCTGCGTCGCCGACGTGTTCGGGAAGCCGGCGCCGGGCACCTTTATGAATTAAAGGACTGGGTGACGTGGCCGGAGAGGGGTGGAAGTATCTGGAAATAGCCTCCTCGCTGCCAAAGGGGAAGGAGGAGATAAAGGGAAGGCAGCAACTGGCCGGCTAGAAACTTCTGGTCCCATCCAGAGAACTTGGCGGCCGCCGCGGGCTGGATGTGGAGCTCCGCCCTGAGTCATCGGCTATAATCGCGGTGGGGCGGGACTGTGGGCGGGATCGGAGGCGGGAATCTGTCACCCGCCCCTCCTCCTCGTCTTCTCCTGCTGTCCCTCCCAGCAGCTATCCTGTGTGCGTCCCGGGGCGCTTCTGCGTCTTAGGGCCAGTGCGCCTTGCAATGGATGGGTGTGCACCGGTGTCCTTTTGCGCCCACGGTGGTTTTGATCTCCGGACTCGCCGCTACTTCTTCACTCCTCGTGGGCAGTCTCGGGCCAGGAAGCCCACGGGTCGGGTGCCTGTGGCCCCGCCACTGTGACGGGACTAAATCATCTTTAAACTCGGAAAGTCTCATCCGCCCCCACGCCCAAGTACGCTAATACACTGGCGTCCTGCAGTGACGTTTTAATAACTTTCTCTCAAGGGCTTTGGGACTTCTCCCGAGAAGTTCTAGAATGCTGATCTGACGTCACAAAAACAAAAAGCAAAAAAGTACTGTGGAAACTCACCTGCCTGCTTTGGAAACCTGAAGAACAAAGAAATGAACTGATGGTTTCATGCTCTTGGCCTTCTCTAGTATAGAACTTTCTTACAGTGGCTAGCCTTAGAATTTATATTCTCTGGGATTCAGAGTGGGTTTGTTGTTTATTTGGTTCTGTTTTTAATGGTAAAGGTGGACTCTGATTCCGAAAGCAACGATCAGACCAAACCCTGCGATTTTGTTTAAATGGCAATCAACTCCTAATATCCTCCCCCCCTTCCCCCGCCCGTGGTTCCCAGTGCAGTCTGGAGAGTGTTAGGGGATCCAGTTCAGGCTAGGATACAGACTCATTCCTTACTTCAGGAACACCGTGGCCTAATACTGAACCCAAATTCCCAATTCAGATTCAGAGAATGTTCTGGAACCTTCAAAGATACCATCTCTGACCTCTTCCCCTAAGAGTTTTATTCTGTAGCAAATGCTAGAGGGTTCTGCCAGATATTTTCAATGAGTGATTTTTACGTCCAGGAACCATCTTACCAGCCTGGAAGGCCCTAAGCCTCAGTATAAGTACTGACATGGCTAGCCTCCAGGGACTGACTGTCACCAAACACACCTGGGACTAATGTGGGTGTCCTGACTTATCATATGGTAATCACGTTGAAATGTCTCCTTAGATTCACCGGCCAGTGTCTGCCTTTTGCTTCTTTATACCTGAACCCACCCATCTTTATACCTTGAACCCACCCAGCACAGAGTCCACCTTCTTTTGTTTTTTTTTGTTTTTGTGTTTTGTTTTGTTTTGTTTTTTTTTTTTTTTTTTTGGTTTTTTTGAGACAGGGTTTCTCTGTGGTTTTTTTTGAGCCTGTCCTGGAACTAGCTCTTGTAGACCAGGCTGGTCTCGAACTCAGAGATCCGCCTGCCTCTGCCTCCCAAGTGCTGGGATTAAAGGCGTGCGCCACCACCGCCCGGCTTAGAGTCCACCTTCTTTAAAAGAATAAAGATCAATATTTATTGAAGACTGAATGAGAAATGATTTTTTAAAAAGACCTGGTCTATCTATGTGCCCATGCTGTCATTTAATTCTGTATGTAGACCAGGCTGGCCTCCAACTCACAGACGATCTGCCTGTCTCTGCCTCCCAAGTGCTGGGATTAAAGGTGTGTACACCACTGTGCCTGGGTAAGTCCTTCTTTTAAAAAAAATATTTATTTCACATGTATGGTTGTTTTTGACTGCTTGTATGTATGTACACTGTGTGTAGAGTGCCTGCAGAGGCCCAAAGAGGGTGTTGGATCCCCTAAAACTGAAGTTGCAGATTGTTTCAGTCTTCCTTGTGGGAACTGAACCTGGTCCTCTATAAGACTAGCAAATGCTTTAACTGCGGAGCCATCTCTCCAGTACCCCGCCCTTCCCACTCCCGCCCCCCCCCTTGAATTGTTCTTTTGTTTTCACCACCCCATCATAACTTCCTAAATATTCCTTGACTCTTATCTTTCCTGTCCAGGTCATCCCACCCTCCATATCCTCACAAGGCCTCTTAATGGGTTTCCGGGTCTCTGATCTTGTCCCTAAGCCCTGGGTCCGTGTGGCAGCCAGAGAGACCTTTTCAAGCACCCAAGTCCACTCTCCTCGGTCTGGTACATGAAGAACTCTTTCTCACTTCCCTGGCGCGTACTACAGCTGGTTCTGCTGTGTCTGGCACACACAGGCTTCTTCCATGAGGACAGCCCCTCTCTCCACTCCCTTCACCGGCCCTCCCATCTCGGCTTTCCCCAGTCTTGCCTTTGGCACCACTCTCTGTCACCCCCCCCCCAGCACCTCATACACCACCCCTGAGTGGCGTGACCCTCCAGCCACATCCTGCCCCACCCTCCCAGTTGCTCTACATTGTAAAGCTTATTTGTTTGATTTACTTCTGGGCTGAGTTTCTGAGAGCGGGAGCAGGATCTTGATCGCCACTGTGTCCCCATCCCCGGGGGCAGTGTGTGGTAAATAATAGTTATTAAGGCAGCAACAGTTGTAATGGCTACCGCTCGTCGGGCAATTACTGCATGCCCGGCCCTGCGTTAATGGCTCTCCCTGGATTGTCGCATTTGATCTCTGTGGTGAAGCTGTGATATGCTGCTTAGATCCCCTTCCAGGGTGAAGGCTTGGTTCTCCCCTCTGCAGAGAACCTGCCAGAGGAGATCAGGACCTGTCCCATTTCTCTGCCAACAGTGCTAAAAGAACGCGGACTTTTTGTTTGTTTGTTTGTTGTTTGGAGATAGGGCCTCTCTAGCCCCAGCTGTCCTGGAACATGATATGTATACCAGGCTCATATTTAGCCTCAAACCTGTCCCTGCCTCCGGAATAATGGGACTAAAGGCATGCACCATAAGGCCCAGTGAGATAGGAATTTTTATTAAAACCTTGTGTGCTTGAGGAAATGGGTTTAGAGATGTTTAGTAACTTGCTCACTGTCCGGGGACTAACCTAAGTGAAGAAAACCACTTGCCCAAGGTCAACCTTTCTTCTAAGGTGGCCTGTATTCAATGAATGGATTCACTGAGGGCCATTCTGCCCAGCCCCCAGGACAGGACCAATGGGTCATCCCAGTTCCTGTGCCCTCTGGGTCTGACTACTGTTTTCTCTGGAACTGGACCACAGCTCAGCCTGTGTTCATGCTGCTAAGAGGATTCTTGACTGGCTCCTGGCTCCTGCTCTACAACCTTCACGTCACAGTCCCCTTCCTAAGGACCCTGAGTAGGGCCAGACCTGCAACAAAGGCTTTCTACCCCAGATACCTAGGAGGCTGGGTCAGGGGGATCAAAAGTTGAGGGCCTGCCGGGGTTACAGGGACACACGCTGGAACAGTGCTCCCAGTAGCTCCATGGCTAGGCAGCCGGCGATTTCCTTTTCACGAATGAGGCAGCTTGGGTTTGGAGATGCTTGCACGAAGCTTTGGTTGGTGGAGGTGGGATCTGCATTTTAGCAATTGACTCGAGCCCACGCTATTAATCTGGCACTCAGTACATACGGTAAATTAGTCAATGGCGCAGTCCCACTAGTCACCTAGAGGGAAAAAAAATGTAGAAAGCTGTAATTGAGAAGCAAAGCTACGTATACATGATTCTTCTCAATGCCAAGACAGTGAGCAGCAGGCAGTTACTATGGGAGAGTCTAAATCAGCCTATCAAGGATGGGTCCCAATTGACCTGACTCATACTTCAGGTCAAAGACGGGGGACTCATGCCCAGCTATGATTTTTAAATGGAAATGTTACCCCAAAGATTTTAGTGCCTGGATGATTTAATACATTTCTAACAGAACATGAACTGGCACTGAGAACAGCCAGTTCTCTCGGATCCATGCAGAACACTGATCATTTCAAATCATGTTTGTTTGCCTTTGTTGCTGTCAGAGATGAGCTCACGCAGCCAGGCACACCTCCAGCCACTCCCTTTCAGAGGCCCCTTCCACCGTGAGCAGCCTAAGAGGAAGGCAGGGGCGTCTAAAGAATGCCTAGGTGGGAGACATGGCTGGGGAAAGGGGTGACATGGGCAGAAGGCATTGGGACAGACGGGGTGGGGAGAGGAGATGTCTGGTCTGGCTATGCTACGGAGACTCATGGTAAGTTCTATAAATACACCCTGGTGGAGGTGGAGGGGGGAAATCAATATGGTTTAGCTACAGCATTTCAGACTGTCGCTCTAACATTGCGTCTGTTTGTCATTAAAATCCGAAGTCTGTACGGGCTCCAGCACAGCTGCCCTGCACTCTCTGACCTCCTGTGGCAGGTACACCCTGTAACAAACAACTGGCTTTTAATCAGACAAGTTCAATTGTGCTAGTTTACTCTCTCCATTCTTCCCTGGGGGAAAAAAAAATGGAAGGAACCAAGGAACTAGGTACTGTAATGTAACTGTAAATACTGGGGCTTCTTTTTCGGTTTGTTTGTAAGGATTTTGTTTTATTTTGTTTGGGATGGGGTCTCACTTTGAAGCCTTGGCTAGCTTGGAGCTCTCTAAGTAGACCAGGCTAGCCTCAAGCACATAGACGTTCACCTGCTTTGGCCTCCTGAGTGCTGAAATTAAAGGTGGTCCCCATCATGTGAGCTACAGATGTCTTTTTATGTGAATGTATGGAAGAGTCCAGAAAAGGGGCTAGCCTGGAGCTCTCTGTGTAGACCAGGATAGCCTCAAACACATAGACATCTGCCTACTTCATCCCCCTGAGTGCTGAGATTAAAGGTGGTCACCACCATGTGAGCTATAGATTTCTTTTTATGTGACTGTGTGCATGTGCTATGGTGGAGGTCAGGAAAGGGCATTCCCCTGAAGCGGGAACTGCAGGCAGTTGTGAGCCCACAAACATGGGTCCCAGGAACTGATTTTGGGTCCTCTGGAAAAGCACTCTTAACCACTGAGCCCTCTCTCTCACCTCTGTTTGTTTTTTGAGAAGGGAAAAAGGAAGAGAGAGTGAGCAGTCATGCATCTGGGTACTGCCCAGAAGAGGTCCGAGCCTGGGATTTAAAGGGATCACATCAGGTAGGGAGTCACACAGTGACGTGGAACTGATCTCCAGTCAAGCTGGGGCTGGCAGAAGAGAACCGAGTGAGCCTGTGGGGGGCAGGATGGTGGTGTGACTCTGGTGTTGGCAGGGAGGTTAAGATTTATCTGAAGTGTGGTCAGCAGCTCAAGGGCAGAGGCAGGACTGCCCAGCTGGCTTTAACAGACAGCACATCAGTGCAGAGTGCATTGCTGTAAGCCTGAACTCTGCTGGTGGCGTTGGAGAGAACACTCAGTAGTGGTTAAGCGTGCTTACTGCTCTTCCAGAGGAGCTGGGTTTGGTTCCTAGCACCTACACCGAGGTCTCACAGTCTCCTATAACTCCAGCTTCAGGAGATTCAATACCCTTTTCTGGTCTCCACAAATACCCAAACGTATGTGGTGTGCACACACACGCGCACACACACACCTTAAGAAAATAAAATCTCAGTCGGGCGGTGGTGGTGTACGCCTTTAATCCTAGCACTTGGGAGGCAGGCAGATCTCTGTGAGTTCGAGGCCAGCATGGTCTACAAGAGCTCGTTCCAGGACAGGCACCAAAGCTACAGAGAAACCTTGTCTCAAAAAAACAAAAGCAAACAAAAAAACCCAAAAAACAAAATACAACCCTCTCCCCGCTATCTCCCACCTCCCTTAACTATCTCCCTTAACTACCTCCCCTAACTACTTCCTCTAACTACTACCCCTAACTACCTCTCCTACCTCCCCTAACTACCTCCCTCAACTAGTTCCTCTATCAGAGGCCTTAGATACAACACAGCCCAACTTGTTCCCCTCACTACCATTCCCCAAGCTTAAAAACGCTGAGGAATCACAGTCCACACTACGCTGGTCACTTTTCTGATTGCTGTGACGAGAGCCCTGGCAAAATCAATTTAAGGATGGCTCTAGCTGACTCACAGTTTGAGGGTACAGTCTATCCCAGTGGGTAAGGCAGGGCAGCGGGCAAGAGAGGCAGCGGGACACCTCAACCTCAGCCAGGAAGCAGAGGCACTGGTACCAGCGCCTGTTCACTTTGTTTCTGCAGTCCCCTATCCCAACCCATGATACTGCTTACATGTAGAGTGGACCGTTTCCTTCTCGGTTAACCCTCCGGGAAACACCCTCTGGGAAACGCCCTCCTAGATACACCCAGAGGTGTGCTTGGGTGGTGACTGTGGAGTTGGCAGTGACCTTCACAGACGTTGTGCTAAGACTGTCAGGACCCGACTGTCCAGCAGACCTAGGGGCGTGACTGCTATTAAGCCCACTGGAGGCCTGAGGAACAGTCTAGAACTACCGAGTAACTCACTAGAGGGTTACATTCCTTGAGAGTCAGAATCACAGGTCTCTGGGATTCCATGGCCTGAATACACACAGCTCGTGCCGCTGTGCCTCTCTCCTTCCCGTGGGAAGCTTTATGGGATAGAGTCCATCTCCTGACCCAAGTTCATGGCCACCTGCAAATGTGACCATATCGAGGAGGTTGCACTGAATTAAGATGGACCCTAATCCAAGGACTGGCATCCTTATAAGGAAGAAGTGCGAACACGGAGAAGGGAAGACCCACGGGAAGAGCACCTTGTGATTTCAGACAACCAGCATGACGCATTGACAAGCAAGGACAACTGGCAACTGTCAGTGAAGGCGCAAGAAGCAAGCAGGATTCTCTCCTAGAACCTTCCAGAGAGAGAGAGGAAAGAGAATGCACACACACACACACACACACACACACACACGAGAGAGAGGAGAGGAGAAAGAGAGAGAGAGGAAAGAGAATGCACACACACACACACACACACACGAGAGAGAGAGAGAGAGAGAGAGAGAGAGAGAGAGAGTCTTATTGATTCATTAATTTTAAACGTCTGGCCTCCTGCACTATACGGTCTATTGTTTTAAGACCCGGGACTTGTGAGACCTTTATCAGAGTGGCCCTAGAAAATAAAGACAGCACCCAGCAGCCACACCATAGGTCTTTATTGCCTGGCTTCAGAGCGACACTCGGAACTGTCGCTGCCGTCCTCACAGAGCAGTCTTCTTTCAAGCACAGCCACATATTGTTCCTCGTCAGGTACAGAAACCCATCATGGAAGCTTCTGCCCACTGGGGTCACAGGCACCCCACTGGCATCCCTGGAATTCTGGAGCTCTGGGAATGCAAAGACAACTCTTACAAAAGAAGGTATTTAACCCAGTTTCAGAGGGTTAGTCTGTTATCATCATGGTGGGAAGCAGACGGGCATGACACCAGGATAGTAGCTGAGAGCTTCACATCCTGACCCACAGGCAACAGACACTTGGAGTGGCACAGCTCCTTCAGCAAGGCCACGCCTCCTAATCCTTCTCAAACAGTTTAGCTTCTTGAACCTATTGGGGCCATTCTCTTTCAAATTACTATACCACTCCACACTCTACCTTGGTCTTTCTTCCTCCTCTTCCTCTTCCTCCTCCTCCTCCTCCTCCTCCTCCTCCTCCTCCTCCTCCTCCTCCGTTGTGGGACATTTGCATACTGTGTGAAGATGCATTGCTGTGATTGGTGTAATCAAAAGCAGAATGGCCAATAGCTAGGCAGGAAGCCGTTAGGGATTTCCAGAGCCAGAGAGGACTCTGGGAAGAAGAAAAGCAGAGTCACCAGATTCAGAAGGGGCAGCATGAACAATACAGAGAGATGAGGTAACCAGCCACACACATGACAGAACGTAAATTAAAATAAATGGGTTAAATTAAATTATAAGAGCTAGTGGGACAAGCCTAAGCTAAGGCCACACTTTCATAATTAATAGGTCTCTGTGTTGTCATTTGAGAACTGGATGGTGGGACAGAAAGAGACTACTTGTACTCTTCCTTTTCTTTTTTATTTTTTTGAAAAAGGGTCTCTCTCAAATATATATATATACACACATATGCATACACATACACACACATGCGTATAAAATTTCCCTGGCTGTCCTGGAACTCACTATGTAGACCAAGCTGGCCTTGAACAACCAGAGATGAGTCTGCCTCTGTCTAACAAATGCTGGGATTAAAGGGGTGTGACACCGAACCAGACTGTTCTTCTATTTGAGTCAAGGTCTCCTTCTGTAGTTCAGGCTGATGTTGAAGTCACAGCAATCCTCCTGCCGCAACCTCCTAAGTACTTGGTTTACAACTACCATACCCAGCTTCCTCTTTACGTGACGCTCTCCTGTACGTGACGCTCTCCTGTACGTGACGCTCTCCTGTACGTGACTTGACGCTCTCCTGTACGTGACTTGACGCTCTCCTGTATGTGACTTGACGCTCTCTTGTACGTGACTTGACGCTCTCCTGTACACGATGCTCTCTCTCCTGTGACTCTGTCCTGAACGTGACGCTCTCCTGTACACAATGCTGTCTCTCCGGTACGTGACGCTCTCCTGTACACAATGCTGTCTCTCCGGTACGTGACGCTCTCCTGTATGTGTTGCTGTCTCTCCAGTATGTGACGCTCTCCCTGTTTGCTCAGCTGTGCCCAAGTTTCACACTAGTTGTTTTTGAGACAGAGTCTTATTTAGCTCAGGCTGGCCTTGAACTCACTAAGTATTTAAGATGGCCTCAAGGCCAGCCTGGTCTATCTGACGTCAGCCCCTGGCTGGCACGTGTATGTAAAGCGAGTTCCAGGACAGCCAGGGCTGTTGTACAGAGAAACCCATCTCAAACAAACAAACAAACAAAAAAATGGCCTTGAACTGAACCGTAGACTGGGGATCCTCTTGAGTGCTGGGATTGTAGGTATTTGTCATCATGCCCGGCTAAATTTCTTCCTCTTTTTAAGATCCATCAATGTGTCTTCACTCCATTCTGTCTACACTAACCTTATGTTCAAATAAGGGCACTTCGGAGGGATGGAGGTTAGGACTTCAATGTATGAATTTGGGAGACAGCTCAACCCATAGTAGGCCCTCAGTGAAGAGTAAGTCTACCTTCTTCTAGTGTTTCCTAGCAATGCCAGCTCCCATTCCAGTAGCCACCAACATCCCTAGGTTAGTGGGAATTCTTCCCGGGCCCATCTGTTACTCAGCATCCGTGAGTCTGTTCCTCCTACTTAGCAGATGAAAGCATAGCAGTACTCTGGCATCTACCACACACGCACACACATACGTGTGCGCACATGAACATGTATGTACATACATGTGCCAGCCAGAGACTAACATCAGCTGTCTTAACTTTCACCTTATTTTTGAGACACAATCTTCCACCTATTGACTGAAGTGGGTGCCCAGCAAATCCCAGAGATCCTCCTGTCTCCATCTCCCCAGCCCTGAACTCACAGGCACCGCACTGGCAGTCCTAGCCTTTTCGGTAAGGTCTGGGGTTGATCTTCATCTCCCCAGCCTCCACTGCACTCTTTCCCTTAACAGTTTCCCTGGGAAACATTTTGTCTTGGCCGCACATCCCTTTCCTCCCCCTGCAGGGTCTTATAGAGTATCTGCTTATTTATTTAACTGCTCGCAGCTTGGTAGACATGCCAAGTCTTCTGCAATGGATATTCCTATGAGTGGGATTTTGCGTGGATGTGCAGACCAGATCAACCAATACCCGTAAGTACAAGTGCTTTTGTCGTCTGCCCAGTGCATTTTAAAATGCTAGGTGTTGCGGGAGGTCCTTATCTCAGCGGCTATTGGCTGGAGGAGCGGAAGGACCTCCCGCAGCAGCTAGTCAGTTTGCTAAGCCCCTCTCCAAGAAATTTAGGAAAGGTCAGCCTTGTGTGGGCAGAGCTGAGAGCCTCTGTTTCAGGATTTTGCTGAACTGCGGCTATCTAAACATGTCTTGGCCAAGCGGTCACCTTTCCCCTGTGCTTTTCGTTTGTGTTACGGCTCTGTTGAGTGCTATTGGGTGTCTTTTCCTGTTTGGGTTCCTCTACTGTGAACAGTCTGTCCCTATCCTTTGCCCATTTTTCTTTTAGGATTGAGGAGGAATGAAAGGGATTTTTACAGATGCAGAACAGGGAAGTGAATAAGGCCACCGGATAGCTGTAGACACACAAAGATGAGGACTGTCATTGAAAAACAGCCCAAGGCATTCCACCTCTGCTCCAGTTGCCTGAAATTTCTTTCCCCTCCTGTCCAATCAACAGTCAGCTCTAGAACCAAGGAGGAAATTAAATTCGGGGTTTAGAATTGCAAATTCAAGCTCGGAATTGAATTGTCTGAGAAACCACCAGGCCCCCTTCCCCAAGCCTGGTTTGTCTCTAGGGGGCTGATGTCAGCTTGGCAGCAGACAGAAGGTAAGAAAATCCACTGGGTGCTTTAAGTAGGCTTGGGAGAAAGCGGAAGACTACAGGAGGCACACATATGTCATAAAGGGCAGGTCAGAGACCACAGCCAAGGAGTTCTCCGGGGGCCACAGCATTCCTTTGTGTTTTTCTTTCCTCCTCCCACCCCCCTCCTCCCACAGTTAGGGCTGGGCTAAGTTCAAACCCAGAGGGACAGCAGACATTTCTGCTCGAATCTGTTCTTAGGCTATTTTCAGGATGGGAAAAGCACCAGGGTTGTGCTGGTGGCGTCTCTGTTGTGCAGAGTGGGACTCAAGCGGGTCTCAGTGCCTCCTCCTGTCGTTTCCAGAAGGTGCGTATACAGTTGCTTCCTGGGTGTCCTGGTCTTCTAGACTCTCTAGGGATTTACCCAATACCTCAACTATCCCCAACCTAGAACGGGACACACACAGCTTGTTCTGTGCCTTTCAAGATGACGTACTAGAGCTGGTTAGTTTTACACCCCAACTTGGCTGTGCCACCAGTGTTTGGGTATTTGGGCAAATGTTATTTGGGGTGATTCTGGGAAGACTTCTTGTTTGGTTGGCTTTTGAAAGAAATTATCATTTAAATCCATAGAGTGTAGAGCTGAGAACGTAGCTCGGTGGTACTTGCCTAGCATGTGCAGGGCCCTGGGTTCAGTCCTTAGCACCACCGTAAGCCCACAGATACAGAGCAAAGCAGATTGCCTCCCATAAGTAAGGGACACTCCGTTCAGTTCACTGAAGGCCTTAAAGAGGATACAGACTGGCCTCCCAGGAGGGACTGTGCCAGCAATTTGTCTTTGGATGCTTCCCAAGTCTTCAGCTCAATGCCCATACTGCAAATTCCACAAATCTCAATCAATCTCTCTCTCTCTCTCTCTCTCTCTCTCTCTCTCTCTCTCTCTCTCTCCCTCCCCCCTTCATACACATACACACACACACACACACACACACACACACACACACACACACACCCTGCTTCTCTGGGAAACCTTGGCTAATTAGAAATGGATTGCATGCCCATCAGAGGTTGTGGTTGGAGCTTTTAGGGGAAGCATAGGTTCACACATCTCCAAAAGAGTGAGTGTCTGCCGCCCAGCCCAACACACCAATTTGATAGTGACAAGCAGAGAAAGGATTTTAACTCAGAGTGAGTATGCTGGTGAGACAAAACGTAAGGGGTCCAGTGAGCTGGAGTTCACCCTCTGGGTACTGACATGATGTTTAGAGGTAAATGGAGGAAGAATTGGGGTGGCGAAGGGTCCATAATCAGGCGATCCTGGCCAGGCTGTGGTCTGGTTGAGCGTTGTGTCAGTTCTGAAGACGTCCTCGTCACGGTCATCACTTGAGGGACGCAGTCTGTTCTCAGTAGATGGTCACTTTCTGCTCCAGGGTGCAGCCTTGCCATCATGGATAAGTGCCCTCATCTTGGGGAAGGGACATCTTTCCTGTGGAATTTGTTCTTCCTGGAATCTAAGGTGACTGCAGGGGTAGGGCCTTCAGCCCCGAGGAAGGAAGAAATAAGCTAGACAGACCCTCCTTGAGTGATTGACATGCTGACCTGTTCCAGGGACAAGCAGGGAACACACAGTAGAGGAGACAGACATAAAACAGAGAAGCACTAAGTTTTACCCCAAATTTAGCTGTGTAGCAGGCCCAAGTGAGGAATCAATTTTTTTTCCCCCAAAACACTTCCAGAGTACCTGTTTCAAGCAACACGGTATCTGACAGTATCAGGATGAGGGATGCCATTCAGAGAGATGCCTCCAACTAGGGAGGTCTTGAGAATGAGATGGAAATGAATGAGTATTGTGTGAACCAAGGTCAAGTTTAAACAGGTCGGGGAAGACGAAAGGGAAACACGTTCACAGGAACCAATGTGCAGAGCCAGGGTCACGAAGGAGCCAGTCAAGGGCCCACAGGTGCTCCTGGCACCCCTGGCAGCTGTCATGGCTGCAACTGGACTTCCTAAAATGAGTATGTGTGTAACACACATCTTCATCATTAGGACATAAGCAGGGGTCCTTCGCATGCATGTATCCCTGTGACTAACTGCATTTCAGTCTTAGCTGAAGCCGATGCTGAATAAATGTTCTGGAATTAGTGAATTATGGTCTGTGGCATGATTAGTCCCTTCCCTTGTCCTCAGAAGTATTGGGACTCTGGCGATGACGGTTATGAGGACCACTTTGTCCTTAGTACCTTATGTTCCAAAATCACACACTTGTAAACAATCCAGACAGTACATAAAACTACAAACAGGCACTGGTGGCTCCACTGGCCGGAGAGCAGAGGCAATAACTCATCTTCAGCTGTAAAATAGGGTGCTTTATTACTGTCTTGTTATCGGATGGACTTCCTTGCTCTTGAGCCCAGACCCTCACATCCATGGAGCATCCATGTGCATTTGTCTGTATGTAGGGTCTAAATACAAACAGACAGGCAGCATGGGACCTTGGGGCAAGCTCCCAGTGATCAGAGAATTTTCTAGAAGCCAAGTTTCTAAGGGCTTTGCTGTTTCTGGGTCACATCTTGGCTGTTGGACACATACTCTTGTGTTAAGCCTGAAAACACTTTAAAACAAACAAAAAAAACTAATCTCCTCCCCAAATTGTGGTAAGAGCAAACAGAAAAACTCCTCAGAACATTTCTCCAAAGCCATTCCCAGTTTTCTAGAAAAATAGGGTATGACATTTTGAAGAGCTCTTTTTCATGGCTTCGTTTAGGTCTGTCTGGAATTTCATCCTTAGTTTAATGAGATGTTTTGGTTTGTTGTCTGTTTCTGAAGATCACATTCTTCTCCTGGGGAGCAGCTATTCACCCCAGCAGGTCAAACTGGTTTAATTTGATCTCTTTTCAGGGATGGAAAGAAGCTTTATTTTTCGCAAGTAAGAAAGAACCACAGCAGTGTGCACTATTTCCCTTCTTGATGGTTTTATGTTAATAACCGTAAGAGCACAAAGAGTATAGAAAGGCCGTCATTATTTGGAACTGTATTTTAAAAATTTAAACAACTGCATGCATGAAGCATTTTCAATGCGTCTTTTCTCTTTATTCTTTAAGAGTTTAATTTTTTATTATGTCTTATTTTATGTGCATGTGTAAATCTGTGGTTTACATGAATGGCATGACTTGTATGCAGACATCAGAGGACAACTTGCCAAAGTCAGTTCTCTCATAGCCAGGCGGTGGTAGTGCACGCACTTAATCCCTGCACTCGGGAGGCAGAGGCGGGTGGATCCATGAGTTTGAGGCCAGCCTGGTCTACAGAGCAAGTTCCAAGACAGCCAGGACTGTATCCAACTGTTTTTCAAGAAGCAAAACAAAAAAGCCAGTTCTTTCTTTCTGCTGTGTGGATCTGGGGATGGAGCTCAGGTGGTCAGGTCTGATAGCAGGCACCGTTATCCTCCAGCCCACTTTAGTTTTTGAGATAGGATTTCTCTGTGCAGTTCAAAGTTGGTCTACAAGGGGACAAATAATAGAAGATGGCCTTGAACTCATGATCTTCTTGAGACAGCTTTTTCAATGCTGGGATTTCAGACAGTGCCACCACATCCGGTTTCACCTAACAAGTTCTATTCTGGCCTTTCTTCCTTTCCTTTCCTCCCTTTTCCCTTCCTTCCTTCCTTCCTTCCTTCCTTCCATCCTTTTTGTTTTTTGGTAGTGGGGATGAAATCTTGGGTGTGTTCAGGCGGTTTGCGTTCTGTAGGATTGATTTTATTAGATCCATGCCTCATCCAAGTTTACCCTCATCCAAGGAAAACCCATTAGGATTTCCTAAAGTTACTCTGATTAATTATATCCAAGACCCTCACATTCCACATCTGGATGTGGGAGAAGATACCAATCATTTGGTTCTTTCTCATTTACATAAAGGTCCCTGTCTTTCCACAGTTGCCATCCAAATAAAGCAAAAGAACCTTCAGCCAATTATTATTGGCAGTACAATCTCACTCTGTTCTCCTAAGGACCTAGGAAAGGAACATGGTTATTATGTTTGACTAATGGAGAACGCAGACTCACAGAGGCTAGAGAGATGGCTCAAAGGTTAAGAGAGGACCTTCCTAGCACTCACACGATGGCTCACAACCACCCTTAACTCCAGTTCCAGGGGATCTGTTTCCCTCTTCTAGCCTCCATGGCCACCAGGTACACACAGTGTATGTACATACATGAAAGCAGAACAGTTATACATATAAAATAAAAATAATTTTTTTTTGAGTCAGGGTTTCTATGTGGAACCGCTCTAGCTGTCCTGAAACTAGCTCTGTAGATCAGGCTGGCCTCAAACTCAAAGAGATCCTCCTGCCTCTGTCTTCCAAATGCTGGGATTAAATAAATCTTTAAAGAAGAAAATTACCCAGTGGCACACAGTTGGTGAGTGGATAACCAGAACTTCAAGCCTTAGTTGCAACCTACCAGGGAGAAAAAACAGATAGAGTCCAAGCATATTTCAAAGCAAAAAGCCACAGACCTTGGTGATGGATGGGAAGGCTTCTTTGATAAGACCAATTCATTAGCTCAATTTGTTAACTGTGGTAGGTAATGCCAAATACAAATTTATTAAGTATGGCTTCTTGACAGCACAGTTGCAGATCAAGTAATGTATACCAGAGTATAATCATAGAAAGAACTTCTATGAGGCTTTCTTTCTTAAGATTTATTTTATTTTCATTTGTTTGTTATGTGTACACGCTGTATGTATGTGCGTGTGTGCAGGTACCTGTAAAAGCCAGAAGATGGCATCACATCTCGTGGGACTGGAGTTATGGATGGTGGTGAGCTGCTGACCATGGGTACTAGGAACTGAACCCAGGCCCTCTGTAAGAGCAGCAAACACTTTTCACTGTTGAGATATCTTTCCTGTCCCACCATGGAGCTTTCTAAATAATATATAAAGCTTCCTTCTCATCCCCCTCCTCTTCCCCCTCCCTCCTTCTCCTCTTTCTCCTTTCCTCTGGGGATTAAACCCAAAGTCTCTCTACTTCTGAGCCCAAATAATGTCCTCAAGGAGTTAAATCCTTCTAGGACTTACTGAATCCCAACAAGAAGCTCCAAAGGGAGGCTGTGAAGATCCCATTTCACAGGTTAGGAAACTGAGGTACAGGGAGCTAAGGGAACTTTCCCACCGTCGCACAGAAGGGGACTGCAATTTCAAGTGGACTGGCAAGAGGGCAAGGGTTCTGAACACCAGCCTGCGCAGCTCACAGACACCTCTGCAATCTTAAGTCCATCGTCACCAAAGCGAGCCGTGTCTCTGAAAAATAAGCTTTTGCCTTCTAAGTCTCTATGAACATAGCTGGTGTGGCAGTTTGAGTAAGAATGGCCCCCGTAGGTTCATAAGTCTGATGCTGGAGAGTAGCACTATTTGAAAAGGTTAGGTTTAAGGAGTGTGGCCTTGTTGGGGTAGGGAAGGCCTTGTGGAAGAACTGTGTCACTGAGGGTGGGCTTTTAAGTTTCAAAATCCCATGCTTTCTCCCTCCTTCTCCCTCCCTCCCTCCCTCCCTCCCTCCCTCCCTCCCTCCCTCTCCCTCCCCCCCCCATCAAGATGTGGTTCTCAATTACTTCTTAAGCATACCATGCTTGCCACCGTGCTCCCCACCGTGACTGATAATGGACTAACCCTTTGAAACTATAGGCAAGCCCCCAGTTTAATGCTTTCTCTTAAAAGAGTTGCTTTGGTCACAGTGTCACAGCAATAGAGCTGTGACAAAGACAGTCAGCGATTGTACAATTGGCTCTAGGACACGTAAACAAGACAGTCTACAGGCAGGCACCCTCAGACTTCACTCTATTGTGTGTGAATTCCAGTCTGCTGGAACGTGATTATTGGTGTCCTGGACTGTACAAAGGGGTCCCTTGTCTCCACACTTCATTCTGAAGCAGTTAGGCTGCAAGGCTGCGGGAGCTTGCGGACTTGTCTGGTGACGAATCTGTGAGGAAACTTTTCTTAGGCTTCCAGAGAAGTCTCCTCGTTGTGCAGATGTGACCTTTGGGCATTTAATAACGTGGCTTTGCTTACTGTGGATGCCGGCGGAGTTAGGTTTGTAGAGATGGCTGTTAACAGGAATTCCTACTTTGTGTGAGGAGTTAGCAGAGATTAAGAGGGGGCAGAGAATGATCTTGCCTTCAGAGAACCGATAGTCTTGTGGGAGCATTCCGACTTGCATACAAGCAACTAAAATACGATGCAGAAAAGTCCAAAGCTCCTCGTGGGGAACTGGGGAGACCTTGTCGCAAGGGTGGCACGAAAAGCTCTGAGGGGTTAACCCTCCCAGCTAGCATGCAGGGTCTGCCAGAGACGTGCTTAAAACAGTTGGTGATGTTTGGCACAGGGTAGATACTTATTAGTGAGTCTCATGGTATTCTTATAACAGCCTTAAGGATTCTGACTCTCTCGCTTGCTGTACGTGAACCTGGAAGTTACTGAGTGCCTCCAGGACTCAGTTTCCTGATATTAAAAGTAGATAAAGACAGTATCCAGTTCCAATCACTCTCAGTTACCATGAGGGTGTCATAGGAGGTTCGTGGACCACACTTGGCATGGGGCTGGACACCCAATATACACCGAAGTACTTCAACTCATCACAGTGCCCGTGGTTGTGATGGTGTCCCCTGTCCACTGGAACAGCCTGGGAGATGGACCGTGGAGCAAGCCTATGGGAGATTATTTTGATTAAGTTCATTGATGTGGGGAAACTCATCTTACTTTTGAGTGGGACCATTCCTTGGGCAGGGGATCCTGGGCTGTTTAAAATGGAGGAAGTGGGGTTGGAGAGATGGCTTATAGATTAAGAATGGCACCCTGCGGTGCTGGCGCCTGGCTTTAATCCCAGCACTCAGGAAGCAGAGGCAGGGGGATCTCTGTGAGTTTGAGACCAGTCTGGTCTAAGAGTGAGTTCCAGGACAACCAAAGCTACATAAGAGAAACCCTGCCTAGGAAAATGTTTACTCCTCTTCCAGAGAACACAAGTTAGGATCCCAGCACATACGCTGGGCAGCTCACCACTGTCTATAACCCAGTTACTGGGCATACAAACTGTCCTCTGGTCTCTGAGGGCACCTGCGTGCACATGATACACATGAAGCTCCTTCAGACACAGAAACATACACGTCTACACATGTTCACACATATACACATACAAATGTGCACATCCACATATTCACATATACATACACATGCACACATGTACACACATACACATATACACATACACATGTTCGCACATGCATACATAAACACACATGCACACATATTTACATATATACACATACACATGCACACACATACACATTTACATATGCATACATACACATGTGTACATATACATATTTACATGTATACACATATACATGCATACACATACATATTTGCATATACACATGCACATGTACACATACACATATATACATATACACATACACATGTACAAATATACATACATACATATACACACATACACATGTATGCAATATACATATTTACATATAGGCACATACACATGTATGCAATGCACGCATTTACATATATACACATACGTGTGTACACGCATACATACACATCTACACATAAATAATAAATAAGTAAATAAAATGCTTAGAACGGAGAAAGTGCGCCAAGCACTAGCCCTCTTCTGACTACAGTCATAATATGGCATCTGCCTCAAGCCCCTGCTGCCTTGAGCTCCCTGTGGTGACAGCCTGCAGCCTGGAGCTGTGAACCAAAGGGAATCGTTCTTTCTCTTGGGTTGATTTTGTCAGGATTCTTCGTCACCGCAACAAGACAAGGAACTAAGAATAATGATGCCCTCCACTTGTCGAAGAAATGAAAGAAATAGAAGCTTGAGGTTTTCATTAAGCAATGGCCGTTGTGGGGGGGGGGATGTGCTGGGGATGGAACCCAGAACTTTGCACATAGTAGGCACTTTGTGCACACTAGCTCTACCACTGAGCTACACTGCCAGGACCCCATGCTCGAACTTCTAACTGTAACTCTCTAGTATTTCCAAAAAAGGAGGTAAAAGACGGGTAGACTAAGAACCGTGTCAGTATTTTCTTGTAAAGATAAAGAAGAATTTGTTCTCATGCAAAGAGGATGACCGGCACTCTTGAAAACAGTTTGTTCTAAACCGTAGCCCACGGGACCCAGACCGTAAACTGCTTTTACTACTTTACATCTTAGAGGGCCAGTGGCCTCCGGCTGGGCAGCCCCTGGAGCCGTGGAGATAGTCTGGCTGCTCCTGATAGAACTCACTGGGTAGTTTCTAGCACAGCTTGGAAGCACCAGGGAGAGCAGGATGACTACCACCGTGGTCTCCGCTGATGCAAACTCTATTTGAATACAAGAATGTTTTAAAAATAGCCTACAATACCATTACGCCCTAAGGGTGGGGATTGAATGAATGCAAAAATACCATTAAGACAGTTCATTAACTAATTACAGAGCATGCAGCCATATCCTCCTGCAAGGCAGGGCGACGGGGATGACTTACAGGGCTGAGCTCAGAGGCCAGAGGGGTGCGCAGTGCTCTAGCTTCAGATCCCAGGAGGTAACACTCTTGATTGTCAGAGGCCCTTCCCTCCCTTGCTGTCTGTAGCGTCCATGGCAAGGTGCACAGGGATCCGGAAACCCTTCCACACGATGATCACATCACATCCCCAAAAGTCTTACGTCTTCCCTAGTGATTCTCTGCATTTGTAACTTGACATAGGATCTCAGAGAACCTAGACAGGATGAGCAGGCAACTGGAATCTCATATTTTTGGCATCTCTCTCTCTCTCTCTCACACACACACACACACACACACACACACACACACACACACGCTGACCTAATTTACGCATTGCCCAGATGTTATGGTTTGAATATGAAAATCCCTCCAAAGGTTCATGTCCCCTACAATACATCCTCAGCTGGTGAAAGTGAGAAGTTCTGGAAACTTTTGGAGGCAGAGCTAAACCTGATAAAGTAGGTCACTGGGGGCATCTTGTCCCTGACTCCTTCCTGGTCTTCTCTGCGTCCTCTCTGCTTCCTGGCTGTTGTGCCGTAAAGCTGCTCTCTCTGCCATGCCTTCTCTACCATGCTAGACAGAACCCTCGAAACAATGGTAAGAAATAAACAAATCTTTCCCATTTTAAGCTGTTCTCTCGGGTATTTTGGTCACAGATACACAAAAGTAACTAAGACATTTAGTGTCTTGTCTTCAAGATGATAGATTTCAAGGACCTAAAAGATGCAGCCTCCTGAGCCCTCCTAAAATTGTCGAGGATACAGATTTGTTTTCCAAAACCCCATCTCTATCTTAGTGTCAGAATCAGGCATCAGTGGGCAGCAGAATAGGCGGCCCACAGAGGCCAGAGAACCAGGCGCTGGGGAAGACCTTGGGCTACAACCAATTCCAGAAGAACTCAGCAGCAGCCCACAGAAATGAGTTTGAGAACGTTCCAGAGACCGACAGGGAGATGGCTATCAGGTGATCAAATAGCAGTTACTGCTTTATCAAAAGTTCCTCAAAATAAGTAAATTAAATTAAAAAAAGAAGTTCCTCCAACGGGGTGTGCTAGTGCACACCTTGAATCCCAGGTTCCTGGAGGCAGGGGCAGATGGGTTCCTTCGAGTTCAAGTCTGTCTAGCCTACAAAGTGGATTCTAAACCAGACAGGGCTGCATAGTGAGACCCTCTCTTTCAAAATAAAACAAAACAAACAACAACAGCACAAACCTGCCAGTGTAGAAATCACTCAGTAACTGAAGGGAGGCACTGACTCATGAATCGGGAGCCCATTGTTCCTTTTCCCTAAGTCAGACGGTTTGGGTGAGATAGGCTTAATCAGCAGGGTATGGGCCAGCAGTGGACTATGTGTCTCGCATACCTGAAACCCTGAGTTCTGTCCCCAGCACAGAGAACAGCAACTCTGAAGGGACCCCTGATGAAAGAGGGCTCAAGAAAGTGCTGTGTCTGGGCACGGGCCCAAGCGAGGGGATAGGAGAGGACAGGCTTGCATTCCATCAGGTGTTCTGGTGGTGCACAGTTTTATAAAATACCAAATTATGAAAATGGGGCAGGTCATGTTTACGGCTGTTGGAGATGAATGTCACACAAATGCTTGTGGGAGGTCTAACATCAACACACTTAATAACAGGTCTCACCTGGGAGCTGTTAGGTAAAGGTCGCAGTGAGGGCAGCCCGAGGGACTTCCTGCGCTGTTACCCTCAGTCAGGAAAGCAATCTCAAGGGACTTTTCCCCAGGGCCTACTACCCAGGGCCTCCTACCGCCTTGCCTTCTCTCTGCCCTACTTCTGCTGCTGAGCTCTGCATAGCATCTAGAAGCTTCTTGACTACCCTCATTGGAGGCTGTGGGAGAGGGGCTGAGGGAGGGCATATAACCTGGGTATGTGCTCACTGCTGCAACAGAAGTTAAACACTTCCATCTTCCTCTCAGTTTTGATATTTCAGAAAAGGAAAAGGTTTAGTGTCGGTTTTTGCTTTTTTTATTTTGTTTTGTTTGTTTTTTGTTTCTCGAGACAGGGTTTCTTGGTAGCTTTGGAGCCTGTCCTGGAAACTACCTCTTATAGACCAGGCTGGTCTCAAACTCACAGAAATCCACCTGCTTCTGCCTCCCAAGTACTGGGATTAAAGGTGTGCACCACCGATGCCCAGATAGTTTGTTTATGCAGTTTAAGAGTCTGGAGAAATATCTCAGTGGACAGTGTCTGCTTTGCATCCGCAGAACCCACAGGAAAGGCGGTGCAGTGGTGTTCATCTGTCCTCCCAACAGAGCTACGGGGAGGTGGAGCAGGACAATCTCCGGAGGCTCATGGGCCAGCTGGACTGGCAGACACAGTGGTGAACACTGAAAGAGCTGTGTCTCAAACAAGGTGGAAGGCAGACTGAGCATCTGAGGCTGTCTTCTAACTTTTCATTTGTGCCCTGGCATACACATGTGCACACATACAAACATGCACACATATCTGTTGTGGAATATTAAGATGTGTTACATTCATTTATGCTGTGTAATATTTGTTTAATGATGCAAAGATGTGTTGCATCTTTTATGTTGCATTTGTTTAACTCTGTGAAGCTGTGTTACTTTGCTTGTCTAAAACACCTGATTGGTCTAATAAAGAGCTAAACGGTCAATAGCTAGGCAGGAGAGGGATAGGTGGGTGGGCTTGCCAGGCAAAGAGAATAAATAGGAGGAGGAACTAGGCTGAGGAAGAAGGAGAAGCGAGAAGAGGAGAAGAGAGGATACCAGGGGCCAGCCACCCAGCCACACAGAGAGCCATGGAGTGAGAAGTAAAGAAAGACATAGAGAATAGGGAAAGATAAAAGTCTGGAGGCAAAAGGTAGATAGGATAATTAAGTTAAGAAAAGTGGGCTAGAAACAAGCCAAACGAAGACTGGACATTCATAAGTAAGAATAAGTCAATGTGTATTTACTTGGGAACTGGGTGGCAGGCCCCCAAAGGGCAAAGAGTTAAAAAAAAAAAAAACTCCACACATCCAAATAAATAAAACATAGAAATAAATAGGGTTTTTAAAATATCTTAAATAGTGTAAGACACCGAAGTTGTTATAATTTGCCTCTTTCAGCCTCAGTTCCCTAATCTGTACATGCAAAATAATTGTAGCATCTCCCTCTTCTGGTTACTATGGAGGTTAAACAGGTGTGTTGTGGTTCACGGCTCCGAATCAACCCAAGCAGATACAAGAGGTTATTGCAAAGCAAGACTCAATGCAGGGAGCACGAAAGAAGAGCCTGGTGGGGGACCTGGGGTGGGGGCTGATCCATCAGGGCTGCAGAGCAGACTCCTCCGCTGAACTGCCACCCTGAATGCCTGCTGAAGCAAATATTTAAGTACAAAAATCACAAGCATTTGTTGCCAAGTTACAGTTACCATTTTTACCAATCAGAAATCAAAGACGAGGGGCCTTCCTTGTCGACTGATGTACAATGCAAGCCTTTCCATCCAACCAATCAGATTCACTGTTCCTTCTGTGGTTAGGAGCAGCCATATTAATTTCTAGAGAACTAAAGATGCATAACGACTATTTTTCTATGGTTCAGGGAGGAGGTGGGTCAGCCTCTGGAAAGTTCCCAGCTCTCCTACGGCTTGGGAACCTGAACTTTGTTTCACCTCGCAGGTCAAATGGAGTCTGAAGTTAAGACGGCAGCACTTGGGATAAGTGCTTTTTGGCTGCTCCCAACAGGTGCAGGGAAGAAGCCCTTGGTGATGCCCGACAGAAACCAGCTCCTGACACATTATCTCAACTGCTAGCGTAGACACTTTGAGCCCCTTTGCAGAAATAGTCTGTGCTCAAAGAAAACACATGATATACATACCTGTGATCGCAACAATGCAGAGGCAGGAAGCAGGTTACATTTGAGCCCAAGGCCAGCACGGGGCCACGTGGTGGTGGTGCAGGTCTTTAATCCCAGCACTGGGAAGGCAGAGGCGAGAGGATCTTGGAGTTCAAGGCCAGCCTGGTCTACAGAGTGAGTTCTAGGATATCCATGGCTACATAGAGAAACCCTGTCTCAAAACAACACACAAGCCAACAAAACCAACCAAACTAAAATGGGCAAGGCAGCATATGCCTTTAATCTGAGCATGTGGGGTCTGCAGAGACAGGCAGATCTCTGTGAGTTTTAGACCACTCTGGCCTATATAGCAAGTTCCAGGCTACCTAGGGCTACGTAGTGAGACCTTGTCTCAGAGAGAGAGGGGAAGGGCAGGGAGAAGGAAGGAAATCCATTTGCACGTGTGCACAGAGATGTTGTATTTAACACAAATCTTGAGTATGTTTCTATATGAATGAGTACTGATTCACCATTCTTTTTTTTTTGATTTTTCGAGACAGGGTTTCTCCGTAGCTTTTGGTTCCTGTCCTGGAACTAGCTCTTGTAGACCAGGCTCGGCCTCGAACTCACAGAGATCCGCCTGCCTCTGCCTCCCGAGTGCTGGGATTAAAGGCGTGCGCCACCACCGCCCGGCTCACCATTCTTTTTTTAATGATTAATCAATATTTTGCTGGATGACTATATCATAATTCATATGGCCAAAGCAGGGTATTTAACGTACATAATGACATATTCCTTCAGAGACTATTTTTTTTCTTTTTTTTTCTTTTTTGGTTTTTCGAGACAGGGTTTCTCTGTGGCTTTGGAGCCTGTTCTGGAACTAGCTCTTGTAGACCAGGCTGGTCTCGAACTCACAGAGATCCACCTGCCTCCAGAGACTATTTTTGAAAAATGCATGCAAACCACCACTTGAATAATTCAAACACACTTTCGAGGTCCACAAACCCTGTAAGGAATATGGCTGAGGCCCAAACTGGGACCTCAGATCCAGAGTCAGAGCAGACACCCCAAGGGGCAGGCGAAAAACAGCCCAAGTTACTACACTTATTCCAGATTAATTTGGAAGAGAATGGCGCATTAAAGGAGTTGTCGGTCAAGCTTTTGACGACGGAAGAGGACTAGTGGTTTGGCTTCCCAGCACCTCAAATTCAATCAGTGTCCTGCTGTTCTGAGATATTTCGAAATGTGCCGAGTCTTAATTGAAGTGGAGGTGCCTGGAACCAGAGTTAATACCAGGAGCTCCGGGGAGACCAGCTTATGGAGGTGGGCTGTTAGTAATTCTGCAATTCGACCCCTCTCAGCTCCCGGGGCCAGTTTCCATTCTGACTGTAGCCCGGATGGCTGGGGGCTGAGCTGGACAGGGCCAGATAAGCAGCTCCGGTGGGCTTGGTGGGCTTCAGGGTCTCTTGGGATGTAGGAGTAGACTTGTGTTACAAGGGCAGTGTCTCAGTCATGCAGACCTGACATGCCTTCCACCAGTATGGAGTGTCCAGTGCTCGAGGAACTGAGCTGGGAGCTAGAGAGACAGTGAACAACAGGATGAGACCGGCTTCTCACTCTCGTGGGCTTTAGATTCTAGTTCGGGGTGTCCACACAGATAAGTAAATAAATTAAACAAGTAGACCTTTAAAAATATTTATATTATGTTAAAGTGTGTGTGTGTGTGTGTGTGTGTGTGTGTGTGTGTGTGTGTGTGTACCTCCCCAAGGAGGCCAGAGGAGTCAGAGACCCTGGAGCTGGGAGTTGTAGGTAGTTATGAGTCTCTCGATACGGATGCTGGAAGTTATTTTTTAAATAATTCATTTAATTTTATTTTATGGACACTGGTGATAAGGGTTTCAAATCCCCTGAAACTGGAGCTACAGACAGTTGTAAGCTGCCATGTGGGTGCTGGGAATTGAACCCAGGTCCTCTGGAAGAACAGCCAGTGTTCTTAACCATTGAGCCATCTCTCCAACCCCAGATCCTGGAATTTAAACTCAGGTTCTTTGCAGGATTGTCATATGCTCTTAACTGCCAGTCTGTCTCTCCAGCTCCAACATTAAACACCATGATAAATAATCCATGGTGATAGACCAGAGAGTAACTGGGGGGGGGGGGACTCCACTGCATTTCTGTGGCTTCAACAAGTCTCAGAGACTGGGCATTTTATTGAGGAAGGAGTTTTATTTAGCCTAGAGTTCTAGAGGGCCAAGAGCATTGCGCTGACGTCGTCTTGTCTCTGGGGAGGAATCTCATGGTGGACCGCATCTTGGTTAGAGTATGTTTAAGAGAGAAAGCCGAGTGTTAGAATCAGAAGCAAGAGACTGGGGAAGTCCTTCTTTAGCAGACACCCTCAAATCACGCCCAAACCATGGCATCTACTTTCAGTGGGAGGAACTGTTTGCTATACTTGGTAGCTGAGAATCGCCCAACTGTGAGAAGAGCTGCAAAAGACCCCTCGAGCCTAAAGGAAGAACAAAGCCCAGGACCTGGAGCAGGATGTACCTATGGACTGAGGCAATGCTGTGTGTATCATAGTGAGGCCCAGGAGAATATTCGGAGTCAGCGGGGTTGTACAGATCACAGGGAGAAATTCAGACTTTATTCTGAATCCCATGAGATGCACAGGGGACCTTAAACAAACAATGGGATTATGGGAATTCTATTCTCTTCAAAAAGACCATGAGCCTGTTGTGTGGAGGATGCATGGAAGGAAGTAAGACCAATGGAGAAGTAGGCTGCAGCTTTTCTCTAAGACACGATGTCTTAGTTATTGTTCTGCTTCTGTGAAAAGACGTCGTGATCAAGGCAACTCTCATAAAAGAAAGCATGTAACGGGGAGCTTGTCTGAAGTTTCAGAGGCTTGGTCCATTATCATCATGACGGAGAGCATGGTGGCAGGGGGGCATGGTGCTGGAGAAGTAGCTGAGAGCTACACCCTGATCCGAAAGTAGAGCGAGAGGGACTCTGGGCTTGGCATGGGTTTTTGAAACCTCAAAGCCCACTCCCAATGACATACTTCCTCCAATCCTTTCAATTCTTTCAAACAGCGCCACTCCCTTGGTACTAAGCCTTCACATACATGAGCCAATGGGGGCCATTCGCATTCAAGTCACCATGTGCCACCCCCCGAGCCCCATAGGCTTAGCGTCAGACCGTAATGCAAAATATTTAGTCCAGCTTCAAAAGTCCCCATAGTCCTTTGCAGTCTCAAGACCATTTAAAAATCCAAAGTCTCTTCCATTTTGAAACGGGGCTTTCTTAAATGTTTTACCTCCTCGAGCACTGGACTTGGCTCCAACATTATAATTCCTGGTGTCCCTTTTCTCCTCAAACTGGACATTTTACATTTTTCCTTGCCCGGCTTACTCCTTTTCACTATACATCTGCCTAAGAATGGCCACCAATAGCCACATAGCCCAGTCAGTACTAGGCTGTCTTCAGGCAGATGTTTTTGGCCAACGGCAAAAAGCAGCCACATTCTTTGCCAAAATACCAAAAGAACGTTCTCTAGGCCATATATTAATATTACTTCCCTCTGAAACTTCTTGAGCTGGGCCCCTACGGTTAAATTGCCCTCAATACTTATATGTCATAAGTCACCTTTTTGGGGTGACTTCTTCCGTGATCCTGGCCACAGTGGGTTCATATTTCTGGGTAGGGGTGTGAAGATTAGAAATGTTAGGTAGGAGGAACAGAGATAAGAAAGGAACACAGAGACATAGGAGCATACCAGGAAGGTGTTGGGGGAGGCCGCTTGTTCGTTACCAACTGCCCAGACATGAAATAATCACTCAGAAACTATACTATTTGCAATATTGTTTGGCCAATAGCTTAAGCATATTTTTAGATAGCTCTCACATCTTAAATTAACCCTTTTTATTATTTTATATTATATCATGAGATTTTTGGCCTACTCTTGCCCTACTCTGTGCTGCAATAGTCCCAAAGCAGCTTCTTTATTAACCAATGGCATTCACAGCATACAGAGGGGAATCCCACATCAGGAGGGCAACTCAGTGAATACTGAATGCTGAATTTGCCCACGTTTATTTTCCATACACTTTTACACCCCAATACAAAAGGTGGGGGGCAGAAGGCAAAAGACTGCTTTCACGTGACACAAAGGACAACCAGAACAGTTACTTGCTTCCATGCTTGAGACATCAAGCCACTATTTCCTGAGTAAATCATTTGATGTCTTGGACAGGAATGTGCGTGAACGTACCCTAGACCAAGTATCCTGTAGGCAGCCACTCCCTATGTCAAACCTCCTATTTTAAAAGAAGGTGCACTGGAGTATGCTTGAATTCTCTGACCTTTGGTCAGGGTGGAGTGGATCTACCTCTATGGGCCATCTTAATGTCCAAAACACCAAGTAACCACACCCTAGGTCAGGATATCTTGTTTTGTAGCCACACCTGTGTCAACAGCTTTGAAAGAGCAACAAAAATACGCTCAAACTCTCTGACCTTCAGACAAAGTGGAACAGGTTCACGTCTGTGTGTCCTGACACTTATGAGGGCTAAAATTATGTTTTAAGCCTAAATTACTGTGCTTAAGGGGTCTATAAAACAAAAATGCCTCTAACCAGTAAGCCCCACTTGCCCAAGGACAGATAACTTCCAGGAATGCTGGGCCTGTTTTTCATGTAAGATAGCAAGCTTCATGTTTTCACATCTGTAAGTAAGCTTGCTTGCCCCATCTGCACAGGATATGCTTGATCACATGTAGCTAGGAGGTACATAGGCAGGAAGTATGTCAGGATGTATGCTTGCCCCTGATTGGATGAAGGCAGGGAGTACATAGCCTTGTGGGGTTTGCCTTTATAAGTCCCTAACTAATATAATTTGGTGCCATACTCTGGGAAGTCCCAGGTATTAACCTGGCCAATGTCCATCATCCTGGCCAGTATTTAATGAAACTTGCTTCAAACTTGAATAAAAAATTATGGTAGTGGTTTTATTCTTGACTGGTGGGATTAACACGTTGTCTTCCATTCTCTTACTGGGATGGCCCATTAAGCCACACTTAAAGTGTCCAAATACTTTTCTAGTCCTGTTATTCCCAGATCATGGGACTCCCAAAAGACCATCACAGAGGCTGAATCCTGTATGTAAAAACAAAAAGCCTTTATTCAAGTTCAAACTTGGACTCTCCATGTGTCCATAGTATTGGGACCTAAGAACCATTAGCTAACAGATTTCTTTTTCTAGGGCAATGGCCATCCTCTGCTATTAGGCCCTGTAGCTCTGGTCTTTGAGTACAACGAAACTGGAATTATAATCTTGAACGTCCTCTTTGGTTCTGTGGTTATGCATAAAGAAACAAAGTGTCTTTTTATTGCAGGACCATTTTAGTTAATAAATCCATTAATTGACAGCTCTGGGCCTATTTTTCTGGTATATCAACGGGCACTATAGGTAATGAAATTACCTGACGTGATGGAGAAGGAAACACAGAACACACAACAAATCCGCTTAGGAGTTTATTAAAGGGGGCGTGTATGGGCCTGGGGAAGTCAGTGTGCAGAGAGAGAGAGAGCGCGCATCCAGCTTTTAAAAACTGCCTAGTGCATGTGCACAGGGGGTTGACATGACGGAGCTCACACATGAGAGCAAGGGCTTACGCAGTTGCATCATGCGTAGATGATGCAACCATGCTGCACATGGGTCATGCGGGGTCCTTTAAGATTCCTGGGGCCATTAGGCATTTCTGCCTGAGGGTTTGTCTGCACATGCGTAGCCCTGGAACCCAGAAGTGTCAGCCATGTTGTGTGTAGTAAGAGGAACTCTGAGGGCTGTGTACTGCCACCAGGCTAGCTCAGCCCCAAAATAACTACACAGAAACTGTTTTCATTTAAACACTGCCTAGCCCATATCTCTAGCCTGTTATTGACTAACTCTCACATCTTGATTAACCCATCTCCATTAATGTGTATCACCACTTGATTGTGGCTTACCGGCATGAGTCTAACCAGCGTCCATCTTGGGCAGGAGAATCATGACGTCTGCCACATTTCCCTTCTTCCCAGCATTCTGTTCTGTCTACTCCACCCACCTAAGGGCTGCCCTAGCAAAAGGCCAAGACAGTTTCTTTATTCAACCAATGAAAGCAACACATAGAAAGAAGACCCTCCTACACCAGTTGTGTGGCTAAATCATTACATTCCACCCTGTTGTAATAGGAGCAGTGGGCTGCGTCCCTGGCACCCGGCCGCCCGCACGGCTAGCTTTACCCGAAATAATTACACGGAAACTGTATTCTTTTAAACACTGCTTGACCCATTAGTTCCAGCCACTTATTGACCAGCTCTTACATATCGATCTAACCCATTTCTAATATCCCTGTAACACCACAGGGTGTCTTACCAGGGAAGATCTTAACCTGCGTCTGTCTAGAGTGGGAGAATCATGGCGACTCCCTGACTCAGCTTCTCTCTCCCAGCATTCTGTTCTGTTTACTCCTCCCACCTATGTTTTAACCTATGAGGGCCAAGCAGTTTCTTTATTGCTTAACCAATGAAATCAACAGATTGATATATGACACTCCCACATCACCGCCCTTTTGTTTATTATAAAAAATTGGGAGTTTAGAGTTTTTAATGGGTGAGTGTAATGGATTATTTAAAATTGCTGCGGGATCCCCAGCAGACAGGGGTCAGTGGGTCCCAAGAGCAGCCAGTCCCAGGCAGGGATGGCACATGACACCATGTGGCAGGTCTCTGAAGGTGGCTGGTCTCTGGCGGCAAGCCATGTGGTGGCGCAGGTGAGAGACAGATGGATGCAGAGTGAGGTTGGGAGGTTGGATATTTATTCAGGGGGCTAGGGGAGAAGACGAGAGAGGGGGGGGGGAGAAGAAAAAGACGGAAGCTGTCTCTTCGAGAGGAAGACAGAAAAGAGAGAGAAATTAAGGCTGCAAGCAGGAAGGAGGACCTGCCTGCCTCAGTGGATGGGGGAGTGGGTGTGGCTTGTCTCTTAAAGAGACAGATCATTACAGTGGGAATGGGGCAAAAATTTGAGGGGTTGGGTTTTTAATAGGTGGGAATGAGGCATGGTAAGGTCTCTCATGACTGCTTTTTGCTGATTTTGCGAGCGTTGGAGAGTTGAGATGCTTGACCACATCCTGGGGTGGCTGATTACTTTTGTGTTTATTCTGGGCTCTGTGGAACTGGCTGGGTGGCAGTTTGGACCTCGCAAGATGCTGGAAAGGCAGAAAATTATGTCTGGAAAAAAATTTAGTTCCTGGTAATTAAGGGAGGAGAGTCCCAAGATGGTAGATAGAGGGATTTTGGGGAGGAGGTGGGTGAAGGGGGGAATGATAAGAGAAGAATTAAATGATACTTATTCTGGGTGAGTCTGGTCCATTTAGATAGGTCCAATTCCTCCCTGAAGCTAAAGAAAAAATGTTAAAAAATAAAATTTAGACATTTTAAAAGCTTATGATTACAATGATATGGTGTTGGAATGGAAGATGGCAGGGAGGAGGGAGGAAAGGAAGGGAGAATTGTTAGATAGGGGAATTATTAGACCCCCCCCCCAATGTTTTACCTGAAGCAAATCTTAAGGTACTTGTTCTCTTTAGCATCATGGTATTACCTAAACATCCAGAAGACACTGCTGCAGTCAGTGATAAACCTGTCATGTTAAAGTCTTATTTGTGAGATTTTGGAGTTTGGGGCTGTGAATGTTCCCAAACTCGCTATTATCTCTTACCACCTGGGCTTTTGGCAATCCTTGTACCTCCGGCTCTATGTTTAATGATGGTTCCTGTAGTAACAGCTGAGTGGTTAACTGGAAATTTAAGTATGACATTGGAGATAGAAAGAAGTTGGTAAAACAGGAGAAAGAGGACAAGGGAGAGTATATGGAGTTTTGGCACAGGAGGGTTGAGTATGGTGATGAAACTTTTATTTTTCTGGAATTGGAGACAGAGTGGCTGATCTTGGTGTCTTCTGGAACTTAAGGGAACAGGGCCCTGTTTGAGTTACTGTATATGAGGGAGTATCTTGTGCTGGAAGAGTAAAAGGTTTAAGGTGGGACAGGTGAATCCAATGAGAGAGTCCCTTGAGTTTGGCAGCTGTGGGAGTTACAAGAATTACTTTAAAGGGGTCCTGCCATTTAGGGAAAAGGGGTGAGGGGCGTTGGTCTGGGGGAGAGAATAGTACCTGATCCCCTATTTTAATTGGCGGTGGGCATAAATTAGCACATGGTTGAGGTAATGATTAGTCGGTAAAATCCCATAATAGGGAACGAAGATGGGATAACAGTGGAGTAAGCACGTGATCAGGAAGTGGAGAGGTTTTAGGTGAGAGGTTGGGGGTTAAAACCGGCCCACCATACATGAGTTCAAAGGGCGAGATGGAAAGGGGGCTTTTGGAGAGAGCCCTAACCTAAGAAGGGCCAGAGGCAAAAGTTTTACCCATTCGAAGTGAAGCTCCTGTGACATCTTTTTTAAAAGATTTATTTATTTATTATGTATAAAACATTCTGCCTCCGTGTATGCTGGCAAGCCAGAAGAGGGCACCAGATCTCATTACAGATGGTTGTGAGCCACCATGTAGTTGCTGGGAATTGAACTCAGGACCTCTGAAAGAGCAGCCAGTGCTCTTAACCACTGAGCCATCTCTCCAGCCTTCTGGTAAAATCTTACAAGAACATTTTTTAAGGAACAGTTAGTTTGTTCTACATTCCCTGAAGACTGAGGGTGGTATGGGGTATGAAAATGCCAGGGAATGTTAAGAGCCTTAGATAAAGTTTGAGAGATCTGGGAGGTAAACTCTGGGCCATTATCCGACTGAAGAAAGGTTGGGATTCCAAACCAGGGGATAATTTCTTGGAGAAGAACATCAAAAACTGGGTCCTCTTGTTAGTGGTGGGAAATGCTTCGGTCCACCCAGACATAGTGACCACCAAAACCAGGAGATATTTAACTTGTCTGACTGTAAGCATATGAGTAAAATCAAGCTGCCAGTCAGTTCCTGGAAGGGAGTTGCTGGCCTGGTGGGTGGGAAAAAGGAAGCTATGATATTTGGTCTTGGGATCTGACTTTTGACAGATTTTACAACAGGCAGTGATAGCTTTTAAGAACTCTAAGTCCTCAGGGGGGATTGGAGGTGAGCCTTGACAAAATGAAACAGAGCTTTGCTATTAGGATGAAAGAGCTGGTGTAGGTAGGACAGGATTTGCCAGGTGTCAGGGGATGTCTGCAAGAATGTGGGCTGTACTGTATGAACCCCCTCAAGTGATTGAGGTATGTTTGGGCTCTGGAATGCTGCTGTTCTAGCTGCTTGGTCACCCCGGTGAAGGCGAAGATACTTTGAGATTGTGAACTGAGAGGAATAGAGCAAAAAGCATCCTTAAGATCTAGAACTGAGGGCTGGAGAGATGGCTCAGTGGTTAAGAGCATTGCCTGCTCTTCCAAAGGTCCTGAGTTCAATTCCCAGCAACCACATGGTGGCTCTCAACCATCTGTAAAGAGGTCTGGCGCCCTCTTCTGGCCTTCAGGCATACAGACAGAATATTGTGTACATAATAAATAAATAAATAAATAAATAAATATTAAAAAAGGGGAAAAAAAAGATCTAGAACTGAGAAGTGGGAGGTTCCTGGAGGAGTAGTGGAAAGAAGTGCGTAAGGGTTAGGCACTACAGGATGAAGAGGGACCACTGCAGAGGTAATGAGCTGGAGGTCTTAAACCAGGCAATAGATTCCATTAGTTTTTTTTTTAACAGCAAGTATAGGGGCGTTAAAGGGAGAAGAGGTGGGGCTAAGTAGCTTTTTTCTTAGATGGTCAGAGATAATAGGCTTAAATCCCCTAAGGCTCTGGAGAGAGATGGGGTACTGAGCTTAGGCAATGTACTTAGTAGGATCTTGTAATTGGATAATGATGGGGGAATGGTGTTTAGCAACAGAGGGGTTTTGGGTGTCTCAGACCTGCGGGTTCACCTGGGAGGCTGGTAGAGAAAAGACACATTGGGGCTAGGAGGTTGGGAGGCTAGAAGGAGTGGAGCTGCTGGTGAGTGTGGAGTGAGGTGAATGGAAGGAGCAAATGAAATGGAAGCTCCTCCTTTTGCTAAAAAATCTCTTCCCATAAGAGGTACCGGGCAGACTGGCATGACTAAAAATAAATGAGTAAGATAAATACCTCTAAATAAATACACAGTCAAGTGGTGGGGGTCTGCTGAGGTAGATAAGGCTGTCCACGTACCCTGACAATAGGGAAACTAGAAGGAGAGGTAGGCCCTCAGAATTCCCTCAGTACTGAGTATGTGGCTCCAGTGTCCAAGAGAAAGGAGATGGGCCGTGATGATACCGTGATGTTTACCCATGGCTCCCTGTTACAGATGACGGTTGTGGTTGGGTCAAAGGAGCCCAGGCAGCCTCACTCGTCCATGGCCAGACCTAGCAGGTCAACTTAGGAATTTTCTGGGTTTGATGTCTCCATGCCACAATTTGCACGATGACAATCGACTGCCCAATGTCCTTCCCTATGTCATCTTGAACAAGGTCTTGTGGGACCAAGATGAAAATTAGGGTGTGCTTGGGTCCAGGGACCAGCTCTACCACATTTGAAATACGGGCCTGGTGGTTCTTGAGCCCTGGGGGGGGGGGGGGGCAAGGGATCAGCACAGACAGCATGGATCAGGCAGTCTGTCACCTCGGCTGGTCGGAGGACCATGGGTAGCATGTAACAGTGATGATTGTGGGCTTTGTCATTCCTCACATGGGACACCTTGAAAGCCAACTCTAAGACTTCTGCCTGTGGGGTCAAGGGGACTTTCTCCAAAAATCTAAGTTTAGCCTTAATGTTAGGGTAGCACTGAGAAAAAAATGAGCCACGAGTAGCTGTCTGCCTTGCGTGGTTTCTGGATCTAAATTAGTATATTGTAACAGGGCTTTAGTGAAGCGCTCCAAAAATGCAGAAGGATTTTCCTTCGTATTTTGAATGACCTCTGATAGCTTATTATAGTTTACTGGCTTGAGGGCAGCCTTATGGAGACCTACCAGGAGGCAAGTCAAAAACCATTCCCTAACTAAAATTCCACCTGGAGTGTTATAATCCCAGTGTGGTTCCTGCTTGGGGACTGCCTCTGCCCCCTGAAGGTGTGTTGCATGTGTTTGGTGAATCTCTTCTGCATGTAGTCTGGCCTGCTCCCAAACTCACCTGTGCTCTTCAGGAAGTAGGTTATAGATAGGATCATATAGATGTCATGAAAGGTGAGATTATAAGACTGGGATTTAGAGCTTAGATAGTAAAAGGCTTGGATATAAGGAAATTCCTTCCATTTGTCTGTGAGCTGACAGCAGTTAGAAGGCTCCTGTAAAATATCATAATCAAAGGTGTCATTAGGTGGCCATTTTAAATTGTTATCTAAATTATAAGGAGGCCATTTTTGAACAAAGATGGACAAGTGTGGGAATCTGTAAGTAGGGCATTAAGGCCTGGGGTTTCAGGGCCTCTAAAAGGAGTCCTAGGGGAGAGGCTGGATTGATGGTCTTGGATGGCTTGTTACCCATAGCTGAAACTGTGAAAACCCATGAAAACGGCAATACCACAAGGCTTATAGAGGACATCTCCCCTCTATAGGCAGGGTGTGAAATGGTGGCAAATACCGCAGGGCTTGAAGGAGTGCTTCCTTTATCTACAGATGGGGTGTTAAAGCTTGATTGGTTCTGGTCGGGTGACTCGGAAGCCGGAGTGGCCACCGTGGGGACCTCTGACGAGTGGGCCAAAAGAAAAAAAAGAAATAGAAAAGAAAAAAAGGAGAAAGAAAAATCTGAGGGACCGTGGGCCCCCAGTTGTGGGAGGACTGACCCTGGGTCATTCAAACACAATTTTAGCTGAGGGAAGCAATTCAGAGGTGAATGTCAGTGAAGGGCTCAACCGTAGCCATGAAAGCCAGGATTGGGGGCTGTCCCTCCTCCGCCATTTCTAGGAACATCAGATTTCCAGGAGCTCAACGGTCAATTCCTTGGGTTCAGAGAAATAGTTAAGCTGACCAGAATGGGGGAAATTCACCAATTGAAGCTGGTGGTGTGCATAGAAATTGAGCTCAGCCAGATGGAACATGTGGTTGTTGTGGAAAAAATACCCGGTTCCAGATCCTGACCCCAGGAGAGGAGCTCTGGACAGGAGAGCCTCCCGAATCTCACACAAATGAAATTACCTGGTGCAAATGAGAAGGAAACACAGGACACGCAACAAACCCGCTTAGGAGTTTATTAGAGGGGGCATGAACAGGCCTGAGGAAGTCATTGTGCAGAGAGAGGGAGATGGAGTGCCCAGCTTTTAAAAGCTGCCTAGCACATGTGCATGGGGTGTTGGCATGACTACGTCATACGCAGATGATGGAGCTCATGCATGCATGCAAGGGCTCACACAGCTGCGTCATATGTAGATGATACAACCATGCTGCACATGGGTCACGTGGGGTCCTTTAAGATTCCCGGGGCCATTAGGCACTTCTGCCTGAGGGCTTGTCTACACGTGCATGGCCCTAGAACCTGGAAGTATCAGCCGTGTTGTGTGGTTGAATCATTACAGGTAGTCTTTTTGTCCCCCACGTCTCAGCCCTTCAACCTATTCTGGGCAGGGGGCATGGTACGGCATGTTCCTTTCTGCAACTACTTCAAGCTGACATTGGGGCATTGTCATCAGGGCCCCAGTAGGCTGAAAGGCTGGCCAAAGGTAAGAGGGAGTTCAGGCAATGGGGCACTCATTGGAAGCATCTGCTTTACAGACTCTGTTGAAGAGACAGGGAGCATTCACATCAACTGGACTGGTTCACATCAGCTTTCAGCAAGTTCAGGTTTTGCAGTCATTCAGAGCAGGTTGTAGTCAGCAACTGATGCTTAGATGTATCTACCAGTCAAGTGGAAGCCTATTGAGATAAGTTTAGGAATAGAAGTTAAAAATTATGTACTTAAAGGAAAATAATACATTTGAAACTTTCAGGCCCATATTGAAATCCATATCATAAATAAAAGCAGATAACGGAACAACGAGGACACCAAGAGGGACTTACATAGATCTAATCTACATGGGAAGTAGAAAGTAGAAAAATACAAGATCTCCTGAGTAAATTGGGATCATGGGGACCTTGGGGGAGGGTTGAAGGAGGGAGGGGAGATGCAGGGAAGGGAGAAGAGAAAAATGTAGAGCTCAATAAGTATCAATAAGAAAAGTAGATAACAGGTATCTGTAAACAGCAGGAAGAGACTCATACCTTTGAGTCCTAGTAAAATCTACAGATTTTGGTTAGAAGCATGTATATTTTTCTGCTGCCAAAGAGCCAGGTATGGATTGAACAGATGTCTTTGGCCTGATGAGAAACACCTTTAAGTTCATATTTCTTTTTTTTTTTTTTGTGGTTTTTCGAGACAGGGTTTCTCTGTGGTTTTGGAGCCTGTCCCGGAACTAGCTCTTGTAGACCAGGCTGGTCTCGAACTCACAGAGATCCGCCTGCGGGCAACCAGAATAAATGTAAAATCTTGAGGAGCTTGTGACCCAAACAGTAAGTAGTCATTGCTCTATTAGCTTATCAGAACTATACCATAGAAACATTTTCCATATCTTAACCTGTATTTACATCTTAAATCACTTTTTAGACCTTCAAAACTTATGAACGTTTATATCCTCAGATATATATTATTTATATATTTAACATTTTTAAACCAAGAGACCTAGCAGCTTTAGAAAAAGCAAGGCTTGTCTGTCTGTCTGTGTGTATATAAAATGAGCTAACAAGCTATAGATTTTTGGAAGGATCTAGATACCTTTTTCTGCTAACTGACAACATTATAGCTAGTCTAGCCACCAATACTATCAGAGATCCCAGAAGGAGAAATAAAGTATTTCTGAGTACAGACCAAGTAGTTTCCAATCTATTAAAAATGGCAGGGACCAGAGTCCACAAACAGCTAGTCATACCCAGGTCTCCATAGCACTGGAGGCAGAAGTATCCAGAACAGCAGTCTTACAGTCTTAGCCAGGACCATAAGGTTTTTTTCCCCTGTGGAAGAGGAACATGGAAAAGACTGACCTTATTTTGTCTAGACAAAAGTGGTGCGATCACTTCTCCAATGTCCTGCTGTCTGTCCACAGTCTGGATGGGGTCCTGGCAGCAAGTGTCACACTGGGACATCTTGCCCAGTGGTCAGCGTCATTGTAATTCAGGTGGAGACATTGTGGTGTCCCATAATCTTCTTTGGAGATCTTGGGTCACTGCTAGGATCTCGGAGTCTTTGTCTAATATAAGAAACTTTTTAATCATTTATTTTAAATACCATCTTCTGCAGATCTCTGAAGTATGGGGACTGCCTAGGTATGTCTGATTAGACAAACTTTGTTTCTCATTACTTGTTTTAAGTTTGACTTTGAAAACATATACAGGGACCTAAAGAAGGCTTATTCCTGTAATTAATTATATCAGTACTTTAAGGATGACTGACTAACTTGTATTTCCTAACAGTCTATAATAAGTTAGCAACTTTCGTAAGACTAGAACTTCACATTCTGTCAGGTTTAGCCTTAAAAAATAGTGATATTGAATTGAAGCTAATAAAGTCATTCTGGGGGTAAAAACAGAACAAGTTTGCAATCAGCTGTTAACACTGTCTCCTCCGAAGACACACACAAAAAGGTCTCAGCGCAAAAGGAGAACAGGAGGGAGCCTAGGGGCTAGCATTGCCCTTGACAAGTTCTAAAGCACTACTGCCAAGTGTTAGGAAAGAGCCACAAGTTCCTTTTTGCCAGAGATGAGGACGGTGACTTCCTTTTTAGGGAGTAACAACTTTGTCTGAATGCCTGACCTTGGGAAAAGGACTTTGTAGTTTTATCTCTATTAAGTATGAACCTTAGAAAACAACAGTTTTTCAATTGAAGTTCCTCTTAGTATCAATACAAAAAAATTTTATATGACGCAGTTTATCCAAATAGCTTAAGATTAGCTACTATGTTGTTAATAGACTAAACTTCTGAACTATAAGCCAGTCCCAGTTAAACACATTCCTTTATAATAGTTGCCAGGTCATGGTGTCTCTTCACAGCAACAGAACACTGACTAAGACACCAGGACTACATAGAAAGGCTTTGTCTAAAATAGAAGAAGATAGTTGGATAGATAGATAGATAGATAGATAGATAGATAGATAGAGGCCTAATATACTTTTTTTTTTTTTTTGGTTTTTCGAGACAGGGTTTCTCTGTGGTTTTGGAGCCTGTCCTGGAACTAGCTCTTGTAGACCAGGCTGGTCTCGAACTCACAGAGATCCGCCTGCCTCTGCCTCCCAAGTGCTGGGATTAAAGGTGTGCGCCACCACCACCCGGCTAAATAGTTATTTATTTATTTATTTATTTATTTATTTATTATGTATACAATATTCTGTCTGTGTGTATGCCTGCAGGCCAGAAGAGGGCACCAGACCTCATTACAGATGGTTGTGAGCCACCATGTATTTGCTGGGAATTGAACTCAGGACCTTTGGAAGAGCAGGCAATGCTCTTAACCTCTGAGCCATCTCTCCAGCCCCCCTAATATACTTCTATTGTCATCTCTGAAGGATTCTGATTTGAAACCATCTCAACTCCTATAAAACCTTCCATATTTCATCTTCCCTCTGTGAATTCAAGGCTCAAGTAAATTAATAAATTGTTGGAATAGAGAAAGACATACTCAGAGATTGCGGGCATGGCTTCAGAGAACAAGGGAGTTGTTTTCTTGCTCACTTGTTTGGTAGCAAGAACTGCTATCAAGCACACAACCCTCTTTGTTGTATGATATTTTGTTTGTGTTCTGATAAATAAAGCTTGCCTGGAGAACAAAGGGCAGAGCTAAACCACTAGTTAACCATAGAAGCCAGGCAGTGGTGACACACACCTTTAATCCCAGCATTTGGGAGGAGGTAGCAGGAAGATGAGGAGTCCAAGGCCACCCTGGGCTATAAGAGATTGGGCCAGATTAAAAGAGAAACAGAGCCAGGCAGTGGAGGCTCACATCTTTAATTCCAGCACTTGGGAGGATCATGCCTTTGATCTCAGCACTAGGGAGGTAGAGACAGGAATATAAGGCAGTTAGAGACAGGATCTCCCTAATTCAGTATGGGGATTCACAGAGGTAGGATTTAGCCCATGCGGTCTAGGGATTCATTGAGGCAGGAGCCCTCAGGTGGCCGCTGCTCTGCTTCTCTGATCTTTCAGCTTTCACCCTCAATGACTGACTCTGAGTTTTTATTGTTAAGAGAATGGGGCTCCAATTTCTGAGCTACGAGAACTGCAGACAGTTGAATAGGACCACATCTGCTTTCAAAAGAGTTGCCATAACCCAAGTGGATATTAAGTTTGGGGCAGGTGTGGGAGAAGTATTAAGGCCTGTGTCTACTTGGCCAGCAAGGCGCTGGTGCTTGGAGCAGATTCACACACCTCCTAGCCCTGGACTAAAGAGTGTTCATCGGAGGAGCGAGCGGGTTAGGTGATGAGCTTGGACAGATTTTGAGGCTGGTGTTGAGGATTCAGGGTGTTAAAATTCTGAGCTGCGTCTGGGCACTGTGATGGCTCAACCCAGATGGAGGGCAAGCCTGCATCTTCCACAATAGGAGATGGGGTAATGCTGGGGCACGAAAACAAATCAGGAACGCTTGTCTGAGCATCTGAAATGTGAGAAGTGAGGCCAGAGGGCTGTCAGCAAGGTGCAACCTTTCTCTCTGGCTGTCCTGAAGGCCTTGTCTCTCCGCTGTTGAGCAATTTCACTACATCCTGTTGAGGTGTGGATTCCCTCTACTTATCATATCTAGTAGTTATTACTATTCCAATTTATTGTGGTTGGAATTGTGTCTCCCACCAATTCATGATGAAATCCTAGCCAGGAGACTCAAATAAGGCTTTCTTCGGAGACAAGGAGATTAAGGGGAACGAGATCAGCAGGGCAAGTCCTAGCTCGGTGTGATCCACATCCTTTGTACAAAGGGGAGGTTAGGACACAGACAGGAAGGGCAGGTGAGGACAGGAGGAGAGAGCCCTTTGCAAGCCAAGGACGGGGCAAACAATTCTACAGACTTGATGGCAGGCTCAGTGCTGTGAAGAGAGCAAACAAAACTTGGCTTTGGTATTTTGCGAGGACAGTACCAGCAAGTAAATACACTCATCACTAAGATCCATGCCTTCTGGATTCTGTGATGTTCCCAACCACTCCTGTGGAACTACACCACCTCTAGTTCTTTCTTGCTGTTCTCACCTGGACTTCAGTTTGATGTGTTAGAAGTTTTTCATCCATGGCTGCAACCTTCTTTATATCCCCCTTCTTCTTCTTCACTTGCATGCTGGGTGATTTCTTCATCTTCATCTTTCTCAGTATCTTTGTCAGTTTGGGCTTTAATGTGTCTGTTACATTTGCTCAAAGAATTCTATTTCATTCTTTAAATTTTAATTTCTTCTTCAAATCTAGCCTTTCCTTCTCCCTCCCTCTGCTCCACCTCTACACACACACACCCCTCTTTCATATATATGTATATATGTGTGTGAAATATATATTTATTATATATTATAACATTTATTATTACAATGCATTATTACATAATATATTCATTATGTTATAATGTATTATACCATATAGTCACTATATTATAATATATTAATTATATTATTACATAATATAATATATATATATTTCACCCACACACACATATAGTCTTAGTTAGGGTTTCTATTGCTGTGAAGAGATACCAAGACTACAGCAAGTCTTTTTTTAAATTTTTTTTAAAAAAATTATTTATTATGTATACAGTATTCTGTCTGTCTGTATGCTTGCTGGCCAGAAGAGGGCACCAGATCTCGTCACAGATGGCTGTGAGCCACCATGTGGTTGCTGGGAATTGAACTCAGGACCTCTGGAAGAGCAGCCAGTGCTCTTAACCTCTGAGCCACCTCTTCAGCAATTCTAATAAAGGAAAACATTAAATTGAGTGGCTTACCATTTCAGAGGTTACTCCATTATCATCATGGAGGAACATGGAAGCATGCAGGCAGACATGATGCTGGAGAAGGAGCTGAGAGTGAAGAAGAAGCTACATACACCTTGATCCACAGGCAACAGGAAGTGATCTGAGACACTGAGCGTGGCTTAAGCATATATGAGAGCTCAAAGCCCAGCCCCACAGTGATGGACTTCCTCCAACAAGGCCACACCTCCTAATAGTATCACTTCCTATGAACTTGTGGAGGACCAATTACAATCAAACTATCACATATATATATATATATATATATATATATATATATATATATATAAAATATAACACATTAATATATAACATATAATAAATAATATATACTATAATAAAGAGAATGTTGTATAAATATATGCATATATATGTATATATTTGTTTTTTTCAGACAAAGTTTCTCTATGTAGCCCTGGCTGTCCTGAAACTTGCTCTGAAGGCCAGGTTGGCCTCAAACTCGGAGATTTGCCTGCCTCTGCCTCTTGAGGGCTGCCATTAAAGGTGTGACCACCCCTGTCCAGCACTGTTTTTAGAATTACACTTGTTCATCAGGGATAGGGCACAGGCCACAGTATCCATGTGGAACTCAAAGGAAACTTTGGAGACTTGCTTTTCTTTTTTTACCCCATAGGTTCCTGGAACCAAAGTCAGGTCACTGGTCTTGGCAGTAGGTGCCTTCCCTGCTAAGCCGTCTGTCCCACTGTCCTAGCTCACCCTTTCTCTTACCTTCCTTTTAAAAATGATTATTATTTTTATTTTCATGAGTGTGTGTGTGTGTGTGTGTGTGCGCGCGCGCGCGCACCATGTATGTGCAGATATATGTGGAGACCAGAAGAGATTGTCGGAGCCCCTAGAGCTGGAGCTATAGGTGGTTACTAGCTAAGGAACCTGTGTGCTGGAGACTGAGCCTGTGTTCTCTAGAAGAGCAGCATGTGCTCTTAGCCTTTGAACCATCTCTCCAGCCCTAGCCTTTCATTTCTTGATGAAAATCAGATCCCTTTCAAGAGATGACAAGTTACCAGGCGAATCTTCACTACCAATAGTAGAAGCCAGAAGAAAGAAGCTAAGAACTTCAAAATATTGAAGGAAACTAAAACACAAAGTGAAATCTAAAATTGTTTTGTAACAGCCTTGTGGTCATTAAGTGAGAATAAAAGTGTATTTCCTCAAATCAAATGCTAAGGAGCAGGAGGTTCAGTAAGAAAAAATGCAACCACTATAATAATTACTGGCTTAAGCCAGACTCATTCACAGATTCTAAAACAACCAGCAAAATAACATGGGAAAAAGGATATTGAGATGGACTCAAATAATTAACTACTTCACACATTACTTATTGATTACAAATATAAAAGATATCTGACTAAAGGAAGATTCTGGTGGACATCTATTTAAGTGACTGAACTTACATCATCAATAATAGATGGGTGGCTACTGATGTGATATACTGAGGATATAAGAGTCCCTTTGCTGGGTTCCTGTCAAAGAGAGTTAACCTGAACCTAATTATGAAGGCATAAAAAGAAAAAATTCAAATCAAAGGCCTGACCTGAATTTTACAAATTGTCCATGTAAAAGGATAAATACAACCACGCAGTAATGGCACACACCTTTAATCCCAGCCCTCAGGAGACAGGCAGATCTTCTGTGAGTTTGAGACCAGCCTAGTCTACAGAGGGTTCTAGGACAGCCAGGATTACACAGAGAAACCCCGTCTCAGAAAACCAAACCAAAACAAAACAAAACAAATAACAACAACCAAAAAGAAAGATAAATGCAAGTTGTAATAAAATTGACATTTCAGTTTTTAAATTTTTTATGCATGACTGCTTTGCCTGCATCACCTATATGTCTGGGGCCCTTGAGGCCAGAAGAGGGCATCTGACCCCTGGGACTGGAGTTACAGATACCTGTGCGCCGTCACATGTGTGCTGAGGACCCATCCCGGGTCCTCTGCAGAAGCAGCAAGGACTTCTAACCGCTGAGCCATCTCTCCAGATCCAGTATTTCAGTTTTATTTTTAGGGATACCATGACCAGTGCTCACCAGATGTCCAAATAACCAAAAATTAGACTTCTGAAATCTATTCAGATGGATGTGTATGAGGAGTATCTGAACTGCTATCTGTGTGCTGTACATGGTCACAGTCCTTTTTAAAATTTTTATTTATTTATTTATTTACTTACTTATTAATTTATTTTTGTTTTTTTTTTTGTTTTTTTTTGTTTTTTTTGAGACAGGGTTTCTCTATGTAACAATCCTGGCTGTCCTGGTACTCACTATGTAGACCAGGCTAGCCTCAAACTCACTGAAATCTACCTGTCTCTGCCTCCCAAGTGCTGGGATTAAGGACGTACACCACCACCGCCCAACTGGTTGCTGTCATTTTTAACGTTTGTATTTTCTCTCTCTCTCTCTCTCTCTCTCTCATTCTCTCTGAGTGTGTGTGTGTGTGTGTGTGTGTGTGTGAGAGAGAGAGAGAGAGAGAGAGAGAGAGAGACGTGTGCATATTTGTATGCATGTGCATAGGTATGGAAGCCGGCGTTTGATACTGGGATGTCCTTCCTGAATCACTTCTCCACCTTATTTTTTGAGACAAGGTCTCTTACTTAACGTGGAGCTTGCTTTTTTTGAACCAGCTGGCTGGCCGGTGAGCCTCTAGGATCTGCTTGTCAGTGCCTGCAGCACTGTGGTTACAGACATGTGCTCAGATTTCATGGGGGTGTTTGAGTTCAAACTCAGGTCGTCATGTTTGCATAGCAAGGACTTTACCCACTGAGCCCTCTCTAATCGGTCCACAATTTGAATCTTAAATAAGAGACCTGTGAGTTCAGATTTATGAAAGTTGCCTCATCTACCATGTAAGTGACCTTTTCCCCCACAGTCATCAATACTCCACAGAAATGAGAGGAAGGACTTATTTTGGTTCACAGCTCCAGAGGTTTCAAAAGGCCCATCATGGTGGACAGGGCACCATGTAGCCATTCACACCATGATGGGCAGGAAGTAGGAAAAAGGAGCAATACAAAAGGGGTAAGATACAGCCCTCCAGGACACACTCCCAGGGCCTACTTCCTCCAACTAGGCTCCACCCCTTCCCAATAATGCAATCACATTGTGGACCTCTCCAGATCCATGTGCTTATTGATCAGATCCCGTGTGGTGTAACTGCCTCTAGTAAGGCCAGCACAGAGACTATTAAAGATGTGTTTTACTCTGGAGATTTCTCGGTCTTATCAATTGATGAGCTAACCATTACAACTCTGGTCAAGGCACAAGTAAAGAAGAAAGCACAGCGTGACAGAAATTGGGTTACATCATTGTGCATGTAAATGGAGAGCTCCCAAGCATCCTTCTTGTTTTTATTGGCAATGCCTATATACTCCTTTTTATCTTTCTTTTGAGACAGGGCCTCGTGTAGACAAGGCTGACTTTGAGTTTGATGTGTAGCCCAGGATGACCTTGAACTTCTGATCCTAGTTCCACTTCCTAAGTGGTGGGATTTCAGGGCTGTACCATCTAGTTTTAAACGGTGTTAGGGATCAAATCCAGGATGTTATATACACTAGGTCCATTAGCTACTTTTCTATTGTTGTGATAAGACATGAAAACCAAGGCGACTTACTTTTTAAAAACCATTTATTTCGGCTTAAGTTTCCAGAGGGTTAAAGTGCACATTGGTGGAGTGAGGTAGGATTGTAAGAAGAGCTGGGAACTCAAGAGTTGAACAGAAAGGAAGAAGAGCACTGGGGATGGTAGGAAGCTTTGAAGGCCCAAAGCCTGCCCCACATGACACACCTCCTCCAACAAGGCAACACCTCTTAATCCTTTCCAAACAGTTCAATCAGCTGGAGGCTAAGTTTTCATATTAGAATGCAAAGGGCATTTGGTTCATCTTCAAAAGTCCCCATACTCTTTCAATCTCAACACTGTTAACAAGTCCGAAGTTCACAATCTCCCGAGACTCAAGGCAAGCTCTAAACTTTAACAGTCATGTAAAATCGAACTACAAATTACAGACTTCCAACATCAATGGGACAGACAGCCTATTACCCTTCCGAAAGGGAGCATGGGAGGCAAGGTGAGGAAATGCTGGTTCCAAACAAGATGGAAACGTGGCATGGTAGACTCCAATCTGCAGCTCTCTGCCTGACATTAGAGGGTTTAGATGGCTAGCCCTTCCAGTGCTACTGACTACGACATACTTCTCTCTCTTGGGCTTTTCTTGTAGATTTCCCACAGCTCAGTCTCGTCTGACTCCCTGGGTCCCCAACATAATCCAGGCTTCACCTTCATTGCTTTCTTTACACAATGGCCTCTCAGGGCCTTCATGCAGAGACTTCCCTGATGTCTGTGGCTCTCCTTAACCACGGAGGAAGACTCCACAACCCCTTTACTGGTGTACTGTTCATGACTCTAAAGCCAGCAAGACATGAACGACACTGCCCAAGTCTGACTACCAACGTGAGCTGAATCCCTTTGATTTGTTCCTTTTTAGTACCAGAAAATCTCTTAGGCCTTTTCCTTTCACAGGTTGGAAGCTTAGTTGGGGGGCATCTTGCCCTGAGGGTACCACTCTCTTTATTTGAATGAGCAATGAGCTTCAGGCCTCTCCTTAGCTCCTCATCTCCTTCAGCACAAGCCTTGGCTCCAACATTAACTTTCCTGTTGCTCTTTATCTTCAAACTGTACATTTTGAATTTCTTTTTGTCCCACTGGCTCTTTGTCACTTGACACCCATAATATTGACTACCAACAACCACATGACTAAGTCTCCTGACATACGCGCTCCTGAAATATCTGCTGAAGAAATTAGTCTATTACTGTTAAGTTTGGCCTCAGGCAAGTTCTTAGAAAGAAGGCAGAAAGCAGCCATTTGCTTTGTCAAAATATGACCAGGGTAGTCCCTAACCCTGTGGCCAATGTCCTCCACCTCTGAAAATGCTTGCTTTGAGCCTCCACAGTTGGACCTCCACAGTTGGGCCTCCATAGGGGTCTCAGCTCTGTTGTCCTCCAAGTTCCTACTAGGGTGGCCCATTAAGCTCTACTTAGAGCACTCAGCCGCATTTCTTTTTTCTTTTTCTTTTCCTTTCTTCAAGACAGGGTTTCTCTGTGTAGCCCTGACTGTCCTAGAACTCACACTAGGCCAGGTTGGCCTTGAACTCAGAGGTCTGCCTGCCCCTGCCTCCCAAGTGCTGGGATTAAAGGCAGGTGTCACCAATGCTTGGCTCAACAACTTTTCTAATCTGAAGTCCCAAAGTGTTCTACGCTCTTGAAAACAACCTCCTGGTCAGGTTTGTGAGGAACCTCCTGACTCCATTTTAAAGGTAGGAGAGCCATTGTGTTGTTGTTTATTTATTTTTATTTTTGTGCTTTGGTGTTTTGCCTATGTGCATGTCTGTGTGAAGGTATCAGATCTTGGAGTTACAGATAGTTGTGAATTGCCATGTGGGTGCTGGGAATTGAACCCTGGTCCTCTGTAAGAGTAGTCAGTGCTCTTAACTGCTGAGCCATCTCTCCATCCTCATGTTGTATTGTTATATAATAAATTTCCATTTATTGTACAAGCAGACTTTCTGTTTTTAAGTCTCTGTTTCTTGGAACCTGACCTATCCCCCCACACACACACAATCCATGACTTTGGCTTGTTTTTGAGAACACCCAAACCCTCCCTAATCATATGGTCACCAGTACTTCCTACTGTTCCACTGTCTTGCTTCTGTAAACCTGCTTTGTAATTTGTTCCTGAAAAGGGACCTAGGAAACAGGCTCAGAGCTGTTCTCTCTTCAGGAGTCATTGTCCAGCTCTCAGGTGCACCCCAATAAAAATTAAGCTTTCTTCAAGTCTGGCTCAAAAATTATGGTTGTGATTTATTTCCTCTCCAATGGGATTAACAGTCTGTCATAGTAAGAGCCAACTTCCTGGTGCCAACTTCTCTATTAGTTACTTCTCTATTGCTGTGATAAGACACAATGACCAAGGAAACTCATCACAAAAGCAGTTGACTGGACTTAAGTTTCTGGAGACCATAATGATGAAGTGAAGGCACAGTTTCAGCAACAGATAAGATCTCGTGTCTTGAACAGGAAACAGAGAATCCTGGAGGTGTTGGGAAGCTTTTGAAGCCTCAAAGCCCACTCTATGACACATCTTCTCCAACAAGACCAACCCTCCTAATCCTTCCCAAACAGTTCCACCAACTGGAGATCAAGTATTCAAACATTTATGGAGGTCATTCTCATTCAAATCACCACACTAGGCAAGCAGGTACTAACTGAGCTATCTCCCAAGGTCTCTAAAGCCCAGACTGGTCTTGAATTTATGACCCTCCTGCCTCAGCTTGCCAAGTGCTGTTGTACTGGCCTCTGTTACCATACCCAGCTTGTTAAATATACTCTTTGTCTTAGTCGCTTTTCTATTGCCGTGAATAAAACATTATGGCCAAGGGAACTTTTTTTTTTTTTGCTTTTGTTTTTTTTGAGACAAGGTTTCTCTGTAGCTTTGGTGCCTATCCTGGAACTAGCTCTTGTAGAAGAGGCTGGCCTCGAACTCACAGAGACCCACCTGCCTCTGCCTCCCAAGTGCTGGGATTAAAGGTGTGCACCACCACCACCCAGCTCAAGGGAACTTATAGAAGAACTGGGGCTTAGGTTCTAAAGAGGTAAGAGTCCATCACCATCATAGTGGGGAGCATGGCAGCAGGCAGCATGGTGCTGGACCAGCTGCTGAGAGTTCACATCTCAGCCCACAAATAGGAAAACAGAGAGAGTGAGCTTGAAATTGTGTGAGTCTTTTGACACTTCAAAGCCCACCCCTAGTGACGTACTACCTACAACATGGCCACACTTCCTCACTTCCAAACCAACTGGAGTTCAAGTATTATAAATGTTAGTTTATGGCAGCCATTCTCATTCACATCACTACATTCTTTAATAGGAGTTAAAATTATAACTGTGCTTGTTTTGAGACAGAGTCTAATGCAATAGTCCAGGCCAGCTTTGAAACCACTATATAGCTTGATGGAGGAAGGTCATTGGCTAATAAAGGAACTGCCCTGGCCCATTTTATTGGTTAGGACATAGGTAGGTGGAGTAAACAGATCAGAACACTGGGAGGAAGAGGAAGTGAGGTCAGAGACTCCACAGCTCTGCTCTCCTCCTGGGAGCAGACGCCTGAGAGAGACGCCATGCTCCCGGCTCCTGGGCAGACACACGCCATGAAGCAAGCCGCCAGGTTAGACATGCTGAACCTTTCCCGGTAAGACCGGTGCTCACCGATTATTAGAGATGGGTTGATCGGGATATCAGAATTAGCCAGTAAGGGCTAGGGCAGAAGGGCCAAGCAGTGATTAAATGAATACAGTTTGTGTGTTGTTATTTCGGGCATAAGCTAGTCGGGCAGGGCAGGCGGCTGGGGTGTTGGGGACGCAGCCCCGCTGCCCTTATTACTTCAATAGCTCAGGCTGGACTTGAATTTGCGTTCTATCTCAGCCTCCTAGTGCTGAGATTACAAGTCGGCATCTCCATGGTCAGTTATATCTGTTTTAGTGGAATTTCACTAGGGTTATCAGAAATATCCATATGCTTCCTTTGGTCTATCAGTTTTCCCTACACCTAGCTCTAAAGCACCCCTCAATACAAAGGTGGTCAGAGAAGACAAAGTAGAACAAAGGATTGTTCATTGTTCTTCCTAAACCCTGGAGCAGAGAAAGTGATTGATCGTGACCGACTATAAAACCCTGGGAAGTACCAAGGATTACTGTTTATCTCCCGTGCTGACTTGAATCTCTAATTACCATAGGGGGAGAAAAGCCTTTTTCCCCTCAACCATCTACATCAGGGAGAATGTTGCTAAAGGGCAAGAACAAGGCAGCTCTTAGAGCTAAGTGTAGGGCTGGCACGAGTCTAGGGAGGAAAGGACACGGAGAGACAAGGTGCTCCAGGGAGGGAACAGAGCGGCTCTCCGGTGTCCTGCCAGGGGATGGAGAACTAAGGAACACAGCCGTGCTGGTATCCCAGATCTCCTTTCTTGGGAACTCTATGGCCTCCACGGAGATCTGTCCTAGAGCTTGGAATAGAATTAGGTGCGGCACAGAGGAGCCCAGAGAAGGACAATTAACACGGTAAATCTCAAGCTTAGTCAATGCTTCCTTCTTTTTCTTTCGCCTAAAGGAGCCTGCCATCTCCCAGAATCCTTTTCCACCAATACGCAGCATTGGCTTATCCCCTGCTGGGTAGTGGAAAGTGGCTCCTTAGGAACAGAGCTCCCCCTACTGGCCCATGCGTGGGAGCCTTCAGATTGCTGGTCATTTTTTTCCAGGGACATCACCGTCAAATAATTTCGTAAGCGGGAAGAAAAATGAATAGTTAATTAACAGCGTTAAAAAGGAGTGTGGTAGAGGCTAACGGGTTATCTGGAACTCCGGGAACCCGTGACCTTTGGTATAGTTCTTAAACTCCCTGAGCCTCTGTTCTTTGGTCCTTACAGTGAGGAGACAGAAATTACATGCAAACAGAAAAAACATGGGGGAAATTCCAAGCATATGTCGGAGCACTAAAAAGGCGCGTAGGCCTTTGGAGGATACAGAGAATAACTGTAGGAGGCACCTTCCATCTCCTTAGTGGAGGAGAGTGGATCATCACAACTGTTACTATCTTCAGCTGCTGGGTAACAAACATTCCCAAAGCTTTATTTTTACAGAGTTTTACGGGTATAGCCCTTGCAGACTTGGAACTCTCTATGTAGATCAGTCTGACCTTGAGCTTAGAGGCCAAAAGAGGGCTTCAGATTCCTTGATACAGTAGTTACAGACAACAGTTATGAGGTGCCGTGTGGATTTGGGGAAGAACCCAGTCCTCTATAACAGAAGCAAGTACTCTAAACCCCTGGGTCATCTCTTCAGCCCCACTCAATTCTTAAAAATATTCATTTGGTTTTTCTTCTTCTTCTTCTTCTTCTTCTTCTTCTTCTTCTTCTTCTTCTTCTTCTTCTTTCTGAGACAGAGTTTTACTGTGTAACAGCCTTTGTTGTCCTGGAATTTGCTTTGTAGACCAGGCTGGCCTTGAACTCATAGAGATCTGCCTGCTTCTGCCTCCCAAGTGCTGGGATTAAAGGTGTGCACCACTACATTCTGACTTTGCCTGACTTTCCTGGAACTTGCGCTATGGATCAGGCTAGCCTCTAACTCAGAGATCTACCTGTCTTTGACTCCAGAGTACTGGGATTAAAGGCATGCACCACCACCACCTGGCATTTATTTATTTATTATTTTTGAAACAGGTTTTCACTATGTAGCCCCTGAATGACAATGGGACTATGTAGACAAGGCTGCCCTGGAACTCGCAGAGATCCTCTTCTTCTGATTCCTGAGTTTTGAGATTAAAGGCATGAGCCACCATAGCTACCCCTGATTTATTTTTAAAGCAAATCAAATGGATTTATTAAGGGAAAGTGTGGAAACTCTCAAGTGTGGGAGGAAGTCCAAGGGGAGAATACCTGGATGTGTGTTTACTTCTTGTAGTTCTCTGAATATTCTAGGTATTTTATTTTCATTTTATGATTAAGGTGTTTGCCTACATGTATGCATGTGCACTACTTGAGTGCCTAGTGACCACAGAGGCCAGAAAGGGGCACTGAATCCCCTAAATCTGGAGCTACAGTTGTGAACTACCATGTGGGTACTGGGAATTGATCCCAGGTCCTCTGGAAGAGCAGTCAATACTCTTAACTGATTCATCGCTGGGCGGTAGTGGCGCACGCCTTTAATCCCAGCATTTGGGAGGCAGAGGCAGGTGGATCTCTGTGAGTTGAAAGCCAGCCTGGTCTACAAGAGCTAGTTCCAGGAAAGGCTCCAAAGCTATACAGAGGAACCCTGTCTCGAAAAACAAAATAAAAACAAAACAAAAAACAACTGAGTCCTCTCTCCAACCCTTTCTTCTAGATGATAATCCTCTGTATGATATGTATTTGGCAGGAGAATTTTCTCATTGTCTAGCAGAGTGTCCAGCGTGCAGCTTTCAAGGTTGTTAGAGCAAACAGATATTTTTAGTGACATTGAGACATAGTATTAACATCTGCAAAGTCCATGCTCAAAAACTGCTCAATCAAATTACAAATAAATGAATGAATAAAGTCACACGCATGTGCGTGCATGCACATACATACACACACACACACACACACACACACACACACACACACACACAGATCATATAACGGTAAGACATGTCCACAGGTTTAATAGCATGACTGTTGTTGGAGTAACCAGTCACTTTCTGATTACTTTGAGGCCCACTCCACAGGAGGGAATCCAAGCACAGTACCATAAACTTGGTCAAAAAGCTCATGCTGGTAGGTTATAGGCTGTTGCGGGGAACCTAACTATTTTGTAAAATGGACATCCTGTCAAACTGTCTTCTGAATATTTATGCTTATAACCATAGATTAGTGCTGCTCTCAGCCCTGATCAAAGGTGCTTTCCCCACCAAGTAGGGAATAGTCAATGCAGAGAACCTGTGTTAGTCAGGGTTTCTATTGCTCTGAAAAGACACCATGACCACAGTGACTCTTATAAGGAAGATACTTAATCTGGGGGGCTTACAGTTTCAGAGGTTCAGTCCATTTTGATGGTGGGACGTGGCAGCATGCAGGCAAACATGGTGCTGGAGAAGGAACGGAGAGTTCTACATCTTGATCTACGAGTAATTGGAAGTGAACTGAGTCTACACCGAACACAGGTGAGGAGCTATTGGCAGTTAGAGATGGAGTCATTTGTTTGGGGGGAGTGATCACTTGTAGGTTGCCCATGTGCATGATGGCAGCACTAATTAGACTCAGTAGGCTATAAAAGAAGAGGAAGAAGAGGAGGAGATGAGGGTGGGGGAGGAGACATTTAGGGAGTCTGGGGGAAGTGGAAAAAGACAGGTGTGGGTGGAGGATATGATCAAAATACATCTGTATATGTGTGAGAAAAACTGTCAGAGGATCAACACAAAGTTTGAAAATAAAAATAAACTTCTGCAGAAAATATCTAGTGTTTTAAATAGGTTTATGTTTCTGTGTTGGGCTTCCCTTATAGTCACCATTGGATGCCCACAGCCCACAGGCTATGGGGTGGACACCCTGCTAGACTGTCTCTTCATTCTGTTGATTATTCCCTTTGCTGTGCTACTTTGCAATCTCATATAATCCTATTTGTCAATTTTGAGAGTTATATATTGTGCTATTGAAATCAGTTTCTTCTTAATATTTATTTGTTTATGTATATGCATATATATTACATGTATGTAGGAGCCCTTGGAGGTCAAGAGTTATATACACCTGCCACGAGGGTGCTGGGACCTGAACCTGGGCCGTCTAAGGGCAGTAAGCATTCCTAACCACTGGGCCATCTCTCAAGCCCTTATTGGAATCATTTTCAAAAGGTCTTGTTCAAAGTCTGTATCTTGGTTTTTTGTTTGTTTGTTTTTTGGTTTTTGGCTTTTTTTTTGAGACAGGGTTTGTCTAGCCTTGTCTGTCTGTCCTAGAACTAGCTCTTGTATACCAGGCTGGCCTCGAACTCACAGAGATCTGCCTGCCTCTGCCTCCCAAGTGCTGGGATTAAAGGCGTGCGCCACCGCCACATGGCTCAATGCATGTCTTAAAATGTTTTGCCTCAGTAGTTTCAGAGTTTCAAGCTTTACAGTAAGATCTTTGGTCCATTATGAATGGAGTTGGTGTGTGGTGGGGAGTGTGGTGAGAGATAGATACAGTTTTATTCTTCTACATATAGAATCCAGTTTTCTCAGTATCGTTTGTTAAAGAGGCTTCCTGTCCTTCGGTGCATGTC